>NC_081825.1:212089269-212700269 GCF_030867095.1 Alligator mississippiensis | reverse complement strand
TTCCCACACGTGCCGCGTCAGCTTGACATTCCCGATGCGGTGCGTGTGGGAAGAGGAGTAGCCATGTGCCACTCGGGACAGGATGAGCCCAGCCGGAGCAGCAGGGGCTCAGCTGCACTTTCCCCTACCTGCGCTGGTCAGTCCCGAGTGCACATGGCTCCGCCGTCGCCTCTGCTGGCTGGTGTCGACCCGGGCGGGTCTGTCCCATCCAGAGTAGCATGCAGCTGAAGCTGGCTTCCCATATGCTGCTGGGGCTGGGAGGAACCCGGCCGGGTCAGCACCAGCCAGAAGAGGCAGCGGCAGAGCCATGTGCCGCTTGGGACTGACGGGTGCAGGCAGGGGGGAAATGCAGCTGAGCCCCTGCCGCTCCAGCCGGGCTCATCCTGTCCTGAGTGGCACATGGCTCTGCCGCCACTTCTGCTGGCCGGTACAAACTTGGCCAGGCTCCTCCTGTCCCCAGCAGCTCATGGGAACTCGGCTTCAGCCTCATACTGCTCCAGATGGGATGGACCCAGCCGGGTCAGCACTGGCCAGGAAAAGCGGCATGCAGCTGAAGCTGGCTTCCCACATGCTAATGGAAATGGGAGGAACCTGGCCGGGTTGGCACCAGCCAGCAGAAGCGGTGACGGAGCCATGTGCCGCTCAGAACAGGACGAGCCCAGCCGGAGCGGCAGGGGCTCAGCTGCATTTTCCCCCTGCCTGGGCCCGTCAGTCCTGAGCAGCACCTGGCTCCACCACCGCTTCTGCTGGCCGGTGCCGACCCGGCCGGGCTCCTCTCATCCCCAGTAGCACGTGGGAAGCCAGCTTTAGCTGCATGCTGCTCCGGATGGGACAAACCTATCTGGGTCAGCACCAGCCAGCAGAAATGGTGGCGGAGCCATGTGCTGCTCTGTACTGACCAGCGTAGGTAGGGGGAAAGTGCAGCTGAGCCCTTGCTCCTCTGGTTGGGCTCATCCTGAGGTTCTTTTCATGTTTGTAAAATGCTTGGAGAGCCCCACATAGATGCATTGCACAGAAATGCAAAATATATTTTGACGTATTTAGTTGGCACCCCGGGCTGAGATTTTCAAAGCTGAGTCAAAAGGCCAACTTCCATTAAAATGAATGGGATTTACAGGGCTCCAGATCTTTTATGACAACTTTGTAACATGCCTATCTACCACTTTTTGCAAATCTCAGCCACAGTTTGGAAACTCAGCCAAAGACCATAAGAACTTCTGAACATAAGAGCATAAAAAGTGCCATGCTTGGTCAGCCCCATGGTCCATCTAGCTCAGTATCCTGTCCCGAACAGTGGCAGAGGTGGATGCTATAGAGGGAGAGTTTTGAACTGGTTATTTAGACCCATTTCATTGTCACTTCCTGCAACTGCATTGGAGTCAAAGGTCACGTGACATCACTTCCTGATGTGATACCACTTCCTGTGAAGTCTTTGAATATGACTCGCTGGCCCACTGGGTGATAAAAAGTTCGTGATCTGGCCCCACATTCAAAAAGGTTGGACACCCTTGCTGTAAAGCAATGGTTTATCTAATTTCTTTGCAATAGTTTGGGGGTGGGGGTGGGGGGGGGATCCGAAGAATCTTGGGTCCAGATATAACCACCGTTCAGCCAATCCAAATCTGAACACACATTAAACCTAATTATAAGCTGTCCATTGGTTTAGGTATCACAGGTGATCCGAGAAAATAGGAATTGAAATGTCTTGCTGGGTTAACTAGTTTATCCCCATCTCAGTGGGATCTGTTTCTTGTAGTATGTTGTTTATACCATATCCTGTCAACTTTAAAGCACTCCAAGCAATGTGTATCCCACCATTTGTTCTGGGAGGTAGTTCTTACACTCCTGCAATAAAGGAAGAACTGAATATCAGGAATTTATCCCAATAGTTACCTTTCCTCTATTTTATGTTGTTATTTCTAGTTCTCTTCCTTCTCCCCACACAATTAAATTGTCTACCTCTTTGGTGTTTTTATATCCTTCAAATTTTTGTAGATTTTGATCCACTTCAGCCATCACTTAGCCATGATAAGCATTTTCAGTTTTTTTAAGTACATCTTCTTTTATGAGTCCCTATAGCTCATTAACTTATTCTTGTGTGTTTTCTCATGTATCCTGATATTCCTGGGTTTTCTTCTTTTTATTCCAGTATTGGGCTCATTCCATACATGGCCTTACCCTATAGTTCCATTTGGAAGCAAGCACCTTGGGAGAGGCTTTGCAAGCCCACAAGCTGTCACTTTCAGGTCTCTAATTTCAGTGACCTTAAATTGTGAACATTTCCCCAGGCCTACTTTGCAAAGTTGACCCTCATAAATTCTTTAGAAAATATATCAAGGTTGCTACTTTTTGGCATGGCCATTAGTGACAGAGGTAGTGACGTGTCATTTGTCTTTCTCAATATGAATGTTGTTTAGGATGCCAAACATGCATCAATTAGGCAAACTTTTCTTATGGAAGATATTTGCTTTCCTCTCATTATAGGATTGCTAAAGAATCAATACAGTATATATATTATTTTTTCCACTGAAAGATTGGTCACTGGTTAACTTTATTTTGCCTCTAAATATTCAGAACATGTTTCTATGTTGTTAGTTTTCTGAACTTCATTTGAGCCTAGTGAGGTGTACTGCACAAGATGACCGTCTTTGGCTTACAAAGGCCCTTGGTGTCATATTACAATTCTGTGTGGTCCCAGATAATTATTTTGAGTTGCACTAATTTGTTCCATCTGTCATACTCATCTTGTGGTCATCCAGAATATAGGGTCGAGTCTGTGTCAGAAGGAATGTTTTTTTTTGTCTCCTTCTAAATTAAACTATTAATATTTAAATATCCAAATGACTATTAATTTTTAACATCTCTCTCTGTTAAGTAGTTTTTGTCTGCAGCCTATAACAGTTTCCT
The DNA here is from genome assembly GCF_030867095.1 of Alligator mississippiensis. Taxonomy (NCBI): domain Eukaryota; kingdom Metazoa; phylum Chordata; order Crocodylia; family Alligatoridae; genus Alligator; species Alligator mississippiensis. The sequence goes on along the minus strand of NC_081825.1, from coordinate 212,697,362 downwards.
GGTGTATATCAAAATCATGCTGTGACTGACATAGCTGAGGCTAGCCAGGATGCTCAGTCTGATAGTCCCTAGATTGGTATTTATAAGAATCAGTAGTAGGAGAATCTCCGTGGTGAATTTATCACCAGAAGTACTGCTAGCCCTATTGCAGATTTTCTGAGGGATGGAGTAAGCTGTGTGACCCATAGACTTCATTAGATAAGAATTACAATATTAACATTATGGAAATTTAGATTTATTACTAAGCTGCTCATGTGGTTAGAAACACTCTGGTAAATGCAGCATATAGATGGTGTCAGGGAGGGGGCAAGGAAGAAGGTAGGCCATGTTTCCTAGAGAGGAAGGCACATGACAAGATGTTAGATCTGAATTCTATTAGTAGATTTGCCACTAATTATACTATTTATGAAGTGTGCATTGTCTTGAAGCTAAATTTGATCCCTTCTATGCATGCATTTGGGAAAGTCACCATTTTTGTTCTCCAGTTCCCCCTGAAACTTGGAGATGTGTTGAAATTTATTTTCTTTCTCATGTCTCCATATAGTATTCATATGCAGATGAAGACTCCTGACTTGTCTGTGTACTTGTTCTTCATCAGTGTTTGAGGTCCAAATACTGACCATCATAAGAGTCCTCCATTACGCATGTATGTGAATTGCTAATTTCTTAGAAGAGATCATAGCTATTAAGTTTCATGGATGCTGAAACAGGAGATAAGTGAGCAAAAAGGAGGCACAGTCTGTGGCTCTTGTGATAGCATGGTCTTCCTTTCCTACAATATACACAGTTGCCTAGCTTGCCAATTTTAGGTAAATTGTGTCAGAGAAAAGCAGATGAAATTTTGCTTGGCAGGGTAAGCATCTTCACACATAGCAAAGTAAAAATAAATGCACAATGCAGCAGGAAAGCCTGTGGATTAGCTTAGGTAGAGTTGACAGATACAGTAAGTGCTTTATGGGTTTTCTTTGGGATGTCTGGATTAATGTGGCTATAATTCTGTTTAATGCCTGTTACCTCCATTGAGTTGCTGCAGTACACTGCGTTCTGTTTATATGATGCTTACCCTGTGTTCCCAGTGGGCTTGTGTTTGATTCTGTTTCAGTCATCCCTGTACTACTAAATGATTCCAAGCAACCTTCACTAGATTGTCATTAGGTTATATGCTGGCTTCTGTATTTGATTCATAAATTCTTTTCCTCTTTGACATGATCTTTACATGTACTCCCACTTACCTTGATTATAAATATTCTGGATTCTAATTGTTTTGTTTCAAATGCTCTGTGTTCTAGAGCCAGTCTCCTTCCTATTGTTGGGTGTCGGTCATACTTTGGTTACAATAAGATAAGGACTTCTTTTAAACACTATCTTTCAAAAATTTTATAGATGAGGAAGGAAAGTATCATTATCCCCATATCAAATGGCTGGTTAAAGTGGACAGGAAGGGAACCCTGATTTCCCATCATGTGTCTTAGGCAATAGGTACATTCCACAATTACCTGGAGATCAGCGACATTTGCAAAGTAGCTGCCACACCATAAGAAGCTCCAACCACCCATACATTTAGACCTTGAAAATGGGTACTAACTTTATAACTGGTTTTTATTGAGTTTTAATTTGCACCTGTAGAAGGGTCTCCCCTGTGGCTGGGAGCCCTTTCTGCTGATGGGGCTTCCAGCCACAGGAGTGCACCATGCCTAGGGTAAAATCTAAACCCTAGGGATTAACAGACATACCCTGAGCCCTAGGTTTCATGACAGCTGTGATCATCATGGTCTGGGGGTGTGGAAAATCCCTGGACCAAGGGGATCACAGATCTTTTGATCCCTAGGGCTCAGGGGTGTGTGAAACCCCTAGACCTTGGGGATCGTGGCTGTCTCGATTCCTAAGGCTGGCCCGGGGTGTGGGAAACCCCTGGGGCTTCCAGCTGCAGGGGTTTCCCACACCCTTTGGCAGGAGGATTGCCCTGTGGTGATCCTTGGGCCCTGGGGGTGCATGTGGCACCCCTGCAGCTAGGAGCCCCTCAACTGGGGTCCATGGAACTCCCAGCAGTGAGAGCTTGCTAATATGTAATCCCACCTGTGGCATGGCAGGCGGTGTGATTGTTTGAATTCCATCATGCCTTTACCTGCATGTGTAGAAAGGGCCCTTTGAGGAGAACTTACTTAAAATTCCCCTTTGCTGCCGGCAGCTATGCTGGAATTAACTTTTTAGAAGCAAAATAAGATGCACTGGACCAAAATGTTTTTTGTTTCCTGTTTGGAGGATGTCTTCCTTCAGTACCACCCATGGGTGACTGGTGCCTCCCGAGTCTGGGGGGGCACCCGCAGGTGCCGCCGTCGGTATTAGTGGTGGGGGTGGAGCTGGTGAGCTCCCACAGGTGCTGCCATTGGCAGTGGGGCTCGAGCTGGCGAGCTCCTGCAGGTGCTGCCTTTCCTGCTTTTTCACGTACTTTCAAATAATTGTGTACATGTCTAGGACTCTGGTTCTCCAGCCCTATATCCTCTGGAACAGAGAGGTAGAGGGAACTCAGGTTGGAACACCTGGGTCTGGCAGTGGTGGAGGACCCCGAGTGTACTCAGGGATTTGGCAAAGGGTTTGTTTGGGTCTATAAAAGCAGTGGGGGCTCCATGCTGTAGAGTGGGGACCGAGCAGCACCTGGTGGCTGGACAGCTGGCAGGTTGGCAGTCTTTCCCACTCCCGCTCCTTCCCCACGGTGTGTGTGTGTGTGTGTGTGTGTGCGCGCGCACGCGTGCGCACACGTGCATGCATGTGGTAGGTTGGTGGGTGGGGAGGCAGGGAACAAAGCTCTGTGGGATTCTGGAAGTGCTTCAGTTGCTTCTGAAACATTTTAAAGGGCTTGCACATTTGTCCAGCTGGCCCTTGACACATTTCAGAGGTGTTGGAAATATTTTAGTTGCTACTTTTGTTCACAACCAATATTTCTGGCAGTGCTGACAATTAAGTTTTCCTTTGGTTATCAATGCCAGGTTATTTGTCTTACTGTGAGTTTATGTATTTTTGTCTTTATTTTTTCTGTTCACCCAAAAGTGTGATGTGACTTTTTTTTTTTTTAAGAGAGCCATTTGAAACCTACAAAACCTAGGTCATTTGTACTTCTGTTGCCATACTTGGATTTTCTAGTTCTGAATTTGAATCAGGAAAAAAAAGTTGTTGAATTGGTATTGAACAGGACAGAGAAGTCACCGTGATGTAGTACATGCAGTTCATTTTCTTCTGATGTTGTTTTGCCTTGAGTTTAAGCATATCTTTCAGGTGAAGTAGTAAAGGTCATTCTCAGAGACCTCCTACTTCTCCAGCTAGTTTGTTTTAGAGACCTTATTAATAACATGGGGCAAGATGTACGTTGTTAGTTGCCTTCCATGCAGAAGAAGATTGGCTAGGGTCAGAAGATCACCCTGAGTTATGTTGGGATATAAAGAGCTATGAAAATTGCAAATAGCATTACAAGAAAAAATTATTACTCACAGCTGGTATTTTTGCAATCTTTTTTTCTTTTTTTATTGGGAATTCTGTTTAGTGAGGGTTGCCGTTTTAGCCAGCTTCTTTTGTTATAGCCATGGATCCTGTTTTCAGTTTCAGGGAGCAGGCAGGCAATTCTCTCTCTGTCATTTGATTGCTCAAATCCAGTCTCATTTCCTCTATTGGCCTGTGACTTCCTGCTCTCTTTTTCTAATAAAATACTTTAATCCCCACTCTTTAAGCTTCCTGGCTTAGTCAGTATCTTTCAGACCTGGTCATAGGACTTCTCTTCACCTCATCTGATGTTTTTGTATAGGGACTTGTCTCAGCTATATTCACTGATGCCTAGAATCAGTATATAAAATATAAGTTTTGCAATTTTTTTTATTGTACCTTCTTTTGTCAGTTGATTTTTTTTCTGGCTATTCCTCACAAGGTATTCATCACATCATGTGTTTTGTTGTCCTTTTTAATTATCAACTCCTTTATTAAGGACTGTATTTTGTATAATTTTACCTATAGCTATTGTTTAGTGCTGGAAAGAGAGACGGCAGGTTGAATTGCTCATTTTTTGTCTCCTTCAAGGCCCCTACCTTGAATCCCAAATTCATGTCTTTAGGGCTCTTACATTATTGTTGGTGAGTTTAGATTTCTTGATTTGATATTTCAGGTTATTGCCTCTATCCTTCCTAAGCTCCTGTGCTAAATTTTCTTAGAGAAAAGACACTTCTCTTACAGCTGCAGTCTTTTTGCATAATCCTGTGCTTAAATTCTTATTTTTCTTGGATAGTAATATGGTTTGTTATCACTTCCCTATGACTGCTTGTGACTTTTTCAAGCATTCAAAGTATAAATCCTTTAGAAATGAATTCTCCATTTGGATTAACATCAACCAACCATGTATTCTTCAATCTAATGCATCTTATGTTTGGATATTTAGGTCATTTTATTTATTTTTTACTTAAGTGATGTTTGTGGAATAAAGTTGTGTTATGATTATGTTATAGGAGGCTGGTCTCAAATGCAAGCTCCTCCATGCACCCCAGTGGCTTGCAGACCACAGCTGAGACAGTGCCTCAGTTGCAGTTTCACAGTAATGGGGGTTCCTGGAGCAGCCTTAGCTGTGGTCTCCCGGTCACTGGGTTACATGGAGGACTGCCATGGATAGGACACTGCTTCAGCTGCAGTCTTCCAGCTGCAGGAACCCCTGGGGCATCCTTGTGGTTGGGACACTACCTCAATTATGCCTCAGCCCAGGACCAGTGTCTCCTTGCACCAGCAATAATGTGTGATGGGATCTGATTTACAATCTCATAATCATACCTCCTGCCATGCACATGTGGCATGGCAGGAGGTGTAATTGTGTGGATCACACATTAGATCCCATGATGCCTTTACCTGTAGAAGGGCCCTAACTTTAGGCAGACTTCTTTTCTTTAATCTTGGCCAGCCAACTCTAGATTAGTAACCACATTTTAGTTAGAAAAAAATATCTTTAACTCCATCTATAGCTTCAATAGGAGGCATTTGCAAGAACACTGTGATACTCATCTTTACTCAACGAAGTACTCTTAAACATTCTTAGCTGGCTAACCTTTTGTTTAGTTACAGTTAAGCTTGCATTAGGACACTTCCTACCAACACAAAACCTAAGCAACATGGAAGTAAGAGATAAAGGACAAGCATCAACCTTTTTTGCCATTTTCACGTTGCCTACACCACTGTCACTCCCACATGCCACAAGCCTTCCAATTCTACCTATAATAGACATCCTGGGTGCAGACAGAAGTTGTTTGTTGTGTGAGTGGCCCCCTGAAAGTGCTTTATAGCTGTGCTATGACCTGTGCATAGCTGGAAAGCGCTTTTAAAGTGTCTAACCCCATGACAAATTAACCCTTATCAAATAAAGGATAAGATGAAGGCACTGCACTTTGGAGTGCTTAGGGAACTTGCGCTTACTAGGATTAATTTGTGGCATGATCAAGGCTGGGCTGATGCATCCCAGTCCCACCCTTGGGGCTGTCTGCAGGAAGGGAAGAGGGAGTGGGACAGAGCTGCTGGCTGGGATTTGCCCAGCCTGAGCTGGAGAGGGGTGGGTGGATTGGAGTCCCTGCCACCTCACAGCCTGCCCATAGCCAACACTCTCTCCAGCTCAGGGCAGGCAAATCCCAGCCAGCAGCTCCGTCCCCTTCCCTTTCCTTTCCTACAAGCAGCACCAGAGCTTGGGGGGTGGGGTGGGGAGAGGAGGCTCTTTGGCTGTAGGCAGTCTCCTTGGGCTCCTGAAGCTATGTTCGCTTTCCTCCGCCTCCCTCCCCCCCCCCAACCCAGCAGACAAACATCAGTTGGGTCAGGGAGAATGCTCTAACTCATGGCACTTTATGTAAAGTGCCATGAGTTAGAGTCGGGGCCTGCAGGTCTGTCAGCACCCATCATATCAATAAGTAGTAAATACCTAAGGATCTTCAAACTGGTATTCTAATGTAAAACCTTAAGTGATCTCTATTTTTCTATTAAGTGATTATATTTAAGTGATTTATTCTTCTTTTAACAGATAGGCACATCTTTAACATATTCCATTTATTTGGGGAACTGTTTTGCCTTAGCACTGTTGAAGCTCAGTACGTCTTTGTATTAGAGAGTAACTTTGAAGTGGTGCCACGCATTGCTACTTAATTTTTGTTTTGTGTGGAAGTAAATGCCTTTTGGAGTGCTGTGGTGGAAAAAATCCAGTGAAAGAGTCTCAAAAAAGAGACACTTTAGAATTATTATTATCAACTAGATTAGATTTATTCAGTTTTCAGTTAGATTTATTCAGTTTTCATTAAATTATGAAGAAAAATGTTAAATTATCCAGAGTTTACTTTCTGTGGGTTTTTATTGCTATAGCTATCTTATTACTATAATTATTTTATTGCAGTTTTACAAAATGTAAAAGCTTCTATTAAATTCTTCTGCCTTGTTGTATCTTGAGTTGAAGTCCCAACCAGCCACCCCCTAATTTACATAAGTTTTCAGATACTTCTGAAGAAAAACTATTGTATTGTTGTCAATTAAATTGTCATATATAACTGATAATTTTATATAGTTGTCATATAGAACTATATAAATACCAGTATAATTTTGCCATTTACTTTGCTTTGCTAGCACAGAATGAAGTATTTAGGCCATCTCCAGTTCTATAGTTTTGCCACACAGAGGCAAGAAACTGCTCCTTTAGAGGAAATTGAAACAGACAAGTGTCTGCAATCTGTAAATTAGGTACTGGTAATTTTGGAACATATTCATATTCTCCCTTTTCTGGGTTGTTATTACCTAGTGTTTAATAATTGACTGAAGTGTGTGATGCTCCTTAATGTTTAAATCTCCAGTATGTCTGATATGATTTCATCAGAACCTTTCTTTCAAGTTTTTCTCCTGCTGCTTAGGTACTCTGGGGTGTTGTGGGAAGACTTTATATAGGAGATTCTCTGCAGTTTAAAGAAAGTAAGATCTTAGTCCTGTTGTTTTGATTACTGTTATTTCCTTGAGTTCTTTCAGTCAGTCCCCACTGATTCTTTCCATTCTGGCTAACCTAGCTGGTATAATATATTTGCTCTCTTGTTTGGTATGTCAAATTCAGTTCAGAGATGCAACTTATTTTTCCCTGAGATTTACTATTGCTTTTCTGAATGAAAATGACATAGCTACATTGAATGAATGACATAGCTACATTGGAAAATGCAAAGGTGCTATCTATGCTTTAGGAATATAGAAATAGCTTGTGATTTCAATCGTTTTTAGTAGCTTGTGATTTTGTTTTTATTTTGTTTTAATGGGACTTATTCCTTATTCCACTCAAGTCAATTGCAAAACTCCCACTGAACATGAAGGGATCAAATACTGGCCTATTAAAACACTTCATAAACCTTCCTGACCCTCTGATTTTTGGAGAATGGACAGTTTGCTTTCTAAATTTTACTTCAAACACTGCTGTATTAATAGCAGCCATAACACTTACTGCTTAAGTTGTGTTTTCCAATTCATAGATTTCAAAGCCCTTAAAATGTAAGTGAAAATATTTCCATTTTAACGATAGAACAGTTGAAATACAGATATGATAAGGTGACTTGGAGTATGTCATACATACTTTAGTGACACAGCTTGGAACATGAAAAGGACCTCCTGACTTAGACCTATGTTTAATCATTGTTTGTAATTGCTGTACCATAGCACATAAAGAAGATAGGGTTTGTTTTTAACATGGTTAGCCTGAAATTGAAATTAGCAAGCAACTTAAAGAAGTGTATTCCTTAATAACTGCCAGAAACTGAAAACAAACATTTTCTGACCTCTTGAAAACTCAAGTGAAAAACTCTTTCAAGATTAGCAAACTGCAGCACCATTCTATAATACTCAGTATCAAGATATATTTTTCTGACTTTACCAAATTAAAGTTTTGGCCGTCTCTTGAGGGATCCTTTTCTTATGCCTTGGTAAATTTGCATAGATCATTGATATCTCTAAGTACCATAGAAACCCTATGTACTTAGCTATAATTAATGGAAAATCCTGTCTAAATGCAATAATAATGTTTTAACTATCAACTAGGCTCGCACTGGCAGAAACAGAGAATTGCTTCTGTCTGATAATTCTGTCTGCAGATCAGGGGCAGATCAATGCCTTCTGTGGTGAGGGAGTAGGGCTGGGGCAGGGCGGAGTGTGGGATGGAGTCATGGCTTATCTGGAGGGCACAGGGTAGGGAGCGGTTCCTGCTGCTGCACACACCCTGGGAGGACATGGGGGCATGTGTCCCTGGATCTGTGTGGGGTAGGGGAGGGCAGGCTGCAGCTGCGAGCTGGGGCCAGGGCGGTGCCAGGCTCTTCCTGGTGGGAGCTGGGCTGGCTATGCTCGGGGCAAGTGGTGGCAGCTCTGGGAGGGGGCTATGTGGGGAACTGCAGCCACCCCAAATTTCACCATAGCCCCCCACACCCTCTCTACCAGCGCCACCACCACCTGCCCCAAGCGTAGCCTCGGCTCAGCTCTTGCCCCCGCCATGCGCCAGTAAGAACCCAGCACAGGTCCAGCCCACACGCACCCGCCCCTCACAGACCCAGAGGCACACCCCCCCTATACCTTCCTGGGTTGCACATAGTGGTGGGAGCCAGGCCCCTCCCCCCCCCGGTGCCACCTGGATGAGCTGCAGCTCAGTCCCATGCCAGCCCTGCCCTGGCTGGGCAGCATCTGCCCCTGCCTCAGCCCCACTTGCTTCCTTACTGCAGTAGTGTTGATCTGCCCCCCCACACCCCTTCCCTCCCTCTTCCCCTTCCACCACAACAGACTTACCAGCTGCTCACAGCTCTCCAAGTTGTTGGGCTATGCTCCTTGCTGCCTACGTGCTGTGCTGGGCTGTGCACATGCACGGGCATTTATCGGCCAAATTATCAGTCACATCAGGCCAATTTCCAGTACACTCAATTTGCTTTATATCGATGCCTATCCATTATTGGACCGATGTATTGGTGCACCTCCACAATCCAAGATCTGGGGCCTGGCTTGACAAAGCTTTGACTGGAATGATCTAATAGGGGACAGTTCCACTTTTGAGCAGGAGGTTGTACTTAATGACCTTCTGATGTCCCTTCCAACCTTAATTTTCTATGATTCTGTGATACTTTGTTTTCTTATGTAATTTTGATTACAGGAAGTACATTAAAGTTAAATATTTGGAAATCTATCTTCTAGTAGAACCACTTAAACTTTTTTAGAGCCCTATAGTTTTTTAATCAATAAATCTTCACAGAATAGCTTTTAAAAATTAGGAATAAAAAAAGCTCTGCAGCAAAATCTGTGAAGTTTAAATCACGTACATACTACCTTCCCCACAATACCAGCTAAGGTAAGCATATGACTTAAACAGAGAAATTTCTCATTTGTATTGCACATTTCGCCATAGGCCTGTTTGCTTACTAAGAACCCATTCCAGAATTTGATGAAATATGTCAGCACGGTTACTGTACGAGCCACTGGTACACCTTTCCCACACATAAAGCCTGGGAACAGACATTACACATAAATTGGTTTAAGTGATCAGAAACTGGTTTAAACCTGTAACAGAACAGATGTCCAGCGCACATAAGCCAGTTTGAAAGTGGCTGAAACTGGTTTGAGATAAACCTGGTTGAATGTAGTATCAGATGTAACTGATTTGGCTCAAGCCAGTTTATGCAATGTCTGTCCCAGACCCCTTGCTGGTTTAACATAACCCAGACACCCCCAGCATCCCGGCATGCTCTCTGGGCCGGGCAGGGCTCTCTGCTTCACAGCAGGGCTGGCCCCTCCCCTCTGCTCCCTGGGCAGAGCTCCTCCAGCACAGACTTGCAGACACAGCAGGTTCTGCTCACTTCCCTGTGCCTCCCTCCCCCTTCCCCTCCCCTCTCACCACATGCTGCTTAAGTAAGGATCCCTTCCTCCCCTCTCCCACAGCAGGGACCATAGCCAGCATGTGGTATGCTAGCTAGTGCTGTACAAGACTACAGCAGAGACTGCAGACACAGCAGGGTCTGCTGACTTCCCCCAGCCCTACCTCCTCTCACTGCTAAAGCAGGAAATCCCCACCTCCCTCCCTCCCATCTCCAACAGCATGGACCCCAGCCCCATGGACCCTAGGCATGTGGTGTGCTAGCTAATGCTGAGAGGTGTCTGTGTGTGTGTCTCTCCAATTTCATTGGGACAGGTAGGCAGACAGAGCAGGGCTTTTGGAGCTAATCAACAGGTAAGCCCTGCCCCCTTCCCCCATAAGCTGTTTAAGAAGAGTTTGAAGCAAGAGAGACTATTGTGTTGCTGATCAGGTGATAAAGACTCTTATCAACTCCAGGCTACCTTGCTCACCTGTCATTTTGCTGCAGACAGTTTGACAAGCAGGGAGGGAGATTGAAAAGCTCCGTATCATCAACAGATGCATGCACTGCACACCTCCGCTTGCCTCAGAGTGCTAGCAAGGGTCTGGGGGCTGACAACTCTCCCATCCCTTGAGCAGCCAGCAGGTAAAAGCCTGGGATGTTGCAGGCAGACCTCCCTAATGAGAGAGTCCTGCTGGAGCCTGGCCATGCTCCCCCCACCCTAGGTCAACTCTGTGCAAGGGAAGAGAGGGCTGCTCTAGTGCCCCCAGGCTTCTAGGCTGAGCCACTGCAGGCACATGCCTGAATTTCCTTAGGCCTGAGGTTTGTATGGTTGGAAACCAGTTCAGCCTAGCCAGGTTAGATTAACTTGCAAAGGTTGAATCAATTCAGGCTCAGGCTTTTTGAATGTCTGTCCGTAGCCAAAATTACTGAAGGAGACTGATGCCACAAATGTTAACACCAATAATACAAAAGCTGGTCTTTTATATATTAATACAATGGTTGGAACAGATTTCTGGCACAAATTGGTAAAGGATAAAAAAAATAAATTTAATGTATTTTAAGAAGGAAGGGAAATAAAGGGAAACAATCTAAATGAGAGAAAAATTGAGCTCCCATTTTTTGTTTATAGACTCGAGAATGTTCAGTTTGAGCTAAATCTGAAACCCATTTTGTCAATAGACATCTTTCCATTGATTTCAGGGGACTTTGGATTAGGCCACATTTTCAAGAATGAAAAGATATTCATCTTCTTTCTTGTAATTATTTTCTAAAAGCAGTAACCAAAAAAAACTCTGCCTTTCTTTATCTCTGCTTCTCTTCCTAACATCTGCATCTAGTAGAACCACTTCCATGTTTTATGAACTAAAAAGTGCAAGTTTGTGGCTTCTATCCTCAAAAACAATTTGGGTCTCTGAATCTCAAGTTGAGAGGAACATGATGTGCAGGTCTTCATAAAGTACTTAAGTAACCTTGCAGTTGGGGTTCAGAAACACCCTGGCTCTAGGTGTTTCCTGTTGGCTACCTCTGAGTGGCTCTGTGCTTGGTATGTAGGTTTTTGTAGATTATTCCCAGGAGGTGCCTAATTTTCCCCACTGTCTGTGTAGAGAATTTAGGAGACTAAGCCTGTTTTATTGAATCGCACAAATTTTTAGGCTTTGTAACACCTACGTTGCAGTCCCGCAAGTTTTGCGTTGGATCCAGCTCACTATCCTACACCCACGTTGTCCTGATTGCCTGTTCTGCTATAGAACTGTATAAAAATTACTATGGGAGGGTACACTCTTTCTACCAGAATTTGAATTTTATAGTCAGATTTCACCTCTGAAGTGTTTATTTGTTAACAGAAGTAAAGCATTGGGTAGTAATCAGGATATACTGTGCATCATCCCTTTTGGGATTCTTAAGGGCTTGCACTTGATTCATCTACTGTGGGCCAAATTATGCACATCTACATTGTTCCCCTGGTGCTCTCGGAGACAGATGTTCTTGGGTGTACCCTAACCCACTCCCATTCCAAATCCAGAAACATGGCAGTGAAGCCCCTTCAGGTTCCTCACTGACTCCCACTCCTCCCCCTGCCCCACCTCCCTCTCTTCCTCTCTCTCCATAGCTTTTCTCAACCATCTCTGTCTTCAGTGTGCTCAGGAATGGCCACAGCAGGCACCTCTAGAATGGCTTCACTACTGCATTTGTGGGTTTAGAGCATGTGAACAAAAGCATGTGGGTGAAGCAGCTCAAGAGCATCCTTCCTAGAAGCATTGGGGACATGGCATAGATGTATCCATAGTGAAGTGAGGGCCAACTGCAGGAGGAGATGGAGCAGAAGTACTGGTCATTAATAGAGCTCAGCCTAGAAGGAGCAGATAGAGCTTGCTGTCTCTCCATGAGACTAAACTCTGGGTTTAAAGTTTTGTCTGAAGTAGGAAAATTGTCAAGATGAAATCAGGCTTAGCTAACACAAACTTGCTACCCAGGATGAGGCTGAGCCCTCTTCTAGGGCCAGTCCAATGGCATAATGTCCCTTACATAGGGTTCTTGCTAACTCCATAGCCTAGCCCTAAAGCAGTGCTTAGCAACCTTTAACACACTGTGGGCTGGAATAGCCTGGCTCTGGTTTAAGGCTTGGTGGCCTTGGTGGCATGTCATCAGTGGGAGGCTTTGCTGCCATTCATACCAGGGCCAAACATCTAGGAGCTGTCCTTATTGCCAGTGGTTCTGTTCACCCCCCAAACCCTCCAACCTCCCAGCTTGTGGTCCATCTCCCCACCAGATAGAAACTGTGCCTGAAGCACAGCCAAGGAACAGGGGGCTCAGGGAAGGCAGCAGCAGTGTGGGCATAATTCCCAGCTGCCTGGCCCTAGCTCAGCTCCTCGTTGCCTGGTCCCAACGTAGGTGCAGGCAAGGTAAAGCCCACAGGCCTTATTTTACTGGCCAGTGCCCTAAAGGACAGGTGTTTATTTTAAGTAATGGTATTCAAGTTACATTTTTTTCAGATATGGATCCCTAAATGAAGCAGGGCACCTAGGTACTTATACAGGGTCACTTCTGGACATGCACAGAAACCTATACTTAAATGGCCATGGCACTTTGCTGTCTAAAATGTGGATGTCAACTCTCGGAGCCACTCTAATTATAAAGTGCCCCAACCCCTGGATCAAGTGTAAAAATGCCCCTGGATATTTCCTATAGGAGCACTCACTGGTTTCCTTTTAAAACATTGCTGCTGCTGGTGGTGACCTTTTAAATGATACCCAAGAGTATTGGTGGAGTTGACTAGGAGATAGGTTCAATTCTCTTCTCAGCCTGAAGCCATTAAAATACACTTCTGTCAGGAGACTGCCCCAACCAATAGGCTGAAGGCTGTTCTAAGTTAAGGGAAAACTCACCCCACTGCTTGAAGCTGCACCACTTTTAAGAAAGAACTGCAACATTCATCAGAAGGCCAGAGGAGAGCAAAAAAAAAGTATGCCTTTATAATCTGCAGGTTAAGACCCTTACCTAGGAGAGAAGAGTCTTAGGCTCTTCTCTCTGCTGCAAGGATTTTTTTTCTAATATCTTTTAAATGTAAATGCAGTCCTGGGAACATGAACTCTGCTCCTAAGTGTACAGTAGTGGCCTACAAATTCATCTTTGCTATTGCTTGCTATCCTTCTGCCCCACCCAGAGTAGCCTATAGTCTACCATTTAGGATATTCTGTTGGAGGTAGGAGATCTGAATTGAAAAGTCTCTAATTGTGGAGGCCCCAAGTGCAGAACCTGAATGGGACATACCAAGTGACTTTTAGGTACTTCCAGGGTTAGGTGATGGCTGATTTGGAAAGTGTAATTTTGGTGTTTTACCTATGATAAAGGTACATTTCTGTATCTTATTGTACAATATACTAAAATGCCCTTTATGTGAAGAGCTGAGCGCAAAAGGACTTAATGTCACTGATAGGAAAGAAAAAGTAATCTGCATGAAGATCTGGTATATTAAGTAGAAATTAACTTCTTTACTTCATGGGATTATAGGAAAGTATACTGAAAGAGACCTCATGAGGTAATTTAGTTCAGCTCCTTGCTTAATGCTGGAAGGAGAGTCTATAATCTCTCTAGGAAGCCTTTTCTAATGCTTGACCACCCTCATAGCCATAAAGTTCTTCCTTGTCTCCAACATAAATGTCCCCTGCTGCACCTTGAGGTCATTGTTCCTGTTTTTCATAAAGAAAAGTTTATTTCTATCCTCTCTATAATCACTTTGCAGGTGTTAGAAGACTTATCAAATCCCCCCTCAGTATTCTCTTCTCCAGAATAAATAACCAACATTATTTTAGCCTTTCCTCCTTAAGTTACGAATCCCAGTCATGAATCCCTTCTCATCATTTTTGTTGATCTGTGCTTGACTCTTTCCAAACTGTCCACATCCTTCTTGAAATGTATTCTAGGTGAGGTCTCATCAGTGCCAAATAGAATGGAAAAATCACTTCCATTGATTTGTAAATGACAACCCAGAATGCACTGGGTGCATTTTTTGAGCCGAAAACTGTGTAGGAAATGACAAAACTGTATAATTTAAATTACCTACTTAAGTTTTTATTTTTATGTTTGGAATTTGTGATTGACATTGTTTTATTTATGAAGTTTGGAATATAAAACTTGTATATTGCTATGTGAAGGAGAAAACTAAATGCTGTACAAATAAATTAAATTGAACTGAATACTAAAAAGGGCAGATCATTGAAATGTAACATTAGCACTGACATATTTCTTAGCTATTTCTTAATTTAATTTAATTTAATTTTGAACATTCTAAATAGCTCGTTCTTTATGCTAAATTAATGCAAATAGAAAGGCAGCCAATGTGTGTATAAAGTAAGCTTTTAAGTGGATCAAGTGGGGGATTGTGCACTACTTTAGGGAGCGTATAAGTTTGAACTTAGATTCCACTTTAAATTTAATGTAATGCACAGTTTTCTCATCAGGAACTTTCTTCACCTGTGTTTTTTCACAGTAGATCAGTGGAGCTACTGGGATTCACACCAGCTTGAGATTCTAGCCTACTATATTGGTTATTTTTCTTGATGACATCTATTTACACATACTGGTGGTCGCACACGTGCCTTTACATTAAACATCTGCTTTTGTTCAATGCTAGACTCCTTAGAGTATCAGCAGTGGAATCTGAAGCCTTTCACTTCTGGGTCACCAGTTAAGGCCCAGTTCACTATGACAGTCTCATCAAATTAACATTGTGTCTTAGACTGATCAAGTATGAGAAGACAGATTTACCCTCTGGGTCCAGGTTAGTTATATTGCTTGAGTAGTGTGGACAAGACTGCAATATTTTGTCTGTGTTTACTGTGTTGTGGCTACAGGGAGACTTCAGTATGAGGTAAAAGGTGCTTTACAAAAGTGTTATGTACCAAGCAATTTTATCTCACTAATTTGCTCAAATTTTGTGGTATAGAAAAGAAAAAAAAGATGTATATATTATATATAATGTCACAATTCTGACCGCAATTCTAACCATTCTTTCTTCTTCCATAGACTATTTTAGTTGCTTGTGATACACTAACACAGGACTCAGCACTACTTCTGAGTGAGGTATTCCAGTCTCTTCTAAGAGAAGGGAAGTTTAGGTTAGATATTAGGAAGAACTTTCTCCCTAGGAGGGTGGTGAAACACTGGAACAGTGAGAGAGAGATTCTTCACCCTTGGAGGTTTTAAAGCCTTGACTAGACAAAGCCTTGGCTGGGATGATGTAGCTGGAGATGGTCCTGCTTTGAGCAGGAGGTTGGACTAGATGACCTCCTGGGGTCCCTTCCAACCCTCATTTTGTATGATTTTATGATTCTAAGAGTAGACCTGGTCTCAAAAATTGAAAATTCTATACAGCAAGACACACCATAAAGATTGTAACTGCTATTTATTGCTCTCATTCTGTATATAGTGGTTATTAATTGTGATTCAGACTGAGGGAAGCTGGCAGCTATTTTGTAACACAGCCTCTCCATGAAAAAATTCAGCTGTAGGCCAAGACTCTGGAAACATCTTTTTGGAAGGCAGAAAGTAGACAAAAACAATGTGCATGTTATACTTGGGGGTACAGAGTAGAAGAGAAAATACTGTGATTTAGGTTCATCAGGACTTGATAAGAGTTGAAATTCTGGTTCAGATAAGTACAAACACTCTTACTCATTTTTTTTCAAATAAATTGTTTTAAATTTCATTTTCAGAGAGAGGAGGGTTTTTTGGAGGGGGTAGTATCTTTAATTGGACCAACTATGAGGGACCTGAATTTCTTCAACCTCCACAAGAGAAGTCTAAGAGGTGATCTTGTGGCTGTCTACAAACTCATGGGGGGGGGAAGGGGGGACAGCAGGAAATAGGGGATATGATATTTACTAGGGAGTCCATTGGGGTAACTAGAAACAATGGCCACAAACTGACAGAAAGCAAATATAGACTGGACATCAGGGGAAAATTCTTTACAGTGAGGGTTGCCAAAATATGGAATATGCTTCCAAGGGAGGTGGTGCTATCCCCTTCTTGGAGGTATTCAAGAGGAGACTGGACAAACATCTGGCTGGGGTCATCTGATCCCAGCACTCTTTCTTGTGTAGGGCAGGGAGTTGGACTCGATCTAATAGGTTCCTTCTGACCTTAAAATCTATGAAGTCTATATAGCTGGAAGGGAAACAGAACAAGCTTTGAAGGTGTAATGCATTCTTCCTCAGGTCTCATTTTTAAAGTGAGGCCCCATTTTCAAACATAGCCACTGGGAAAGGCATTCCCTCTTTTTAATAGTTTCTTGGAGATGTTGTTCTTTTTTCACGTAGGAAAATTATCAAAGCATTGCTAGATAACTAATTCTCATATTTAATAGAAATATTTTATACTCAGATGGCTTCTTGTGCTAGTTTCATAGTTGGTAGGGACGGAAGGGGCCTGAGCAGATCATCAAGTCTGACCCCCTGCTGTGGGTTAAACGACCCCAGCAAGGTGTCTGTCTAGCCTCCTTTTGAAGACCCCCCAGGGTAGGAGCGAGCACCACTTCCCTTGGAAGTTGGTTCCAGATCCTAGTCACCCTGACTGTCAAGTAGTGCCTCCTGACGTCTAGCCTGAATCTACTCTCCGTCAACTTGTGGCTGTTATTCCTTGTTACTCCCAGTAGTGTTGGGGGGAACAGGGACTCTCCCATTGCCTGCTGGTCTCCCTTGGCCAGTTTATAGACACCCACCAGTTTATAGACAGCCACTAGCCACCAGTGTCTTATAGACACCCCTCTCAGTCTTCTCTTGTGGAGGTTGAACAGGTTCAGGTCTCGTAGCCTCTCCTCGTAGGGCCTGCCCTGCTGCTTCCTGATCATGGGAGTGGCCCTCCTCTGGACCCTCTCAATGTTGTCCGCATCCC
Organism: Alligator mississippiensis; assembly: GCF_030867095.1. Classification (NCBI taxonomy): domain Eukaryota; kingdom Metazoa; phylum Chordata; order Crocodylia; family Alligatoridae; genus Alligator; species Alligator mississippiensis. The sequence goes on along the minus strand of NC_081825.1, from coordinate 212,680,110 downwards.
TCCTGACGTGTGGCGCCCAGAACTGGATGCAGTACTCCAACTGCAGCCTGACCAATGTCATATAGAGGGGAGGATCACCTCCTTGGACCTGCTCATGATGCATCTGTGGATGCATGACAAGGTGCGGTTAGCTTTCCTGACTACATCCCCACATTGGCGGCCCATGTTCATCTTGGAGTCTATAATGACTCCAAGATCCTTTTCTTCCTCTGTGCTGATGAGAAGTGAGTTCCTCAGCCTGTAGGTATGCTGCTGGTTCTTTCTCCCTAGGTGCAACACCCTGCACTTGTCAGTATTGAATCCCACCTTATTCTCATCTGCCCACCCCTGTAACCTGTTCAGATCCAATTGCAGCCTGTCCCTCCCTTCTAGCATGCCTATTTTTCCCCACATCTTAGTGTCATCTGCGAATTTGAACAAGGTGCTTTTCACCCCCTCGTCCAAGTCACTGATGAAGAAGTTGAACAGTGCAGGCTCGAGGACTGAGCCCTGGGGGACTGCACACATCCCTCCAGGTCAAAAATGACCTGTCTACCACCACTCTCTGGATGCGGCTCTCCAGCCAATTGGCGACCCATCTGACTGTGTAGGCATCGCCACCACAATCTCCTATTTTTTTAACGAGAATGGGGTGAGAGACAGTGTCGAAGGCCTTCCTAAAGTCCAGAAAGACTACGTCCACTGCGACACCTGCGTCCAAGGTTTTTGTGACCTGGTCATAGAAGGCCACCAGGTTGGTCTGACAGGACCTGCCTCTAATGAACCCATGTTGGTTGCCCCTAAGCATACACTCCCCTGCTTGCCCCTTGCAGATGTGCACCTGGATAATTTTCTCAAAGAGCTTCCCTAGGACCGAGGTAAGACTAACAGGCCTATAATTTCCTGGGTCCTCCTTCCTCCTTTTGAAAATGGGGACCACATTGGCTCTTTTCCAGTCCTCTGGCACCTTGCCAGAGCACCACAAGTGCTTGTAAAGCCATGCCAGGGGTCCCGCAATGACCTCTGCTAATTCCCTGAGCACTCTGGGGTGGAGATCATCAGGACCTGCTGACTTGAACACATCCAGTCCCACCAGAAGTTCTCTGACTAGGTCCTCTCTGACCCTAGGCCTGGCTGCACCTCCCTTGGTACCATTGGGGATCCTGGTCTGGGGGATGACCTGGACCCTGCTCAGAAAAATAGAGGCAAATAAATTGTTAACTAGGTTAGCTTTGTCGTCTGGTGAGAGCACCAGATTTCCAAGTGTGTCCTGCAGAGGCCCCACATTACCTGGAACCTTCTTTTTACCCCTTATGTATTTAAAAAAGGATTTCTTGTTATCCTTGATCCGGGTTGCTAGTCCCAGTTCCATCTCTGCCTTGGCCTTCCTAACAGCCCCCCCTAAAATCCTGAGCAACGGAGGTATAGTCCTGCCTGGTGATGGCCCCTCCTTTCCATTGCATGTACGCCTTCTTTTTAGCTTTGAGATGTTCCTGGATGCTTTTGGTAAGCCATGGGGGCTTTTGCCCCCTTTGATCCGTGTTGGGATTGCCACCCTTTGGGCTTGGAGGATCGTCTCCTTCAGGAACAACTACTCTTCTTGGACTCCCAACTTCCCACCCCTCCGGGACCTCAGTGCCTTCCCGACTAGTATTCTTAGCTCAATGAAATCTGTCCTCCTGAAGCCCAGGGCTGCTGTCTTGCTGCAGGCCTTTGCCAACCTGTGCTGGATGGTGAATTCCAATAGGCGATGATCGCTATTGCCCAGGTGATTGAGTACCCACAGTCCCCTCACCATTCAGTCATTGCTTGTGTCAGGACCAGGTCTAACAAGGCATTTCCCCTTGTGGGACTGTGCACCCTTCTGGGTTAGATGGAGGTCCTGTAACACGGCTAGGAACCTACATGAGTGATCAGACCTGGCTGACTGCTCTTCCCAGCAAATGTCCGGATCGTTTAGGTCACCTGTGATGATTACATCCTTTGACTTAACTGCCTCCACAAACTGACCTGAGAATTCCCAATCTAGTAACCAGCTGTAACATTAAATGTCCTTGCTATACTTATATATAAGCCATCTTGCTCTTTGCATCAGTAGCTCATCAGGAAATCGTTATGTGGAAGTTTGTATAAACCATGCTATATTTGCAAGTACAGATCTCAAAAGAAGCTTTTTGCCTCAAATATATAAGAAACCATTCAGATTTACATGATTTGGAAGTAATATCAGTTAGATAAATTTAATCATCAGCATTTGTAGAATGTATTTTCCAATTATCAGGCTTTTTGAAAATAAATTTATAAATAAAGGCTTTAGAGAATTTACAGAAGAAAATACTTTTAATTTTTAAAAAATGCCACCATTAGAGACTGCTGACACTGGAGGATGCTTTCCCCCCTCCACACCTCCTAAAAAGGGGAGTGGGTGAAAGCCTATACAGAATTACAGAATGTGCTCTGATAACAGTTTCCCCACCCCCTCCACACATGCACAGGTGCCATCTCTCTCTCTCTTTCTCAGTTTTTTACAAGTCTGGAATTTTTTTAAAATTAAATATTTTACAGAGTTCATTTTCTGGAGGTAAAGGTCCTTTTTATACCAAACCTGTGTCATATACAAAGACGAAATATCCTGTTCTTTTTGAGAAACTCTTACTGGTTGCTGCAACTTTAGACCAAATGGTTCTTAGATTTATAGCCTGTCATTTGTAATATATTTTCAACCTGCATACAATGACTTCTCTTAAATGTTTTATAAAAGCACAAATCCCAGGAAACACTGTTTATATCAATTTTCTAAACCACAGCATAAAAGGAAATAATATAGGGAATTAAAGTAAGGTAGAAGCTGGCTTTTAGAACCTTTCTAAGCAAATTCAGGTGTGTCATGGCCAAGAGTCTTATCTGCTTGAGACTTGCCCTTGTATGTGACAGAGTAGAAACCTCCTAGAATTTCTTTTATCAGTCTGAACATACCACTTAAGTAAGCAATTAAAATATAGTATTTGTTGTTGTAGCCTTCAAAAATCAGAGCTAGAGAAAAAACTCCTATAGGTATCTCTTAAAATTCACTGAATTTACAATGACCTACTATATTATGGATATCTTGTATGCTGCTGCTACTCAAATTGGTTATTAAGGTTTCTCACCTGTGTCTGTCTTCAGGACTGTCTGGACCTTTTCACAAGCACTATACTTCATAAACACAGAAATCAAAGGAAAACATACTGCATCTCTGTTTATGCATAGATTAAGAACTAAACCCCATTCCAAGTAGTTTCTCTCTTTGCATGTCTTTTTCAAAACTATGTCTGTGACCTGTCTCTATACTTAAAAGTGCCTTTTATTAAAATGTGCTAATGTGCTACCTTTGGCAAGCCACTTCTCTTGCTGACCCTGACCTCTTGTTCTTCCTTTACCACATACACCAGTTAAATGCAGCCTAAGATAAAAGACATCATTCAAATTGCAGAATACCACCTTCCTAGAAAGAATCTATGTGGCTCCACAGTAAAATGAAGCTGGAATAATTGAAATGAGAGTTCTAGTTTTTTGTATGTATAATATTGTTGACTATTTGGTCATCTTTGTTGAAATAATCCAATTTGCACTCTATACTGTTGTGATCGGCCTTCAACAGTGTTACATATTAGTGATAAAGAAAACTTGGTCGGTGCAGATACTGTTTGTTTTATGCAAAATAAGATTTTGCTGTCATGTATACACGCCATACCTGCATTTGCATAAATAGTTACCTAGGGTGCTTGTACAAGTGACAGAGGTTTAGTCTCCTAAATTGAAACAGTGGATTTTTAATTGCGATGATTAAAAACCCACCATTTCAATTTAGGGGCTTCCATCACTAGGCCTTATCCTTTTTTTTTTTTTTTTCCCCCCGGAAGAGCCTTCCTGTGTCTCCTGCGGCCAGGGGGTGAGCTGCCAGTGGGTCAAGTGGCCCCTAAGTTGTGGGGGGGCCCCGGTCCCTCTGCAGCGGTGGTGCTCCCTGCGGCTGCCCGGGTGGGCTGCTAGCTGGCCAGATGCTGACCCAACTTGGGCTCAGGTAACAATTGGATCAGGCTGGGTGCTGCCTCCAAGGTGGGGCAGCACCTGACCCACTAGCTGCCAGCCCAGGTGGCCCCACAGTGCACCACCACTGCAGAGGGAAGGACCAGGAACCCTGCAACTCAGGGCCTGCTGGCAGCTCACCCCTTAGCTGTGCGAGAGACAGGCAGGCTGCACCAAAAAAAAAAAAGGATAGAGTCCCTCACCACTTTTTTTTTTCTGGCAGACCCTGCCTGTGTGAGCTTCCACCAGTCCACACAGCCCCTGAGCTGCAGGGGCCCCAGTTCTTCCCTCTACCATGGCAGTGCCTCCTAGGGCTGCCTGGGCAGGGTGCTAGCGAGCTGGGGGTTGCCCCAGTTTGGAGGTAACACTCCGCTAGATTCAACTGTTCCTCGAGCCCACCCACTGGAATTCTGCTGGGCACAGCTCCCCAGGTGGGCTTGGGGAAGAGTTGATTCTGGTGGGTGCTTCCTCTGAGTGGAGGCAGGCCCTAGCTCACTAGCATCCTGCCCAGGTGGCCCCAGGGGTCACCGCCAACAGAGAGGGAAGGACTGCCCCCCCACCCTCCCCAGCTCAGAAGCCTCTTGGCCCGCTGGCGTCTTGCCCCCTGACCATGGAAGATATGGCAGGCTCTGCAAAAAAAGAAAAAGTATCGGGCCCATTGCTGTAACAGTGACGGAAGCCACTAAATTAAAATGGTAGGTTTTTAATCGTCACAATTAAAAACCGACCATTTCAATTTAAGGGACTAAACCCACGTCATGTGTACAAACAATTCAACAAGGAGAAATGCAAAGTGCTGCACCTAGGGAGGAAAAATGTCCAGCATACCTACTGCCTAGGAAATGACCTGCTTGGTGGCACGGAAGCGGAAAGGGATCTTGGAGTCCTAGTTGACTCCAAGATGAACACGAGTCGTCAGCGTGATGAAGCCATCAGAAAAGCTAATGGCACTTTATCGTGCATCAGCAGATGCAGGATGAACAGATCCAAGGAGGTGATACTTTCCCTCTATCAGGTGCTGGTCAGACCACAGTTGGAATACTGCATGCAGTTTTGGGCGCTGCACTTCAAGAGAGATGTGGATAACCTGGAGAGGGTCCAGAGAAGGGCCACTCGTATGGTTAAGGGCTTGCAGGCCAAGCCCTATGAAGAGAGACTGGGGCACCTGGACCTCTGCAGCCTCCGCAAGAGAAGTTTGAGAGGCGACCTTGTGGCTGCCTATAAGTTCATCACAGGGGCACAGAAGGGAATTGGTGAGGTTTTATTCACCAAAGCGCCCCTGGGGGTTACAAGAAATAATGACCACAAGCTAGCAGAGAGCAGATTTAGACTAGACATTAGGAAGAACTTATTCACAGATAAAGTGGCCAAGGTCTGGAATGGGCTCCCAAGGGAGGTGGTGCTCTCCCCTACCCTGGGGGTCTTCAAGAGGAGGTTAGATAGGCATCTAGCTGGGGTCATCTAGACCCAGCACTCTTTCCTGTCTATGCAGGGGGTCGGACTCGATGATCTATTGAGGTCCCTTCCGACCCTAGCATCTATGAATCTATGAACATGCTAGGGTGCCACCTTTATGTCTGCATTTCTTTAGAGAGGATACAGTATATTCCAGTGTAGCCAACTATATAGCCAAACCTTTTACTGTAGCTCCTCTATACCTTGCTAGGTACACAGTGCTACAGGGATTATAACAGGAATCAGGGCTGATACTTTCCCACCACATTGTGGCTACTACCTGTTCTGAAATTATTCCACATGACCCAAATCCTCCTCGGATGCATATTACAACCAGACAGAAATAACCTATTTTACTCATGTTCTTAATATAAACTGCTTTGATCCACTAAGCAAGATGCAGTGCTGTTTCCTGAGCAGTCTAAATGTCATATGCAGCTTTTACTACCTGCTTGAAGTTGATTCTTGGTGTATTGCTGGTTCTTCTTATAAAATTGTTATTTATATAAGGGTAGACAGGTGTTGAAAAATAAGGTTGGGCCTTCAAACGCTTTCTGTCAGAATCCCCACAAGTATCCTACTCATCAAGATAAGCTACAATTTTCATTTGGTTTTCTGTTAGTATCTGCAATAGCGATCTTTAATGACTATGTAAAGCATTACGTAACTAAGCATACATAAACAACTTCAGTTTCACAAAACCCATAGTGTTAGTTTTCAGTTCAAGTTAATATTATTTCAGGTGCCTAAGGCAAGTAGTTAACCAGGAATGACTTTCCAATGACAGCCTTTTCAAAAACAAGTTTTCTGTGGAGATTTTGTTTTAAAGGCTTCTGTCATATATTTCACTTTGCAGGCACGAGATTTTAGTTTTGTGTCTGTGACATCATGGATATACAAAGAGATTTTAATTTGGGAATAACAAAGAGATTTTTGTGTAAAAAACGAATTTTGGAGGTAATTTTTTCAAGCATATATGGAGGCAGAAGGGCATTCCCAGACAGTCTGAGGGATGACTGTGTTTTTTTTTTTATTGTTGCCTCACAAACTGTCCTCCTTCAAATCTGAACTCGCACTTCCCTCAAATCAAGAGGATATTTTTTTAACAGTTCACGAAGGCTTTTGAAAGGAGACTTTCACTGAAAAGAAAAGCTTAGTTTTAGCGGTTTCTGGTTGTAGTTTGGTAGACTAGGAAGAGCTGTGATCTGAACTAAGAAAATACATATTTTCACTGAATTCCCTCTGTCTAATGCTACAGCAAGGTGGAATTGAAAAAACAGTAAAGCCGCCAGAAAACAGCTGGGACTCTTAAGTACACATGCTAGAGCACATTACCTCTGACGAGGTCAGAAATTTTACAAAGGAATAACCCAATGAAGAAGTACTATCTTTATTTTACAGAAGAAAAAACTGAGGCATAAACCAGAAACTTCCCCAGGTTCACACAGCAAGCATCTGGCATTGGTTGGAATAATTAGGTCTCCTCTCATTTAGGAATACAAGGCCACCCTTCTGCTGTTTATTCATGTACAGTACATAAACCAAGATAGTCAGTATGTGAAATTCATAATCTCACAAAGAAATTAACTTGTCAGTAATGTGTTGCTATTGTTGTTAGTATTGTCCTTGAATGCCTGTTGTTTCTAGAGGAATGGTTTCAGCTTAGGTAATCAGTAAATCATACCAAACACAATCTGCAAGAGATAAAGATGTTTAGGGGTGATATCCTTTATTCCTGGCTTTCAAAGCACCTCTTAACTTTGCCCAACTCATCAGAAGCAAAGTCCTTCCTAATCAACAGAAATCAAATGAAATGCAGCCTTACCTTAATAGATGCAAAACCTGTCAACATTTCTCCACTGCTCCAACAATCAGTGCCTCCCGTAAGGAATCCACACATGTGCCAATCCCAAAGTACTCATCCAGCATACTAGATGCTCTCCTGGAAACTATGTGGGTGAAAGTAGACTAAAACTATGGACCAGAATGAATCATCACAGGAAAATGTTAAGGAGAGAGACACGCAAACACATGTAAGAGAACACTTTCCACAGAACAGACTCTCGCTTTCTGATCTCACTATCCACATGGTCAACAGAAACTTACAAAAAAAACCTTCAAAAGGTGAGCCCAGGAACAAAACTTCACAAACTGGCTAGATACAAAGAACCAAGGACTGAACACAGATAATTGACTTCATGGGTCACTTTAATCTAACTGATTCCTTCTCATCTTTCTTCACAGCACAGGTGATGGTGACCCTCTTTCCTTTTTAAAGGTTTTGATCTTCTACTAATCAAGCTATCTTTTCCTGTCTCATAGCTACCCCCAAATCAGTCCTCCAAAATTGGGCTCTGTGTCTTAAGTGGGAAAGCTGATTCTCTTTGCTGGAATATAAGCATGAAGATGTTGTGTTGTAAGATGGAAGCCAGTTACTCTTTCAGAATTCCTCCTGTCCAATTCTGAAAGAGTAACTGGCTTCCATCTTACAACACAACATCTTCATGCTTATATTCCAGCAAAGAGAATCAGCTTTCCCACTTAAGACACAGAGCCCAATTTTGGAGGACTGATTTGGGGGTAGCTATGAGACAGGAAAAGATAGCTTGATTAGTAGAAGATCAAAACCTTTAAAAAGGAAAGGGTCATCATCACCTGTGCTGTGAAGAAAGATGAGAAGGAATCAGTTAGATTAAAGTGACCCATGAAGTCAATTATCTGTGTCTCACAGCTACTCTGAACTTGCTGGCTGAAGCTGGCAGCCATTTTGCAACATGAAAAAGCCAGCTCCTGGCTTTTTTTTTTTTTTTTTTTTTTTGCTTTTTTTTGCATTCTGCCATCCAAAACGAAGGTGGATGTCTTATTTAGGGGCATGTCATATGTGAGAAAATATGGTAATTCTTTCTTCTGTGTCTGAATTCTCTGATTCAGGCTGATGTCCCTGTGGTACTGGAAGCAAAGACTCATTATTGCAAAACGCATTTAATAATTAAACATCTGAGGATGTTCTTGAAAGCAGATTTTGCCTTCTAAAATTCTGTCCTCAATTTCTCCTACAAAAATTCTGTCTATGACTTCTAGCTATAAATAGGAAGTACATTTTGCTGGTATATGTGAGAAATGGCATTGAAGTGAGAGCTTGAGAATTTTTTTAAAATTTAAAAAACAACAACCCCCTCACAGAAAATCCAAACCAAAGAAACAAAAGAACATCCCAACTGGTCCAGGTGAAATGAAAAAGAGAAGTACACTCCTGGCTGATGACAAGGTCTTGAGTTGAGGCTCCTCAAGAAGCCTGAAGCACACAATGTCTAGTGGCCTGAAACTTGGGATCAGTTAAAGTGAATTATTAAACCGAGAAAGGAGCCAGCATAAACTAAAAAGTGTAAATATAAGCCTGAATTTATTAGCTGAAGCCAGGTACATTTTTTGTGTGTATATATAAATTTCCTGCTTAAAAAAAAAAGAGAGATGGAACGAGATCCCTGTGATGCTCTTTTGAAAGATTATATAAATTCATATCGCTTTCCTATCAAATATATTAGGAGACTAGAAAACATAATCTATTCAGTACATTTTGTATTATTACATATTAAAGGAGTTTAAAATTCATTTATTCTGTAAAATTCATTTAGTCTGAAGAAGTTCTTGCAGTCCATTCTACAAATCTACAAGTAGCTTCAATCATCTTGAAATATAATGGCAGTCTTTAATATGGCTAAGTCTCTCTAGAAGGTATGCTCCTTTTACCCAGTAGAGGATAGCTTTCCAAAGCATGTGTCTATTATGAATAGATCAAAAATATGAATATTGCATTAACATAAAAGAAGACAAACCTTTAGTGGCATAACTAGGGTGACCAGGGCAACTGCCCCAGATGCCGCCATGTAAGGGGAACTGGCTGCTGCTGGCAGCCACACAGCCAGCCATGCCAACAACACTGCAGCAAACGGACATTGCTGCTGCCTCTGTGCCCTGGGCACCCAACCACATCACTACACCCTGTAAACACTACCAAGAAACGATTTGTTGTTATACTCAATTGTCTTCAGCTTTAGGTAAGGTTTCAAAAAAGACTTACAGCATCTGGATTGCTCCATTAAAAGCGAGAGTTAACATCAGTTATTGTTAAGTTACCCTCCTCCTAAACAAGTAGCTTTGATTTCTGCATGCCATTCACCTGAGAGAGGAAAACACAACATCCCTGTTTCTATCTCTTCTACTTACTTAGTGCTTGTGGAATAAAGCTTGAGCTCCTGTCTTTCTTTCCCTTCCCTGTTTCTCCTGGAAGGTGCTGCTGAACACTGTGAGAAGTATGAAGTTTCAGAATCAAGGGAGCAGGCTCTTCACTCTGTAGCTGGTGCCCTGATGGAGCAAATTACAACACCCAGGTTCTGGAAAAGATGGGAAAGGGAGCAGCTTCAGGAATGGAGGACCAGTGGGAGCTGCTTGAGTAATGGGAGCAACATTTGGCCTCCCTTTATTTTGTGGAAGGTTCTTTGAGAACCCTCAGTGAGAGTGGTGCACCATAAATGTAAAATACTGCTTTATATTATATATAAAGCTTAAGCGCAGCGTGCATTGTGCATGTGAATGGCTGTAATAGAAGTGCTGTCAGTCCTTTAAAGGACCATGCTGTCAGTGCATATCCCCTCCTACCCTGTAACTACTTATCTCGCATTTACACTTACTGCTCTTGATGGTAGGCAGTGATATTGGGGCTTATCTTCAGAGCAGATATGCTTCAGTGATAATCTTCCTCCAGTACCTTGTATGGTAGCTGTTCTGTGTAGCCTCCCCAGGTAGTTTTCTTCTCTTCAATCTAAAATAAACAATCTACTTCTGCTATGAATATGTCATTGTGTCCTGGAATTGAAGCGGTCTGTGGTAAGCTCCTATGTCTAACTCCCTGCTGTGTTCAGCCATTGTGACAAGCTCATTATTAGTTCTAACTCAGTTTTCAAATGTCAGATCAGCAAATTGAAAAGATCATTTTCTCTCTTGTATTTTTTTTCTTGTAGAGCATGATGAATGTGGCAGTGGACAGCACAACTGTGATGTGAATGCAATCTGTACTAACACTATCAGGGGACATAGCTGCACCTGCAAGCCTGGATATGTGGGGAATGGGACCATCTGTCGAGGTAGGTCTGTTACTCTAGGAGCTTGGTAAAAGCTACAGGCTCTATTAATAATCTTTTTGACAGTTATCTAAGTTCTGGTAACTTGTGATGGCTGGGCTCTGTCAAGGATTCACTGTCATATTTATTGTTTTGCAATTGTAACATATATATGGACATGATGAACATTGATTTGGACATAACTCATTATCAGGAGGAGAGTATTTTTAGATTGTTAAAAACGATTCTTAATTTATTGCCAGTGAACACTGCTATTTAAGCTGGGTTTATAGAGTTTTAAACTGGGTTTGTGTTGCCTATATTCTGTTTAAGCTACCATCTTTCTTTTTAAAGTGGAATTGTGGGATCATTACTTTTAAACCAGCATCACATGGGTATGCCACAGGATGCAGAAGTTGTAGAAGTTAGAGATAGGGATGAATACCATGTATGATATGCTTTAAAATTTGTAGTTCAACAATAAACTGAAAATCTGCAATTGGTAGACTTCATGGGAGTTTAGACCATGAGATTCTGGATTCAGATAGTCTCACTATAAAATGACACAATTGTTTAAAGAAGTAAGATGAAGCTGTTTTGTAAAAGGAGAAGAGAAAATACCTATAAACCCACAGTTTCACTAATAACTTCAGTATGGAAATGTAATTGAATTGTGTCTGTACTGCTTTTTGCTGTTGTGCATTTTTAAATGTCCTTGTCTTATAAACAGCTATTGATTGCCCCACCATGGTTGTATAATTCCTGCTTTCCTATATTCCTCCTACTGAAATTTTTGTTCATATGTAGTCAGATGCTTGGGGAAAGAATAAGCTTACTTGAAGTATTATGAGCTGGCAAAATGTTTATTTGCAGGAATGGCTGGCAAATCCTCACTTCAAGTTTATGTTCTTCCAGAAAATTCCCATAATTTATAAGGTGTCAAAACAGCACAAGTCCTGTGACAGTATCTCAATCTGATTTACTATCTAGAGGATCTATATGTGAAATGGTCAGGTTGTTTACAAGTATAAAGTAGTTTCCAAATGATTGTAGCAGGGGCTATAAACAATGTGAATGAAATGAACCAATGAGCCAAATTCATCACTGGTGTGGGTATGTGGGTGTTGAAATGACAGATGTCACACCAAAGGATACATTTGCTCCAGATATTTCCTAATTCTTGTTTGTAGAGAATGTAAGGTGCACAAAAAGTTTCAGACATGATTGAGTGAATAGATTAAGTTCAAGACTGGTTCTTTATTTTCTGCAAATTATAGAGCTTGAGACAAAATGCTGAATATATTTGTCTTAAACAAAGAGGTGTTGATTGATTCAAACATGCCACTACTTTGGTTTTGTTTCTCTTAGTTGAGAAATCCAGACTTTTGCTTAGAAATCCTGGTTTAAAAGGACCCAACAAAATTGAAGCAAAATTTATTCAGCACCATTGTCTTTAACAAACCTGAACTAAGATTTGAGTTTAAAATGAAATCCCAAAGCAGATGAATTTCTGTTTCTGTTGCAAACATTTTTCCAAGCTTTGTTTTTGACATAGCCAGGTGTTAAATAACGAAGTAAAAGTATACCTGTCTGTCATCAACTGGTTATGTAAGAAATGTAAGAAAAATTGAAATACTGAAAGCTGAAAATTTGGAATTTGGAATTTCCTGGTTGGTGTAATTTCGGCTGAGAAATATAACCCAGAGTGGAAACTCTGGAGCCCGTATAAGAATGGCATATGTTGTCTAATATTCATGATGGGCAGAAGGTCCTTAATGGATAATGGCTGTCTACTCTCAGCACAGAAGGGACTGCCATAGATAGAGCTGGTAATATTAGGAGCAAATAGGTTTGATAGGAAATACACAAGTTGCAAAATAATGGGTGGGTTTGCTCAGTGGGTATAAATTGGACTTACGCTTTGACCTAAAATAACACCCCTGCTGGATCCGACACATACTGTTTTTCAACCTGAAGCATCTGAATATGCTTTATTAACTTCTGCATCCCCATACAGACCCTCACTGAGAACACACTGTATAGCTAAAAATATAACATATGCATATAAACACACAGAAAACACTTCAGCTGCCACTCTACTGATACAGCTTGGTGGTGGAACTGAAAACTTAATAACATTGCCTAACAGCATTATTTGCCAATAGGAAATAGATGATTTTGTGACCAAACAGCAAGACTGTTCCTAGTTCTACTACATAATCCCCAGTTTACCTTGGGCAAATATATTACCCTCACTACCTCATTTTCTATGGTATTAATGATATTGTGGGGCTTAATAACAAATCTGATGGCTGTATAGCAGGGCCTGCAGAGCCATTTCGCCCAACCCATGAGGCTCCAGAAGGGGCCAGGATTTTGGGTGTAAGCCTGCCACCATAGTCCCTTCTATGGAGCATATGTCAGCAATGGGCAGGAGGAAGGGGGAGGTGAGCGATGGCTGTGTTAACCCTTACACAACTGCTCATCTCACTGCGTGCTCTTCCACTGCTGTTTCTGGGTCCAGATCCAGCCCAGGAGGCTCTTTAGTGTCTGGATCCAGTCTGGCCAACAAGGAACATCGTGGTCTGGATCTTGACCAGGGGTATAGGTGAGCTGGACATCCCTGCTCTATAGAATGCAGAATATTATTTTCATTTTATGACAGGAAGTGTGTGGGAACAGTGTAACCAAAAGGCTCTGCATGGGGTACTTTTGCAAGATTCAGTGAAATTAAACTGTTAGTAATTTGGGCAGTACATTTGAATTAACATGTTTGTGGGTTTTTCACCCCTCTTTTCCTGACACTTTTGCAAAGAGAGAATCTATAAGTAAAGGTAACAGTCTTTTATGATTTAATAATGAAATAAATATTATAAAGAAGAAATAAAATCATTAAGAAAAGTATGCAGTGACAGGCTTTAAAATTTCCTGAATAGGAAAATTAATTTCATGCACAAAGGATTATGCCTACTTCATCACAATACAGTGTACTGGAGAAATGTAGCCTGTGTTAAGGACAAAATGCTGTCAAGGTGGGCATGGAAATTTTCCTAAGTAGTGTAATGGAAATGGATGCAGGACAAAATCAAATGCAACTCTGTCTTAAGGAAAAGGTCGCCTGCAAATTAACTGGTATAAAATAGTAACAGAAGTAAAGATGAACAAGAAGAAACTGTTATAAATAGATAAATAGCAAATATACAGTGAAGATAGTATGGAAAAGTATATAACAAATGAAGCAAATAAAAAAATGATGCTTATGTTTATTCTGGGGCTAAACATATAGCTCCTTGATATAGCCTAGTGTACGTGATTAGCCTTCAAGTGGCAAACAAATCTTTTTTGGGGAGATATGGGAAAATAATACAGTTTAGGGGAAGTGAAATGGCAAGACATTGGGATACCATAATAAACAGATGATACACTCAACCATGTCCTCGATCCGTGGTGAAATAAATTGTACCCCAGAATTTTTTCAGGAATCAAAAATGGAAATGGGAAGATGAATGGCAAACATATTTACGGTACTAAGAACAAAGGGCTGGAATGTAGTCATTTGATATAGAAGGATTCTGGAAATTACAGACCTGCAAAGTTGTTTTTACCTCTTGAGACTATTTTGGGCAAATTTGATAATGAGCAAGAAGAGTGTATAACATAATATAATATAGTCAATAGAAGCTGTCAGAGATTGATAAAAGGAAATCCATGCCAAGAAAGTTTGCTTGAATTTCTTGAAAACATTATGGAATTGGTAGATAAGGAAGAAATTACAGCTATAGAGCAGTTTAACTAGACTTCAGGATAGGATTTCATAATGTAGAACAAAGCCAGTTAATTTACAAGGAAGGGAAAGTAGATTACAATTGGTTTAGCAGTAGAGATTATTAGTAGAAGGGGGAAATTTCTTGGCAGAGGACAAAGCATTGTTCAGTTTGCTGTACAAGGTCACTCTTCAATAGCAAGGAACAGATCAAACAATTATGAGTGATTTAAGAAGAACAGGTTAATAGGCAAAGGGTGTGGTAATAATAGAGGCAAACAGATAAAATGTCTTGAGGTTTACATTATGTCTAGTTTTGCCTGTATGCGTGGAGGGAAGAGATGACATAAGTATCCTTACCCATGTCTGTTTGCCAAACTGTACAAAGGTAAAGGAGCAGCCTTGATTCTTGCTCAAGGTCAGGCATGCTGCCCAAGCAGCATTAAGGACACCAAAGACTGTTTATACATGTGCCCCAGGAGTGAGGGCAGGGGTCTTTAGTTAGAGTGGCTCTGAGCACTGCTCTAATTAAAGTGCTCAGAGTATCACATGTATCAGCGTCCCCATGCTGAAAAATGGCAGCAGGGGTGCTTTAACTGAAGCTTGTTGAACAAGTTTTAGTTTAAGTGCCCCTGCCACCATTTTTCAGCATAGGGACACTGATACACGTGACCCTGGAGTCTGCTGGAGTGTGGTAATTACCAGGCTTTAGCTATAAGTACAATGTGTATAGGCAATCCAAGAGGACACCATTTTATGATAAGGGAGCTTGCTACCCCATTGCAGATACAATTTGTAAAGAAAACACCTAGATTTAGATCTATTTCGTGTAGAGAAAGATAGGGGTAGAGAATGGTCACTGTATTATATGTGATTCTAAAGATGTTTGGAGTGGTGACAGGAGGCCATAGACTAAGGTCAAAGAGGGAGACGATCCCATTTACAGTTATAACGTTCTGCAAGACACTGGATGAAATCGGGGACTGATTGCCTAACAAACAGTATTTTATGAACATTCATACAAAAGAGAGTTGTAAAAAGGATAGAGTAAAGGTCACTGTCAAGATTTTGTTTGGGTTGAGATGAAACAAAAGCAGTCAAATGTTTTCTCTCTTCTTGTTTTACAAGGAGAGAACGCCATGTGGTATACTGCTGGTTCCTAGCTCTTAATCTTCCAATTCTGAATGTTTGCTTTGTAGAGCTAAACTGTGCCAGTGGATGCCCTTAGAACAGTGGCTCATATTTTAGTTGCTGTTTATACATCGGTGGATCCGATTGAGGCTACTGGGGAAGGAGGAGTCCTCGTTGGGGCCCATTACAGTGTGGAAAACCCAGCGCCAGAGAAGGGCGGAGCGAGAAGGGGGTGAGCAGACCCCAGCACCAGGGGTCGCACTGCCAAAGGGGGTGAACAGACCCCAGCACCAGTGTGGAGTGCAGAGACAGGGCTGTGGAGAGCCCAGTGAGGACAAGAGGCCTATAGCAAGTCCCCAGAAGAGACAACATTTAAATACCATCTGTGAGGCTTGGGGTGTGGTAAAGGGGTGGTTTTGGAGCCATGCATCTAGCCCATAAGGCTGAGGGTGTCCTGTGAGGCATCCATTTTGAAGTGGGACCCAAAAGGGGTCTACGAACCCACAGGGTTCAGTGGGGTTCATTGAGACTGTGTCTAGAATACGAGCTTGAGGGCAGCTTCCTGATTTATTAGAATTACCAGCAAGACATGGCAGGTGAGAAAGAGGGTACCCATGGGGCAGGATTGGTATGGTCAAGGAGCCCTAGGGGTATCACAGCCATCCCTAAGGACCCCATGCCATGACACCTCAATATTGGCAAAGTCCTTCTCCTGATGTGATGCATAGATCATCAGCACGTATGAAGCTCCATTACTCTGTATGGGTTGGTCTTCGGTATATATGTTAAAAAGGATTGGTGCCAGCATGCTTCCCTGTGGGAGGCCATTTCATTGTTGTCTGCAGTGGCTCCGCTTCTTGCATAGTTCTATGTAAAAACATTTGTTCTCCAAAACAGAACAGATGAGCTTCACTAGGTGGTAGTTGTTCATCATATTATAGATCTTATCAAGTAGGTTTCAGCGGTTGTGTCATATGTCTCTGATAGGTCTGCAACCACAGTACCTGTTATCATCCCTTTCTCAAATCCATCTTCTGTAAGCTGGGTGATGTTTAGTATTCAGCCAGTGCAGGACTTCCCTGTTCTAAATCCAGCTTGTTCTGATATTAGGTGTTGTTCAATATGAAGTGAAAGGTGATTGGGAAATGGCACAGAAATGTCACTGGCCTAAAGTTCTCTGTGCCAGAGGCATGCTTCCCTGGTTTTAATACAGCTATTACACAGGCTTGTTGCCATAGTTTAGGTGTTCTAAGGGTTGATGAGCAAAAAGTGTATATTCATAATTTAGTTGTGGGACTAAAAGTGCATGTCATCAAGTCCAGATGCTTTGCCATTCTCCAGGTGACTCATTTCAGCATCAAGATCATCCGTGGTGTATAGTGTGCTAAAATGACTTTCCTCCAGATTAGTTTGCTGTCTAATCCAATTGACTGTTTATTTAAAGCTTTACTGTTGAGCAGAAGCTGGCAAGCCACTTAGTTGGCTGTGATATTGTGGTATTGTACTTTCTTCAGGTTATTACTCAGCTTGTGAATGGTTAACCATGTTTTCCTAGCATGGGAGTAAACTCTGATATATACTCAGTTTTGCATCCTCAAAGTATATACCTCTTGGAGGCTTTGCACCGTGCATTCACAAAGAGGTTGTAGTTTTCCAAGACATTCAATGTGTGCCACTTCTTTGTCAAGGTCTTCAGAAAAAAACTTCTCTGGTCTGCTTTCTTAAAATTGAAGTGTTTATGCATTGGTATCATATTTGGAGTTATGGCTGGTGTGACATTGAGAGTGATTGGTTTGTGCCGTGTGTGGAGAATGGGATCTAATGCATCTTTTTTTGCACATAACTTCTATATGGCTTTCAACAAAAGTGAGGTCTGGAATATAGCTTTGCGTGCATGAGGAGCTACTGAAACACCCAAGTAGCTCTAAGTGGTGGATCAAGCTTATGTGGTAGGCCTCAGCCTACATCTCAACCAAATTGCCGTTCTTAGAAATCCTTCTCTTAGTTTTCACTGTAACCCCATGGCTAGGGACATAAATTCTACACAGACCGGTATAAGTGATTGGAAACTAGTTCAGATCTGTAATGCAACAGATATTCAATGCAAATAAACCACTTTCAAAATGGCTGAAAACAGTTTAAGATAAACCTGGGTGGATGTAGTATCAGATTTAACTGATTTAGGTTAATGGGTTTATTGAACTTCTGTCCCAGATCCCCTCCAGATTCAAGTTAACTCACAGTCCCCCAGCATCCCAGGATGCTTTGCACCTCCCCTGCAAACCCTACCCCACAGAGTGAGCAGGCTAGCCTTGGCCTAATCTGTCTGCTCCAGCTGAGCAGGGAGGCCATGCTTCCCCTGGCTTCTGGCCTGGGTCACTGCAGGCATGCAGCTGCATTTCCAGAATCAAAAGTGAATGTCTGTTCAGTTGCTTATCAGTTCAATCTACACAGTTTAGATTAACCTGCAAAGATTGAATCGATTCGGCCTTGGGCTTTTTGACTGTCTGTACTTAGCCCATGTGACACTGTGGCTATTAAAGTCACTGATGATCATATGTGCTTTTTTTTGCTCTAGGTTTCCTGGGCTCACAAAGGCAAAATGCTTCTCTACAGACCTATGAACAGATGTTATTTAGATGTTGTTCATATCAATGGTCAAGATGTCAATGTCATTTTGTTCTGTCATCAATGTTATATCTATGATGAGCTCTGGTTTTACAGAGCTAGTGCTGCCATATTTCTCCTACTGCCTTTTGATAGCTAATTTTATCTCGGGGATCAGTGTCCTATTTCTGTTTGGCCCCCTGTGCATCTCTTGAAGACAGAGAACATGACATTGTAGTTGATACAAATCCTGGAAAAAATGTCCTGTTTGACTTCTGTGAGTCTCTCAGTGTTTCCGGAGGTGACTCAGTGCTGGTCCTGAAAAAGCCCCATCATTGTGACACAGCAGGTCAGCCTGTTGAGAGTTAGAGGTTTGTGTTATCTATGCCTGTGATTGTTGATGACAAGATATGTAACCAAATTTCCAGATTCATTAGAATTTGACAGTGGCTGTGACATAAATGTTTCTGCTATGGCCATTTTGGCAGTTTGTACACCTAGCAATGCTAACATTTCTTCATACCCTGCAGCATCCTTGAAAAGATATGAAGACATTCCGTGGTACCCTGCTTGAGAATCACTGCCTTACAGTGGATTGATAAGCTTCTTAAACAAAATAATTCCATAGCTTTAAATACTTTCAGACAATAGCCATCCCCCCAGTGATAAAAGAAAAGTGTTAATTCTTGTTGTTGCTCTTACTACTGCAGAGTGAACTGAAGTCTGTCACATAGACAAGTGCCAGTACTTTTCTTTGCACTTTGGGGTTTAATGTTTGTATTGTGTCTATACAAACATTATATTTAGCGTGTTCTTAATCTCTCAGTTAGGGTTTTCAATCAAGGTGTAAACTTAGGAAAATGATAGAAATTGAGGGATGAACTTATTTAAACAGAATAATAGACACACTGACAACATCTCCCTATTAAATCAGTAAGGCAGCAGTTTTTGCTCTAGACTTTGGTTATTTATTCAGTAATGTAATATTCAACTTTTTGTGGATGAATTAGAGCAATCCTAGTATTTCTGATGACTAGGTAGCATGACATCAGAGACATTTTGGTCCAAGTTATTAGAATCAGCCTTATTCTGGAGGTTCCTAGAAGGGTCTTGTTAGTACTGGATTTATGATCCAGATCTGATACCTTGTTCTGGGTTGCTCCAAACCCTCAGACCAACCATAACATCTTCCATTCGACAGTAGGAAAAATGTATTGATATACAGTGATAGGAGATAACAGTAATGCAGTCAAAGCAAACAAAATATGTCCCCAGCCCACCATTTTACTTATCTACAAGTTCCTAAGGCTTTACAAGAAGAACACTACACCCAGCCAGTACGCAAGTTTCATCCTATGGTTCTTTCTTAAATGCCAGATGTCATGGCCTTGGAGATCGAGGGTGGAGGCCCACCCCTCCCAATGGGGTGGGTGAGATGGACCAGTGGTGTACATTCTGCCATGGAGGCTTTGGGTTCTTCCCTCCACTAATGGGGTGGTTGAGACAGGCTGGTGGTGTGCCCTCCTCTCATGGTGGCCTCCTTTTGTATTCATTCTCCTCTGATGACTCTTCCTTTCTGGGTACCATAGATTGATTTCCCTGTCATACTGTCCACGTTCTGTTCTGTCAGCATATTCCTTTGTTTCCACAAACACATAACATGCACACATCTTAATTTCGTCATTTCCTGGTGTCTTTATTTGGATATGCCTGGCCTTCTAATTTGGTCATTTAATCAAAACGAGAAATCCCAGGGGCTTTGCAGCTGAGCACTGTGACCTGATGCTACCTTATCTCTTGCTATGCATATACTGTTCAATTTCACAAGCCTGTTTGTCTGCTACAGTGGTCCTGAAGGCTGAGACCATGAAACTTTGTCACAAACAGGCTTTTAGAAACCAATTAACCCTTGTGGTTCCCCTAAACCATTGTTATAATGCATATCTACTCTACCTACAAACCAGTTCCTAAAAGCAAACCTCTAAATATAATTTTCTAGCCATCAGGTCTGACATTTGATGTGTTTCATGTTTTATAGTCCATCACTTTCTCCAGAGGAATTCACCAAATCCATGGTAGAGGCTTTGTAGTAGGCAATTCTATGCCCTGGGCAACAGTGGCACATGGAGCAGTGGCAGCAACTGGGTTGTCACTGCTGGTGGTGGCACTGCTGGACCAACAGAAATAGTGGCTGCTATTTGCACTTCTCCTATGGCAGTGCCTAGGGCTGGTGCCCCACTTATCCCCAGTTAGTTATGCTACTGACCTATGGCATTATCACTTTTTCCAGTTGACCAATTCAGCAATGGCCACCTGCCAATTTTGTTTCCTTAAGATGGGGGTTGTTAACCAGGGGTACACACAGGGGTGTGGGGATGGAGCGCCACCATTATACCATCCCACGCTACTGCACAGGTGCTGCCTACCCAGCTGGACATGGGGGGCAGGGGAAGCTTGCACGCGGCAGCTACTGCTGGTCTGCGTTTGGCTGCCCCCGCCCAGCTCCGCATTTGGCTGCTGGGGTTACACTGATCCAAAAAGGTTGAAAACTCCTACCCTAAGATATTTCAGAAACATGTCCACTGCATGTAGCAACATATCCTTAGAAATATTGCTGTAATTGATGCAGAAGTTATTGAGATACTTTTGAATCTGGAAAAATAAAAGCATATTTTTTTTAATGAAGGAGGGATAGAGAATTCATGTGCACAGCAGTTCTGGACTAGCCTTTGGTGCAGTTATGTTCTCACTGCTTTTTGTGAGAAAAGATGCATACTTATTGTGTGGGTGTCACTAGTTGTAATTCCATTTCCTCACCAAATTGTTTGGATTTGAAGCTTGTTATGGCAGAGCAACCAGGTTTCCAAAACATAGCAGGCAGTGGGATGTACCTTTGCTAGGGTAAAGAGAGCCTGCAATATGGAGATTTTAGTCTTAATACTTTCAAGGTTCCTAGTGACAGTTTAGATGGTGATAGTAAATGGCTTTTTCTAACTTAAATCAATAAAGTAATTCTTTTTTACATTGTTTGAATGACATTTTAGGTAAATGGCAAGAAAAAGTTGTTTAGAGAAACAGTTAAGTAGAGTATTTTTAATAATCCTATCCTTGGTAACTTGCAGAATGAGTATGTTTAATAATATTGAAAAGGTTTTCATGAGCAAAGTGGAAAGTTATTGCATAGAAGTATAATTTGAGAATGGGAACTTATGGTAATTTTAATACAAAAAAAAATCTGTACCTGTAGAAAATTAAAAAAAACAGGAGTAGGAAAGAAACGTGAACATAGGAAAAGGAATGGTGGCTGAGTGGAAGAGTAAGAAAAAAGGCAGGTGGCGGGTGGATCCATGATTTGGCAAAAGGGGCAGGTAAGCATCCCCGCCTTCTTCCCCATGCTCAGAGGCAGGTCCCCTCCCCTCCTATTCTGTCCTCTCCTCCTCCAGTTGCTACTGCTTTCCTTGCTGTCTCAAGCATGGGCAAAGCTTCAGAGTTGCTCCTACCCACTTGAGCCCAGCTGCATGAAGGACTGGGCTTAGCTGGGAACAACTGCAGCAATAATGGAGAGGCGGTCGGTTCCCCCACACTGTCTGGTCCCCCTGGGAGCAGGTGCAGGAAGCTACCCTAGGTGAACTTAGCCCTTGTGCCACGCAGCTGGAGCAGGCAGGAGCAGCTCTGACAATACGCTTGTCCCAGGACAGCGGATAAAGCAGCCATAGCAAGTGGGGATGGAGGAACTTTGAACCATGGAGAGAGGGGAGATCCTCTTCTATTTGGGGCCTTTTCTAAGGTTCTCCAGCATGGCCCAGTCTGAAAGAGGGGTGCAGTCAGGTCACTGAAAGCCCTTTTGATCCACCCCTGTTAGATTGTGACTAGAAGGGTTTGGATGTGAGTTCAGCTGCATCAGAGTCCATATTATCTGGCAGCTGGTCAACTGTTTGTAAGTTAAAAAGAAAAAAAATGCCATCCGATTAATTCAAAGCCTCACTCTTTCTTGTCCAGTAATAAATAATTATAATTAGTTGATGTGGCTCTGATCAATAATCCTGGTGATAATGGACTGACTGCAGAATGCTAAGTGAAAAGCATTACCAAAATTTGGCAAGTCAAACCGGTATAGGTATGATACACACATACAGTAAAACATTGTACACCTAGGCCGTGTGTAGATGAAATGAGAGGCATGTGTACACAGCACTTTAAAGTGGGCTAAATACTTTTGCACGTGCTTTAATGGGGTCAGTGTTTGCACACCTCGGCAGTGTATTGCACATTAATTCCAGCCACTGCAGGAAATTCGTTAGTGTAATACGCCTTAAATTTCTTGGGGTGCAGTAAACTAAAACTCCTTGAAGGAGTTTTAGTTTGCTGCCTCTACAGCCACGGAGCGAAGCACCAGGCTCCGTACTGCTCTGCAGGAAGCCCTGCAGGCAGCCGGACACCAGCCTGGGAATGCAGGCTCTGCCCAAGAAAAGCAGCAAGCCTGATTTCCCCCCCTTTCCCCCTGAGCCTGCCTGCATGTATGAGCTGTGTGGGGACCCAGTGCTTCCCTCCATGGCTGTAGTGTCCCCTGGTACTGCCCGAGCCGGGTGCCTGTGGCTGGGGGCCACCTGGGGGGGAGGGGGCTGCTGCTGCCGTGGAGGGAAGCACCAGCCCCTCCACCCCACCGCAGCCCAGGAACTGCTCCAGCTGCCGGCAGCTTGCCCTCTCCTACCTGCCGGAGAGGCAGGTAAGTCAGTGGGGTGTGTGCATGACACAAAGGTTTAATCAGCCCTAAATTGAAGTGGTGTTTTTTAAAACCCGCCGCCTCAGTTTAGGGCCCTCGTTTCATCTACACATTCTCTTAGTTGTTAGAGCATGGATTCCTTGAAGCTGATTGTTTTCTCAGGTACATCTGTTTTACATTAATCTGAGTGTTGTGATGCAGCTGAAATTAATCGTGTTCTGTATTGAAAGAAAAATAGGTCACTTGTTTTTTATTCAGTTTCTGCCACCCACTCTTTCTTTGGGGTTGGATATATGTACATCTTAAGCACAGTGTTTCAGAAGACCAGCAGCTGCTGCCCCCAGCTCCTTCAAATTGCACCCGCCGTCTGGCAGTGGGCTGCCATGCCCCGTCCTTCCCTGCTGCCAGATCTCTGCTGACCACCCCCGCCATCCTGGCTTACTTGATACTATCCCAGATGAGCAGGTAGGAAAGGGGAACCTGCCCACCTGGCTGCCACCCCTCTTGCCACACTCTGGGCTGGGCAGACAGCCACAAGTAAGCCGGGTGACACTGGGGGTAGGAGGAGGGAAGAGGGTAAGCCCCAGGTGGAGGGTAGGAGGTGGGGATAGGAGGAGTCCCAAGCCTGGAATGGAAGTGAGAGGGAGGAGCAGGGCAGGCAATTCTTACTTATTAGTCCTCAAGGTCCCTCCTAGCTTCAATTTGTGAGTGCTCCAAACTTGAGGTAGCACTAATATGGAGAAACTTTTGAGCAGCTCAAAGGGCAGTGTGTAACAAGCCCTCAGACTTAACTTTTTTTCTAAATGTAGTCCTTGGTTTTTGTATTAATACTTCTGTACCTCATAAATATATTTTCAGGACTCAGATTTGTGAGTCCTGCTGAGATTCCAGACCTCACCCTTGATCATCTTGTACTATGTATGTTCACTTATACCTGTGAATAGTGCCTATAAAGCCCTACAAAATCAGAAAAGCTGCTTTTACATCCATTTTACTGTCACTTTGCACAGTTGTAATGACCATGGAAAGTGCACTGCAATAGGTTATCAGGCTTTTTGATGAAGCATGCTGTATATTCTTGAGGCTTTTACCTGATGTTCCTTTCTCTCATACTTCTATAAGGCTATAGTAACTAGAATGAGGTGTGCAGAGTTACACCAATATAACCCCATCATAATCATAGTTGGGATGAAGAAAGTATAATCTAAACACCAGATTTTTTTTCGTTACTTCTTCATCTGCTGCCTAAATTAAATTGAAAAAATTGAAAGCTCTGTATTTTAGATTCATGATTATGTACTTCCACATGCAGAAAAAATTATTATAACTGAGCTTTGAAGAAGTCATAGATAAGGCTTCTTTCAGTATATTATTTTCCCCTATATGCCATACTAATTAAGGGGATCTTAGATTTCTTTTAAGCAGCATCCTGTGAATTTCATGCAATTCTGAAGAAATATATACAATACAGACTGAACTAGTTCAATGTTGCCTGCTGTCCTTTCAGAGTATAATTCAATTATTTAAGATATTTTTTCTTGCCCAGAGGTCAACAAAATGCAAGAGAGCAGATAATTTGGATGTTGAAAATCTGTAGAAATATTTTTACACTCAGTGATAAATTATACATACTCTCCGACCATGAAGACTGATTGATCTGATTCTGGTCCCTGTTGTCAGGACTCTAAGCATTTAATGTAGAGTTCCTCATAGAGTTCCTTCAGATCTCCAACCTAAATTGCCCCGGTTGAAGCTTGAGATTATTGCTTCTAGTCCTGTTCTCTACAGCAACAGAGAAAAGCCCATCTCCATCCTCTCTATAATTGCCCTTCAGGTATATAAGGACTGTTTCCGTATACAGAAACCCCTACACCTTCTCCAGACTAAATATCTTTAGTTCTTTCAGTCTTTCCTCATAAGTCTTGCCTCCCAGGCCCTTAATCATTTAAGTGCATGTGGTAATTCTGTCCCAAATGCAGGACTTTACACTTGTCCTTATTGAATTTATTTTGGTTGATTGCAGACCATTTCTCCAGTCTGTCTAAATCATTCTACTCTCTGGAGTATTTGTAACTCCACCCAACTTGGTGTTATCCTTAAATCTGCCAAGCATGCACTTGCTCCCATCATCCACGCGTTGAACTCTGTTGATCCAGTAATTGTGAGGGTGGGGAAATAATTCTGGGAAGATCTTTAATTCCATCAAGCAGTTTTTTGTAGTGAATAATTCACAGGAAATAAATTGACAGTTTGTTTAATTTAGAGGAACAACAGTTTCATAAACAAATATTCAGCCCATATCAATACACAAAAAGCTTAAAGTCAAAGCAAGCAAACAAAACAACCCCTCAACTTTATACATGTGTATTTTTCCAGACAGTATACGTTGCATAATAACTGCTAGTAACATAAAACCTTTCAATATAAAACCTATTCTTTGTTGTCCATGTCCTCCATGCCCAGCCCCCTCCTATTTTTAAGTGTTTCTTAAAAGCAGAAATGTAAGGATTGTCCTTGTTTCAAAGACTTCTGCTCTGGTCTCTTACAGGACACTTTTATCAATACCTCCTTCCATTATCAGCAAATATAGAAGCCCTCCAAGTATCCCTCTGTTGTAGCACCTTGTGAGGAGCTTGATCTAAAGCCCACTGAAGTCAATGCCAATCTAGGTGCTTTAGAAATGATTCATGTACACAAAAACCATTTACCTAAATATTTCCTTTCCTCCCTCGTTATTAAGGTCTTGAATTTCAGAAAAACCAAGAGCAGCTCAGATTCCTAAATATACTGTTCTCTTGAAAGACTGATTTGCGGTCTCTGAAACACTGGAGTTAGCTCACTCAACTGACATAATTTAGCTGCCTTTAGCTCTTTAAATGTATAAAGTTTGCTCCACTTTGTGTTTAGGTATCTAACTAGTTTGGACCCCAGGAGTCTGTCTACAGTCATTTGGAACAACATACTTCATTCTTTTTCATGGAGAGGCGGTGGAAAATGAATTCAGCAGGGGCATCCTGAAATATTTTAGCACATTCTGTGACAATAATGTGGGCTCAATCCTTCTCCGGCGTGATAGAACTCAGTGCTATGCATCCAGTTTCAGTTACACAAACAGTTTGGCGCTAATGTATGTGAAACTAAAAGTGCATACTAGTTACAAAATGATACCATGTATCAAAGCATGAATTCCTTTGAAAAGGAAATATAGGATATTCAGCTTTGGATATTGTTTGGTTATGAATAGCACAGCCAAACATATAACAACAACAATAATAATTGCAATGTTAATTATAATGCTTGTTGTTATTATTTAATGTAGGGCCAGATGCTACGATTATT
The DNA here is from genome assembly GCF_030867095.1 of Alligator mississippiensis. Classification (NCBI taxonomy): domain Eukaryota; kingdom Metazoa; phylum Chordata; order Crocodylia; family Alligatoridae; genus Alligator; species Alligator mississippiensis. The sequence continues at coordinate 212,653,928 of NC_081825.1, read as the reverse complement.
GTGTGAGACTCCATTTTATTATTAGTGCATTTCTTTTTAGACAATTGGGTTTTTTTCTTCTATCTGTGCAGTCATATAACTGAGATTAGCATCTGGCTTGGAACAAAATGCATAGCAGTTAGCATGTTTAAAATAAAAGGGCCTTTCAAATATGCAGCCTTTCCTTTATCATGTCCTTGTGACAAGGTATTTAGCAGAATTTGCAGATTTGTTGGAATCTGACAGGCTGTGCCATAAACATTTCTGCTATGGCCTCAAACTTGTGACTTCTGGGCTGTTAACTGTGTGCCTTAGCACCCATACCACCCCAGCCCCCGTAAGTGTGGCCAAAGGTGCCACAGATACTATACTTTGAAATCATTGCAATTAATATATGGGCTAGTTTGGTCATCTAGTTAACCCCTATGACACTTCTGTGATATGCAGATATATTTTAGTTTCCCCATTCTCAGAGGTGTACTGGGCAGTTCCTGAGTGGTAGCACCCAAGTGCACAGTGTAGCATCAGTGGCTGTGTCACTGCTTTCAGTGGTGTCTCAAAGATAGCAGTGGCAGCTGTTATTTTTGTGCCTTCCCCTCTTCCCAAGCTGGCATCTGGGGCCCTATTGCTCTCCTTTGGTTCAGAAACTGAAAGAGAATTTAAGTCACTTCTTCCAGGTTGATAAAGTGACCTGAAGAAGGGCACTGTCTGCCCAAAAGCTTGTCTAAAATCTCTCCTACCTATACAGGTGAATCAATAAAAGATCTCACCAAAAAAATTGCTTCTCTCATAGGTTCTGAACCATCATGGCTACAGCAGTACTCCAACCTCACTAAATTTATGAAGGTAGTCAGCCTTGGAGTCATGATAAGAACCTGGAATTCCCTGATACACAGGACTGTTTCTAAACCACATTACTTTCTGTTAATTAAATAAAAAAAAATTAAGGTTGCAAAATGAATGCATGGATGCTTGGAAACATTCAAATTAAGGCTGTACGTTCAACTGTAATTTAGCCCATTTTTGTTTATGTATAGTAACATAATATACGTATAGTACATAACATGTATAGTATGTCTTTCTCTGTGCTATCACATAGCATTTTTCTGCCTGACCTCTGCCTCATTCACTACATAGGATGGGCAACCCTCAGAGGATGAGGCTGAAGTTCTGTAAAGAGTTAGTCAAATATCTTTTTTCTTTTCAGCATTCAATGGAGCCCTATGTATATTTTTTAAACATTATCCAAACCCTGCACTGAACAGATTGTGTTAAGTTCCTTACAGTCTTTTTTCTATGTTATTCTCATGAAGTGACTGCAGTATAATGGAGATGTTCTTGAGCTAGCTACCTGAGGTACTGGTTATAATCTAGCAGTGGCACTCATGGAGTTCAGCATGAGTTAACTTCCAGTAAGTACTTATTCACCTTCCCTGAGTTTTTTTTTAGCCTGTGCTGAGCTCCGTGCTGCCACTGCTAAACTCTACCTGAGCACAGAATCCACGCCTTTAGTTCTCTGCAAACATTAATGAATTTTCACAACACCATTTTGAGGTGATGGGGTATTATTATCTTCATTTTGCACATGAGGAACTGACGTACGGAGCTTAAAGCCAAAATTGTTGAAGTGTCAGACTAATTGTAGGTGCCAATATGAAGTGCCTAGAACCTGATTTTTCGGATTACTTAGCATTTTACGGCATTCCATGTGCTCAGAATGATGCTCTTTTTTACCTTTGTGGCTGTTCTGAGTGCTCAGTACTTCTACAAGTTGGGCACTAGGTTTCCCAAGTTGGGTAACCAGAAACTGAGGCTCAAGGGCTTCTTCGAGGAATTTAGCAGTCAAACTCCTAATACCATATTTACTCAAAGCTAAGACAAGTTTTTTTTCCCCCTGAACCAGCATGGTAAAAAAAGCCCTTACTTTTAGATTCACATACAAAGTGTTGGGTGGGGGGGTGGCTGCTGTGACCCTGACTGGCCATTAGCCCAGGTCAGGGCCAGAGTCAGATGTACAATAGCTTCCTGCCCTCCACCCCCCCCCCCCCACTTGCCCTCTTCAGCTTCTGCTTCCTCCCCTCCATCCCTGTGTCAGGCACAACTAGACTCAGACTCAGACTGGGTTCTCTCCTGGGAATGAAGCGCATGGAAACTGTCTCAGTACCAACACTGCTTCAAGGTCTGTCAGGGGCTGAGCTTTCACATGCACCATGTTTAGACAAGCACCTAGCTGGGGACATCTGACCCTAGCACTCTTTCCTGCCTAGGCCAGGGAGTCAGACTCAATGATCTACTGAGGTCCCTTCTAACCCTAAAAATCTATGAAATCTATGCTGTGCTGTGGGAGGAAATGCAGTCTGAGAAGCATCTGACATTAAAGCAGGGAGACAGGGAGAAGAGGCAGAAACTTCAGGGAGCAGTGGGGGAAGGGGTAGAGATTGTAGGGAGTGGGAGGAGAGGGGTAGAGGCTTTTTCCAGTGGCAGGGAGGTGGGGGGTGGGGCAGGAAGGCTGCACTGGGAAGAAGTGGGGGGGGGGGCAGAGGGCAAGGGGGAAACCTGCCCCCCAGCAACTGTTTTCCCTGCTGTAGCAGCGGGAGGGGGATCAGTTTAAGACAATTCTCTGATAATTAGATTCTATACCTGGAAACTTATAACATATTTATACATTTTCCATATTAGAACCTAATTATTGGGGAGGTCATCTTAAATTCAGGGTTGACTTAGATTTGAGGAAATATGCTGAGCCTCTGCTGAATTTCTGCAAACGGATTTTTTTCGAAGGCTTACAATTTTGCCAGATTTGATCAGATTATCACACATGGCAAAAAAGCACAGCTGTGATTCCTTGCCACATGTTTACTTGGTTTATATCCACTGTTTTATTGGTTTTGAAGAAAGTTTGCAGTTGAGATCATACTTATTTGTTAAGCATTAGGTATGGGAATGCTGGGTGCCGTGTGGAATGGTTGAAAGAGTAATTTGCATGCTAATACCCAGAACGCTTTTCCAGTTCACAACTGTTTCACAGTGATACTGGTGTCTTAGCCCCTGGAACATACTGAAAAGTTTAGGCACCCTTGTGTGTGCACAGAGTTCTTATATATAGTGTTTTACAATAAAAATAATAAATGTAACTATGCTAAGTGAACATATGCTAAGTACAAGACTAATTGCAAGCCTAAATAGTATACTCATAATAGTACCTGAAAGAAATATAATGGTGAAAAAATCCATTCCAGAGTCTGCTAAAAAAAGAAAATAAGTTATGAAGATTATATCATCAAAATGAGTTATTGGATGAATTCAATACACAAACTACAATAAGCATGCACGTTAAAAGAGCTATGAACACATTCAGTGTAAAGAGAATGAAAGTTGAGATAAATCAAGGAGATAGAGAGGTTATAAGAGACCCACGTTCAACATCATATATCAAAAGTAAAGCTGAATGTTTCATGTCATAAAACTGAATGGTCCTACCTTAGATATCCTTAAATTGGTACAGCAAACTAAGCTGCATGGTGACTTACCATGACCTACGTTCATCATCCAGCTACTAAAAACTTGAGCAATGAGGTACATCACCTTGAATGTTATTTGCAGCTATCTTCATTCATTTTTGTCCATAAAGACAGGGTTTGTTAGGCTGGGTTTTTAGAACTAAACAACCGTCTTGCTATTTATCTCAAAGTCCCTGTTCTCAGATGAGACTTGTAAAAGCTTAACATCTAAAATCTAGTGTGTATTGAAAGTCTTATTTATCAGGGAGCAGTACTTATGAATGGAACTCAGATCTACTGACACTCAGCACATCAGCTTAGTTACAAGCCCGTCCTTCTTCCATTATTGCACAATATTTGTTTGGTTCTTAAAACTTTTTTCATGTATCTTATTTCAAGCAGAATTTTTTTTATATACATTTTTTGAAATCATCAGGGAATTACAGTAGGACAAAGATGAAGCAAAACATATACATTTTCCAATAGGATACATTCTGTGTGGGCAGACGTAGCATGGATGACGATCAAAATTATCAGCAGTTTTCAAATATTCTTGTATCTTTTATATTTAAACATCACACATGTATGTGCACACATTTCTCCAAAAAATACAAACCCAAATTAAATTGATCAGGGTACGTTAGACATCTATCTTTGCCTCTTACCATGTTGTAGTCTCAAATATATGACACATTTTTCTTGCGCATGTATTACACCGATAACAGAATGCATTTGCCAACAGTGATGAAAACAGCAGATGACTATTCTAAGTAGTCACTTGTATTGTTAAATATATCCATTCATCCTGCTGTGTGTATGATTTCACAGCATATGATGGTTTTGCAAAAGATCCTGCTGTGTTTGGAAAGCTACAGGATGGAATAAAATGGCAGTTATGTGTGAAGCTACTAGATTCCTTGCAGTGCTTAAGTAAGCTATATCCATTCTCCTGCATTAATTATAATGGTTTACTCATACTCATTAATATGCAGGTTTTATTACTGAGGCATATGATTATGCTGCTTTACTAATGTCTGTTATTTCCTCACTCTGAAGAGAACAAAGGAAACAATAGTTGCCCGACTTTGGCTTTACATATGTTATATACCACTAAGGCTTGTAGTAATCAAATCAGCCTTATACACACACTGCATTATTCCCTCAGCATTTGCAGTGAGGCAGTAAGAAAACCCTTAACTTTGCAATTTGAGCCCTGACAGAAAGGTGCTTAAGTATATGTTTAACTTTAAGCGAGTGATTGACTTTAATGGGACTACTCATACTTAAAGTTGGGTACATTCTTAAATTTTTGCTAAATCAGACCCTTAATTTGAATGAGTCACACAGCTTGGGATAGAAACAAACAGTAGGCATTCACCTATGCCTTTGGATAAGAAAGGGCTTTGAATTTCTCAAAGCTGTAACAGAATAACTGAGTAGCCAAGTCCTACACTCCACCAGTTTTTTGTCTCTGAATCCTTTTATATCCCATCTACTGGTCTGTTGTGAGACACTGCATACAACTGCTACTTTGCTCTGTGGATACAACTGTGATGAACTGTAAGCAATGACCTAATTTAGGGAGCATTAGCTTGTAAGACAAGATGATTCAAAAACTAATATCTGGTGAATTTACAAGATGGCAGCTGGAATCAGAATAAAAATTCATAGGAGTCTAAAAAGATGTTGTACCCAATGCTTGATCTTCGTCAGTTGGGCCAAGTGATTTTGAATGCTTCATTTTTTTTCATGGTATAATAATCTAGATTGTGAAGTTCAGATGTTAAATGTTTTCCCGTTACATATGGTTTTAGATAGTGATTGTTGTTGAACATTGGCTTGAATGGTTACTCTTGTCACTGGAAGTTACATCAATAGCTATTGTAAATTACAGCTACTACATGTAATCCGCATCATAGGGAATCTAATTAACTGTCACTGTTGAAGCCAGATGTTACAAATTTGTGAGCAGTATTTTGTTGTGTTGGGTGCTTCAAATGGAAAATAAAATTGGCACATTAAACAGAAACATGATACGCATGCAGAAATATAATGTTGGATATTTTTACAATGTGTTTCTAAGCTCTGGATTGTGATTTTTATATGGGCTTCAAAATCTTCTATATTACTCTTTCCGGGCAGCCATTGAGAAATATGGAGGCCTTAAATGATAATAAAGTATGTCATAGATTGTGACTGAACTTAATTTAAGCAAACCTGGCATATTATATTTGCATCTGAATATAGTTATTTAATTTTTTCCACTTAATATTCTTGCTGGCATCCTGACCTGATGAGCACCATAAACCATGTTGCCTAAGTTATATCAGACAGATTCAGTCATGATTGCGTTCAATTTAGATAGGCTTCTTGGGCACATGTTAATAAGATAATATGTAAGTGGATAGATAGGCTTCTCTTGAAAATTTAATTTTGACAGACAGTATTTTAAGCTGTCTCCAAAACCTGTAATATTACTTCTCATGAGATTGTATGTGTATCATGAGAAAAAGCATCTTCATTAAGGATTTCTTCATGCAGTCTAAGGAATACATGTACTTTCCTGACATTTCTGCTGTTTATTTGTAATGTATTCAAATGCTGAAATGCTTTATAGAACTGATTGCCTTGAAGTGACGTAGATTTGTGCTCATGTTTTTCACGCTGGTGCCTTTAACGTATTGCAAAGGCAACATTTTTCTCCACTTAGTTGAGTCATTTATGTACTTTGTCTCATCCATACACTGCTTCACAACTGCTGCATGAGTTGAAAATACTCCTAATTTAAGGGAAATTATCTTAACCCTACAGCTGGTAACACAGCAGTTTATTAAATATGCAGGAGATTGAGGATTCTAGACTTTGGGGCTATGCAAGTAGTTAGTCATATTTATATGGAGAATGCTATTTGTTCTTGAGGGCTATTGAACACATGCTCTCCATCCTCTGCACAGCTCTTTAGCACATCTATAGATGAATCAAATGACTGTGGAATTTGTTTTAAAAAATAGACTTCTGTGGCTGAGAAGAGATTGCCATTGCTTTCCTTTATCAGTTAAAAAGAGAAAAGACTAAATATGCTAATTTTTTTTTACTAGGAGTGATATCAATATTTTCCCTTGCAGTTTCTAAAACATTTTAATTTTAACCTAGTTAGAGGTTCTGCAGTATCAGAGGCCTTACTGGTGAGTTCAGTATAACTGTCAGTTCAGTACAGTCCACAGTCTTGTATAGATTGAACTTCACTCAGTCATAAAGGCATTCTTTGTTAAACTTCAGTGATTATGCATTTTGGAACATCTGCCAGTGTTTCTATTGAACATTTCTCATGAATCTCTGGTGACTATGCTGATGATGTATTGGGTGATAAATGTACTCAAATAACAGTTTATTTGCATTTCACTTGTTTTTTGCAGTTGGCTTCTGTAAAATCACAGTACAGCATGCTGCTTTTCCTCAAGATTGTAGGGAAGGGGGATATGAAAGAGCATCCAAATATATGAAACTTAGCTCTGAACCAATACCAAAAAAGTTCATTTTCGAAGCCATAAGTAATTCTAAAGTTTTTGTTCTAACCCCCAAAAGTTATATCAAATATGAATATAATAGTGTATTTATTCATCTGAAGGCCATGTAGAACCTTCTTTTTCAAAAAACTATAACGATCCATTCAGTGTTTTAAATTTCTAACAGCTGTATTGAAAAAATATTTTTTTTTAGGAATGTGCTGTCTTCCAAAATATACCTTTCAATGCATTGCATTTGCCAGATACATGTACTAGTCTGTATTTCAATCAGATAATCAAAGTATCACTCAATAAATATAACTAATATTTAAACATTGTTTAATTATTTCAGACCATACATGAGGAAGGCTAAACCAGAAGTCAAAGAGAGGGGAAACTTTAACATATTTTAACATGCCATTGGCTTTCAACCTGTGGAGAAAAACAGGTTGTGCTACATTGCTTGAGTGAAACCTGCAACTGCCTAGGCAGCTTATTCCAAAGACGGAGCTAATTTGACATATGATTTTTATTTTGGCTAGATGTATGTAAACAATTAAAAATGACACAACTTCAAGACTGTATATTTTAATATTAAAGTATTTTAGTTCAGTATTATACTGAAATAAGTCTAATTTGTAGCTGCAACAGCAACAAGTGTGATGTGTGAACAAGTTTCATACATATATAGTTTATTTTATATCAATTTTTGATGATGATATGCTTCATATTTTATAAATATATATGCAATAGGTACTGTGGGTTTGTGGTTGTGAGTCCTTATCTTCTGAACCTGGTACTCTGACATTCATACTTTTATATCTCTAGATCTTTATGTGGCTAGATGGCTTATATTTCTAGATCTTTATGTGACTATGTATTGAAGTTTGGTCTTTGGATCTGAAGATTTCTCAAATGCCAGTCTTTTACATTGTAACAACCTTATATATAGAATGTGTGGATTGTTGCCTGTGTAGCATGCTTTTGAGTGAGCAACATTCCAGCAAAATACTGGAGAGATTTCATATAATGTGACTCTGTTACTCTTCTGGACAAGCAGAACATTATGTATAATGAAGAAGTGGGAATTATAAGATCAATAGAGGTGTATAAGGATAGGGTGAACATTGTCTGTATTAAGCAAAAGCACAGGTATGGAAATCTTGCTTATACTTAAGCCAGAAAATGCATATGTCAGTTGAGTCACACAGATCAGAATATGGTAGAACTGATCATCATTGTTCTGATGCTGCACCTAATTTGTCCAGCTATTCATTCTCTTTTGTGCAGAGATCAGAACTGGGCCCTCAGTTTGTTAGCATTATTGTCATTGTCTCAGAACACCAGTTAATAAGGACATTGAAACCGCGCTTGTTACAGTGCCTGTCATTGACTGCAGACATCACTGTGGTTTGTCTGTGCTAAAGGAAATGAGTGAGTTTGAGAATAGAACACACAATAATCCAAGTAAGTGACTGTTGGTTTCTTTTCCTGTTCAGGTCACATCTTCCTTTCTGATATTAATGGCTTGGCATAGAGGTTAGAATCTAGCCCACATTACTGCTTAGTCTGTCTTTGGTGTTTTCTTCTATGTCTCTAACTTCTAAATTGCTACCATCATGACCCTAGAGCTTCTGCTAAAAGTATGGGACCTGTGAATGAATCCAAGTGTGTCCTCTGTACTGCTTTATAAAATAATCAGCTAATTGAGTTGTAGAGCAGGGACTCTGGTTTCACTCTCCCTTCAAGACAGCGCATGTTAACTGTTTCAATGATTTTATTTTCCACTAAACCTGGTGAACAAGTATTTTAGAGGAGCTTCTTAATCTGGGTCTTCCAGTTGGCAATATAGACTGTTGCTGTTGCTGCATCACCCGAATAGCATTTTTTTCATAATCGTGATTCTAAAGGTAACATTGCTTTTTATCATTCTGGTTGGAAAGATACCTCTGTGCATTGGGCTTATTGATTTAAAAATACACGCTGTGAAATTAACTGGATAGCCAAAGATTAAGTGGATAGTAAGGGATATCCCTCAGTGCCATTTAGGTTAGCATTTATCTAGAGAAAGATGTCTTGTTTTAAATCCAACAAAACCCCTTAGAGCAAGTATGTATGCTTAAATGTTTACCTTGAAATGCATTTTTTGTTATTAGGTTATTTAGTCAATGAAGAAATCCTGATTGATTCTTCTAGGCTAGGGACAGAAGTTACACATAAACTGGTTTAAGTGATCAGAAACTGGTTTAAACCTGTAACAGAACAGGAGCTCAGTGCGCATAAACCAGTTTCAAAATGACTGAAACTGGTTTAAGATAAACCTGGTTGAGTGTAGTATCAGAATTAACTGATTTGGGTCAAACCGGTTTATGAAACTTCTGTCCCAGACCACTTCCTGGTTCAAGTTAAATCACAGTCCCCCAACATGCCAGCATGCTTTCCAGCCCTGGGCTGGGCTGGGCTGTGCTATCTGCTCCAGAGAGCAGGTTTGGCCCCACCCCCCTGCTCCCTAGCTGGAGCAATGAAGGCTGGCTGACATGATGGTGGATGTGGCAAGCCCGGCTGGGGATACAGCCCAGACTACCAGGGGGGTTGGAGTGTGGGGGGGGGTCTGCCCTCTGCCCAGGCAAACCCTGGCTGGGGTCTGGGGCCAGGGAGGGGGGTTAAACACTCCTTCCCCCACTCAAACTTACTGCTGGCTGCAACTGTGGACTATAAATTCCAGAAGCACTTGGAAGCAGAAAGAGGAAGTGATGAGCAACCCTGTAGAGTTCTGCTGCTGTAATTCTGGACTGCAAATCCCAGAGACTTCAGGGCAGCAGAAAGAAAAAGTGCACATGCAGTCAGATAGCGTGCTTTAGTGTCCCCTGGCTTCTGGCCTGAGCCACTACAGGCATGTGACTGCATTTCCTGAATCAAAGGTAAATGTCTTCTTCATCCTTGGAGGTTTTAAAGCCTTGATTAGATAAAGCATTGGCTGGGATGATGTAGCTGGAGATGGTTCTGCTTTGAGCAGGGGTTTGGACTAGATGAACTCCTGAGGTCCCTTCCAACCCTCATTTTCTATGATTTATGATTTTAAGAGTCTTGTTCACTTCTGTTTCAATTGAAACTCTGCAGCTGAGACTAACCTATAAAGACTGAATCTATTCAGCCTCAGGCTTTTTGACTGTCTGTACTTAGCCCTAAAGACTGAGGTCTCAATTCAGTGTATATACAGAACAGTAACAGTACACAGTCAGGTAAAGGGAAAGGTTTTCTATACCAGCCTATGTAACAGTCTCCTGGAGGCCTATATAGAGTCTCTGGTGCATTTCATAACCAGTGTTGTGAGCAAGAGTAGCAGCTAAATTGCAAAATAATGTCTTCTATTTTTAGTGGATTTTTTCCACTGTCATATGACCCCAGTATAGCAAGAGTTGCATCATTTTCAGTCTTTGGTATTGTTTTAGCTCTCCCTAGAATCTGTATCCCCATTCCTTCAGCCCAATGAAACCTAGTCATTTTGTAATCCTAATTCTTCTTTGGCCTGGATTCTTTATCTCCAAGTTTTAAATGGAATAAGTATTTCTTTCAAATGAGTCCCTAAGATGGCTGCTCACAGAATGTTAGTTTTGCACATTAAAAGTCAAATTCTTTTTTCTTCAATGAGAATTTCCCCGAACATATAAAGCTTCCATAAATGTGAACTTTAAATAAGAGTAGAAACATGGCCAATTTACATTCAGGGGAAATGTTTAATTTCTAATTAAGGAGCAGAACTGTGATGCCTTGCAGGGGGGATTCACCAGTTGCAATTGCTGACTGGGTGATTATTAGCAATAGAAGATATTGAGACTTAATTATAGCTTCTGATCTGGAATTGGATATTATGATAAATTATGTCTGAAAAACTGGTGTTTTGCTTTTTTTCCCCCCTGTTAATTAAAATGTACTGAATTAAAGAAACAATAATTTAAAGCTTGAGATCTGAGCTGAGCAAGATGAAGAAGGAAAAATATTGTATACATTACGCCAAAGACAACAAAAAAGTTGAAAAGGGACAAACTGAGAGACATAGAAAGACAGTTTATTTTGATAACAGAATTGGTTATTGAATATATGACTTATAGGAAATTAAATGGATTATAGAGGTGCATACACTTAGGCTATACTGGAGATGGGAGAATTCCAAGCAGCATCTACGTTTTGTAAGAAGTGTGATTTAGCAGGCATCATTCATGAAGGAATGTTGCCCCATCACAAGGTGTCCCAGGGGTACAATCATGGGGGAACAAGAACCCCCCCCCCCAGGGGGACCCAGGATGGGGGCTACACACCCACAGAAAAAAGACCCCAAAATCAAGAATTATTCACCTGCTCTAGGAATCCAAATGCAGGATGAATGCCACCGAGGAGAGAAGCCCATGTGGTCCATCAGCCACACTTATCTACAGATGGGATCGGCGGGTGACATCATGAGCAAACACCGGCTGGCGGGAATAAAAGCAGACATGGGCCAGCAAGGCGGGGGAGCGGGAGAAGTAGCAGAGGCTGTAGGAGCTCTCCACGCCGGCGGCAGGCAGCGCCGGCATGCAGAGGAAAACCCCTTGACTGGCAACAATTATAACTCATCTCCACACTGTACACGGACAGCACCGGTGTGCAGGACAAGATTCCACTCTGGGAAGAGTGGCAGAGCTGCAGGGGATGACAGAGGCTCTCCCCACCAGAAACCCACAACCCCGGAGCACTGGAGAGGAGCTGACTGGGAGAAGGATAGAAGGAAGCCCTCAAGGAAAAACTGAGAGCAGAATAGCATCAGGGAACACCAGCAGATGCAGGCTTTGAGGCAGGGTGGGAGTAAAGGCACCTTAGTCAGATCTCCTCTTTTGATTTACCTGCCTCCTTTTCTTTGTGTGTATTCCTGTTACTTTTCCTTCTCGCCTGTGCATATTTCTTCAATGTTTTTCCAATTCCTTTTGTTTTCTGTTTTATTGGTGCATCTATAGTGAGGGGATCGGGGTGTCACCCCAATACCCCAGCTGCCCCAAGGATTAACAAGTAGCTGATACACAGCGGGAGAAGCATCCTCAAAGAGGTGAGCCCACAGCAGACCCGTGATCTGCAGAAAAGAAAGAAGAGACTAGGATCCGATACCAAAGAGGCACAAGAAGCAAAGACCATCAGGACTGGAGAGCTGACCGCATTAAGATCAAGTAGCTCGTTGGAGGCTGGCGCATGGAAAGGGTGTAGGGGAGGTGGAGTCCCAAGAACATCCATCAGGTGGAGTGTTTGATCTCGATGGACCTGCACCAGGGAACCCCACCACTGAAGATGCATTCAGAGTCATGGCAGGAAAGTTCTGGGGTCTTCCTTGGGTTGACCAAGGTTCCTTTCAGAAATTGAACAAAGCCTCGTCATGCCTACCACCAGGCGCCCGCACCAAGTCAGCACGGGAACAGATACTGGAAGCAAGACAGTCACAGAAAGTAAGAGCCAAATGACAGGACAGATTGGGGAGGTTGATATAATGATTGTATCCACACTGACACTCCACTTGTTTATATGTGGCACTAGATTTCTGAAGGTGCAACGTTTATGGCATATCCATAAACAGTCTATCAATGTATGTTTTAGCAGTATTTTGTAAAAGCACTTGCCTAACCCTTTGTAGAACCATAATAGAAATGGCATACATTCAGAAACTAATCTAGTAAGTGGTTTAAGCTTGCCATGCTCCATATCCATGTTCATGGCCTTCATTCTAAATAATGGCAAGGTATGCATTCAGCTCAGAGTACTGGCCTTGACCAAATATAGGCATTATCACAACTTTCCTTTTGACAAAAGGATTAAAAAACCTTTAATGTTGGCATCAAACATGGTGTTGGGCATTTTAGCTCTTGCTTATTACCATGAGAAATCAGACTTTCTTACGGAAAGCAGGGGGAGTAGAAACTGCTGATACAGCTCTTAATAGCTGATGCATCTCCTGTTACTTGACTGGTGGTTCTGGACTGGGTTTACAAACACATGCACATGTGGGATGACCAGTAGGGGTGGGCAAAACAGGCAGTATTCAATTCGGATTCAGATTTGGCCCAGTTCGGGAGACAGTGATTCAATTTGCTGATTCAGATCACTGTCTTGATTCGAGGTGGCTGAATCTCAGTCTGAAAATTCAGTTCTGATTCAGAGAATCAGTGATTCGGCCATAGACACAGCTTTATATTTTTTTTCTACATACCTTGAGGTACCAGGTGCGGCTCATGAACGCTGAGATGGTAGGGCAGATGGAGCATCGCATGGAAGGAGGCCCCTGTATGCTCAGCGGCAGACCCCTCCCCATGCCCTCCCGGCTTAGCAATCAGCTGCGGGGGGACCCAGGTGCCCCCCCAGACCCAGGAGGCACCGGTTGCCAAGTCAGGGGGCAGGGGAGTCCACTGCCAAACATGTGGGGCACCCCCCCCACGCTCCTATGGGACACTCTATCTGCCCCACCATCTCAGTGTTCATGAGCCATGCCTGGTATCTCAAAGTACATAGAAAAAACATAAAGCTGTGCCTGTGGCCACATTATCGAATCTCTCTGAATCAAATCGGAGGCTTCCGATTCAATTTGGAGAGATTAATGGTTCTCTTGATTCGATTCGGAGATTCGACTGCCAAATCAGGCTGAATCTCCTCTGAATTGAATCAGCAACTGAAGCTTCACACTGCTCTAATGACCAGCAGTCAGAAACCCTATAAGAGGAAGGCTATATTTATGGAGCTGCACACAAACCTAACTCTGTCTCTTCAGTGATGTCGCTTCACTTCAGGAGACGCAATGAGTGACCTCATATTAATTTAAAGTGGAAAGCTACTGCCTCTTGATAACTGAATGCCATAAATTAGTATAGATTTGTGGCTAATCTACACTTTAATCAGCTGGTGCATCTGATATGGGAATTATTTGTCCAAAAAAATTCTTTTGTTCATCCAAAATGTGAGATGTGTGTACAAAATAAAGATTTTTAGTTGTTACTTTTTGAACAAAGGTAAGGCCATCAAGGGTACCCAGGTGCTCCTTGCTTAAGGTGCCAATGAATATAGAAAAAGGAAAGGATGCCACTTGTTTGTTAGGGGTGCACCGACAGAGGATTTTGCACCCGATTTTTAAGGAAGCATATCAGCTGATACCAATCCAATTTCTGATACCCTGCCCAGCAGCGTGGATCGCTGCCTCCAACTGGTAAGTCTGGTGTGGTGGAAGCGGAGGTGGGAGGTAAGGAGCTGAGGGGGCAGATCAAGGCCCCCACAGTGAGGGAGGGTGTGGGGCTGGGGCAGGGGTGGGGCAAGTGCTGCCCAGCCAGGATGGGCATGGGACGGTGCCACGGCTTGTCTGAGGGACACAGGGAAGGAGGGGCAGCTACTGCTTCTGCGCGATACTTGGTCGGGAGCCGCTGGTCCGGCAGCTCATCAGCACTTACCTGCTCATCTGGTGGCTCCTGCTACTGCTCCCACCACTCATTCAGGAGGGCAGGGGAGGGCACGTGCCCCCAGATCTGTGTGGGGTGGGCTGGGGCTGTGCCAAACTCTTCCTGGCAGGGTGGAGCTGCACTGGAAAGGGGCTATGGTGAATTTGTGACTGCAGCCTCCTCCCCCCCCCCATAACCCCTTCCCAACACCACCCTGCACTGCCGAGAAGAGCCTGGCGCAGTCCTGTCTTCAGCCTGCCCCACACAGATCCAGGGCCACACCACCCCCTGCCCTCCCAGATGAGTGGTAGGAGCCACTGCATGAACAGGCAAGTGCCAGACAAGCAGTTGGGCCAGGGATTCCTGGCTAAGCAGCACACAGCAGTGGGAGCTGCACCCTTCACATCCCCCGGACAAGCCACGGCACTCTACTGCACCTGCCTCATCCTGGCTGGGCAGCGCTTGCCCCAGCCCCACACCCTCCCTCACCACAGGGACCTTGATTTGCACTCCCCCAGCCCCTTCCCTCCTCCCTCCCCTTCCACTACATCAGACTTACGAGCTATAGGCAACTCTCCAAGCTGCTGGGCTGTGCTCCTTGCTGCCTGCATGCTGCACTGGCCATTTATTGGCCAAATTATTGGACTAATATGGCCAATTTCCAATATAGTAAATTTTCTTTATATCGTTGCCGATCCGATACTGGACCGATGTATCTACTTGTTTGTGTAGTCTGACAGCATGTCTATTTTTTTGTGTACTTTAACAGCACCCAGCCTTCCTGTCCCTGGGGCCTGTTTGCAGGCTGGATTCTGTATGGGGTCAACGTATGGCGCTGGTCCACGAGTGTGACCCTATGTGCCTGGATCCAACCAGATGCTGGCCCAGCCCTGCGTGTCCACATCCATCCATGCACAAACTTGGCCCCATACACCTAGATCCAACCACGCACAGGCACAATAGGGCACATGGGGCCATATTATCTGGCCTGTGGGGCTCTCCATGGCTCTGGAAATTTGGCAGCAGGGGTGAGGACACAGACACAATACTGCCACTCCTCCTCTGTCACCAAATTTCTGGACCTTTGGGGAGCCCTATGGGTTGGGTGAGACTACTGCATGGGATGGATCTGGCTTGCTGTCATTCTGGGTTGTGGGTGGTCAGGTGTGGGGTTTACTCAGAGTTTGAGGGGCTGACGGGTTGAGAGGAGTAAGCAGATTCCAGGGACGAACTGGGTCTGGGGACAAGCTGAATCGGGAAGCTAGAAGATCAGGCAGAGTCAGGGGGCAAGCTGAATCAAGAAGTCTAGTAATCAGAGAATACAGGCAAAGGCCAGAAAGGACAGCAAGGCATTCTGGGTTCAGGTTGAGCCCTGTTGCCCAGACACTTCCTGTTCCTGTGGAGGCATTTATATGGAGGTAAGTGAAGGGTCATCTGACTTCAACCAGCCAGGGAGTGGGCAGATGGCTAGATCCTGATGGAGGTTTCCAGCTTGCCTTGCCCATCCTGAATGGTCAGCTGGAGAGTGGGAGGCTGGTTAAGCAGCTGGGCAGTGCAGGCCAAGGTCCCATGTCTGAGGCTGCAGCTTGACACCTACTATCTGGGGATTGAGCACCCCTGGTGTAGTACATGTTGCTCTATAGGGAGAAATGTGTGGATTCTTATGGGGAATGCAATGGCAAAGTGCACTGTTCCAGGTTATCCTAGAGATCCTTTATATTAAAAAATCCCATACTGTAGATCAGGGGTCAGCAACCCCTGGCACGCATGCTGAGCATGGCACGCAAAGCCATTTTGCTCGGCACACCACCGCCAGCCCAGGCTCTAAGCAGCTGCTGCCAGCCACGGAGCCCAGGCTGCTCCCAGCAGGCAGCAGGGAGGCTGCAAGCCCTGCTGCAAGCAGACCTGGCTCTGTGGGCTGGCTGCAGCCAGGCAGCTGCAAACAGCTGCTTCAGGCTCTGGTATGTCAGCACTCCGGCACCTTCCAAGGTAGACATTGTTTTTTTCGGCACTCCAGCCAAAAAATGTTGCCTACCCCTGCTGTAGATGTTAATTACGTATGTGTCCTCGTTGTTACTTTGGCAAGCTTGGATTACCTTCTTCTTCCTCCCTGGTCTGGAAGTCCTTTTCTGTTTTGTGAGCACTTGGCAGAAGAAGGTTTGTGAATCGAGCAGAAATGGCCTGGTGGTAGAATGTGCCTTTGGAAATTAAAGACATGATGATTGAAGACATTTGGGTGGCATCATGTATGATGCAGTACTTGTTGTTGGAACATCCTGAACAACATAACAGAAAACAAAGAAATGTGATTTGGGGGCAAGCAAATAGACTGCTGTAGGTAACAGAGTAGGAAACCTACTGGAAACGGGCTGGATCTAGATCAGTGAGAGAAGTAAAGGATGTTTTGAGGTTCTACATCATAATTTTTGGGAATTAGATTTTTTTATAGATAATTTGAAATCAAAAAAGGGTTAGGATTGATAAGTAATGGAGTTTACTGCATTAGTGACAATTACATAAATTGTAAATTTGAGACTTGACATATCTTTTATTTATAAGCCAAGTATACCAGAATCATGTGACTAGAAGGCAAGCAAAACAAGAAAGAAGGAGTATGACTCTGTACCCAGTGATGAGGACCCTGCCCTCGGTGCAGTCTTAGGTTTTGGTACCTGCTCCTTGACTGTTTATACATTTTAAATCAGACAGTCATTGGATAAAAAGCAGAAATAATGCTGGGAACTGGGACTGGAAAAAAAGAATTTCCTCCTCCCATCTAAATATGCTTAGCAATAGGCTACAAAATAATGCTCCTTTTTGCATGCTCTCTTTCTATTGCCATAAATCTTGAAATTTGGACTCTGGGAAGCCAAGAATGCAACAGGCAGCTTGGATTGTGCCACCGCGAATCATTGTGTATGCTGGTGCATAGAGCATACCACTTTCAGAACTGTGGGTTTGAATCTCTTCAGCAGAGCAGAGGCTACAGTTTTTGTCTTCCATTTAATAGACAAGTGCGTTCACAACTGGGTCATTATTGAAAAGGTATTCAGTGCCAGCTCCTGAATTTTTTGAGTGAAAAACCCTGACTTGATTGAAAGAAGGACTTTTAACCCTATTTGTACTACTGATTGCTTCCCTTGGCACTTGCACTTGAACTTAACAGCTTCTTCATCTTGCTGCTCATATGTGTGCCTTTGTCCTAAATTCCATAAATCATATAAATTACAGCCAAAGACAACTTTTAAGATCATTTAGGGCCTGATGCAAAGCTTACTGAAATCTGTGGAAAAACTTCCATTTATTTCAATAGGCTACAATTCAGATCCGTACTCTCTGCGTCCCAGTGCAGGACTGTAAGTATTCTCTGCAATATAGTTCGGCATCTGTTACTTTGATCTATTTTACTGTTGTGGGCATTATGTAATCACATTGTATGGCAGGAAAAAGAATGAGCAAGAAAGATTGCAAATGTTTTTGACAGTACCACCAGCTGTAGCATCACAGATGTTTCTTTTTTGAAGCTGGATCATTGCATCCTGCAGTGATTTAAATGAGTTAAGTCAAGGTTGAAGCTCTGTCCTCTATATTATCCATAATTCACAGCTTTCCCAAGATAATACGGTATCATTAAATAAATCATTCCTATTTGTAGCACAGGACTCTTGGACATGCTCACTGCTCTCCTCTTTATCTCTTCTATTAAGGATATCAGAAAGGCAGGCTGCAGATAAAGAAAAGGCTTACCTGAAGACATTGTTAATGAGTTAATTAGTACAATACACTTAAACTAAGAGGTAGATATTGTGGCCATAATTATAAGTAAGGTACCATGAAATTGCTACGTCTGAGTTAAAATTATACTTTAGCTTTGATTAGGAGTAGAGTTGATTCCAGTGGAAATCAGCTGTTTCAGCTCAACTCCCCATATTATCTCACCAGTCTCTACAATGTAAATTTTGTTTAAGAATCTATTATAGAGATTTTACATTTTGTTAGCTGCTCTCATTGGAGATTAGAAAATCCATAATATGAACATTTCTTATTTGTTTATGTAAGAGCTGTAGCTTAATAAGTTACTTTATTATTGCCGCATGCTGGCTTGCAGGGAAGGGGAGACGTTGTATGAAAAATTACAGCGTTATTTTGTCAGTGGTAAATTGTGTATAGGATTGAAAAAAAAATGACAGACATTTCATTCATCATCAGCTATGTGACAATAATATTAAAGAGCAATACTTACAGAAAAGTTATTCTGTAAAAAAGAGAACATCTTACTTAATAGGTTTCTTGATCAGTGAGTCTCCTAGATAACTATGTGGTCCAGTCTCAGACTGGAATATCCAGGGCATCTCCATAATCCTCCATGAGTGATATCACTATCTAGTCTTCAGTGAAAAACTAATGAGAATCTTTCTGTTGACTTCAGTGGGCTCTGTACTTAAGGATCTTAATAAACAATTCTTGCTAGGCGTTATGGAAGTTTACTTGTTAGCCATGAAATATAAGATTTGGGGGCATCATTCATACCAACAGCATAGCTGTTCCAGTTACTCTTGGGCTGATGGAACAACTCCATGGAACAAACATATGAGTCTCTTTTTCGAGTTAGTGAGGCTGATCTGGCACACTGGCATAATGAAGTCCTATGTAACTAGAATATAATACTGAATTTGTAGTACAAATACCATTTGGTATCAATTGAGGTCATTTTTCAAAAGACCCTAACTTCTTTTAATGTTTTCAACAATGTATGCAATACAAACAACTTAATTTTGGGAAAACTTTTCATTTTGAATGGTCCTAACTACTTAAATACTTATTTATAAAGGGAAATCCATTACTCAAAATTAAGGTAGATTGTTGCATTGACAACTGAAGTAAAAGAATACTCAATACAATTGAAAAGACATGGAGTTTTTGGTAGACAAATTTATAATCTTTTGGTCCATACTATCCATATATCTTAGATTGTTTTGATAGGTACCATAGAGATGGGGGCTAAGTGTTGTTAATAAATATTGTTTGCAATGCTGTTGAAGCCAATTATGTTAAAAATAATTGTCACTAATATTAATGTATTAAAAACCAGCTATTACTTGAAGTTATACTTGTTTTATTCTTTGATGTTCAAGTTGACATACACCCTCTAATAATAAGTTCTACTTAAGGCGATCTTTAAGCAGAGAGATTATTTATGAAGACTAAAATCTGAAATCTCGCTACTGTTCTAAAGGACAAAAGAAAATAATCATTTTATAGATTAAAAGTTTCCTTTTTGCCTCTTATCCCTAAGGTTATATTTTTCAGGAAGGTTGGATAACATATTGTCTATCAAACCTTTAGTTTATCTTCAAAGTTAATACATTTTCAGTATTTTCCTTGAGGATTTTAGCACGATACATACTAGATGTAAACTGATTGTATTCCAACCCCACTGCATATAAGACACACATTTGCCTGGGTTGATTTTAATGCAATTAGTTCCATTTTGAATAATACAATCTGAACATTGTTCAGTACTGCATTTACATACATGTACACAGTCAGAAAGTAAGTTATACAGCATCTTTTGAAACCGCTCAATATGTTGCCGCTATCCAAGACTCTCACAGTACATGTTGATTCTGTAAGTTACATTTAATATTCTTCAGGTGAAAATGGTTGGAATACAAAATGTCATGTGCTGTTGCAGCTGATTAGCATCTTCATATTATTTGTGAGTGGTCTGCATAAGCACCTTTCGGTACATGCTTGATATGCATATGTTACTGAATTGATTTGGGAGGGGAACACACAGCTTCCTTTATGTAAAACTCCTGGACAGACCCCAATGACTTTAACATATCTTTGCTAGGGACAAATAGTTATTTTCCTTGAATTTTTTGTTACTATATCCCATGAGAAATATTTTGGGTTAGTTGAAAGCACTTTATATTTCACAACACTTGTGTTAAATATTCTCTGTTCTCTGTGTGTGTGTGTGTGTGTGTGTGTGTGTGTGAGAGAGAGAGAGAGAGAGAGAGAGAGAGAGAGAGATTCTGTTAATTATTAAAATCCATCATCAAGGTAATGCATTATAAAGACATCATACTTATTAAAAGAAACCTCACCCTGGTTGAATAGTGTTTACTCTGTTTATATGTACCTAATATTTATCTATTTTCTGCTCTGAAGACTTGGGTAGAGGCAACAGAGGTTTCTGCAGGACCAAAGAAATATTTCTGGGGCAAAGTATATAATCCGTAAAAACAACAGAGTTTGCTAGCAGTCAGAGGTAATGGTGCTGGGTAATGGATTAGAATCATTGGGTATTTATGTGGTGACAAATAGAAATGTTAGTTTTGCAGATAAGTTGGACTATTTTCTGCAAAAAAGGACCTGGGGTTACAGTGGACAATAAGCTGGATATGACTCAGCAGTGTGACCTTGTTGCCAAGATAGCTAACAGCATGCTGGGCTGCATTAGTAGGAGCGATGCCAGTAGATTGAGGGAAGTAATTATTCCACTCTATTCTGCACTGGTAATGCCACATATGGAGTACTGTGTCCAGTTTTGGGGCCTGCAATGATCTCAAGTTGCAGCAAAGGAGGTTTAGGTTGGATATTCGGAACAGCTTTCTCACTAGGAAGGTGGTGAAGAGCTGGAACAGGTTACCTAGAGAGGTGGTGGAATCTCCATTCTTTGAGGTTTCGACAAAGCCCTGGGTGGAATTGAGCTAGTTGGGGATGGTCCTGCTTTGAGCAGGGTGTTAAACTAGATGACCTTCTGAGGTCCCTTGCAACTGTCCAAATTTGCTGATGACGCTGTCCAAATTTGCTGATGACACTAATATGTGGGGCAAGGTGGACACACTTGAAGGGAGAGAGAGGCTGCAACTAGATTTAGACAGACTACAAAAGCAGGCAGATAAGAATAGGATGGGGTTCAATGTAGACAACTGCAGGGTGCTGCACCTTGGGAGAAGGAATCCACAGCATACATACAGGCTGGGGAGTTCCCTTCTTGAAAGCACAGAGGCGGAAAGGGATCTTAGAGTCATTATTGACTCCAAGATGAACATGAGCTGCCAATGCCAGACTGTAGCCAGCAAGGCCAGCCATACCTTGTCATGCATCCAAAGGTGCATCTCAAGCCAGTCCAGAGAGGTGATACTCCCCCTCTATGCGACTTTGGTCAGGCCGTAGTTGGAGTACTGCATCCAGTACTGGGTGCCGCACTTCAAAAGGGATGTGGCCAGCCTGGAGAGGGTTCAGAGGAGGGCCACCCACTTGGTGAGAGGGCAGCAGGGCAGGCCCTATGAGGAGAGACTGAAAGACCTGAATCTGTTCAGCCTCAGCAAGAGGAGGCTGAGGGGGGACCTGGTGGCTGCCTACAAACTCATCAGGGAAGATCAGAAGCAAATAGGCAGAGCCCTTTTCTCCCCAAAACCATGTCGTGGGAGAAAACTCCCTAGCGTCTGTTGTCTAGCTGCATAGGGACCAGACAACGTGGGTGAAGGGTTAACTGCAGTTTATTTACTAGAGCAAAGACCATAAACCAGCAAAGAGGCAAAATGGCCCCGACTTAAGGGTGGGGCTGTCTTTTATACTTTTTCTAACAAAGAAAACTACAAGGTTATTGAATATGCAATACTTATGGTAATAATTTCCTTACATGGTGCATTACAAATCTCAGTACTTTTCCAAAAGAAAAAAGTTAGTGTTATCTTACACATTCCAATCTGTTTTCCTGTACTCCGCTGTACCATCTTCTTCCTTCTGGGCCCCCCTTATCTTATCTCACTCCTAGCTGCAGCTGGTACTCAGTACACAGACTTAATTTCTGCTTTTTCTAACAAAATGGTTAAGGCACTTGGCATAAGAAAATGGCTGGCTTAGCTATCATTCTGTCTTGTGGTCAGCAACATTGCTAGGCCACAGGTCATGCCTTGTGTTTAGCTACAAAGCTAATACTATTTAATAATCTAAATTACTGTTAACCTAACAGTATGCTACAGAAAACTATTTTATTTCAGGGTAAAAACAAACTTGCCCATCACAACCACCTAGGGTGACACGGAACAATGATAATAAGCTGATGGAGAATAGGTTTAGGTTAGAGATCAGAAGGCAATATTTTACAGTTAGGGTGGCCAAAATCTGGAACCAACTTCCCAGGGAAGTGGTCCTCACCCCTACCTTGGGCAAATTCAAGAGGAGGTTGGATGATTACCTGTCTGGGGTCTTGTGAACCCAATATTCATTCCTGCCTGTGGCAGGGAGTCAGGCTAGATGATCTGTTCAGGTCCCTCCTGACCCTAGCTACTATGAAACTCTAATTTTTTGTGATTCTATGATTGTAAAGGGTTAAAAAGAATAGGTAGAAGATTAGAGCTATGGATTACATTTCAAAGGGAAAAGATCAGACAAACTATCCTTGAGTATTACATACACTTTAATAATTTAATAAACTAATGGATGAGAAAAAAATAGACTAAAGATTAAGTGTTGTTGAACCAGAACTGTGAATGAAAGTACAAGGGGGAAAGCAGCACATGGGGAAAGAAGGAAACATTTGTTTTTATTCAAAGTTAAGAAATATTCATTTTGTCTTTACAGTACAAATGACCCTAGGATTTGTCCCTTTAAAAACTGTTGTTTCCTCAATTGTGGTTAGATTTGCAGAGAAGCATAACTAGCCATTTGAAATGGCTAGGGCAGGGGTCAGCAACCCCCGGCATGTGTGCCGAGCACGGCACATGAGGCCATTTTGCTCGGCACACCACCACCAGCCTGGCTTCTAGGCAGCTGCTGCCACCCACGAAGCCTGGGCTTCTCCCAGCAGGCAGCTGGGCAGTTGCAAGCCCTGCTGCAAGGAGAGCAGTCTCCATCGTTGGCAGCAGTTTCACAGAGCCTGGGCCAGTTGCAGCCAGAAGGCTGCAAACATCTGCTCCAGGCTCCGGTATTAGCTCCATACTGGCAGGTGCACATGCACCTCAGAGCGGACAGTGGGAGATGGCCTGAGGCAGCACAATCCCAGCTTCTCCCCCACTGCCAGCACAGAGCTGATGACTGGGCTCTGGAGCCCAGCATAGCTTTTTGTAGCCAGCCTGGGCTCTGGGCAGCTGCAGCAAGCAGTGGGCAGGCTGCAAACAGCTGCACTGGGCTCCACAGCCCTGGCATCAGCTCCATATTGGCAGCGACTGCACATGCACCTCAGAGTGGACAGCGGGAGGGCTATGCCGTGTCAGACCGTATGCCGACCATCCACTCCGTGTGTGCACCCAGCAATATGAAGCTGATGCCAGAGCCCGGAGCATTTGTTTGCAGCCTCCTGGCTGCAGCCAGCCCAGGCTTTGGGAGCTGCTGCCAACCACAGAGCCCAGGCTGCTTGCAGCAGGGCTTGCAGCTGAGCCTACCTGACTCTGACCCACTCTGAGCCCAGCCCCAGCTCAGCCCCCCACCAGGATGAGGCTGGCACTGCACCTTGCCAGGAGCACCACACCTTTTTGCAGGCTTAGCTGTGCGGGGTGGTTGGGCTGATGGGCAGGCTTCAGGCCAGGGCCTTGGCCCACTGTGGTGCAGCCTGGGGGCTGGCTCCCCAGGGAAGCACAGGGGCTCTGGCGGGACCAGGGCATTGTTGGGTTGGACTTTGTTCAGGAGCCCAGCTCCATGCGCCTGCGCATGTGGTTCTGTGTGTCTGTGTGCGCACACATGTCTGGTTCTGGATGTGTGTGTGCATTTGTCTGTTCTGGGTGTGATCTGGTTCTCTGTGTCTGTGCATGTGGTTCTCTGCGTGCATACGTGTTTGTCTGGTTCGTTCTCTCTCTCTCTCTCTCTCTCTCTCTCTCTCTCCCTCTCTCATTGCAACATGCTGAACAAAAAAGGAATACACAACAACAAAGGCAACATTTATGAACATTAAATATACTAATATGATGTGTGTCCTGCCATGTACCCCTTCCCCACTTTTGTTTTTCTGACAAGCCGGCACTCTGGCACCTTCCAAGGTAGACATTGTGGTTTTTTCAGCACTCCGGCCAAAAACACATTGCCTACCCCTGGGCTAGGGTATATTGGCTCTCTGTTCAAAAAATGCTGTTGAATGTAAAGCATAATTTGATCACTAATGATTGATCATATTTATTTATCTAGGCTAGGTATAGACAGTCAAAAAGCCCAAGGTAGAATCAACCTAAGTTACGAGGTTTTCTGTAAGCAGCACCATTTAGATTGATAGTGAACAGAACACACATTCACCCTTTCACGGGGACAGGCCAATCTTAGACTGGGTTCCATCATTTTTAAACCAGTCAATGATGTCAATATTCTGTTCTGTTTTAGGTATAGACAAGTTTTGTGTGCCAAGCATCTTTTCTGATAGGGGCATACACTGATTTCTGACCATTTATATTGGTAAAAGTATAATGTCTGTACCTGGCCCTAGGTTTTATTAAGCTCTCTTCACTAGGGTTTCTGTGGTGGAGAAATCTAAGTGTTATGAAAACTTTTATCCCACACTTTCACCTTGAAGAATTACAGTTCTCTTTAGATGGTATTCAGGAAATCTCACTTTATCTACTCCTGGAATGCATCCACTTCTTTGGTAAAATAGAACAGCTGTGAGGAACAGCGCACACCGCATTTTATAACAAGAAGTACAGAAGTCTGTCGTATCCAACTGAAACTGAAGGACAAAAAGCAAACTACCCCCTTCCCTCCTGCATTCTTCCTCTCTCCCATGCTGTCCAAATCAAAAGAAATGATGCGATTTGAAAATTGTGCCCTGTGCTATATATCTGCTTCCTACCTACTGATCTCCTGGTATGAAGATAAGTAGAAACACAAAGAAATAATTACCTGGATGAAAGAAATTAAAATTCACAGAGATAAAATTGTTGAAAAATTCAGTTCTTACCATCACATTTGCAAATATTTAAAAATTGATACAACACAAGCCAGAACAGTAAATAAAGAGAAGCACTGCAGTCTGAGCGTATATCATTTAAGCATCTGGTCTACTACAGTTAATGCCAAATTTAGTTAATGTAAAATAGATGTAAATGAATGTGTGTTGCAAAAAGGGACTAAAAAGTGAATAGCTGCTAAATAGAATGGTGCTGTGGCAATGTGACAAGAAAAGAGATTTCAGAGTTATTGTACAGAAATCCCAAAAGCCAGCAGCATTTTATGCAGCTGCAGTGAGAATAGCAAACAGGATTGCAGGATGCATTGGTAGAGAAATTCATTTGCTATCACATGAAAAAAAAAAATTATTTAAGAAACTAACTAGTCTCACCTAGTGCACTTTACAGAGCTTTTATCAATGTTCAGAATATATCATGTTTCGTCTTGAGTTGCAGCAGGAGAAAAGCTAATGATCAACTGCACATTGGACTCTTCTCCTCTCCGCTCAGTCTCATTAGGGCTTGGATCTGGGCACAAGAGAGAAAAGAGCTCAGCACATGCCATGTCCTCTCAAGCAGGTGGGCAGGAAAAAAACAGGAAGAGTTAAGCCAACACACTGTGGGGAGTTTGCCTCTCCTGATAAAGACTGTAGCAAAAACATCCCTCTCAGGACCAAGTTTTGTATGGAGTCTGAGGCACAATTCCTCCCTGCAGTTTCTCCTTGGCTAGCCCTGTCTTATATTCAGGATAATAAGGGGAAGCTAAATCAAGTCCTCAGATATTAGGCTTATTCTCAGTGGAGAAAGAAAAAAATCTTCCTGGTAGCCCCTTTGAAATATATTAAAATTTATGACTGAAATAGAATTTATGATTAAAATGTAATTAATTGAAACTTTTTACACTTGGAAATAAAAGAAAATGGCTTGTAACAGAAGCCACTGGAGTATTTTGATTTTGCTTCCCACTGTGTGGCTGGACTATGTAACCTTTTGTAACTAATCCAAGCAATATAACTAGATAATAGATCGATCTCTCACCAGGAGTCCTGAGTGAAATCTTTATTACAATACTGCCTGAAGAACATCCCCCTTTCACTTTTTTGGCTGGTTCATCTGCAACCAAGTTAAAGGCTTCTCAGGCAGTGACATCAGGGAAATAATGAATCTTCTTCAGAGTCTGTCTCCATGCAACTCCAATAATGTATAGGTTGCTTGGGGATTATCATTGGTAACTCAATCAGTGCATAAGGAGAACTGTTTCAGGGCTTGAGTGGTACTCTGTGAGCACAAAACTTGATCGCGCATTGGAGTTCTGGGTTGGATTTACACCTGTTGCATACAGGGAGTCTGCTTTTACTTTAAACAGAGATGCTGTATAAGGTGAGGTAATGGAATGTGGCTTGTCTTTTTTTATATGTAAACTGGGTATAAATGAATATAAATACCCAGAAAGGACAGGATGTGGTGAGGGAAACTTAACTGCCTAACAGTTCTGAACCAGGTCTAGTTTCTACTTCTAATATTAGAGAAGAAAATGACTTGATGATCCTAGAATGTACCTTACCACAAATGCATCAGGGAGGCAAAGTTATGCAAAATCCTACCCTTCCTCACACCAGGTTTTTAACATCTGTTCCTGTGATTCAAAGCTGTTCCTGTTACCAAGCATGAACTTCTTTGCGTGTCTGTCAGAGTGGATATCCCTGTAAGTGCACCTATGTTTAATGGACACAAGATCAGTAGGTCCAGAGGGGTCCACACACATGCCCTCTACCTCTTTAAGCTCTCTGGCAAAAGTGTAAAGAATGGAGTGGCAATGATGCTCTTGACATTCCTTCTTACTGCCTGCAGCATTGAGATAGAACTGAAGGTCTGTTTTGCTCCTATTTTTTCTGCATTTCATATACATCATTTGACAGGTTAGATGAAGAAAACTTAGTACTTAATTTTTCAAAATTATTTAACTTGGATGTGTCACAACCCAAAGTTGTGATTTTTTGTTTGTGTGTGCTTCGGCACTGCTAAATTATTTTTCCCGCTAAATTGCAGCTTCTTTGCACGGTGGAGTTTTCTGCTGCAGAAGAGAACCCTGGTGCAACTGAGAATTTCCCGCCAATTTGAAGCTTTCTTTGCATGGTGCATTTCTTTTGCATCTAAGAAATGCATGGTGCAAGGAGTTCCCGCCATTTGTATGAGAATTTGTGCCACATTATTGGCTGGTTCTAACATATGCACACGTGGCGGCTAGCAATTGGCTTGCTAGCCGTATAAAGAGCTTGAGTGGTTTCCGCCCAAGTTGGAGGACTCCACGAACACCAGGAGAGAGAGAGAGAAGATCTCTAAACGCTGCGGATCCTTACGGACCCAACGCATTTCTTAAAAGGCAATAGAGGCCTGAACAGCCTCTAGCCTCTCCCCGTCGCCGATAGATTCCTAGACGTATCCCTTCCTGTACGAGAAACTACTGAACCCACGGAGCTTCAACAACTCCAGGGAAAAGAACGAATTTGTCGTAGTCCTCTAACGAGGATTTAAGCGGAGCTGTGCCTGGAAACTGTCCAGCCTACACCATGACCATCTTTGGTGTAAGTAAACAATCTTTAAATCAACCACTACGCATCCGTGACTAATTCTAGCTCGCCCCCCGGTGTTCTCCGACCCCGCGTGCCCGGGCTGCTGGCCACAGCCCACGTACGCAAAGACGGGCCGTGCCTCGCGCCCGGCCTGCACAGGATGCTTGCCTCTCTCCTTGTCCAGAGCGAGGGAAAATCTTTCAGGGTACTGGGATTAAGTGCCTTATGCCAATTGTCATGGAAAACTCAAAACTCCTAGTATTTTAACCTTGCCTGATTTGTGAAGATCTCATCCTCCCAACTCACTACCATAACCAGTGCCTTTTGTTTGTCTATGCCCCATAAATATTTGATATGTAAGTTCTCAGGACTTGTAAGTTGTGGAATATGTAGCTGAAAGTACACATACTTGAGCAGTCAATATAAATCATCTTGGATGTGGATGTCTTTCCCCTTCAAAGAATTGAAGAGATTACCACCAGTGAATGTTCCTTAGACCAGATAGGAAGGCCCATGTTTGCACAGTGGAAGGAAGACATGAAGAAAACACAATAGAAATTAACAGAGTTTACTTTGGTGCTGGCTTCAGTCAGCAGCCCTGACCGAACCAGCTGACTACTGTTAGAACCCCCTGATTAGCTGTTGGGGATAGCAGCCTCCCCATTAAAGTCCAGCTGTAGAAGCAGACTGCGGGCCAACTAACACATCTGTCTAAAGGTCTGCAGTGGTAAGCCCCTCTGGATCTTGTGCTCTTTGGTTTTCTGACTTCTGCCTCTGCTCAGCTGTGTTTCTGGACTCTGACTTTTGGGAACTCCATTTTGCCTTCGTAACTTGGTCCCCGACTCTAGAACCCTGCCTCAGTCTGTAGCTGTAACTCCACCTCTGGAATTCCTCTGCGGATTTTGTAACTTGGACTTTAGCTCCTGGCCTTCCTTTGTGACTCTTGGCCTCCCAGCTCCTGTCTCTAGCTCTTCCCTGTTGGCCTGTCCACTAAGCCAGACTGCCTGTGAACCAGCCTTCACTACACCAAATACTGTTGCCAACAAACTCTTCAGCACTAGCACCTCTTGAATGAACAATATCTTCATTGGCATCTGTACCTCAACACAAAATTTAGGCTTTAAGGTAGGACCAGGCTTATTGCGCAGTAAAAAATACTGCCTCCATTTGGGACATGGGGCTGGGAAAGAGCTGCAGGGGAGGAGCAGGTCCTGGCCTGTCCCAGTCTGTATGGATAAGCTGCACTGGGCACATGGCTTGTCCTCATGTACATGGGGTGAGAGAGCTCTGCAGCAGCATGTCTCCTACCCTGTGCATATCAGGACCCTGCTAAAAATACTGCACAGTAAGCCTACCAGGAATCATGTCTACATGTACTTCCTCTTGGGAACAGATTTCATCCCAATGGGAGCAGCCTGGAGAGGCAGCTCTGCCCCCCTGCAGCATTGGGTGCTAGCTCAGGGGCTGCGAATGAGCATGGGGCTAGTTCCTGTGCACACAGGGCCAAGAGATTGCTGTCTCCTGGCCCCGTACACATCAGGAGGGGTCCTTATATGCATGGGGTGGGAGACCTGCTGCTGCAGAGCTCTCCCACCCCATGCACATGCAAACAAGCCCTGTACCTACCAGGGATTCTCCACATGGCCTGGGGCTGGCCAGGGCCTGCTTCTCCCCCACAACTGTTTCCCAACCCCGTGCCCTGATCAAGTGGTCAGGGCAGAGGATTGGAAAGAGTCCCCTTCACTGCAGCTCTTTCCCAGTCCCATGCCCCAATTGGGGAATTGGGGCACAGGGGTGGGAAACAGCTGCAGTGGAGGGGCAGATTCCAGCCCCCTACCTCAATCCACCAGTGGGGCAGCTAACAGCGAGCCTTCAGCTGGGTGTGGATTTCCTGCTTAGCCAGGGGCAACCGGGAGCTGTCCCACTGGTGGGGTAGGTAGCAGTGAGCTGCCAGCTTGGCAGGGATTCCTTCCCCAGGCAGGGGCTTGCTGCTAGATTCCCCACCAGTGGGACAGCTCCCAGCCAACCCCTGGCTTGGTGGGGTTTCCTGGCTCAGCTGAGGGCTTGCTGCTAGCTGCCTGACAGGTAGCTCTCCAGTCCTGGTGCAGCTCAGCTCTCCTCTCCTGTGGGGAAGCAGGAGCCCCACAATGCTGGGATGCAGGGAAGAGGGGGGAGAGACAGACCTGCTTCTAGTGCTAATCAGCTCCCAGCTTCTAGAGGACCCAGGAACTGAGCAGTGCCTGGTCTGGACCCCCTGATGGCATGGCTGACTGGGAACGAATGTGTTCCTGGTCAGTATTTACATGAGCCCTACTGCACATTATCTACTGTGCAGTTAGTTAGTACCTGTATTTACTATTATCTACTATGCAGGTACTAACTAACTGCATAGTAGGCTAATTTACTGCACAGCAGCTTATTAACATGGTTACTTAGTGACGTTTTACTGTACAGTAGTTAGGCTACTGCACAGTAATGCATCTCGTGTAGACACACCCAATAGCTCCATTCAAAGAATATTACTCTTCTTCACCATTAGAACGCATCCTTTCCCCAGTGCTGAGCACTCATTCTTCATTCTTTGGCTGAAATGGAGATCCCTCACAGGCAGCAGTGAAAAGGAGATGAGTTGAGCTAGTACCCATATAACATACCACCATGGCCATTCTATTGAAGAATGAGTGTCCCACAGCAAATCTTCTCTTAGGAGGGAAAGAAAGCAGGCTCTCTGGAAGTATCACTGCCTGAGCCACTGAAGCCCAATGTTAGTTCCTAATAACTGTAAGGACAAATGGAAAAACAATGTCCCAAGTCCCTGCTGAGAGTCATCATCACTACTCGATAAAGCAGTCACATTCATTCCTGCCCCAGCATCTGATGACTGAATCCTTTTAGAATGTCCTAGTTCATATCGTAGAGACCCTAGATATTGAAGCAATATTCTTTGCCACATTTGTAAGCTCTTGGCATTTTTACTGCATTAGCCTTTTCTGTGATTGTTCTCATCAATAAAGTCATGCTAGTATCAACTAAAGGGCTTTGGCATATCAGCCACCAGTCAACCCACGTTGAAATGGGTGGAAAAGTGCTCTTAGGTGACTCCTGAACAACTTCCATTCCCACCTAAATCAAGATTGTTGGTAGTTTCAGCAAGTCTGGAGAAATCAAAAGACATGCCCAACAACCAGGACCGGAAGAAGCTAGACCTCTTCAGATACACAGCAAAATGAATATGTGACCATGGTACAGATAGCTTTACCAACAGTAGCTGTACTCTAGCTAGTAAAGTACCTGGTAGTAGTGAATATAGATAATATATATGTTAGCATGGCAGTACAAGCCCACCAGGGACCCTAGGCAATTACTTCAATTGGTGGAATCTGACAATGTGTCTTCACAGGTATAGCTACCCAGCTTTAATCTAGTGCTTGGAATTAAAGCTTTAAATAACCATAACATGGTCTTACCTTCTTTTTTTTCTTTGTAGGCATACTCACACTGCAATATCATAATATTTCATAATTGACTTAGTGGTTCTAGCCCATTAACATACAGAAAGCTTTGCTTTTCTTAGTCCCTTCCAGACAAAGATATCAGTCACAGATGCACTGGCGATGCAAGAGCTGAATTGGATCATGTGCAGATTAAATAAAATTGTTCCCCAAACAATATGAATTACACGTGAATGACCTAATGCTCAGAGCTATTAAACTGACCTGTCTAACAACACCTGTATTTCAAACTGTGATGGTTCAGATTTTTACGGAACACCTTATTAATTTGTACATACACCCAAGTAAAAGACAACAAGAAATTGTTTTTTAGATATATTGGGAGTAAAAGGAAGGCCCAGGGAGGAATAGGACCACTGCTAAATGGGCAGAAACAATTGGTGACAGACAGGGGGGACAAGGCTGAACTCCTCAACGAGTTCTTTGCCTCAGTGTTCCTAAGTGAGGGGCAAGACAAGTCTCTCTCTGGGGTTGTAGAGAGGCAGCAGCAAGGCGCCAGACTTCCATACGTAAATCCTGAGGTGGTGCAGAGTCATTTGGATGAACTGGATGCCTTTAAATCTGCAGGCCCGGATGGGCTCCATCCGAGGGTAATGAAGGCACTGGCCGACATCATTGCAGAGCCACTGGCAGGAATATTTGAATGCTCATGGCGCACGGGCCAAGTCCCGGAGGACTGGAAAAGGGCCAATGTGGTCCCCATTTTCAAAAAGGGGAGGAAGGAGGACCCGGGCAACTATAGGCCGGTCAGTCTCACCTCCATCCTTGGTAAAGTCTTTGAAAAAATTATCAAGGCTCACATTTGTGAAAGCCCGGCAGGGCAAATTATGCTGAGGGGAAACCAGCATGGGTTTGTGGCAGGCAGATCGTGCCTGACCAATCTAGTCTCTTTCTATGACCAGGTTACGAAACGCCTGGACACAGGAGGAGGGGTGGATGTCATATACTTAGACTTCAGGAAGGCCTTCGATACGGTATCCCACCCCATACTGGTGAACAAGCTAAGAGGCTGTGATGTGGATGACTACACAGTCGGGTGGGTGGCGAATTGGCTAGAGGGTCGCACCCAAAGAGTTGTGGTGGATGGGTCAGTCTCGACCTGGAAGGGTGTGGGCAGTGGGGTCCCGCAGGGCTCGGTCCTTGGACCGATAGTCTTTAATGTCTTCATCAGTGACTTGGACGAGGGAGTGAAATGTACTCTGTCCAAGTTTGCAGATGACACAAAGCTATGGGGAGAAGTGGACACGCCGGAGGGCAGGGAACAGCTGCAGGCAGACCTGGATAGGTTGAACAAGTGGGCAGAAAACAACAGGAATGCAGTTCAACAAGGAGAAATGCAAAGTGCTGCACCTAGGGAGGAAAAATGTCCAGCACACCTACAGCCTAGGGAATGACCTGCTGGGTGGCACAGAGGTGGAAAGGGATCTTGGAGTCCTAGTGGACTCCAAGATGAACATGAGCCGGCAGTGTGACGAAGCCATCAGAAAAGCCAATGGCACTTTATCGTGCATCAGCAGATGCATGACGAATAGGTCCAAGGAGGTGATACTTCCCCTCTATCGGGCGCTGGTCAGACCGCAGGTGGAGTACTGCGTGCAATTCTGGGCGCCACGCTTCAAGAAGGATGCGGATAACCTGGAGAGGGTCCAGAGAAGGGCCACTCGTATGGTTAAGGGCCCGCAGACCAAGACCTATGAGGAGAGACTAGAGAAACTGGATCTTTTCAGCCTCCGCAAGAGAAGGTTGAGAGGCGACCTTGTGGCTGCCTATAAGTTCATCATGGGGGCACAGAAGGGAATTGGTGAGTATTTATTCACCAAGGCGCCCCCGGGGGTTACAAGAAATAATGGCCACAAGCTAGCAGAGAGCAGATTTAGATTGGACATTAGGAAGAACTTCTTCACAGTTCGAGTGGCCAAGGTCTGGAATGGGCTCCCAAGGGAGGTGGTGCTCTCCCCTACCCTGGGGGTCTTCAAGAGGAGGTTAGATGAGTATCTAGCTGGGGTCATCTAGACCCAGCACTCTTTCCTGCTTATGCAGGGGGTCGGACTCGATGATCTATTGAGGTCCCTTCCGACCCTAACATCTATGAATCTATGAATCTATGAATATGTAACAAGAAGGTTTTCCCTCTTTGATCTGCTTCAGGATGGTGATGTTCTGGCTTGATGCCCTCTGAATGGAATGAACCTGATGACTTCTCACTAACCGCATATCACTATTTAATGGACTTCCTAATCAAGCAGCCTGATTTAGACCATCATAGGACCTGTTTTCCATTATCATAGGTTTGCTGGCTGCCAAGAACAGAGCTCTGCACTATACCTTTCTATTAACTCCTCTGATTCCCAGGGCAGTCAGCGAGATCAAAAGTAACCATTGTATTGACCATTGTAGCTCTGTACTGATTCAGGCATTCTGGGTGTGTAAGCAGGTTGCTTAGCTTGCTGGCTTTGGCAGGCAGCTTTGTTCCATAGGTACTCTTCAGTGCTTAGTACTCTGTTCTATTCAGGCACTCCTCCCAACTCAGACACAGTCTTTAAAATGCAAACAGGCCAGTGATTCTCAACTGGGGTGCCATAAATGGTCATGAGGTGTGAGGGGATAAGCAGGTAAGAGCAGGCCAATCCTCCACCCCCACTGCCCAGCCCTTCTACAAAGGGGTCAGCACAGTAATATACAAATTAGTCTTTGAAATTGGGTGTCGCTCAATTTCCAAAGCTATGAAGTGGTGCCTCAAGTCCAAAAAAGTTGAGAACCACTAAAATAGGCAAATAAGCAAACAAAAACCAAACTCTGATGTCCTGTCATGGGCATTCAGAGGGGAACCGTGACCCCCAGCACAGAAGTCTGATTTCTCACTGCACCAAGCTGTTCCATGCACAGTTGGCTCCTTCCTTCCAAACTGTTCCCTCCAGTCTGGGTTTTTAAGCTCCCAACGGATCATTCTCTTAGCAGGAGCTTTCCCACAGCCTCAGCTACTAAATGGAGCTGGCTGCCCCCTCTTAAAGGAACAGACCACAGTTACAAGGTGATAGACCTTGTACAGGATTAGCCTTCAGTCCAGCTTCAGGGCCTTCTGTACCTGTTCTGATTTCACAGCATCAAGGTCATGTATTATACCCAGACTGTGACTCTTCATCCAAATGAGTTGACTGATTAAGTCCAACAGGCAGGGACTGCTCCAAGCAAATCCAGGAAATCTTGGTTAAAAGCAGGAAAGCATCTGTTGAATGGGAAAGTTTCTCAATGTAATAGGCTAGCACAGTATAGACCTGGGCCACCAGGTTTGATTCTCAAGATTCCCAAAATCCTTAGCTATTGATCTGACATTTAAAAAGCCAGCCTTTTATTCATCTCTGTCAAGATCTGTCTTGCTGCAGGCTCTAACTCTTAAAACATCCTGAAAAAAGAAATAGAGCACACCTTCCTATTTTCCCAGTCCAGAGTTCTCTGAAGACCCCTAAGTACTTGTAGGAAGTCCCTGTAATTTTTTATGACAGCTTGGCCTTTCTTCTCTTCAGATATAGCTTGGGAAGGTTGTATTTGAAATGCTAGCCGTAGAGGCATCTCAGTCATTTCTCTCTTGGTTGCAAGCTATTTTGTCCTCCTCTCGCATCTAATTTAGAATGTACATACAGAGGAGAGTTCAATTCAGTGCCTTCCATTGTATATTTTGCTAATACTGATTGGTTCCTTTCAGTGATAGAGGAGAAAGATGGAATCTGTACCTCTTTTGTAGCCAAGGACTTTCCATACTCTCTTTGTAAAGCAAAATCTTTCTAATGAGGATTGATTCCTCCTTGTTCCTTTTGGTATTTTCTTCCTTTTGTGTCTAGTAACTCACTGTCTGGAAGATGGGAAAGTAAACCTTCCATTTTTGATACAGGCTATTTAGTTTGAATTTGCAGCACAAAACTCCAACACATGTTCTCTCAGGATATTAATATTACTTTACCACAATTATGGTTTTTACACAGACTGGCAGAAGCTTTTACAGGCATGCTGAATTTCATAGAAACCTAACATAAAATGCAGAGAAGGAGAAAAATGCTTCTCTTATAGGGGCTCCTGCTGAGCTAATAACATTCTACAGGAAGACATCTATTTAAACAGAAATAAACATGCCTTGGGATTCTTGGATCCTATTTTCAGCTTTAGTAAGCTATTTTCAATTTTATTAAGAATGCTGTGTTTAATTTTTCCAACATTTCCAGTCCCATTAATTTAGTTTACACTGCATTTGGATCAATTAGTGCACTTCATGATAATGCAGTATTTGCCTCGCTGCCTATTTAGAACAAGAGGAACAACACTATGGATTTTGATTGGATTAAAGAATCTGGATTTCTTCCAAGGACTCTATTTACTAGAAATACTAAATGTTGCAGGCTAACGTAGTGGAAACAAATTCTATGTAAGGTATCTGATGACAGGACTTGTCTGTTCCCAATGTCTTCGAATTCTGGGTTCAATCCTCTAATGTTTGCTTTTATCTGATTTAGGCATAGTCTAGAGATGGCAGAAAATAGTTAAGAGGAGTGAAAAACAAGTTAATCACAGCATGAGTAGAGCTATAGACACTAAAAGAAAGAAGACTACTTTAAAAATGAAGGTGCCTTCATTTTTGGGTTAAATCCTCTTTGTCAGATTGCTACAATCCCATTAAAATTGGTTGAGGTTACATGCCACAGTCTGTCTCTTTATTAAGAGAATTACATTTCCTCTTTGGAAACTCCATTGCTAAACTACCATTGCTTTAGGAAAGCAGGAAGTTTGGACTGAACATAATCATCTCAGCCTTACATGAATTTGCACCTTGTTACCTTATTGTGACTATGTATGATGAAGTCCGTCATCAGGATACTGATTTTGAACTTCATCACATTTTCATAAGCTGTTGGGTATTTCAAAACTGGCTCTGTGTTCATGTTTTACTTTTGCTTTAAAAATGGCTACCATAAAGGACAAGCATAACACATTACACATTTACAACAATTTCTGATATAACCATCTATAGCTAGTGCATTTTAAGAGAGCAGTTCCTACACCAAAGTTACTGTCATTGTTCAAAGATATAGAAGTGTTTGCTAAGGTGTTGGCTACAAATGTCCAACTCGGGATCCTTAAAATTCTGGTTTATTAGGCGGATTGAAACACTGTAATGAGTTAAATCATAAACCTTGGGGCTGGTCCCCACACACACACATTCACACACACAGTAGCAAGCTACAGAGTCAGGTATACCTATCCTACAAGCGCTGGAGTCTGCCGTCGATGTCCAGTTGAGGCTTCTTTCAGCGTGGTGTTATCCTTCAGAAGGGGGTCGCTGGCTGGTCCTTCTGGCTGGACAGGTCTGGTCGAGTTGAAGATCAAGAGGGCGCCACTGAGGGTCACTTTTCACTGCCTTTTTTTCTGTCCCTGGCAGACTTTGGTGACTCCCCAGTTTTCAGGTTTGCCTAATCCAGGGGTCGTTGACCCTCGTGGGACTCCCCCCCCCCCCCCAGTGGCTACTGGATGGCATCTGTCAGCCCCCAGGAGTCATCCGCATGAACGTGCAGGTTTGGAAGTCCATTGATGAATTTTGAATAGGGCTCTGGGAGTGGTCGATCTGGAGATATTCAGCCCAAAAGTTGGTCCCTGGCATTGAGTAGCTCAGGCCAGGGCTTCTAGCCCTTGATCAGTGATGTTTAGAGATTTCCCGGTTGTTACATTGTCTTCTATTGAGTTCTTCTGTTGGTTGATCTGCAGCTTCCCAGGTGTTAATTGCTGTCTGCTGCTACAGTATTACACATTCAATCACTGATTCACTCGCTCTTTCAGGGGCCAGCCTGATACAGGGAAGGACAGTTTGATTCCTGCCCTTGTTAACATTGTTGCAATGTATAACTTACTTATGAAACTAAAACACATTTATTTGAAAGTTGAAAGGTGAGGAGTATAAAATATAAGCTACAAATGCCATGGCACACAAATAGATAAAAATACCAAAATACAAGGGGAAATACAAAATGCACACATACAAATTTTAAAACACAATTCCTTATCTTAAAGTGAAAGAGAGAAGAAGGAAGAAAAGGTAGAAAAAGAGAAACATATCCAAAGAGGGGAGAGCAAATGCAGGCAAGATGAAAAGGGGGCTTTCTGCTACAAAGGTATTATTTGGGACATTCTCTCTAGTGTATGGTAGTGTTAGAATATTATGGTGAGTTAAGTGAGTTAGAGAATGCGATTGACAAGATTCTTAGATTCTGTGTCCAGTTCTATGAATAACTCCCTGCAGTTATGGGCACACAACTTACCCTTGCTGTGCCTCAGTTTACCTAGCTTTAAAATGTTGGTTGCTAGATAGTGCTGTATTTACTATGTATTTACCATGGCATCTATTTACCATGGTAAAGTACTGACTTAGAAGGCACTTTGCAGTTCTAAACTCTAGATCAATATTTACCTCTGCATTCTTGTACTTCTGATTTCCCATCAGGTAAATAGTGTACAAATACTTGCCTAGACTGCAGATGCATGCATTGTTCCCTTGGCAGATATACTTCCTGGGTGTTGCTTTTGTTCCATGTACTGCAACTTTAGTTTGATACCAAACACAGTTTCCACATGTTGAGTTTTGTAATCCTATTTACCTTAGCAGGCTTGTTATACAGCTCTGAAAAATATTTCCGATTCACTGAAGTACCTCTTCAGCGGCAAAATATAGAAGACCAATACAGGTCAACCTCAAATCTGAACTGTAATACTCAGTCTGTCATCTTATTCACCAGTAAAAGAACTCAAAGCAATGGGTGTATTGGCTGTGTCCCATTAAATGTTCTAACCGATACCTAGGGTCTGTATTTTCCTATGTCCCTTTTGGGAAACATGATTTCTGTATGCATCATGGGAAACAACCAGTCACTTCTTAAGTATAAATGCCTAGTTTCTTCACTTAAATTGTCAGTTTAAATGCTAGGATCTACAACAACTGAATACAATGTATTTCTGCAAACTGAAAAAAACCTAACAATTTAATGAAAATCTCCAAAGCCAATATTATTTGTGTATAGTACTCCACTAAGTATGTTAAATTATTATCTTACCCTTTGGTTGTTTTGATGTGCTGCCAACTCCCCAGAGCTTCAGCATTACTGTGTTGGCTAATGTGGCATATATAGCACAGTTTAAAAGCTTTATTTCAGATAAATATAGTAGCCTGGATCAGTACTGAGGCATGCTAGCATGGGAGTGGGAATAATCTTTCACTGCCGCTGACTATCTATGATGAGGATGAATAAAGTACTTAAGACTCCAGGGGTGCCATTCTGTATGTTTCAGTCACTTAAGAGAAAAGAGCACCCAATTAGAGGTCCCTCCATGAATAGTCAATTTTTCCTGTAAACGTTTTAGTTTGATGTTAAAAAAAATTCCCCGAGCCTTTTCAAAAGCAATGAATATACAACCTCCCCAAGCTTAACTAGGGTGGACCATGTGTACTCATTCATATTGCATATTAGAATGAAGCTAAGTTTAACTGAAGTTTGCATTCCTCTTAACATTTATTTTTGTTAAAAGCTTTGCCTTGTCATTTATCTAACAGTAGGCAACCATTATCCTATGACATTGTCCTTTGGTATTGTTCTTTTTACCTTGCTATTTACTTCTGATTATGTACATTGTAAGCACTTTAATTTCTTCTTCTTGTTTTACCTATTATGCACAGTGCAGAATAAAGCTCTCTACCTGTTTCATATGGGTAACAATAGATTGCAGAAATTTCAAAACAAACACAATAATAATGAATCAATGTAGCATAAAAATACTAAAAATAAAGCTAAAAAAGCTCTTTGTTGGGAGTTGAAAAGAATAGAAAAACAACATAAATTTAGGTTTTAGGTTTCAGAAAGCTTTTAAAAGATTTTCCCCCCACCCTCCCCATGATCTGGCTAAATCTTGTCAGTATGTATTATAGATGATTTGTTGACATTTTTTTCCTCGGTGAAGTCATACCTTTTTCAAAAGATCAAACCTGATTTGACTCAAAATGACTTCAAACACCCATGGTTTTTGTTCCCAGGTGCTCAAAAGTCGATCTGGGATGTTTTGAAGTTTTGCAACTTTTATTTTCCCCTGAATGGAGCTGAAGCAATTCATTTGAAGAGTTATCATCACTCTGCTAAAATAAACTAATGAGGTTACAGAATATTTAAAAAATTGCTTTACTACCACTCCAATTATATTTTCCATTATGTATTATTACATATGTCTTCAGTTTGGTGAAGGGGTTATAGGCTATGTGAATCCTATTTGATTAAAAAGAAATTCAACCACCAGACTGGTACTGCTTGTCTGCAGATGTTTTTCATTCTTGACAGAAGAGTTCAATTAGGACTGAGAGAGATTCCTGGCTTTTAGACACACATAGGGTAAAGTGATTCACAGTAAGATAGAGTTTATGTGATATTGTAGCGTGCTGCAGTGATTTTTATCAGCTATGAGTTGGACATTGCTGCATTCCTCAAGCATGGTGAGTGGTATTCAAGTACTGCACTAATAAGGTATTGGTAACAAAGCGCTGTGCATCATGAGTAATATGAATAAGTTAGGATTTCATAGTATGTTTTCCTTTTTTTTCAGTTAGTTGTAATGGGTCAAAAATTTGGCTTGCTGTAATATCATTTCCAGGCCCAATTCTAATTTTAAGGTTTCAGAAATTTTGAAGTTTTAAATTTTAGGCTGTCAGTCCTGGAATATCAAGGGGTACTAGTCTGCATCATTAGGTAAATATGAATTTGCTTCTTCTTTGCACAGATATATGTTTTCTGTATTTGTCTGTTTGGTATGTATTATACATACATGTCCTTGAATTTCTAGCATTTTAAGCTACCTTATATGGCAGAAATTACTATTGTTCATGGTCTCCTTCATGGGAGACCATGATCCATGTTAGTCAGGGTATGTGGGCATTTATACTGTATTTACTCAAATAGAAGATGACCCTGATTATAAGATGACCCCTTGACTCCCCAATGATTAGATTCTATATATGGAACATTTATTATTTTTTATTATTTTCCAGGTATAGAATCTTATTATTGCAGGTTTGCCTTGAATTGTCTCCCTCCCACTGCTACAGCAGGGAAAATAAATTTGAGGGGGGTCAGGTAGCCCTTTGCTCTCTGCTTCCACCCAATTTTTTCCCCTGGCAGCCCCTTCCCCCCTCTCCTTACTGTCAGACCCTCCTCTCCCTGAGCACATGGAAGTGAGGAACACATTTGAAAACAGTAACCTTGAAACTAAACATGGCTGTAGCAATTTGCATATAATACCCATACACTTAGTTCATCTCACTAAATACATGATCTATCTTAAACTACTGCCAAAAGCAGCATGTTTTCATCAATGGAAACCAACAATTAAGTACATGTGTGTACTTCAGGTACCCCCCCACAAAGGATCCATGTGCTAATTAGTCTCCCACTCTTGACTGCAACCAGATGTTCTTGTCACGAGTCCTGGGATGCTCCAACAACTTATATGCAGATGAGATGCAGGGCAACCTGGTCCGACTTCACTGCATGGAGGGTAGGGCCACACTAATCGTATGTGCCAGCCTGAGAGAGTGGGTGACAGAGGAACTGGGTGAACTGTCTGGGATGTCATGGCTCACCATGACTTGAAAAAAGAGTCAACTGTGAGGGGGACTGCATTTAACAGGCACTACCATATAACTTATTCAGTTCAGCAGCACTAACCTATCCTTGTGGTAGGTTCCCATCAGCTTGTTGGGCACCAGGGGAGGGTGCTGGGGTTTGCTTCAGCCCCTCCGAGTGCTGGCCTGGTATTGCAGTACTTCCAGACCTCGTAATCATTCCCTCCTGTGAGAAGATCTGACAGGTTTTTTTTTAAAGACCACAAAAAAGGTTTCTCATGTGCATTTTTTCCCAATATGGGCCATATGTTTTATAGTCATGCTAAGCGTTGGCTGCATTTGATCAACTTCATAGTTGGTTTTCATTACTGAGCACATTCTGCTTTTGGCAGCAGTTTAATGATAGACAATGTAGTAAGTGAGATTTTGTTGTACACAATTATGATGCAAGGGGCTTTTTCCTCATGCCAGGTGGAGAAAAAACCTCATCTTGTATTTGCTCTATCTTGTCGTGCTTGCCACACCCATTTATAATGTGCTGCTTGTTTGCAAATCAGAGTCCTTCTAGGAGTTGGTCTATGAGCTACTTATCTCCTTCTGGGCATCTCGGCTTACAGGCTGTAGGAAGAGAGGGACAGGTGATTGTAGGATTGTACTTGTGGACTTCCTATGCCAAAGGGCAGCAGCAGCACTTGGATAAATTCCTATTTCACTGCACAAAGAGGATGGCTAGGGGGTGAAGGAGGAATAGTGTTGACCATATGTGCATCAGGAGTAGGAAGCCTTGAGGATGAGAGGGCTAGACTGTTCCCCTGGTTTGAGCTAAGGAAGCTTATAGTATACATCAGTGGTTCTCAACATTTTAAACTCAAAGCTCCCCCCTATTAAACTCAAGGCACTCCTCAGAAAATGCCAACTCTTAGATTCTGCTCTTGTTTTGACTACACAAAAATAATAAAGCAATTCTTCTGTGGTAGAGAACTCAAAAAGTCCATGACAGGTCAGATTGATTTTGACAGTATGTATTCCTTTTAGAAAACTCTGGGTTTATCTTGTGAATTATGTCTGGGTCTTCATGCACATAACACTGCTAATATTGTGTGACACCTTATGGCAGCCTTATGGATGGTTTGGCTTCAAGGATGATCTTAAATTTAACTCTAGTTATTGGCATAGATACACTTGCACTGTGAATGCAATTTAAAGATGATGTGCTATGGTTAGCATATTGGAGATACATTTTTGGAACTGTGATTTTACTTCTGTTTTGCCAGGTTTGGCCAGCTAGTTCCTCTCCATCACAATTACATGTAAGGTGCTAAATCGTCCTTGAGGTTGGCAAAAT
Source organism: Alligator mississippiensis (assembly GCF_030867095.1). NCBI lineage: Eukaryota > Metazoa > Chordata > Crocodylia > Alligatoridae > Alligator > Alligator mississippiensis. The sequence continues at coordinate 212,611,542 of NC_081825.1, read as the reverse complement.
CAGAAGCCCATCACACATTTGGGTGGAACAGTTAGCACAACTGTTTTAAAGCACATGCACCCACTTAGAACAATCATCTTTAAAGCTGTCTTAGAATCCATGGCAGGTTATGACAAATTGCTGCAAATATTTTGAGTGACCCTCCCCACCACCCGAAATCCTACCTTCTTCCATGTTACTCATTAGATATCGCATGTCTTCTCAACATCATTTAATTTGGTTAGTTTCTTCCAGATGCCTCTTTTAGGATTACTTTTATTGTGATATTTGTGATAAAGAATACAATGACAGTGGCTATCAGTGGGACTTCTGTGATGACTCTCTTAGCCTGTCATGTCAATGTGGTGTGAAGCATAGATGGGTGCCTTTGTTAAAGATTATAGAGTGATCATTCTTTAAAATATTTCAGTCTCCTAGGTAACTAAATAATGTTATCCCAATATCTATAATACTCTCCTATAAAGTGGGGAAATCCTAAAATAAGGGCTTAAATTAGACTTAAATAGTGTTCAGACTTTAGGCTAGACACTTAAACCCAAGCTTGCCTTCTGTGGAGAACTGTGGATACTAGAGCTTGAATATTTTTTTCAGAATTTTTCCACTTGTAAATAGACTACTGCAAACATCCATGTAGCACTATGTAACTGCAAAAACCAAAACTGGGATATTTCGAGGGGTAACTACATAGAGTATTTATTTAAATAAACTATGATATATAAGTGATCTGGCCTGCTGGAAGTGGGTAAAGCATGAGTTGCTATTCAGTGTGTGGGCTGTATAGTGTTCTGAGCTGTAGATTAATCTGCATGTTTCAGTAACAAAAATAAATACCATAGCTTTACTAGTTTCCCCACACAGTGTTTAACAGCTATGAAGCAGTTTATTGATGTTAACAGGGAACTGATACATTTGTTAAAAGAAACGTATTATCCTCATCATAAAATTAAATGTTCCATTGCAAAGCAATATACTACATATCTCTTTAGTCAATTTTTGCAAACCAAACATTGTAAAATTATATTGTAGCACAGGCAATGCAGATCTGGGTTGAAAAATATAGTTCATAAGGAAATATATTCATGTACCATGCACTGTATTTCATTGGGATGATTATAGTTGCCTATTAAAGTATGTATTTTTTGCACCAAAAATATTAGAAGGGCTAACTATAATAAGAATATTTTACACTTATATATCCCATTTCAAATGAATTAAAACTACTTTGAATGTTTATGTAATGTACACTACATGGGAGCACTGAAGTGCAAGTGAAGATAGGCAATGGAGCAAACAACTAGCCTTCAGCAAGCTATGCAACTGTGGATAAATGGAAACTTGGGCCAGATACACATGAATAAAACAGTAATTCTTGAATGTTCACCACTTATACCTTGTTCTCAAACTTTCAAGTCAATAAGGATCATTCCTTTGCCTTTATAGTACTTTTGATAAGAACCCAATGTCCATTAATATACAAAAAAATTGTGATCACTGGAGCAGTAGATTGAATACATGTATAAAGGTATGTATTCTCAGAAACAGATGGCACTAATTCTTCTTTGTGGACTCATACTGATCTCACCATTTTGCAGCTATATAATTAATTATAGATACAAGTTATGGTACTTAAGAATATAAGAACATAAGAATTGCTATTTACTGGGTCAGACCATAAGTCTGTCTTGCCCAGTCTCCAGTGTCACCCAGTGGCAGAGTGTGAACGCTGAAAGGGAGAGCGAACTGGGCATGACCAGGGTTTTTTTTCCAGTTGCCCTTTTGACTACCTGATTTTGTGTGAATTAAGACAGTAGAGATGAAACTATTTTACCCACATTGTCAGTTCATTCTGTGGGTGTGCATACCTATCTAGAATTGGACTGTGGGTACAAAATATTAATGTAAAAATGGAAGCCACCCTTTCAACATCCGGATTGTTCCATGCAAACTAGTCATTTTCTTATTCCACACATCTTTTTTTTTTTTTTTTTTTTTTTTTTAATGGAAAGAAGCAGGATTCATGATCCTTCTTTGCATGTGTGAGTCAGATTCATTAGTCCAACTGACCTCCACTTACCAAAGGACCTGAGGAGAGAGAGAAAGGTAGCTCTAAGCAATTGCACGGCTAATGCTGCACAAAGATACTTCCATCAATTATGGATGGATTCAGCATCATGACATTATTTAGAACAGCCTCAGGAGATCTTTATTCCAAGGGCTATTCTGATTCCAGATTGCTGGAGCATAGTATTATTTTACCGTGCGCACCCCTACCTTTGGCAAAAGGCTTTAAAAAGTTGGCACAGAGTTCCTTGGGTGTGTCCCAATGAGTGCTCACGCGTGGCTTGTGGTGTCACAAAGCTGTTTGAGGTGCTGCAAACTGCACATGGCACACATGCACCAATTTGCCACACTGCTAATTTGCAGCCTGGTGGAGGTTTTTTTATACCAGGAGATCCTGGTGTCAAAAAAACCTGCCACTAAAATAAGTGGCATGGTACACACAGCAGCAGCATGCACCTCCAGAAAGGGAGCCTGTCCAGCCAGAGCCACACTGCCTGCTGGCCAGGGTCTGGGCAGCTGGCTCAGCACTGCTGCTGCTTTGGGAGGACCCCAGGTAAAGCTGCTGGGGCCAGCACAGTTGCTGGTCTCAGCCTCCCCTACTGCACCCAGGTCAATTTGCCGTGTACTGGAGCATGCTTGCAGGGGTGTGCTCAGCACAAATATGTGCTGCTGCTATTTTTCATGCAGGAAACACGTGCCTCTGCACGTGCACGCTTGTTGGGATGTGCCCTTTGAGTCCAATTTATCACAACATGGTCATGAAAAGACCAAGCAAGGTTATGGTTCCATGTTTATCTGCCTCCATTTACCTGTGGTATCATAATCTCATCACTATATGAATTGTCCAAAGAGCTAACTGCAAAGGAGAAAAGTAAAGATAGATAGCAGTCATGTGACTCATGGTTGGGAATCATTTTATGGTTATTAGCTAGTGTGTGTATGTTTATTCATGGATGCTTATAGCCAAGAAATGACACTGATACTGCTATAAATTGCCACACAAACACTTAGAGTGAAATCTTGAAACACAAAAAAGGGGTCATATTCTTAGTGAATGTGTAAATTGCTGTAGCTTCATCAAAATCCCTAATTTACATTTCTGAAAAAGTAGGATCATCTCACCATGCTCCACACAGACTGTATTTTATATTCCTTTTTTCTTGTTAAACAATTAGCTTAATATAATTCTATTTGTATAGTTAACTCAGTGCCACAGTACTACCTAGCCAGTTCAGATTTTTAATATGTGCCAACTTCACAGGGGAGCTGTAAGGCTTAATTGTTTATAATATACAGAGAGTCTCAGATGAAAGGAGTTATATAAGAACAAAGTATTATGATGATTATAATGATGATGTTGATACCTCCATGCCTGCTGTCACACCAGATTGAGCAAAGTAGTGTCTGCCTTCTAACTTTGAAATTTCTGCATAGAAGCAATGCTGCTATTTTAACTGGTATGTGGGTTTTTTCTGTTGGTAATAATGGACTTAACTATATTCCTTTGAAATAGATAATAATGCCTAGCTTTTATGAAGTATCTATCTGATCAGTAGCTCTCAAAATACTTTACAAAGGAGGGCTGAATTGTTACCCTACTTTTAGAGGTAGAGAAGCTGAGGTACAGAAAGGCCAAGTGACCTTGTTAATTCGCAAACCAATGATAAAACCTGGATCTTCTGAAACTCAGTCCAGTGATCTAGACATATTGCTTTAGAGTTTCATAGTAAGTTTGGGACTATAGATGAGGAAAAGAAGAATTTAACACACACTTGCAATATGGAATATGCTAAGGCATATAAATAATTCACAGGCATATAAAGGCTTTTGTAAAGTTGTATCACACATCTTCATATATTCACAAGCTCATATGGAACTTGCATATGAATACTGTCATGTGTGATGATGTTCTTTCCCTCAAGATTTTAAATTTACTTTTATGAGTTCATGCTTCAGTGTTTAGCATTATGGAAACCATAGTGTGATCACTAGATATTGGTATGATTAACTTTACATACGAGAAAGGGAAATGGATTAAAGTTTAAGAATTGCTAATTGTGCCAGTCTCATGTTGAGATAAACATTAAACATAAATCAGTACTTTATCAGCTGAGTCTTGGTACCTATGCTCTAACTTTGAAATAAAAATGCGAATAATGCATCAAAATTGTACAGATTCTGCATTCTAGTTGTGATATACTCTCTGTAGTCAAGAGTTGTACAAACCAGAAATAGAGCAATGCACAGTAGTAGTCAGTAGCCAGTATAAGTAAGGAATCTCTGATTTGGAGAGACAGAATGAAGACATTGGTACATCTGTTAGTGACATTTTATGATTTGTCTCAAGTATTAAGTAACTTGAGTGAAACAGTAAGCAGCGTACAGACTTATCATTTACAGCTACCTTGAGATTGGGTGTTAATCAGAGTTTTTTCCTTTTGGAAATGTCTGATTCTCTTGAGTAAAAAGCAATATTTTATTCATAATCTACTCCTGTATACTGTGAACTAGAATGAGCCTATTTGAAGAGTTTGAATAAAACCGTTGTTTTATTGTTTTAGAATCATAGACAATTAGGGTCTGAAGGGATCTCAGGCAGTCATCTAATCCAACACCTTGCTCAAAGCAGGACCATCTTCAACTGTATCATCCCAGCAAAGGCTATGTCTAACCAGGTCTTAAAAGCCTCCGAAGATGGAGATTCCACAACTTGTCTTGGTAACCTGTTCCAGTGCTTTACTACCTTCCTTGTGAGAGATTTTTCCTAATAGCAAACCTAAACTTCGCTTGCTGTAACTTGAGATCATTGGTCCTTGTTTTGTCATCTACCACTACTGAGAAAAGTCTAGCTCAGGGGTGAGCAAAATATGGTCCACCAGGCAATTTCATCCAGCCCATGGGCACCCACCAACTAGTTGTATCCTGCTCAGCCAGTGTGTCCTGCTCTCACCCCCGTGGGCAGAATGGCCTGGCCCAGCCCACCTGCAGCTTCTAGATGGGGCTACTGCTGCCACTGCTGCAGCCGCCAGGGGACCAGCTCAGCTTCGCCAGTGCCCTGCCCACTCTGGGCACCAGGGAGGGAAGTGCAGGGGGAGGAAGAAAGAGGATCTGCAGCTGGGTGGGAGCATGAGGCTGGGGCTGGTGGGAACGTGAAGCCCATGTCCATGGAAAGGAGGGAGCTCAGAACTCAGGCAGGCAGGATGTGAGGGAGGGTGGGGGGATGTGGTGACCCCCCCTTATGGTCACAGCCCCCGCTGCTGGCAGCAGTCCCAGGACCTGCATGGCAGGGAGTGGCAAAGACAGCCAGCTCCATCGTGTGGGGCTTTCCCCGGTGGTGTGTGTGTGCCAGGAGCTGCACATGCACCAAGTGGAGCCCCACATGATAGAGGTGGACTAGCCTGGCTGAGCTCCTCAATACCAAGTGCAGTGCTGGCCAAATCCATGCGCCGCTGGGTGGCAGTACCTGCGCAGGCCCTGAACGCCCATCACAGGCTGCTGCTGCTGGTGGCAGGGGCTATGGCCATGGTGGGGAGTGTGTGGGGGATCCCACACCCACACCCTGCCCTCACAAAACCCCCACATATGCACCCCCCCAACATGCCCTATTGCCTCCCCACACACACAGACACACCCTCACACAACTCCCTCACATCCCGTCATACACACACGCCCTCACCCAACCACATCCACACACACACTATACAAGAGCAAGACTTTATTTCTGAGTTATTATGCAATTACCTCTATATACAGTATGTAAGCACAAATCTTGAAAAAATATTTTTTGTAATAAAATATGTTAGAGTAGGTGCTGGACTTTTAGTATATGATTTGTTTTTTTTCTCTTTCCAAAATGGCAACCCTCCCCTCCCAAAAAGAGTATTTCTGGGGGGCAAGGGGAGGGACTTCTGGTGGCAAAGGGCTGGGGTTAGGGGCGAGACTTCCAGTCCCAAGATGATGATCAGGGGCCAGGGCTCCTGTCAAGGGGCGGGGTTACCCTTGCAGCCCTTGACAGCTCACCAAAACAGATTAAGCAGCCCTCCAGTCAGAATAATTGCTCGCCCCTTGTCTAGCTCTGTCCTCTTTGGAACAACTCTTCAGGTAGTTGAAGACTGCTATTAATTCTCCCCCTCAGTCTTCTCTTCTCCAGGCTAAATAAGCCCAGTTCCTTCAGCCTCTCCTCATAAGTCATGTGCCCCAGCCTGTGAACCATTTTCATTTCCCTCAGCTGGACCCTTCCAATTTGTCTACATCTTTTCTGTAGTGTGGGGCCCAAAAGTGAACACACTACTCCAGATGTGGCCTCACCAGTGCTGAATAGAGAGGAATAATCAGTTCCCTTGATCTGCTGGCAACACTCTTACTAATGCAGCCCAGTATGCTGTTAGCCTTCTTGGCAACAAGGGCACACTGTTGGCTCATATTCAGTTTATTGTCCACTGTAACCCCTAAGTTGTTATCTGCAGAGCTGTTGCTTATCCAGTTAGTACCCAGCCTATAGTGGTGCATGGGATTCTTCTATCCTAAGTGCAGGACTTTGCAGTTAGTCTTACTGAACCTCATGAGATTTCTTTTGGTCCAATCTTCCATCTTTTCAAGGTCTCTGTACCCGCCTCCGTTCGACTAGGAGTTCGCGCGCCGCCTTCGCCCGGACTCGAGATCTTGCGCCCCCAGGTTTCGTTGGTATGCCCCAGGGTTTACCCCGGCTGGTATAAAGGGGGACCCCAGAACTCGCTTGCCATGACTTTGATGACTCTCTCAGTGGGGGGTCTTCCCTTGGGGTATCCCCTGGTGCCGGCACGCCTCTTCATGGGTACTCTCAGAGCTCTGTCCTCCCCTACACCCCGGCCATACGCCACCTCAGGTCTTCCTGTCCTGGCCTCTAACCCGTCCTCATCTTGTCCTGTCTCGGCTCAGTCCCCCTAGCCACTACCGGCGGTCTTCGGACCGGGTATGCCTCTCCCAGTGGGGGTGCTGACCTGATCCCTCCTTCCTTGGGATGCAGACGTCCTCTCTGCTTCCCCAATAGTCCCGGCCGCAGTTATCCATGCCGTCGGCTCCGTAATGCAGGCTACAGCTGGCCCCACTCTCGGGATAGCTGTTACGCCTCCTGCTGCCTTGGGTGTCGGGTTCCCCACTGGCTGCTGCCCCACCTCTGGGGCTGACTTCTCCCCTTGTCTCCTCACTCCTGGGTGCTCCGCTGCGCTGCTCGCAGCCTGCTCCGCCTCTACACGGCGGCATCCCACTCTCTGCGGGCGGCGGCTGATCCCCTGCTCGCTGGGGCTCCGCGCTCCAGCTCTCTCCCTTCAGCCGCCCCGCTGCTTCGGTGGGGCCGCCTTTTGTTCCTCCCGGCCGGCGTGCCCCGCCCCTGCCACTCAGCCACAGCCGGATAAACGCCTGGCTGACGACCCGCGCCAGCGCTGCCGGTGCGTGGAGTTTCTTCGGCTCCTCCGGCCCTGCGGGAGGTAAGCAGACCCCTTGGCCGCCGCGGGGGTCTCCCAGTGCCCCCGCTCCCCTGGGACAGTCTCTCTGAATCCTAGCCCTACCCTCCAATGTATCTGCCTCACCCAGATAAGTGTCAACTGAAAACTTGCTGAGGATGCACTCCATCCCATCTTCCAGGTTGTTGATAAAGATATTGAACAAAACTGACCCCAGGACCAACCCCTGGGACACTCTACTTGATGCCAAATACCAATTATATTTTGAGCCATTGATTACTACTTTTTGAGCTTGAGGATCCAGTCAGTTTTCTGTCCACTCCCCTCTGAGCCCAGTGATCCGGCCAGTTTTACTATACTTTTACTCCCAAAAGTTTTAAGGGGAATAAGCATCCCTATGGCATTGTATTTTGATTTTTGCATTGCATGTTCTCATTTGCTCAACAACATTTAAGTCTCTGGAATAAGTGTCAAGTTGATAGCACTTGCATTACACATTGTAGATTCCTTCTTCTACCTTAAAATTGGGATCCATCCTCCTTCTGAAGTTGTCTGTAATAACTCACTTAACATTTTTAATGGTTGCAGTTGGCACTTGCTCCTGCAAAGGAAAATTTGCCTTACATTTTTTTAGTGTCTGCCTTCTTATGCTTCTTAGACTACTTTGCTGTCTAATGACAAAGCCTTGGCTGGGATGATCTAGTTGCAGATGGTCCTGCTTTGATTGACTAGGATGATCTAGTTGGGGATGGTCCTGCTTTGAGCAGGGGGTTGGACTAAACCTCCTGAGGTCCCTTCCAACCCTAATTTTCTATGATTTTGGAGGATTTGAGGTATTGGCCAGCAAGATGATGCGTGTTAAAATGGTATTACCCATTGAATGACTCTGTTGCAATGTAAGGGAACCCCCAGGGCATATCTACATAATTGGGAATGTTTTGCATAAATTCCAGACTGTAGCAGGTCTTGTCCTATGATTTTGTACATGTATAGTTCAATAAATTAAGCCTTATTTATTTTGAAAGATCTGAGCAACTATCATATGATTTTAAGAATGTTACCTCACTTGACTCCATTTTTTTCATTATGGTAAGGCCTTGAATAGAACCCAGAGAATTATTTAGCAGTTTGTATATATGAAAAGAAACATGGGATGAATTAGCTAAGTGCCTTCCCAGAGAGATCCATTGAGTGATCCCAGTTTATTTACCATTTTAATTATTCATTTCTATGCCTCTATATAGTGAAAGAAGTATTGGAGCCTAGTTCTTTTTTTATGTATAAGCTTACATTAAAATCCCTTTTCACTTGTTTTTCTAGGGCAGCTACAGATTTTTCCTTTTGGTTTATTATTATTTCTTTTGAAGTATTATATGACATCTGGGGTTTTTTTTAACTTAAGAGCTGTAAATATTAGTAGTAAAAGTGATACATGCTAGATAAATCCAAATGTGAGATAGGTTACAGTTTATGGTAATTGGGAATTAATATGTTAATATATTACATCCATGGTGCTCAACCTTCTAGCCCCATGACCTGGTCCTGCTTGTGGTATAACCTTGCGTGCTGGGTTTGGCCACATGCTTGCCTGACCCTGAAAGTCATGTCTATCCACGGAGTGACCCTGTATGCTGGCTCCACTGCATGCCAGCACAATCTAGGACTGACCATGTCATCCAGCTTGTGGGGCTCTGCAAGGTCTGGAAATTAGGTAGCAGGGGAGTGGGAATTAATGCTGCCCCCACTCCCTGCTGCCAGTTTTTCTGACCTGTGATAAAACCCACAGGCTGAATGTCATGGCTTTGCAGGCAGATCTGGCCTCTGGGCTATAAGTTGAGCCCTGCTTTGTTATACCTTTAATGTAGCTGACTCAACCCACAAAATGAGGAAAATAAAAGTTTAGTGTCAGAATTAATATATTTAGCCACTTCCCTCTCTCTGCAGGTTTCCCTCCACAACTGCTGGGGTTAGGTTCCTGAAAGTTCCCGTGTTTGGCAAAACTGTGGCTGGCAAGACAAAAGGCTTATGGGGAAAATGGCAGGTGGCAGGCTGATGCATGGCCATGGAAAACTGTGGTTACTCAAAACTGTATACCATGGTAGCCAAAATGGTATATAGAATATTAAGTGTGGATACTCAAAACCATGGTTGGTGATAGAAACCTGTATACAACTTCTTTTTACCCCAGCTACTGTACACCATGAATCATAACCTTATTTTCTCAGCTTCCCTTCTCCACACACCCTAGTACCAAGACCTCTGAGCTTGATAATACTATTATTGTATTTACCCAATCCAAGACAACTTTGAATTTAAGACATCCCCACTCCCGATATTTTGATTGTATACATGGAAAATTATAAATGTATGATAAGTTTCCATGTATAAAATCTAATTGTTGGAAGATCATCTTAAGTTCACTCCACTCCCTCTCCCCAGCACTGATGTGGGCAGAGCAAGCAGTGGGGAAAGCAGCAGTGAAAGCAAGTCACCTGAACCTTGCTCCTTATCCCCTCCCCTAGTGTCTCCTCCTCCAGCCACTTCCCCTCCTGCTGCTGCTTACCCTATGCAGTGGCTCTGGCTCCAGCTTTGGTCCAGGGTGCACAGTGGCTCTGGCCCCAGCCCCAGGTAGGCAGTGCCAGCATCTCCAGCCTCAGCCCTGGGTCAGGGCTGGAGCCACAGCTGCAGCTACAGCCTCAGCCACAGCAGTTCCCCTCCCACTGTGCAGTCTCCCTTACATGCTGCCTGCCATGTGCTCCCTACCCCACTACACAAGTCACCTTGAGCCAGGCAGCCAATCCATGGTGGTGACAGCTCCAGGCCTGGCCTGGTTAGCTGATGGCTGTGGCTTCAGCCTCAGACCCAGGGCAGAGCCAGAGCTGCAGTTGCCACTTGCCCCAGGTCAGTACTCAAATCAAGCGCGAAACCTTCCCCCTCCCCCCCACATGTCAAATGGGAGGGGAGGGAATCTTTGCCTTGGATTCGAATAAATATGGCAGTTGTGGTTTCTTGGTGCAACAGTGTATTGTATTGGAAACAAGCGTGTTATAGTCAGAATATTCAAAGAAGGGCCTTAACCACAGGCCTTTGTAAATAGTAACATACAAAACAAAAGAAGAAAATATACCTACTTTGAGAGAGAAGAGGATCTATGCCCTATTTAAGGGGGGGGGTTGGAATTATAGTCACTATCTGGCACCTGAGTAACCAAGAACTTTTAGAATCTTTTACAAATTCATGACATAAGGATGATTGGATGCTGATCACTGAAGATAAGACCCCAAAAGTCAATTTTTCAAAAATCATCTTCAAAATAGTTCATGAGAATTTGGCATTCAAGCTAGTTTCACATAATTTAGGGTGTGCAATACAGACTTCCTTAATAGATAAGGGAAGTTAGCACTCCATGAAGGATATTCAGCATTTGGTAGAATTAGCTATTATGTATTAAGGTGGGTTTTTTATATGATCACGAAAGAGCATATTTTCAGTTCTCCTGTAAGTAACTCTGGTAGTCGTCTGGGTGCGTACTTCTGTCTGAGTGATGTTGAATTTAAGAATATTGCATTTTGCAGAATCAGTGGGGTATCTGTCTGTCTGTCCATCTGTCATCTGTCAAAAGGATCACTGTTTATAGGGTGAACCCACACAAAACTAAATACAACAGCCCTTGTTATACCACTTTAGTTAAATTATCCAAGAAGCACAACACTTAAACTTTCCAAAAGTAATATAGAACTTAAGTCCCACTGGCTTGGTAGGATATGAACAAATGTACTACTTCGTTCTCCTTGTTCCTTTAAAGGGAGAGAAGGGCTGCTGTTTATGACCAAACATATTTCTCTTAGGATCCATTACATCTGCATGATCCTGTAGGAGTACAAGTTAGCTTAGTTGTCCAACTTTGACTCTGAATGAAGCTAGGTTAAAGGTTGAGCAGTCTTGCTGTACTTGTATCACTTGAATCATTCAAACGTAACACCTGTATCATAAAAAGTTTATCAGTATTTTCAAAATCAGTAGGGTTTGGATGTATCTTTATACCAGTGATTTTCAACCAGGATACCACAGCACAAGCTGAAAAGGGTGTGACAGCATCTGTACATGATTCATAAGATAAAACCAGAGATTTCAAATTGGAATCTATTGTGTCAAAAGCATTTTGACGTGTTGTAATCTTTCTGATTTATTTACAGTAGAAAAGCTGCTCCATTATTTTTCTACGGTCAAAAAACAAGTGAAAACTAAGAACTGGCATTTTCTGAGGGGTGCCTTCAGTCTGAAAAGGTTCAGAACCAGTGCTCTACATCTTTAGATAATTTAAATATTAAATCATATAGTTAATTCTCCCAAATTCCCTTTGTCTTTTACACACAGTGCTTTAAAAAGGAATTATATGCCTTGATGATATATTGGGTTCAAAATGATATATAGTCAACAAAATTAAGTACACTCCCCATTTGAAGGACATCAGAATTGGTCCTTTATAAAAATAATGTTCTTTGAAAATAATATTTATTTAAAAACCTTAATTGGAATAAAAAGTAAAGATATTTAGACTTTTTATGGGAAAAATGTTCTGAAAATGTCTGATTCTGAAACGCCGAAGTGTTTTGCTGCTTCTCTCTCCATGTGACTGTTACTGTGGTACTTCTTGGGGGATATAGTTTAGCTGGTGAGGCTAGTCCACAAGAGGAATTAGGCAAATTATAACTCCAGTCACATACCACAATACCTGTTTCAGGTATTGTGTGAAACATTTTGGCAAAATCAACATTTTTATATAAAATGGTAATTTTGTTAAAACACATTTTTTGTGAGAATGACATTTTGGTGTAAAATTAATGAGCAGCTCTAGGGTTAAAGTTTACATTCTCTTTTTACATAACCCAACAGATAAAAAAATAGTTTCACAAGTTGATAAGTATAGAATGTAATTAAGACCCAAAAGGGAAATGGTACATAACTAGTTGCTATATGCTTACTCAGTATAATCAAATCTTTCAACTTCTCTTAACCTATTGCCTATCATTCCCCCTTTTTTAAAACAAAATTTGATTTGATTGAGGCAGGATGGCTTGGTGCATTTTTAGAACACTAGAAAGCTCTTCTTTTCTGCATTGCTAATACTGGCCGTGTTTCTAGTAACTGCCAGTCATTATCTGCTAAAAGCTGCTAGGGTAACTTAGATTAAATGAATTGCCAGGATCTGACCCATTTCCTAGACAAAGTGGACTGTCTAATTTGGCATCCTTGCTTGTTTCATATAGGGATTCTATGAGTATGGAGAACAGATATGGCTGATCCAAGTCATTCTTGAGACAGATTACCTAAGCACTGTATGGATGCTGACTGGCTTCCTATTGTGTAAACAGAAATATTTAGTTTCTGAGATGGAACAAATCTTTTTGCTCTAACTATCTAATCTTTTTATTCCATTAGAACAAAACACGTATTTCAGAATAAAACATTTAAGTTGAAGAGTTAGAAAATGTAAAATGCATTTGAGGACACTTCAGAGCTTCAAGAAGAGACTTAATTGTAAGCCCACCATAAATTCCATGTAATATAAATGAGAGATGGTGCATGACGTTAAAGGAATGCTTTGAAAATACGTGACATAAGGTTTCTTAATGACTTATTTGTCCCTTGTTCCAGACCCAGTATTTCATTAGCATTTAATTTCTGTTTTATTTTTACCTTTCTGAATTATCAGCTGCCATTAGTTGTGTAAAAACTATGCAGCAGTAGACCATTAAAACATGAATCAGAGTCAGATGTTGTGGAAACACAAATAAATATTGGCTCCCAGTTTCTATTATAACTGTAAGACTCCATCAGACCTTTAAAAAAATCCGCAAAACATAGGCTATTGAGTTTAGTACTGTAGAAATTATGATTATATCCCAGCATTATTACCAAAGTAACATGTTCATTTCCAACTAACAACAAATAAAAGAGGAATTCTTCAAAGTTTCCTTTCAGTGTGCAAACAGTAATGTTTCTCAGACAGACAGTTACCATTTTCCCATAAAGTGGTGTTTCATTGAAATACTGGGTATATTTTGCAAGTGTTGAGCCTATTGAGCACTCAGGCTGTTTTAATAAAACATGATTATTTGAGAATTCCATGAAGCTTTCATTAGGCAATATACAGTAAATATCTCAAACTGCAAGAGAGTGCTTCTTCTATGTAAGTAGCCTTATAGTTTGTCAGTAAAGCTTCCCTTCAATGCTGCAGTAGTGAGAGAGTGATTGTAGAGTCTGAATGCTCCTGAGTGCCGCACTTACTTTTGGTTAGAATATATATGATCTTTTTTTTTAATATAGTCATGCCTGGGAGGACCATGCCTGTTTTCTTGTATTTACATTCCAGAAATTCTGGCATTTCTGGAATTTACATTCTAACACATCTAGCTAATACACAGCAACTTTCCTGTTTGGATTTGCTACTTACCATGTGTAGAATGCACCTGGGATCTGATGCAAAGTTCAGTAAACTCAGTTTTTCCAGTGACTTCAGTGGCCTCTGGAAGATACCTAGAAATGCTTATAGAATGCACCGACGAAGTCTAGGGCCACAGACAGACATTCATTTAAAGGTGTGATGGAATCTGATCCATGAACCCAACAATTGCATCAGTGCAGTCCCCAGAGTCAGCTGATGATCAGCTGATTGTTCTCTGGATTGGGATCAGACCAGGGCTGGTTTAAACATGTTGGGTGTGTCCACACATACAAGCACGTGCACTTGCAGCAGCTCAAATAGAAGCAGTGCAAATTTGAGCTGGGGCTTTTTGCTTCAGCTCATGTGCTCGGACATGCACTTTGTTGTGGAGCAAATTGTGCCACTTGGGGCAAAATAACCCTGCCTGGCTGCTCCTGGATCTTCAGCCAGAGGGAGCTAGAGCCCAAGGCCAGCACGTACGCTGTCCCCAGCAGTATAAAAAGCTGCCCTGTCTTGGCCCTAGCAGTATAAAAAGCCGCCCTGGCAAGTGGCTCAAGGCTACTGGCTCTCAGGAGCTTCTGGGTCCCAGCCAGTTGGTCCCTGGGGACACTACCCTTTGTGCCAGCTGGACTGCTAAAGCAGCCCTGAGAGTTCCCTGCACCCTCTACCCACTGCAGCAGTCTGGCAGTGGGGGCTGCTGCCTGGCTGTGACCTGCTGTGCACCTGCCAGACTTGGATGGGGACTGCAGAACCAGTAGTGGCATCTGCTCCTCTGGGCTAGCTGCCAGTGCACTGCGGTTGCAGGGTTGGCCTTTGTGCGGCACTACTGCCATTTGTGCCCCCTGCCCAGCCATCTGGGCAGCTATCACCCGGAAGATGTTCTGGGTGTGGTGGCCTGCTTTGAAATGTCAAAGCACGTCCTCCTGGCCCCATTTGGCCAGGAGGTCAGCCACAGCCAGATGGGTCTAAGGTGCCACCTCTGAGCAAGCAGGGTCCTGCCACTGGCCTTCCCAGCAGGAATTCTGGTGTTCTGTATTGGAAAACTGAAAAATCCCTAATAAAAAAAAAAATCCCAAAGTCACTTTGTAAAATAACCTGAAATCCATGTTCCTCCACAAGTAAAACAAAAGACTACTATAAAGACAGAGAGAGCAAGACAGAGACAGCGATCACTTGGACAATGTTTTATTGATATATCTTACAGTGTTAAGGCAAGTCTCTTATCATAATAATAAAGTGAACTCTAAATACATGTTTTATGAATTCATGAATACATATTTTGCTCAACTCCAACAGGGCACTGGCCCCCACACAAGGGGTTTGCCCCCCCCAACAGGGGTTCAGCCCTCTCACAAGGGATACGGCCCTCCAACAGGGGGTTCAGCCCCCACACAAGGTGGTATGTCCCCCCAACAGTGGGTTTGCCCCCCCAACAGGGGTTTAAATCCCCAAATAAGGGGTATGGGCCCCCAACAGGGGATTAAGCCCCCACACAAGGGGTATGCCCCCCCAACTGGGGGATCGTGCCCCCAACAGGGGGTATGGGCCCCCAACAGGGGCCAAATGGCCCCCACAGGGGCTACCAGCCCCTTGCAAGGCCCACATGCCCCACCTCAGCCCCCCAATTGCTGCCCCACCTGGCCCCATCCCCCACCAGTTGCTGCAGCCCCCCCAATGGCTGCCCCACCCAGCCTAACCCCCCAACTTGTATTTATATTCACATATATTTTGGAAAAATGATGTGTTGTGTCCTTCATGTGACCAATAAAATAACCTAGGCATTAACAGGTACATTTCATCTAAGTGTTTTACCCAGGAGCAAGTAATGTGAAAGATCCCTGATATTTACATATATTTAACATTCCACGGTCTTTGCGAATTTAGGCAGTAAAACACATTTACATATTGTTTGTCTGCTCATTAGAAAAAAGTTTTTCTGGAAGGGGAAAGTATTAATTAAAGTGGGTAACTTGTGTATTTGAAAATAAAATCCCCTGTTGCTAATCCAAGAAAAATACTTGTTGTTTAGTGCTGCAGAAGGCTAGAGTGTCTGTGAATCATTTTATTAATTTGATCTTAAGAGCTGATGTTTTAGTGTTCACTCAACAAAATGCACTTGACCATAGTGTAGAGGAGTCCTCTAGGTGGAGGGTTGCCCGTAGAGTATTATGACCACTACCTAATTACATGTCACTCGAGCAGAATCCCTAGTATGAAGAACATTTAACTTTCTACATCAAATAAAGTAAGGCCCTGATCTTGTGACATGATTAATGCCTTTTTGATGCTCAGTACCCTCAGTTCCCTCTATCTTTTGTGTTATAGGAGCTGAACCTTTCATAGGATTGGGTTGTAAAGCATCTGTAATTGCCAAAATATTTCATACTATAGATTCACAAGGCTCTAAATAATTTTATCTTGTTGTTCCCTCTCACCCTGCCTTGCTAGCTATAGGTGGAAAGAAATGCCACCTGACATCTCATTTGTGCCACCATAAAAACTGTTATGGTGGCACAAATTGAGAGAAAATCGACATTGCACCACATCAAAAGAAATGCAGTGGCATGACAAAAGGTAGTAATAGACCTTGCCACTTCATTGTGATGGACGCCTATTAGCTCTGTGGCAGGGAGTCTGAGCTGGTCATATGCTTCAGCTGCCCTGGGCAGGTATATTGATGGCTTGAGGGCCCCTCTGTCCCAGAGCACCCTCCTACCTTCCTGATTACAGAGGGGAACCCCGGCGAATCTCGGGGTGCCTTTTCATAAGTAGCGAAGTTGGGGCTCCCTGCTCAGCCAGTCTGGCCCCCACAGTCAAAGGAGTAAGTCTGACTGAGCAGAGGAATGCAGGGCTTTCCCCACTTAGCCTAAACCACCTCCAGTATTACATTGCACCATCAATGGCACAACACAACACAGTTCATCCGCTTCATTTGAAAGCATCTATTTCTAGCCTCTGTTCCTCATTTCTATCTCCTTCAGCTCCTTCACTCAATCTAAGGTCATATTGCCCTGTTCTGTCCTGCTGTTCCATTGAATTTGAAAAGCTTAGTGCCTTCGGAAAGTCTCATTCCAAACCCTGATTTCCAAATATTTCCTTACTGATCTCTTCTGCCAACCAATATCTGAGTTTTTGCCTGCTTTTATGTTTGACTGATACAAAACAAGCTGCACAGACATTATTTGCTAATTATATTTTATCAAGTATCTTGTACTTGAATAACCAGTCAGTATAAAGCAGTCAGCATAATATTGCTGCCCCATTTTAGTATTGTAACTTGAGAGGGGATGACCAGGGAAGCAGCACTGGTTGTTAACTTTTGGGTTTAAAAAAATAGTAACAGCCACAACTGGCTGCGCTGCTGTAGCCAGCAGTGTGGAAATCAACCCTGTCCCATGCGTGCAGCTGTCCCATTATGCCTCTGCTTCACACATAAAAATATACCATGTACAAAATATGAAACATAAATTAGATTGGGAGTTACCTGTGTAAGGTAACTGTGGAAGGGCTGAAATGACTAAGGTGTCTTCTCATTCCCTATATTGTCTGATTCATTGGCACTGAATAACTGATTACCAGGGATCTGGGTTTTCTGTTTGCCACGGAAAATCGTGGTCAAATGCAGATTTTTCTCATTTTAAGGAGAAAAACCCAGATTTTCTCTTTTTAAGGAGAAAAACACAGGAACTGGTGGGTTTCCCTGTCGGGGCAGGCAGAGTTCCAGCCTGCAAGGGGCTGGGGTGAGCGGGAGGAGTGTGATAAGGCAGGGAGCACCATGTGCATGTGCGCATGTACATGCATATGGCTGTAGGGCAGCATGACAGCAGCTCCATGCAGGTAAGTTGGGGGTGGGGGGTGGAATTGAGGCCCCCATAGTGAGGGAGGAAGTTGAGCAGGTTAGGACTGCTGCCCAGCTGGGATGGTACATGGGGCTTGGGGCCTGGGCGGAGCAGGGCCTGGGCAGAGAGGGAAGGAGCTGCAGGCGTTTCGTCTGGGTGGCAATAGGAGGTCCTGGTTCCCTGCTGCTGCATGCACTCCTGGGAAGGGAATGGGGGCCACATGCCTCACCAGATTTGTGCACTAGGTGGGGGCATCTGTGGGCTGCCCACTGTGGGCTCAGGGCTCCCTGCCCTGCTTCCCTCCCCTTGGGCCTCTGTGGCCTAGCAGGTGGGACCCAGCAGGGTAGAGCAGGGCGGGGAAGCTTGGTGACACCACTGGAAGCCCTGCGCCACCATGGTGAGCTTCTCCCTGTCCACCTGCCAGCAGCAGGAGGCACAACCCTGTGCTGTCATCCCACTGCTGCTGAGAGGGCAGGGGGTGCCTTGCCATGGCAGCATGGCTCTCCTGGTGGCAACACCAAGCCTCCCCACCCTGCTTGACCCAGCCACATGGAGTCCTGCCTGCTGAGCCACAGAGGCTCCTAAGGGTGGTCAGCAGGGTGAGGAGCCCCGAGCCTGCAGTGGGAAGCCTGCATCCCCCCTCCCATAGGTTCTGCTCCAGCCATGCTGCCTGTGGGGGAGGGGGAGCCGGGCTTCAGACTCCACTCCGCTGCAGGAGCTGCCACCTCCCACAGGTGGCAGCTGGGGCTTGGGTATTGCTGGGGGGGGGGTTGGGGACCCTAGCCCCATAGCCCTGGCAGCTGGGCGCCCCCTCCAGCATGACTGGGGCGGGGCAGGGAGCTGTGGAAGCGGGGAGTGAGAGGTATTGGCAGGGCCCAGGTGGCTGTGGCTGGGGAGTGAGGGGCTCTGGTAGGGCCCAGAGGGTGTTGGGTGGGGAGTGAGGGCACCAGCAGGGCTGGGGGACTGTGGCTTGCAAGTGAGGGGCAACGGCATGGGCAGGACACTGGCATATCAGGACTGCTCAGTCCCACAGAGCAGTGGCAGGGGAGGACAGCTGCAGTTGGACCTGCATCCTAGTGAGCAAAGGGGCAGGGGGAGCTCTGATTTTCCATTATAAAAAAACCCAGAATCAAATGCCAAAATGTATAGGTATTTGGAATTAATTTTTTTATAGTGTTTGAGGCACTGGTAAGCTTCCAAATTGCTTTAACATTGTAAACTTATCAATAAAATATTGTGTTCAACTGATACCTATATATATAGTGGTGTTTCATTTTAATCATGGAAAAAGCAGATTGGTGGAGGGGCGGGGGGAGTTCATCAGATAATTTGCCATTTTTAAACAGAGAAAACCATGATCCATGCTGATTACTTTTTCCATTCCAACAAATAGAATGATTTTTTTTTCCAGGAGTGAATGTTAACTTACCCAGTGACATGTTATTGCCATGTTTGTCCTTCTCTGACTCCAGCCAGCTGTTTGAAAAAAGAGAGAAAAAAGAAAACAAACTTCAGTGGCATTTTGTAGGCTTTTTGTTAAGAAGGTGAACCCTGCATCAGTTCACTGAACCAAAAAGAGTCTTGCACTTTTATAAATGATCATGTCACACTTCAGTACTGAAAGAGAAAACAGAACCTCTGCTGCTCCCTTATTTTGTTTGTCTGACTTATCCTCAGTTTTTCAGTCCTCCTCTAAACCACTCTCAGAGGTTGCTATAATCTGATTATTCTGTCAAAAATTGTTGGATTATTACCAGCTGCCATCTCACATGTATGTTGCTGCTTAAACCCAATCTGCTAATGAAATTGTGATCTTTTCCTTATATGACTATCAGTTTAATTGGGTAGTTCACCTAAAACATTTCTCTCGTCCCAAAGCTCAACTCATCTTCATCAACCCAGATGAAGTGCGTGCAGTCCCCTGTTATGCCCTTTCTTTATGTCTATCCCACACTAGGTATGTATTCTGAGAGGATTTAATTTTATGTGACCAAATGTAATGTTGTGGTTACTGCATTTGGCAGCTTGTTTAAGAAAGGGAGAAAGAGAATTAAAGTCTGTTAAATGTGGAGCAAATAGTAATCGAGATTTGCTTCTTATTTTCATCTCTGGAATCTCCAAGCTGTGCATTATGGTCATAACCTTATAGCAGCCAAAATGTATCTAATTTAGGGTCTGCTTCTGTAGTTCGTGATCAGTAATACTATACATAGTTGGTATATGCTTGGTACTTATGTAGGAGTCTAGAGTTCTTTAAAAAGATACAAAGTTTCTTTTGATCTCTACACTGCCCATGTAAAAACTGGCATGATGGCAGTCCTACTTTTTCAGCAGTCACAGGAACTGCTTTGTCTGTATTTCCTCAGGGAAGGAGCAACTGAAACTCAGTAAAGAATAGGTAAAATCAGGACTCCACCCTTCCTCCCCGCCTCCAAACTGAAGTGTGGGCGGTGATCTGTGCCTCGCATAGCGGTGCAGTACTGAGCGCAGAGCATCTATATAAAGAGTCCTTACTGAGCAACTCACATGGCTACAAAAATTCTCCTACCCTTCCTCATGTACTGTAGTGACAACTTCAATGAGACTGGTCTCTGCATAATATATTATTCACTACACATAAAGGTAGCACAATGATGTCCTCTTGAATTTATTGTTTCTAGTCGAGGTTCTCTAGGTCCAAGTGTGACTATAGGGCACAATCCTGCATTGTGGGCATACCTGCTATTATATTCTTTCATGGGAGACATTGTGTTCTCCTTATTGCATATGCCCTAAGCTTACAAGCCAAAGCCCAGAAAGGGCCAGATATAACCTGGTTCTGTACAAATGAGAGGGCTGGGTGGTTTGAATAGAGATGCAGAAGGGCCATGATTTAATTAATGCCTGCTGCAAACTAAAACCTGCCATCCCATTATGGTACATAGATGGCGATGCTCTCACCTCTGGATCACATGCTGGATCAGACCAATAACTCATCTCTCTTGATGTCCTTACAATTGCAGTACCATAATGTCTCACATGTAATATACCCCAGAATATTTTATACCCATTGCTTTTGAAAGGAAACATGAAGAGAAAAAGATCTTTCCAGGTATGTACTTTTATAGCAGCAGCTGGGGAGTTGAGCCTGCTTCTGAGCCTACTACCAGTCCTGCAAGCTAGATGGGGGTCTGCAGACCAACCCTTCATGCCAGGTTTGACCCTGCAAGCTGGATCTGGAAATTTGGCAGTGGGGGCGTGGTGGCTGCCCAAATTGAGGCTGTCACTGCTCCCCTGCCACCACATTTCTAGACCCATAGGGAGTCCTGCAGACTGGATGACTCAGCTCCATGGGCTGGATTCATATTGCTCATGTATAATGTGCACCATAATTCCCCGCCAGATGGTTCTTAGGAAAAACGTGCATTTTGTGTATGCTAAAATGTGATTTGCCTGTGGAGGCAAGTTAGTTGTTGGTTTATGCCCTGAGGTATGCAAAATGACATCCCTGATAAATATTAGCTAATATAATGATGGACATTTTTCTGCTCCCCATGTACATGTATATTGTTCAATATACCCCATTAAGCAAACTTTTGTTTCCTTGATTTAGTTAACAGCTTTCCCTCCCCTGAGGTCTGTGTCACTGCGTTATTTCCTAACTCCGAGTAAGCTGGAATACATATTAGTTTTCTGGAGTGCTTTTCCTTTCACTGCTCATGGAACCTATTCTAACATCCTAATTTTTTTTAATTCACCGAAAAGAAAAAAATAAAAAGGGCAGGGAAGGGAGAGGAAGAAAACCAGAGTGGAAGCAACCATGAATACCCAGAGCTAAAAGTACGTACTTCTGTCTCACTTCTATTTCTCTCTGCTGTCAAATTAAAGAGGTCAGCTGCTTAGTGAACCAGTTGTACAGATGCTTTTAAAGCACTCCTGCAGATGGATTCTTTCCTGCAGAAGATGCTTTTTTTGTTCACTGGCTGTGGTTTTTTAAGGTAACTTCCATAGGGGAGAGAGAAAGGTCTGTCCACTTGCAATAATTCTAGTTAGATGTTTGTCTTTAAATGTTTTCTGGTTTCCATATGTTGAAGATAAATGGATACACTTGATTATTTAAGATTTAAGTTTGCTTAAAAGTAAGAGGCAGATAAGATGAAGGAAAATGGGACATACAAATGATACTGTTACTATAGATAAGTTACAGTGAGTTATAACACAGTCAGAAAAACAAAAGGTGCACTATACTATTTCACAGGTACACAAAGCAGTAAAGAGAGAGGTAACAAATTATACTGGTCATTATTCAGGCACATCAAGGAAAGAGCTGCCTACAAGTTGACACTTTGGGTAGAATTCTACTTCCCTGCTATGATGCTTGCTAAGTGATGCAGTTTTTAGGTGCCTAAGTCATCTCGTGGCATTTTCTTGCACTATGCATAATGATTCACATGTACATATCTAAATATATTATGCCCCACACTGTATCCTTAGAAGCAATTCAGTGCTGGGCCAGAAGTGCCTAAATCCATTTATCAGGGAAGTTGGTGACCATGTTGGTCTAAGGATATAAGGGCTAGGGACAGAAGTTACAAATAAACAGGTTTAAGTGATCAGAAACTGGTTTAAAGCTGTGACAGAACAGTAGTCCAGTGCACATAAACCAGTTTCAAAATGGATGAAACTGGTTTAAGAGAAATCTGGTTGAATGTAGTATCAGATTTAATTGATTTGGGTCAAACCTGTTTATGCAATTTCTGTCCCAGGCCCCTTCCTGGTGCAAGTTAAATCAGAGTCCCCCAGAGTCCCAGTATGCTTTCCAGCCCTGGGCTGTGCTGTGCTGTCTGCCCCAACAGAGAAGGGTTGGTGGGGAGGGGAGGCAGGGACTTCCCCCCCAGGCAAACCCCAGCTTGGGTCTGGGGCCAAGGAGAGGGGTAAAACTTCCCTCCCCCTGAGTACAGAGCTTTCCTGCCCTGCTAAAAGCTTACTGTTGGCTGCAACTGTAGACTACAAGTCCCAGAGGCACCTGGAAGCAGGAAGAGGAAATGATGAGCAACCCTTCAGAGTTCAGTTGTTGTGAGTCTGGACTCCAAGTCCCAGAGACCTCAGGAGCAGCAGAAAAAGGAAGCAAACACACAGCCCATGCTGGCTATGTGCCAGAGAGCTGTGCTCAAGCACCCCTCAGCTTCTAGCCTGATCCACTGCAGGCATGTGGCTGCATTTCCTGAATCAAAAGTGAATGTCTGTCCAGTTGCTCCTCAGTTTAATCTGTGCAGTTTAAACTAACCTGCAAAGACTGAATTGATCCTGCCTGGTGAAACTCCCTTTCTATGCTAGAAGTGATGCCTAGACTGTACCATTTGGAGATTTTTTGCAGTAGACCTCATTACAGTACTTCATGTCCTTATTACAATACTTAGAATAGTATAACTTTATTTCCAGCATGACAAATGGGATGCCCTACTTCCCTCAACCATCACCACCCACCCCCATGCTCTCTGGCACGTTCAGTTGTTGCCAAGCTCCAATCTCAAATGAGAATGCCAGAAAGTGAGGCAGGGGAGGGTTTATAGAGCCTGGGGTAGAAGGAGGAATCGGAGACCAGTGTAATTTTCATCAGAACTTTCCCATTAAAAAAATTCCTTCTGGACATCCTGCTGAAACTGAAACAAAAACAAAGGTTTGACCAAGTTAGCAGGAGGCCTGGGACAGGAGTTTAAAACAGGACTGTTTTGGCAGAAATGGGATTCATGATCGCCCTAAACAGGAGAGGTCTATTGGAAGATGTGATTCAAAATCTCTAACAGAAAGAAGATTGTGTCTGTGTGTTTGAAGAGAGGAAAAATAAACCTGGTGGATTGGTAACAGCAAACCTTGAGGTCTCTGCAGGGCGTCCTGGGGTGGTGGGGGACAAATCGGGGCAACCTCCCTGGACTCTATGCTTTGGGGGACCAGGCGGAGTGGGCGCGGTGACTCCACACTACTGCTGGCTTTACGTCTGGCCGCTCAGCACCCCCCTGATGCTGAATCTGGCACCCCCCCCAGCTCCCCGCTGCCAAATTTGCTGCCAGCTTTCTCGCATCTGAGGGCAGGGCCCCGCACAGGCTGATTTGCCCCGGGCCCTACACCCTGCTCAGGTCATCTCTGGGTCTTTGATTTTTCCTTTAAGAAAAAAGGAAAGCCAGCTCATATGTGTACAGTACTCAGCCTTCTCCATCCCTCTTTTGTTACCTACTCTGCCTCTCCACTGTCAAATCTCTCCTGAAATTGCAGATCTGTGACACCTCTTACCATACATCTAGCTTTCACAGGAGGGTGGAATGGGCATGTCAGGTTGGCAGTTTGTTTGTTTTCAGATTACACTGTGCAGTGCAGGCCAGAGTCCCTTGCATTTGCATTGATACAAGTTCAAAGGGAAAGATCCTACCACCATTTCTAGAGTGGAAACTAGAATAGAACCATGACTAAGTGTTATAGCCATGAGTATACTTCATTGTCCATGACACATTTAACTTTAAGGAATCAATGAGTAAAATGCGTTGGGTATAAAGGCCAAAATCCAAGGTTCTTTCCTCTCCAAAGCAGGGTCCCAACATTAGGCGGCCTCTGGCTTGCTTTTCTTTAGGCCCTATAACCTTTTCCTTCTTTGTTGGGCAAGCTTCAAGATCTGGGTGGGGTGGAAGGTTTTTATTGCTATGTCTGCCTCATGCCTTAGAGGTTATAGCACTTTGTTGAAATACAGATGTTAATTCAAAATCCCTGCAAACAAAGTAGGGCTATAATCCAGATCTACTATGTCCTAGGCAAACGCTTTAAACAGTAAGCTATTTAGGATAGAGAAGGAAGTCCATGCTGCGCCCCCTCCCCCCCCCCCCCCCCGGATGTCCGCTAGGTTGAAAAAGAAGTCTGATAAGATGTGTTTGCCTTTTGCAATGGGAGGAAAATGGAATTCCAAGCAGCGAGATGCACTACTTAAAAGTCTGCATTGGAATGAATAAAGATCCTCATGTGTGACTAGTGCCTCTTGAGTCAGGGGGGTCCCTTAGCGGCCGATCCCACTCACCAAAAAGTGGCCGTGCTGCTTCCGGAAGACCTGCAGCCACTGCCAGAAGCAGCATGGACACTTTTGCTGATGGCCCCACTCCCTGGCCGGTGTTTACAGAGGGAGCACTTGTGCTCCCACCTGCCCCACTGCCCTCCAGCTAAACAGGGAGCGTGGCCTGACAGGGGGTGCGCCTGTGCTCTCAGGGGCTGCATGTGCCCCCCTGCCCCCCCGCCACATGTCGGCACTGAAGATCCTTGTGCTTTCTGAATAGCCGAGCATTTCCTTTGGAGATGTCTATGTGCTTCCCGTTGAAATGAATGGGAAAGGCGTGTTCCCCTGCAGGGCAAAGTCAAGTCAGCCTCTGGAGGCTCACAAGAGATACTTTTGCCTATTAAAAATGTGGAAAACTATATACCCACATAAGTGACACAGAATGCCATCCTGATTCTGGTCATCTACACCAGAACTTTGCTAGCAGCTAGGCATAGTGGCCATGTACAGATATTGTACTTTTACTCGTATAAGTGATCAGAAACTGAGCTATACCAATAACAGAACAGAAGTCCAGTGCGCAATTTCAATATATATACCCATAAAAGAACAGAAATTCAGCACATATAGGTTAGTTTAAGAATGGTGGAACCCAATCTAAGACATGTCATCCTATCCCCCCTATCTCCCCCCAAAAAGCAGCTTACAGAAAACCACATAACTTAGATTGATTCTGCCTCACGCTTTTTGAATGTCTTTACCTAGCCTATATGTTTAGTGAGTGAAACTTTTGTATGTGTATAGATTCTATATTTCTTCATATCCTACCATGTTTTTATGTTTGAATTTAAAGGGAAAATAACCCTCTGCCTTCTCATGCTCTCAGCTTATGTTTGTTCCCATAAGGCACAATGGAGTCTTCAGTTTGATCATAACCTTAGAAGCCTCAATACCTGCAGTAGGTTTGTACCTTCTCAATAAATTGATGTTAAAAGACAGCCTAGTCCCTTATCTCTTCTTCCTGGGAAAGTTCACTGATAAGGTGAGAGAAAGCCAACTCCAACAAAGCCTTCCGTCATATGACAGTGCATGCCACCGGTTGAACTTTAGACATAGCTTTGGCAGAGAGATAGGGCTATTGCCATTTGTGAACAACTCCTCAGGAGTACAGGTGGAAACAACTGACAGTAGGATAGAGGAGATGCCAAATTTCTTTCTGCTAAACATTTTTCAGAATGTAGGTTGCAGGAAACATGTGAGATCCTTTGAGACCCAAAGCTCTGCAGTTCCATAACCTTCCCTCAGGCAGTAGGGTTCACAAAGTATTTCATTTCAGAGTATGCCAGCTCTGCTGCTGCTTGTTGGCGAGTAAGAGTGATCATTTTGGAACTCCCTATTCAAACATGGCTTCAGATTAAAGTACAAATTGCCTTTTATATACAAAAGTTATTATGCTCCTGTTTTGGTTCATATGAACATACCTGAATGGCAGTACATTTTGTTTTTGTGGTCTTTATTTGATTGGTGCCTAACAGCATATAGGAAGGGTTGACATTTTTCTACCCAACTCAGCTTATAAATGATGGGTGCTGCAAACGTCTGTATCACTGGAGCCTAGATAACATTTCCTACAGATCTTATAACAACATTGACAGTTCTGGCAAAATTGCCCTTTGCGTTATTCAGTGATTCTCTACAGAGCTACCTTCTAGGAGAGGTAGGACCTCCTCACATTCAGTCCATGCACATATTGAGGAAAATATTTACTTTAAACAGAGAAATATTTTGAAAATATAAGACTTTATTTAGGAGTCCTGAGTCAAGCTGAACTTTCACTGTAGTCCATTCAGTACCGTTATTTTATTTGACTTAAATACTACTGAATAGGAGGATTCTTACAACAATGAAATTGGGTTTCCTTGTAGAAATTCAACCTAGTAAGTTCTTCATTTAATTCTCCCATTAAAACATTTTACTGCAAATGCCATAACCATTCACCATTTTAACAAGTTTTCCTCTGGAAAATATTTTCAGGGACAGTATGTATTCATAGACAGGGATTAGCTATATAAGACCCTATAGAGATTTATCATACTAACGTTACATTTCTTGGATTAGTAGGAGACCTGCGACATGGGCTCATGACAGGTTTTCCATTACAGAATTATGATGCTGAAGGGTATGAAACACAGTGGAAGCCACAGAAACAACAATCTGTAAGACTTAATAAGAAGTTTAAGTACAAAGGGAGGCAGCTTCATAAGACTACTTGAGCTTCAGTTGATTTACTATGCAATCATTGAACTGCCTTCCATTTGTTCCCTGTGTCTGTCATAAATGCAAGGTTAAATGTAAGGATTCAGTTTGTATTCTTGATTCTACTGGAATTGTTAAGGAAACAACTAACAGATCTCTTCTAAATTCTTTCTTGTCTCCAGCTCAGTTTCCAGCCCCACTTCTAGAAAAATCACAATTTTGCCCCTGACATAAATGAAGCAGGAACAGGCCCTAAATTAATCTTCCTATAAATATACATCATAAAAAAAAGGAGGAAGGGAGGGGAGGGGAAAACCCAATTTACATTAAAACGTTAATATTGCTAAGCCAAACACTTGGAATTAAACTTGCCTGAGCAGCATGGATTCATTATATCTTTAATTACAATATCGTATACTATTTTTTACTTCAGGACTCCTGACCTGTTCAGTGAATAAGTAGTTATTCAGTATTACCTTTTGTACTATTCATTCAGAGTATGACTCAGGCCTTAGTGAAAACATGCAATCAAAGTTCAGCAATGAATACAAACCTATTAATTTCCTCCTTGACATTTTCTTGGTTCTCTTAACAATATTGTCTAACTGCTTCACAAATATCAATGAAATTATTCTAACGGCACACACAACACTAATCTGACGTGGTATTCTAATTCCAATTTTCCAGTTTGGGGAACTGAACCTTAGAGAGATTAAGACTATAACAATTGAAAGTATCCACTAATTTGGGTGCCCAGATTAAGGCAGCCACAATCGTGTGTGTGTATGTGTGTCCTTCTTTGTTTGTAGTTGAACTTGATTGTCAAAAACACAATTGTCATTGATTTTCACAGGCAGCTGTGATGGCTTATCCCTTAGAAAAAATCATAGAATATTAGGGTTGGAAATTACCTCAGTTCTAAGTACAGTCATAAAGCCCAAGGCTGAATTATTTCAGTCTTCATAGGTTAGTCTGAGCTGCATAGATTGAACCTATAAGCAAGTGAATAGGCATTCACTTTTGCTAGATGCCTGTAGTGGCCCAGGCCAGATGCTAGGGCATGCCTCCTTATTGGCTGGAATAGACAGATTGGGCCAAGGCTAGCCCACCCACCCTGTGAGGGCGGGGAGAGGGGGGCAGGGGAAGGGTTTGCAGGGGGGTGCAAAGCATCCTGGGATTCTGAGGGACTGTGAGTTAACTTGAATCTAGAGGGGATCTAGGACAGAAGTTCAATAAACCGATTTAACTTAAATCAGTTAAGTTGGATACTACATCCATCCAGGTTTATCTTAAACTGTTTTCAGCCATTTTGAAAGCAGTTTATGTGCACTAAACTTCTGTTGTGTTACAGATTTGAACTGGTTTCTAATCATTTATACTGGTTTATATGTAATTTCTGTCTCTAGCCCAGGAGGTCATTTAGTCCACCCCCCTGCTCAAAACAGGACCATTTGCAGCTATATCATCCCAGCCAAAGCTTTGTCTAGCCAGGTCTTACAAACCTCCAAGGATGGAGATTGCACAACCTCCCTGTTCCTACAAACCTCCTTGCATGGTGGCTGTGGCCTCAAGTTTATGTCTGCATAGTCCAAGCCTCTTCCCTTTTTCCCCTCAGACTTTGGCTCTCCAGCCTTTCTCCCTCCCTGCT
Source organism: Alligator mississippiensis (assembly GCF_030867095.1). Taxonomy (NCBI): domain Eukaryota; kingdom Metazoa; phylum Chordata; order Crocodylia; family Alligatoridae; genus Alligator; species Alligator mississippiensis. Next base: position 212,582,834 of record NC_081825.1, on the reverse strand, counting down.
TATTCATATCATCCATCTATCTCCATTTTATCCATGGTCTGCAGTTCCCCAGCATTTATATCAGACAGCTTACTCCTTCCTCTTAATTGCAGTGTGGGTACGGGGAAGAGCATCAAGAACAGAAGTGTGCTGGTCTCTCCCCTCTCAGTTGCCTGCACCTGATGCCAGTCTCTTCCCAACCCTTGGTGCTAGGGGGGAAAAATATAGAGAAAGTTCTGCTCAGCTCCCAGGATGGAGTATGCCCAGTTCAGATAGAATCTAAGGAAGTTTTACATTTCCAAATGCCAACAAGTGTGTATTCAGTGCGTCAAAAGAGTTTTCAGTCTCATAACCTTCCTGTGTTCAGACAAATTTTCATGAGGATAGCAAAACTTTATATATAAAATATATATCTCTGATAACATCATCATCTCTCTTTCCCAATTTCAAATTCCTGCTCCAAAGTGTGCATTTTTTTTATTATTTTCACAGGCCTGTCACATAAAATGGTCAAAGTCTGGCAAAGGTATAAGTAACTTCTTACAGGAAGGCATGTAGAACAATCTTAGCTCTAGTGATGCTACTGTCTCATTCATAATAGTTCAGATACCCCACTCCACTCCTGTCCTTCCCACGCACACCCAGCAGTTAAGGAACATCTTTGTTTTCCTAGCTATTGCTTGCTGGGATTTTTTACTTTGGCAGGACATTCAATTTCCTGTAAACCCAGATTGTAAGGATTAGGTCTGTAGGACTGCTAGCTGTAGAAGATGAATAGCATATAGTTTCAATCCTTTTTTTGGCACTTTGTTTTACTGATCCAAAAACAAAGGATAACCAACAGAAATAAGCCATTCAGAGCAGCTGGTCCAAATATCTAGAGACCTTTCCCATTTCTCAGCCAGTTTGAGGGGAAAGGCATACTCTCTTCCTGTATAGTCCCTTCCATAGCTACTGTCCTCTCTCACAAACACCATAGGCAAAAGTCTGGGTTAGCCCTCCGTGTGCTTTAGCTTGCTTTTTAAGTCGTGTCACCAGATCTTGAAATAACATATAGATCCCTCAGAACATCAGTGTATTGACATTGTCACATTTTGATGCTGCTGCTCCAGAACAATTACATGGCTTCATGATATGAGGGATTACACGATGTTAGTGCAAGGTAATCACATTTTGATGTAAGCATCTCTGTGATGTGAGGCAGAGTCTTGTTTCATGTTAGGCATGGTCTTTGCCAATAGCAGATACTTAAAATGAGTGTCTGTCTTATGTCACGATTGCCTGACTTAAAAATAAAAATGCTGTGGCATGTTCAGGTTTCCATTCAGGTTATTAATAAACTTCCTTCTAAAAACTCATTATGTTAGTGCACTGACAGAATTAATCATAGCAGCACAGAGGAAGCGCGTGACAGACTTTTGCTTAGGTTTAAATTGTATTTTACTGTACTATATGTATGTGTATCTCCTTGGCTCTAATAAATACTGGAGGACATGCATGAGTTATGAGCAATAAATCTGTTTGCATTTTCTTCCCCTCATTATTCCTCTCCTACTATTTGAGCAACCCCAGTGTTATTTTTGATACAGTGCTATATTTGCTGTTGATGATAAAGTCTGTTTACTATTTATGATGAAAATTATTGACACAATAGAAACTATTTTTTCCCTTTTCTGCATCCACTTTTCCTTTTAGAACTGTTTTCCTGAAAATACCTATTATCTTCATGACACATGGGATTTTAATGTTTCTTTATTAAAATTGTTGATTAGCTATCACTCTAAGGCCAATAAAGATTTAGATATTTTATCTCTTACCTTGCTAAGTGCTAAGGCTTTATTTTTTCTGAGAATGCTGGCCTGGTCTACATGAGATGCTTTACTGCACAGTAGACTAATCTACTGTGTAGTAAAGCATCACTGTCTACACATGCAGGAGCTTACTGTGCAGTAAATTAGTCTACTGCTCAGTAAAGCTAAATAACATGAATTGCATGTGTAGATTCACCCACTGAGGTCAAAAGTGAATTCAGTATTTTGACAAAATAGAATCTCATGAAGTAGGCTGTCAGCTATGAAAATTTATGTTTTTCTGGGGTGATTAGTCTGCCCTGCCTTCTGCCAGTTTTCTAGAAAGAGCATCTGTGATCACATCCTGTTTTTTCCTAGATTTATTTAATATTCCTTGAGCTGTATGTCATAATATTCCTTGCAGTTGCCTGTGAAACTATGTTGTAGAAAAAAAGTGAAAAACCACAATTAAAATGTTTGTCTTTAAACATTTATGTTTTGTCCTTATGAGTAAAAAAAAAAAATGATTGGTATCTGGAGTAGAGTAGATAAACTTAAAAAAATAAACAAAATAAACCCCCCTAATATGTTGAATGTGTGCAGCAATGAATATTGGATATTATAGTGCTTTCTTCCCACTTTCATGGGATTTCTTATGTTCTTCCATTACCATCTTCTATAAATCATTTTAGAATTCCATTACTTCCACATTTTTTCAGAAGTTAGATAAAATACTACAATGTATATTATTAGAATCTCTGATCAGTATATTGATTCAGTCAGAAGACAGATGATTTGCTTCAATCACCTTCAAGCAGTTAAAATTACAGAATTTTCCTAACGTTTGGTGTTTTATTCACTTTGTTATTCTTGTTAGTACATTGCAAAATAAATCTAAAACATCTCTTCTGTTATATGACACTTCAAGTCTTTTCATACCATTTATGACATCTCTTTGCCAACACTCCATCTGTGATTTTAGCTTGCAGAAGCACTTTGCAGTTCTTTTATTAACTCAGATGCAGAGAGCTGCTGTTTAAATATTAAGTGTAGCTTCACTCACTTGTGTGGTTAAGCCCAGTAGGTACCTCAAACTGCAATAAAGACATGGAATTTTTCTTTTTGGATGTGCTATATGTTGGGCAAATTGTGGCTCCTAAGAAGATCCTTGCTAATGCTGTTTAGTGAGATCAAATCAGGCTCATTTTGACCTCCGCCCTTAAAAAAATATGTAAATAGCTTTAAACTTCAAGATCAAATTCTCTTCTCACTTATCTCAGTGTGACTGGAGCTACTCCCAGTTCTGTCTTGAAGGAGCTGAGCTAGATCTATTACTAGAAAAATTCTATGGTACTTTTTAAAATCATAATTACTCATGCCACTGAAGAAGGACACTCCATGCCTGAAAGCTTATCCAACAGCTCTCCCAACTATATAGGTGGTCCCATAAAAGTTATCAAAAAAGTCCTTGCCTCTTGGACTTTTCCTGGACCATCATGGCTATAAGGCTAGTAACAGACATTATGCATAAACCAGTTTAACTGATCAGAAACTGGTTTAAGCCTGTAACAGAACAGATGTTCAGTGCACATAAATCAGTTTGAAAATGGCTGAAACTGGTTTGAGATAAACCTGGTTGAATGAATGCTGCGTTCCCCCAGAGGCTGGTTGGGCACGGTGACTGCCCACAAGTGGCAGCAGTAGTGGTGGTGGCAAGGGCATGGTGGCAGCGAGCAGGGAGTTTCCGCAGGCAGTTGAGGTGGTGTCGGCAGCATGGGGGTGTGGCTAGTGCCAACCAGCAGTTGGCAACCACCTGCAGAAGCCGCTGGCAGCATTGGTGGCAGCCAGTGGTGATCGGGGACCACCTGCAGATGCTGCTGGCAGTGTGTGTGTGGGGTGGGGGTGTGGAGTGTTGAGCGGTGACCGCAGGCATCTCCGACAGCATCAGTGGTGCTTTTTGCAGGGAGTACATGACTAAGCTCAGGGGGTATACTTGTACCTGCATGCTCCCCCTACATGTTGCCAATGCCTGGTTGAATTTAGTATCAGACTTAACTGATTTGAGTCAAACCAGTTTATGCAATGTCCATCCCAGACCCTTTGGTGGTTAAACTAAACCAGGCACCCCCAGCATCCTGGCATGCTCTCTGGGCTGGGCAGGGCTCTGCTCCACAGCAGGGCTGGCCCCTCTCCTCTGCTCCTTGGCTGCAGCTCTGGCAGAGACTTGTAGGCACAGCAGGGTCTGCCTGGTTTCCCTGTGCCCTGCCCCCCCCCCCCCCTTGCTTAAGCAGAGATCCCTTCTTTCTGTCTCCCACAGCACAGTATGCTATCCACAGTATGCTATCTTATGCTGTGTAAGGCAGACAGGACAATTTCTGCTTAGGTCTTTTTGGAGGCAATCAACAACTCAGATGGTAATGTCCCTACATCCCTTCCTTCAGAAAAGACAGACAAGGTTCTTTGGGTAAATCTGATATATTTTATTAAACCAAATTTGGAAAAAAATTTCATAGCAAGCTTTTGAGTTTAAAAACCCTTCATCAGGCTGAGGAAGCATTTGCAGTTGGTGTATGTACTCTTCCTGGATAGAATAAATAGTAAAGAAACCAAAGGCTGGTATGCATTTTTGTTTGGAAAAATCTATTTAAGAAGAGCTTGCAATGAACGAGGCTTTGTTTTCTGATGGGGTGTTAAATGCTGATAACAGAGCTGATAAATGCTCTGTTATCAAGTGGAGGGGGGAAGGGGACCCTCCCTAATCAGAGCGTACTGCCAGGACCTGGCCACACACCCCTCACCTCAGCTGTGTGCAAGGGAAAGGAGGGCTCTAGCAACCCCCGGCTTCTAGCCTGAGCCACTGCAGGCATATGCCTGCATTTCTGGGATGTCTATTTGGTTACAAAAACGGTTTAGCCTAGCCAGGTTAGACTAACCTGCAAAGATTGAATCAATTCAGGCTCAGGCTTTTTAAATGGCTGTCCCTAGCCTAAGACACTAATCCTTTTTTTTAAGTATGAGCCTCATGCAGTGGAGAGATTGCACCTGATCTACTTCCTCTTTTGTTTTCCATGTGTCCTAGGCCATTTGACTTTCCTTCTTGTGACTATAATATCCTTATGACAAAGATTTACATACAGCAATAATATTAAGGCAAAGTTATATTTTAAAAATCTTTTAATGACATTTGTCAGCTGGCAGTCAGCAAAATATGACCAGTCAGTTCCATAGGAGCTTATCAATACATGCTCTGTAGGTCACCAAAGTACTTGTGTTCCAGAACTTCCACTGAGTTCAACAAAAAAATGATCAACCACATTAAAATTGTTTGGATTCTTTTTTCATCAAATGAATATTAACTTTTTTTTTTTTTTCTGGGGTTGTTTGCCTTGGGAGCAATCAGATTTACTCCTGTATCATTTTCCTGAATTCCAGCCACTTTTGTTTGCAGGCAGGTTAGATTTTAGTGTTTCAAATTCCCTTAGCAAATAAAACAGTATTTGATTGCCTGTCTTTGGTATCTCACAAATGTATAAGAAATAGAAAAATTGAATTGTACTTTATCATTACTTTTTCTTTTTCAGCATTCTGTGAAGAGGGATGCAGATATGGTGGGACATGTGTGGCACCTAACAAGTGTTCCTGCCCCTCTGGATTCACAGGAAGTCATTGCGAGAAAGGTAAAGTAAGAAGTACGATACCTTGAAGAGACAATTGCTGCTTCCCATTGTTTTACATTCTGGATGTTTTTCTCCTCAGTGAATTGTGTATATTTTGATTATTTGATAACTGATTTTTCCTACTGGAAAGATATTTTCAATTTCCCATGGATAATTAAAAAAAAAAAAAAATCAGAGCACTGCCTGCCACTGTTTCTAGTGGACATCTTTAGTGCTAATTAGAGATAAAGCCAACTGAATTAAATTGCCCTCACCTGTCATTTCTGGTGTCACTTGAAGGTGACCTTCTGATTTTCCACAATCTGTTCCACAGATAAGATCTAAATTTAGAATGTGTGTTTCTTGGTTAAATTGTCATTACTTCCACTCTCTGTTTAACCTTTTGTGCTCTTAGGCTTTGCTACAAACTTCATTGAAGTCACCATCACTATCAGATTTTAAAATATATGAGGGCATCTCAAATGAAGCTGGTTCAGTTAATTTTAACATTTTCCCTAATGTTTTTTTTAAAAGCTATTTGGCACCTGTTGTATTTGCTGGAGTTCTGTGAGGCCATCTCTCTGAAAATATCTTTCAAGGAGACAGAGATTTGGAAGCATATGATCAACATTTGGTGTCTGTGAAAACACCAAGTGACCCTAAAAGTCAGGGAAGGACTACAATGTCCCTAATCTTTATATCAGGTCATTGCTGAGTGCCAACACATGCCATTGTTTTACATCCCAGTCAAATGGTAGGTAGCAATTTCAGTATTGCAGGTACTGGTGCTTCTATTGCCTCCTACTGGCTTGAGTCATGTAGGCCACCCAAAATAGAGCACCCACACCAACCGAAGCTGACTGAGTTTACACCCTGCTAAAGGATTTTGTGGTTCTACACTATACTTATCAATGTTTTTGTGCAATATCCATAATTTGTTCCCAAATGTATAGGTTGCAAACTAAAGTACCTATACATGGGACAAAATTGACGGTATTTACCTCTTTTTGTTAAAGACATATTTTTAATTATAAAAGAGAAGAAAAAAAGCAGTAATCCAGAGGTTTGCAATGTAGGCTACATTGATTTAGCTAAGTGAAATGCTTTGTACTCTGAACGAGATGAGATGAACCAGATTTTGTGACCCTTCTGTCTCCTTTTGGCCAGTTCATGTGGCACATATAGAGTAGAAATTCGTTTTATCCAAAAAGCTATGGATTCGTCCACTATAAAGAGGTTCCCAAATGGATTTATAGCTGGTATGGCCAGGTGCTACATTGTTCTCCTACACCGCATGACAGAGGAGGTTAGTAGAAAAGAAGCTGTAATGTAGTCTGTTGAGCTGTGCGCTATGCTTAGCCGGCAGACAATCTTTTTGGGACTGCTGTCAGCAGGGCATATTTGAGCAATCCCCAAGCAGCTTTGATTTGTATGTCAGCTCAGGTCAGGCAGAGAATCAAGAAAACTGTATCTGTCTCCTTGATATGATGGTTCCTGAGTCATTTGTCACAGCTGAGAACTGGTTCATTTGTCCTATTAATAATGAAAGGAAAGAGAAGCCATAGGGATATGTAAAATGCTTTGTCCAGACTACTAAATCAAGGCCATGTATTTTATTTTGCTGTGCATTTATTATAGCTGTTTGTTGCTTCAAACTAAGTCACTGCTAGTTGTACACTCAGTAACAAACTCTTCTTACTTGGTCTTCTCAGTTGAAGGAAACCTAATAGTTGATGCAGGATACATGCAGTTCTTTTGGGATATAATTGGCTAGGTTTTGTTAAAAAAAAAACAAACCAACCCAGGATGTACACTTGATGGAAATATTTATTGTATAAGCAACCTTTGATAATTAGCATGCTGGTTCTGTCTAATAAATGGTTGTATTGCTCTAACACCAAATAGTTTAAGCTGCATTGCTAAGGAATTATTTATCTGCTTTTGGGAGTTAGCTGTCATAATGGGTAAATTATATTTTTGAAGCATATATTCAAGCCACTTTCTATTGGACCATTAGGAATTACTTTAGTTATTAGTTCCTAATGTTGCATCTACAGTTCTGTAAGCAAAGATGATCACAGCTTCTGCTTATAGTCATTAAGTCACTACCCTGGGGGTCTTTAAGAAGCGGCTCGATGCCTACCTGGCTGGGGTCATTTGAGCCCAGTTTTCCTCCTGCCCAGGCAGGGGGTCGGACTTGAAGATCTACAAGGTCCCTTCTGACCTTACTTCTATGATTCTATGATTATTCGTACTTTTTAATTTGAGATTTTCATTGATTTAGGAATCAATTATAAGTTAGTATTTATTGATGCAGTTCTGCACCTGTGCTAATGGACAATACAGGAAATGCCACAGAGTTCATAGGAAAGCAGTGGTTCTGGGTTGGCTTTTAGGTTACTCTAAGTCCTTTCCTGTCACTAGAAAGTCTTAGGATTTTTTCCTTTGTAGATGGCTCCAATGGGATGTCAGTGACTTTAGCACTGGATCCTCAGATTTTACAAAGGTGTGGTTTCTTGGCACAGCTAGAAAGGGCTGTACCCACCACTCTTGAAACCTGTACTTTTCAGCTCTTTTGTGTTTACCTATATAAAATAAGGAAAAGCAGAGAAAATATGGCAATGACAAGATCCCCATTGCATAATTTGAGCATGGTTATTTTCAAGTAAGGTAAATGTCATGTGGAAGTTAGCTTTTTGTGGGCACCGTCTATCTGACTGTGAGGTAGGAAAGAGAAGTTCTTTGCTTTGGATGTGTATAGGATGTGTCATTGGGATTCTGAGTAAAGTTGACTAAATAATGGCAGGTTTATAAATCTTAGATATAAGCTTAAATTGGAGAATGAACTGGAGCTCTATATGTGGGAAATGATAGCATGCATCTGTGTTGTATAGGGCCTGATTTTTAGAAACAGCCTCCCCCATTGCAACAAATGCGTTGTGGATACACTTAATATCACTTACATATCACTAGCTGACACCAAGAACACTAGGTATAAGGAATAATAATTTCACTCCAAAATGCGTGACTAGAAACATTACAAATACACAATGGAAAGCTGTGTTGAGGGCCTTTTGTTAAATAGGCTCTCAATACTCAGTCCTTAAACCTAGAGAAAGTAATGTATTTACTTACAAGAGAGTTAAAGGGAATAGCGTTAGTTTAATATGCGTCTTTTTTTTACCCTCCCTGCAGTTTGTTGCTTCATGACTTGGAGGAAAATTAAGGGATTCAAATAACATAGTTCTTTTCAGTTGTCAGTTTTGCTAAAAATAGACATCTCTTTAGACTTTAACATATGGTAGTATTGTCTCCATGACTTCCTATGTCATATTGTCCAAAGAGAATAAAATGATGGGATGTTACTTTAAATCAAAGCTTAAGTGTTCATAGTGAAATCTTGCTCTATGGAAGCTCATTGCAAACTGATGCATATCTGAAGTAAAATGAAGTGTTTCAGTAATGTATTCTATTCTCCTGCATTTGAAGATGTCCTTCAAACCGACAACACAGCAGTCCCTTATACATTATTCGTGAGCTAAGAAAACTTCACATTGGTTACAATTATTGTGACCCAAATTGGCTTCAACATTGAGAAAAATGTAAAATGAACTAGCAATTACAATTCCCCCTGAGTAGCAGGTGTCTGTTTTTGAATGTGAATAGTCTGTAATATATCCATATTGGCTTCCCACTGATGCTCAAATGCTAGGATTTATGTTGATAATTTACTTAGGTTTAAAAGTGAAATTAATATGGGCATTTAAGGCAAATGCATAATTCAGCTTGCTGGTAAAAAGAAAAAAAACCCCATTGTTTGGAGCTTTTGTGTGAATTAAAGAAACATTAAAATCCAGTTGTGGGACTGCTTCCTACCTTGCAGCTAAAATGAACGTGCAGATTAATATGGAAGAATATTGCCAGGTATTTTTTCCCTAGTGCTTGTGGTTGGGTTTTTTTTTGGTGTAGGACAGCTGATTGATTATAATGCTTCCTTAAAAGCCATAATACTAACTAATGAAATCTGTTTTTCCTTTTTTATGTTTAGCAGCTACTTCATCTTTCTGTATTTTGGGTAGAGAGTAGGGCTGTGAGAAATTTCGGCAGCCGTTTCATTTCAGAGGTGTTTTGGGCCGTTTTGGAACCCAAAATACCTAATCTGAATCAAAACGGAATGCTCAGAAACATCTCCGAAAGGAAACGAGGCATCCAAAACGTTTGGCAATGTTTCAGAAAATGTTGGAGTTTCAGAGCTGGGCTTGCAGGGAAACAGCTGTATGCTGCTGCCCTGCCACGTGACTTGGCTCTACAGGGAGCAGAGATCTGGGGCAGTGCAGGGCGGGCAGCAATGTCGAGGAGACCCCTGGCTCAGATCTCTGCTCCCTGCAGAGCCAGGTCGCACGGCAGGGCAGTGCTGGTCCATGCCATGTGACCTGGCTTCACAGGGAGTAGAGATCTGCGCCAGGGTCTTCTTGATGCCGCTGCTCACCCCACATCGCCTGCTCTGCACTGCCCCGGTGATGTGGGGCTGTGGCGAGGAGACTCCCAGCATGGATCTCTGCTACCTGTGGAGCCAGATTGTGTGGCAGGACAGTGCTGGTCCCCACCTGGCTCCGCAGGGAGCAGAGATCGGGGGCTGCATGGGGTGGGCACTGGTGGTGAGGAGACCCTGGCATGGATCTCTACTCCCTGTGGAGCCAGGTCGCGCAGTAGGACAGGTCTGTGCCATGCAGCCTGGCTCTGCAGGGAGCAGAGTTCTGCGCCAGGGTCTCCTCACCACCACTGCCTACCCCACACAGCCCCACATCACCAGGGCAGTGCAGGGCGGGCAGCAGTGGCAAGGAGACCCCTGGCACAGATCTCTGCTCCCTGCAGAGCCAAGTTGTGCGGCAGGAACCAGCAGGCTTGCTCGCCACTCTGCACTGCTTCGCTGCCCCACAACCCGGCATCAGGGATCAGAGATCCACGTGGGGGTCTCCTCGCCTGCACAGAGGGCAGCAGCCCTTCTCCTCCCCCAGACAAGCCACCCATTGCCTGTCCTGCTACCCACCGGGGCCCTGCATTCCCTGGCCCCAAGCCCCGCCGAGCTGGGTAGGACTGTGCAAAGCTTGTAGGCCATTTGAAACAGATTCAGAGGAGATTCAGCAGAAACAAAACAGGACAGCGATCCGAAACACTGATACGAATCACTGTCCTTCTAAATGGCCAAATCCAAAACTGAATCGAAACACAGCTGTTTTGCACAGCCCTAGTAGAGATTAAATGTAATGGTTATTTTTGTCTTCTATCAAAGGTTACAATAGATGATCTACATGGTGATTAGTATTTATGATCATACAGAACACTTAAGGTTGTGTCTGCAGCAGAAAGTTTTGCCAACAAAACTTTTGTTGGCTTACAGTTGCTGACATTGCTGTCCTGCCATTCCACGTGTACACTTGGCTCCTTCAAGCAACATGTGTGCTTGTGTTGGCCTATGTCACAATGGATGCTTATAGATGTGCTCGTTCATATTCTAATTAAAATGCTCCAGCATTGCCTCACTGTCAGGTGTGTTACGCCCCTGTGCATTTCAGAGTGGCTGCATGGGCACTGCTTTAGATAAAGCATCCCACAGCCATTTTGAAATGCGCAGACTTAATACAAGTAGTGGTGAGCCATTTTAATTAGAGTAGCTGTCCTGGAATTGCTGTAATTAAAACACTCCTCCCCCCTCCGCACATCTGAGCATGTTCATAGGCAACCAATGCAACATGGATCCTATTATCACCTATAAAATCTGATGACACCAAGCCTTGTGGGATTATTTTGCCATGTATTCTGGGATGCTGCTGCAGTGCCCAGGGAGTTATGTGAATACAGATTCAAGCTCCCATAATGCCCTTTTTTACCATCCAACAATATTTTGTGCATTCCCTAATTGTTGTACTTTTTTTTAAATCCCACAATTCCTTGTGCCCATTTTTTCTCCACAATCACATATCCTGCATAGATCAGCAGATTTCTGTTTTATTGGAAAGGTGCCCAGTTCTTCTGTATTTGTGGAACTTTAGAGTTATAGACATGTCAGGGAAGTGAGAACCCTCCACCTCTTCTGTTTGAAATTGAGCTACTGGGCAAAGAGGAATGCAAAATTGATGGGGCCAGAAGAAGGACAAAAAAAGGAAATACAACTCCGCAGCACAATGAAGGTACTCTCCATAGAGAAGGAGTCCTCATTCGCAGCTCCTGCTACCAAAATATTTCTGCATTTTTATGTGTTCATCTGGTTCTTAGGAGGCAACTACAGAGCCTATCTCACTTTATTGATGTTTTTTATTTAATAGCTAACGCAGTGCAGTGCAGTTAGCACAAACTGTACTCCACTTTAAAGCTTCATGCACAGGCAGGAAGGAAACAAGCCCCTCAAGTCCTACAGCACTGGAAGCAAAGACTGTCATGGGCCAATGGTCTGAGCACTTTCAAACTCTCTTTAGCATTCAACTCATAGTGCATGAGTCTGCTATCAACTGAGTCAAGCACCTGCCTGTTAAGGAAGAACTAGATGAGCATCCTACATTGGAAGAAACCTTCACCACTATCAACCAGATAAAAAGCAACAGAGCCCCTGGAACTGATGGAATTCCACCTGAAGCCCTGAAATATGGTGGTCCTCCTGCTCTACACTCCAAACTCCATGAACTCTTTATAGCCTGCTGGGAGCAGGGGAAAATTCCACAAGATCTGCATGACACTATAATCATCACCCTGTAGAAGAATAAATATGATAAGTCAGATTGTTCCAACTACTGAGGGATCACCCTTCTGTCCATCGCCGGGAAGATTCTAGCTAGAATCCTCCTCAACAGGCTGGTGTCTTCCATAGCAGAAGAGGTCCTCCCAGAGAGCCAGTGTAACACAGTAGATATGGTATTTGTGCTCAGACCAATACAGGAAAAGTGCTGGGAGCAGCACAAGGGGCTGTACAGCACTTCTATCAACCTTACTAAAGCATTGGACACTGTAAGCTGAATTGGCCTCTTGAAGATTCTTGAGAAGCTTGGATACTCACCTGAGTTCCTCACCATGGTCAGACAACTCTGGGAAAGGTATTTACATCTGCTTCCAGGCAGATGGAAATCTCTTCAACCTCAGACAGCTACAGGCTCACACAAACAGCTTGCAAACAGATGATTGTGCCCTGGTGGCCCACACCCAACATGATCTGTAGCACATGACCACTTGCTTTGTTACTGTAGCAGAACTCTTCGGACTTACCATCTGTCTGAGGAAGATGGAAGTTCTTCATCAGCCAGCTCCACACCAAGCATATGTGCCACCAAAGATGACTATCGAAGGAACTGAACTAAATGCTGTCAAGCAGTTCACCTACCTACGGAGTATCATCTTGTTTGATGCCATGATCAACAAGGAGGTAGACAACAGGCTCCCAAAAGGTAGCAGTGCCTTTGGCAGACTCTACAAGCAAGTCTGGAATAGTCACAGCCTACAGGCACAGACCAAAGTCTTCCCATTGGTGTTGTTATCTCTATCCTACTGTACAGTGCTAAGTCATGGGTTTTATATCGCCGCCATGTACACCTCCTTGAATGCTTTCATCAGTACTGCCTCCGCACCATTCTCAAGATCCATTGGCAGAACTGTCACCAACGTGGAGGTGCTACAAAGAGCCAATACTATCAGCATTGAGGCAATTTTCCTGCAGACTCAGCTGTGGTGGGCAAGCCACACGGCCCGGATGGATGACAACCTCTTACCAATAGCCATGCTGTATGGGGAAAATAACATATCAGAGGGGTTCCATGCAGGCACTTCAAGGACACTCTGAAGAGGGCCTTTTCTGCCTGTGGTATTGACCACAAACCATGGGAAACACAGGCTGCAGATCGGGGTGCCCAGAAGCTCCAAATCCAAAAGGCATGGCCTTCTTTGAATATTGTCACAGAGCCAGCATCCAGGAGAAGAAAAGTAGGAGGAAAGATACACCCTCATCTAGCAGCAATCAGCCATACATGTGTAACCATTGCAGCAGGATTTACCTCTCTGCATTTGAACTGATTAGTCACCAGCTGACCTGCAACCGGTGTGGGCAGTTACCTTCTAACATCTTTGTCTACGAAGAACCTCCAAGAAGTGAAGAAGCAGAGGTCATAAAATAATTACTGTAGGTTCTACAGAAATCACTGCTTTTTATTCTTTTGGTATTTTAGGATATGCTCAAGTGGACTTTTTAAAACTAGTATTTAGAGGTTTGTCTTTATATTGCCAGCAGAGCATGAATTTGGGTCCTTGAATATTTCATATTCATCAAAGAGTAAATAGAAAAAGTTCTTAAAATAAATAAGAAGAAATAGTTTAAGTACATAAGAAGCAGAATATACTTGTGGGAAAATTACTGGGTAATCCAGAACTTTGATGAGATGAAGGAACAATTGCCAGACTCAGGGCATACCAGTGAAGCTAACTTTACAACATAAGATGCTGAGAAAATAACTACCGAGAATTACTCATTACAAGTACTAAAGATGAAATTAACTGAAACAGCAAGATATTACCATAACCAGATGGTATATTCATAGATTGTAAGGCTGGAAGGGACCTCAGAAGAGCATTGGGTCCAGCCCCCTGTACCAAGCAGGAAAGATAACTGGGGGTCAGGTGACCCCAGCGACCCCATATAGTTGCAGTGTAGCTGCTAAGTTGCATGCTGCTAATATGCTGCATGTCTTCTACCAGAGGTTATCAAATCTTTTACAAAGGTGATCCTTGGGATTACAGATGAATGAGCCTTATGTAAGGGTAGAGTGAAATGATTGAAACACTGAAAATTTACTTAGAAAACATAAAGCAATCATGAGGTGACAGGGATGGCTAACCAACATGTTTTCTGCAAAGAAAAATTGTGATTCTCTAATTCAGGATTGGGCAACCTTTGATACGTGCAACAAATGGTGTGGACAGCTTATGTGGGTGGCATGCAACAGATCGGGGGAATGGACAGGGAGCCTGTGCACAGAGGCAGAGTAGGGCAAGGAGGGAGAAAAAAGCAGGGCATCAGATCAGGCAGGGATCACAGGGCAAGGAGCAGAACGCAAATCAGTAGATCAGGCAGGGGATGGGGGTTGGAGTGGCACTCATGAAGGATGCACTGCTTAATTTATGGCAGGCCTATCAAAAAGGCTGGTTCCTACTGCTCCAAATAATTAGAGTTCATTGACTATACCAGCAAGATATTGGATGTCAGTTTGTGTAACTTATCGGCATTTTCAGAAAGCCTTTGAAAAGGCCTCTTAAAGAGAACTGAACAAAGTCCATAGCCATCAAGCAGAGGATTATGGTGTGCTGTTTAGAAATGCCACATGTCGGGGTTAGCACTGAACTGTGCCATGTCAGATAGGGCATCTGGAAGCATTCTGCTTCAATAAGTTTCCTGAACTCCTATGTGTACAGCCTTGGTATGCCTAAGACTGAGTTCATTTGTACAGTATAGCAATTCATTTCTGAATAACTATGGTAGCTACCACTGGGAACCATGGCTTCCATTTCTTCTTCTCTTTCCTATACACCTATAAGGAAGCAGAGTGTGACAAAGCTGTGCAACAGTGGATAAGACTTCCAAAGCCTTTTCCCCAACAGTGAACTGCCAAACTTTGTGAGGATTCAGTATAATTTGGTTTTTAATGCTGATGGGTTAAATTAAGTCTCCTGAGTTTTAATGTGCTAATACATGTGAAAGACATACCCATACAACGGCATCTGTTATAGGGCGGGAAGACTAGAAAGCATTGGAGAAAAAGAAATAGAAAGTGAGAGAGACACCAGGAAAATGTTACAGTATAAAGTTTGAATTTAAATATGAGGCCTATATCTCTCTGAGTGTCCTTTCAACATGTGGTCTTTGTGCAAATAACTCTGCTGTAATTGAGGAAATGGTACCCCCTATTGCAGACCTAGCTCCTTGTTTCCCTTTCTCTGGGTTTCTTAGTCACTGGAACTTAACTGTTTTATAGTTTACCTTAAGTAAACTATACTTTACTTAAGTATAGGGGTGGGCAATTATTTGGGTCTTGGGTGGGCAACTATTTGGGTCCATAGGCCACATGGGAAGTTTTGGGGAACTGTTACAGGCCAGGTCAGCACCACCCCACAAAAGCTCATCAAAACTCCCTATGTGGGACGGGGCTGTGGGTGGGTGGGGAGCTGATGTCGGTGCAGGTGGGCAGCAACTTCAGAAGGGACTGCTCCACTGGGGTCCCATCTACCTCTGGGCCACCCTTCTACTCTGAGGAAGGGCTGGAACTGCTGCCCAGCTTTGGCCTCAGTGGATCAGGCATGGAGACAGAGGCGGCAGTGGCAGCTGTGGTGCTACTGGGCACTAGGAAAAAGCAGGACCTGGCAGCAGGTATGGCTGCCTCCCCCTTAACGCTGCTGGTCCCT
This sequence comes from Alligator mississippiensis, assembly GCF_030867095.1. NCBI lineage: Eukaryota > Metazoa > Chordata > Crocodylia > Alligatoridae > Alligator > Alligator mississippiensis. Next base: position 212,566,972 of record NC_081825.1, on the reverse strand, counting down.
TCTTGCTGTGGCCATCTGAAGCCTGCACCGGGGTTACTCCTGCTGCTTCTTCCCACCACCACTGCTGCCACGAGTGCTACCTCTGGGCCACCCCAGGCCCCCAACCCAGTGAGGCTGTGGGGAGGTACTACAGGACATCCCTAGCATGGGCTCTGAGCAGCCACAGTGAGAAGGGGCTGGCAGCAGTGATGGGGAGACAGCCACAGGGCCACCAAGTTCCACTTTTTCCCACCACCCAGCAGCTTCTACCCAACCCTGGACTGAGTGCACAGCTCCAGCCCTAGCCCTGGCCTGCCCCACATGGGGGCTTGGGGCCACTGCAGCACGTGCTCCAGACCCACCCACCCCAACCATGATGAGCAGCGATGGCCAGGCAGAAGCTGCTGCTGGGCACCAGAAAAAAGCAGGACTTGGAGGCAAGCATGGCCATCTTCCCCTTGCTGCTGGGCTGTTCTTGCTGGAGCCACCTGGAGCCTGCACCAGGGATCCCCTGTGGTTCCTCCCCACTGCTGCTGCCCTGATGGGTGTTGGGGCCCAGGGTGGCTTGGAGGTGCACTGGTGACAGCAGCAGTAGCAGTAGGGAGGAGCTGCAGAGCAGCCCCATTGTGGGGTCTGGGTGGCTGCGGCAAGAAAAGCCTGGTAGCGGCAAGGGGGAGCAGCTGTGCCCACTGCCAGGTCCTGCTTTTTTTTGGCGCAACCTCATCTTATGCCCAGCCACCACCTCTGCTTGTGGTGGGTGGGGCAAGTAGGTCCAAAGTAGGTGCTGCAGGGACCTCAACTCCTCCTGCAGGGTGGGCAGGGGCTGTGCACTCATCCCAGGGCCCAGGCCCTGCCCTCATGGTCCTAGCTGGTCTCCGTGGGGCCAGCAGCAGCTGGAATGAGTCACCAGGGCTGCTGGGAAATGGCGTCTAGCCCTGCTGCATGTCCAGGAGCAGCAAGATGTACCATGGACCAGGCAAGGCCAAGGGACCTGCCACAAGCTGAACAAAATATTTCCATGAGCCAGATCTAGCCCACAGGCCATATTTTGCCCACCCCTGTCATCATAATCCACTTCCAAGCTTCCTAATATAACCATTTCTCCCACAGACCTTCTATCTGATTCTGCTCTATGTCACTAAGACCCTGATATATATATTTTAAGGGGCACACTTACTACTTGAATATATCAAAGAAAACAGTGTTGCGAAGCACTTGATAAATATTATCTAATTTTGCAAATATGATTACATTCGCATTTGATCATTTGACAATTAAGAAAGTTCCATCTTTGAAGCATCTCTTAATCTGAAGGAAAGTCCGTTCCGGGAAAATACTCCCTGTCTCCTATAGCATGACAAATCAAACTGCAAGATCTTTGCTTACTGTGCTTTCATCTCCATTTAAGATGCAGCAAATAGACAAATGTAAATTTTATAGCATAGTTTATTGAGACTTACAGAAAGCCAGTGTCTAGGTTCTTCATAGCAGGTACTTGTATAAGTAAAGAGCAGGAGAGAGGTCAGAAGACAGAAAGTATTAGCTGAATAACAAGCCAGAATTATCATAGGATCCTCAATATACCCATCTAATGACAGTATTTAATGGACTTCACATAGGTTCAATAGGGGGCTTAAATACTCTTACTTATTCTTATTAATGACCCTCTGTATGTGAAGAAAATAATCATTAATATTAAACTTGCTAATAATCTGGAGTTATCTATAAACATACAAAGGTAAACCTAGAAATGCCCATCCTTGGTTTTGTTCAGGTAAAAAGGTCTGTTGATCTCAGTGGATGTGTCTACATGTGCTTTTATGCACACTAAACTTAATGTGCATTAACCTAATGCTTATTAAGGCAATTTAGGCATGCATCTATATGTGCATGCACTAATGCAGGTGTGTGGACCACCTTGGGACTAAAGTTAGTCCCAAGTCAATGGACAGACACTGCGTTAATTCACCTTAGCGCATCTACACGTTCACTAATGCAATTTAACTAATCACACAGAAATTTGATACCTGCTTTTTGCAGGTATCAAATTTAGGCTCAAATAGCCTAAAATCACTATTTTTAAAATGCATTAAGGGTGCGCACGTGTAGGCACATGCCCTTAAGGTGCCTTAAATTGGGCTAATGCACATTAAATGTGCATGTGTAGACACACTCAGTGAGACTTTTGCCTAAGAACCTCAAAATCTGGTCCATTGAAGTAGGTGATTTAAAATAAGTACTTAGTCCAAAAAACTAAGAAATGTCAGAAGCATGAGAAACAACAGGGTTTTTTTTTATAGAGTAAGCTACATCAAATTCAATAATTTAAGAGGCTGATGCTATATCCTTGAATAAGGTATTATTCAATATCAATAAAGTGTCAATAAACATATAACTTGAATAAGGTGTTATTCAATATCAATTAAGTGTCAATAAACCTATAACTTGTGCCAAGTAAATAAGATGGGGTAAAGGAGCACGAAGATACTTCAGAACAATTTAATGTTTAATTATTACATAGGAACAGGGCACATTTGTCTCTCTTTTGTAAGCCAAGAAGACTCAGCCCCAGCACCCTGCTTCCCCCTTTTCACTTCCCCATCCCATAACATTTGGACAAGATGATATAAGTGGGTAAAGTGATTAAGCACAGGCAGCCACTAAGGTTATTTCCTGCAATGAAGAGTTAAATAATACAAAAGTAAAATAAGGAGCAGATTCTACTAGCTTTACTTGCCATGCTTTCAGTGGGACAGTTAGAAGGCTAGACTGCCCTTCTGATGCCAAGCTGGAGTGTAAGAAGGCATAAATCATTCTCTCCCTACATGACTTGGATAGATATTAGCTTGTTTGTGTATGGTGAGAATTGGCTCCATAATTCTGCTTTCTTCTTTAGTGGCTGTCAGGAAGTCTTCCTACAATCGAAGTCCTGACTTTACAGCCCTTTAAAATTTAAGTAGTCTGTATCCATAAGAATAGGAGTTGCAAAATCGGTCACCTGTGCTCTTTCAATTAGATTCTGGAATGCTTAAAAATTGGACCTTAAGAGGTTGATCCAGATAGTTGGGGCCCAGGCTCCATATAGTTTTAAGAGAGAGATGTACATCCAAAATGTGTTTTAGGGTTAGGAACTTAAGCGGTTTATGCAGGAGATGCAAAAAAGGTAAGAAATTCTAAAGGGCAATTCAGAGTGCATGGAGATATCTAGAGCTCACCAATATGAAACATTAAACCCAAGGGCATTTCCAAATTCCTGCCTCTTATCCGTGCTTGGTACCGGAGCCAAGGCTGAATATCAGGCACCACTGTCTATGTACGATCCAGACTGTCTACTGTTCCTTTGAGAACTGATTCAGCATGGTGCATATCATTTGGAGCTATGTAGAATGCAAAAATAAGTGCAAAGCAGATGCACAGATCCTTTGTGTTCAAGGTTATATCACCGCATTAGAAAAAGAAGAAAAGTACAATTAGAAAGTATGGTCATGTGAAAACATGCAATCTTACGTTACACTTTTCTAGTTTTTAAGCATCAGTAAAGCCATTCTTTTTGGTCTTGGTAGATTTGGGTGCCTTTAGAGATGTGGGGAGTCTGCTCCAACACACTGTAATCACAATGCATTGGAGCAGGCTCAATTAATCGAGTGTACAGCAGCATGCTAATTAGCGCACTTCAGCAGCCTCAGCAGCCAATGCATCTCATGTATCAGCATTCTTGTGCTTCAAAATGGCACTGGGGGCACTTTAACTAAAGTTCATTCAATGAGCTTTAGTTAAAGTGTGCCCACTGCCATTTTGAAGTGTGGGGATGCTGATACATGAGACACTGCAGGCGCTTGAATGAAAGTGTGCCCTCTGCCCACCGAGCATGTGTAAAAATGCCCTTTGACAGCAAGATGCCTGTGCTGCTGCAGAGTATATAAAGTTCCAGTATAGTCATCATGGATAAATATGGCATAGAAAGTCTGTTAGATTATCAGCTATATATAAAGGCTCCATAATATCACAGTTCTTAGTTATGGGAAACACCATCTCCCTAGAAGTGGGTCACATGACTAAATTTGGATTAAAAAATCATTGAAGTCATTGCAGGGATTCCCACTGATTTTAGTCAGCTTTGAGCCAGACCCATAGTCCTTAGAGAGTGGAACTAGAAGATATTAAATTGATACTGTGCTTGTTATTAGACAAGTAAAAAGCATAAAAGCAGTTGAGGTCTTCATGGTTGAGTTATCTCAGCCAGTTACCCATATTTGATATAGCTTAAAAGTAACAAATAGTAATACTTTACCTCAAGGAACTAAGCATCAAAGATATTTCACAGCTTTTTATAATGTTCTGATGAAAATCTGCCCAGTCCCTGGGTTTTGCTGGAAAGAGAACTCTCCAAGTGTAGCAATCATTTCTCCCTTTGAAAAGGAACGTCTAATTTAGCATCCTAAGCAATCCAATATCTGGAGTTTTCTACTATTCAAGTGACATATCATCTGAAATTTTCCTTTCAACATGAAATATCTACTAAGTAGATCAGACATTTCAGACTCAAATATGAGCGGGGGAAGGAGGTTTATATGAAAGCATGAAACCCCCTTTTATTTGGTCTTTCTGAAAATCTATTCTTTATATGCTGGCAGCCTCATCTTTGAGAATGATATTCATCCATCTTTTGAATTAAACATAAAGCAAAAACACTAAACAGTTGGAGTCAGTAAAGATCTAGTGGAACCTAGATCCTAGTCCAGCTCGGATAATTCTGGTCTACTTTCCTTAGTAGTTATAGTTAGAAGTGTAATTCACCTGCCTTCCTGAAATTGTGTTGTCCTTTGGCTAGCAAAGAATAGCATCTATTGTTTCACTTCTAAAATAGATTCACTTAAGTGATGAGTTGGATATCTGTTCATATTCTAATCTCAGTTACAATGGTTTAAATGTGAATAGTTTTGCTGAAACCCACATAAAATGTTTGTGATCGTTCCAGATTTAAATCTAAAGGCAAAGCTAGTTCTGTGCCAAGGAGAAATTTATCAGTAGTTCACAAAAATTGAGAGTTTGGTTCAATTTAACAAGAGTTGGGCTCTTATGTATTCATGAATTATAGTCTACGCTGGGCTTCAGTGAAATAGACACATTCAGTTTCAAATCCAGTTGTGGCATAAATGACTGGTTCTGGATCTCAAATTCCAGATGAAATGTTTAACACAGATTCTGTGAGCTGCTGTTTGCTTCCTTGTAACATTTGTTGAGTCTTTTCAGATACCAAATAATGGACTTGTTTGTTCTCTGTGAATACAAAAAAGCTAAAAACAGATTTACAAATATTGGTAATAATAATAATTGACAATTATTTGGGCAGTGCAGTGTTCACATTTCCTGAAGAAAGAAAGACTGGACTTTTTTTTTTCTTTTGCCTTACTAAAAATAGACTACACTGTGATTCGTGGAGTTTGGGTCCAACTGCCATAAAAACTAAATTTAGGACCTCCACAAGACAGATGCACCTTCTTGCAAAGCTGCTTCCTTTGTTGCTGCTTAAAACAGCTGCCCTGTGTACTTTTTGCAACTGTAAGTAGAGAGATTACTAGTCTGTCCAAAAAAAAAAAAATCTCTTACTGTAGTTCTTTGTGCTCAGTCTGTTACAATTCAAACTGATTGTAAGCCCACAGTTTACAGCAGCCATTTCTTATGGAATGTAACTCTCCTGGCTCTCTAAACTCTATTGAGAAACAAATAAAGACTTAGGTAACTGTTTCTTTCTCCATTGTCCAAATACACTTCTTTATTCTGGTTCCTTTTCCATTTCAAATGTTTTGCTTCCCACTCATACTTCCCACTCAGGATCACTCATCTGCATTAGTTAAGTGTATTAGGGAAATGCAGAAACATAATCCATGCTTGAGAACTCTCTTCTACCTTCTCAGGTTGACTATTGCCTCCTCCACCTTTTGGTTAGGGAGTTCACAGTAGATGAGGTTTGTGATATTTGCATGTTATGGTAGCAGCTACTCCTTCAGTGATCCCATTAATCCAGTAGTGGGCAAAATATAGCCCACAGGCCAGATCTGGCCTGCCAATGGATTACATCTGGCCCGTAGCTGCCCCTGAGGCACTCTACATGGGGCTGAGCCCTGCCTGCTCCTGCCCTGGGCAGCCCGCACATGCTCCTGTCCGTACCCACCCCACGCCTACCAATGGCACCGCCCTGGCTCCAGCCAGTGTGCACAGCTTCCTGGCAGTGCTGTTCCTGCTGCAGCCTCCCAGGTACTGCTCAGCTCCCCCCATCTCAAGCAGTTCCTTCTCCTTCTTCCCCTGCTGTGCTGCTCCAGGCAGGGAGGAAACTGCAGCTGACTGCATGGGGCTCCAGGTCCCAGCTGTCTTCCACCCACAGTGTCCACCCAGAAAGATGAGCCATCACCTCCTGGCAGCTCAGTGGGTAGAAGGCTAGTGGGAGCTGGAGCTCTGCTTACTGAGGCAGGAGACACCTGGCTACAGCTTCCCCCTACCTGGAGTGGTGCAGCAGGAGGAGGAGGAGTCGCTGCAGGCAGGAGGAGTTGAGCAGTACCTGGGCGGCTGCAGAGGCAGCAGGAGCAACCCAACCGGGAAGCTGTGTGTGCATGCTGGCTGGGGCCAGGCCTGGGGTGGTGCCCTTGGTGGGTGTGGGCAAGAGCATAGTACTGGCTACCCTGGGCGGGAGCAGGCACATCTCACCCCATGTGAAGTGCTGCAGGCCTGGTGTGCGCCAGATCGGGGAGGGTTGAACACACCCGCACTGCACCACACAGGCAAGCTCTGCTGCACGCGCTCCCTGCCCTCTTCCCATCCCTCCATCCCCTTGCCCCTGGCAGACTCCCAGGATTTAGAGTGCAAGCAACCCCTCCTCACACATGTGCACACCCAGCCACCCAATGCACACCCCCCCATATACACACCATACAAGAGTAAGACTTTATTTTGAGTTGTTATGCAATCACCTCTATAAACACTACTCCAAAAACATAAATCATGACAAAATATATTTTTTAAATACAATTAAAATGTTATAGTAGATGTTTGATTTTCAGTAAATGATTTGTTGTTTATCTATAATTTATTAAAATGGTATCTTCTGAAATATTTTATGCTCACAGTCCTTCACAGCTCACTAAAAGTCATTAAGTGCCCTGCCAAACAAAATAATTGCCCACCCCTGCATTAATCTTTCCTAAGCTAGTGAGTCAGATCCAGTGTAGTGGTGCAGAACTGACATTTGTCTCTTTTATAAGTGATCTTATTTTATGTTACTTCTCTTCCATCTTTACTTAGCAGGCTTCACTAGATATATTCCTCTTCAAAGCAGATGTAGGAAAATTAACAATGTAGCTAAATAATGAGAGATCATGGAGAAAAACAGATCCAGGTCAGCTGTGACCAAAATGTGTACCCGTTTGATTCCCTGTTAGACTGATTTATTTTTCCAGCTTCCTTCATGGTAGATAGCTTATAAACATTTGATCATTCTCATACAAAATGGCACAAAAAAGAGGTAGTCCAATAAACAATTACCCCTACCACTACAAAAGGACATTTGGATCTGTTTAGGCCTTAGGCATTATATGACTAACAGTTAGCTAGCTGTGTGTGAAATGAATTACTTGGTGGGCTTAGTCCACTTTTATACCTCCATGTTTCAACATCCACCATGAAAATTGCCACTAATTAGAACCCTTGTTGAGCAGTCTCAGCAGTGAGCCTGAATGGCCATAAAAAATAAATTGCTGTCTCCCCAGCAGAAAAGGGTTCCTTCAGGACAGAACTACGGCCCACTGACTGAACTGTATAATAAAAGTGGTACTACTACTGTCTCTCTGCCATATGCTAAAGTAGAAGACACCAGTATTCTTGGCATTTAACTTGTTATTTTTCATGAATGCTAATTTCAATTTAGACCAAAATATAGAGAGAATATACTCGCTTTCTTACCATTTTCTGTTTATCAGATTGCCAAACATTCAGTGCCACACTTAAAGGGTATAGAAACCTGAGACATAAAAATAATTATGAGTAGAGCTTTGTTTCCATCAAACCTAAAAATGACAGATTTCATAAGGTGGCTACAGCTGCAAAAGTAAATTTCAGTTTGCCATGGAAGAAAGAATGATGTTTTTGAAACATTGACAAAACAGACCAACCAAACAAGGAAAATAGTCCCTAACAACCTTTTTTCCTCTTCAGCACAAATCATGTAGGCTACCTGAGCTGAAAATCTGTGACTTAAGGTAACATATAAAGGATCTTATCTATGAAAACAACATTTTATAGGTGTTGTGGTTTCTATAATGTCTTCATTCATACTGACCTTGGGTATATAGAGAGACATTAAGAACCTTGATCTATTAAGTGTGGGGAAAGGCAGTATTAAAGAAAACTTATTGAACTGACTTAATCATACAAGGACATGCTGGGTATGTCTACACATCGCCATATGGCAATGTTGTTACGGCGCCATGCTTTAGTACTTCCTCTTGGAGGAATCCAGCTCCTTTCCAAAAGGAAGTACTAAAGCACAGCTCAGTACGGGTGGTTACTGTGCATGGTGTATGGTTAGATTTTGCCACTACGTCACCATAGTGGCGCGCTGTACTGGGGGAGTGTGCCACTACAGTGTTGTAGCTGGCGATCATATATAGGCTCACTGCTGCAACTGCTCAACAAGGGTTCTAATTAGTGCCAATTTTCATGGTGGATGTTGAAACATAGAGGTATAAAAGTGGACTAAGCCCACCAATTAATTCATTTCACACATACATTGCTGTAGGGCAATGTGTAGGTGCACCCACTGAGTTGTATTTTATTCTAGGAGTGCTGGTCTTATTAATGATAGCAGGAGTTACAGAATATAGTCTAAAAATATTACTCCAGGATACTTCAGTATAAAAGGAATACTAAACAAAAGACATAAAGTGAACATTTTTTCTCAAAAACTCTGCTTTAAAAAGCAGAATTTATTCAGAATATCTGAATGCTAAATTCTTTACCTTGCAAAATTTAAGGCCAGATTAAATTATCTTTCTGTAATTCTGCAGTCTCTAAAGATTATTTTTCAGTTTTACCTAAATCAGCAGTTTTATGCCAAGTTTCAGTATTCCCCATGGTGTTGTTGTTTGATCCTTAAGTTTAAATTTACCTAAAAATAGTCTTAACCATTCATTGGAATTATAAAGCACTGCATGGCTTAATTTGGGCTTTAAAGGCTTGGATTCCATGAGTTCTTCTATCTCCAGAAAGTCTAATGGTACTTAACAGAAACTGATATGAAGAGTTCCCAGGACAATTGAGCTACTAAGATTAGGGAAGAAAAGACAGGACATGGACAAGCATTACATGTATAATAATAAATATTCCCTTCAGTGCTGCAAAAAGGAGGTATGTAGCTGTTCAAGCAGTTCGTCATGGGGAGGAAAAACATGTTATTTCTGTGATAAAATGGTAGCTCTTTCCAGCAGCAACTTTCTGACAGTAGGTGCGTCCATACAAGATGCTTTACCACATAGTTAACTCATTGGTTGCATGGTAAAGTATCACCATGTACTGTGCAGTCAATTAGTCAACTGTGTGGTTAATGTGCTACCTGCAAATGCTGGTAGCACATTTACTATGCTGTAGTAACTGCGCAGTAACCCACATGAGCAAATTTACTCCTGGTCAGCCTGGACAGCAGGAGGCAGGAGAATAATCCCCTCCCCCAGTAGCTGCCTGCTGTTGGGGCAGTCTTCGATTGTGGAGTCCAGCCTGGGACAATGTCCCCTTGACCTGGCAGAAGGCAACTCGGCCCTGGTTCTGCAATTGGAGCAGGGGCTGTGAAATTGCTCCCTGCCCCTGAAAGCTGCCTGCTGCTGGGGCGGGCTCCAAGCATGGATCCTGAGCTGGGACAGTAACTCCCTGCCCCAGCAGCAGGCAGCTCCCAGGGGTAGGGAGCATTTCTCCCAGCCCCGCTCTGATCACAGATCTGCTTCCAAAAGGGAGCATGTGTTGACATACTCCCCTGGTAGACTTACAGCACTATATTTTTACTGTGCGACAAGCCTACTTTGAATTAATAGTATGTGTAGATGCACCCAGCGTGACAATTTCTAGTGCCACATATAAAGCTTGTACAATTACGGATAGTACCACAGGGCATATCTCAGTCATCCAGACCACTCAACTTCAGGGAGTCTCTCTATCATGTCAAACTCTCTTCGCCCAGGGTAGCAGAGCTGGGCTCACGTTTGCAAATGTGAGGGCAACATTTTCTGCCTCATGTTTATTTCCTTGTGAACAGGGTAAAATCCTTTCTGCCCCCAAAATGCTACAGAAGTCTACCTCCCAAACTCTCCTACCATGACAAAAAAATTTATTTCTGTTCCATCAGCATCTCTGGTGTTATCTGTAAATCAACATAGGATAATGACCAGGAACTCATGGTGGTAGAGCTCATGTCCAGGTTCTTTAAAAAAATGCAGCTTTGGCTTATACAAGTGGAAAATATGCCATGGTCTGGTTGAAGGGGAGACTCCTTGGCACCTCTCTTGAAGTAGAGGAATAAGTGGGGTTGTGCCGCCAGTGATGTGATCAGGAGGCACCAAATGCAGTGACGGGCTGCTGTAATTTGCAAAGGCCATGGCTGGGACCAAGTTGAGCATCTTCAGTGACTTTTCTGAAGCACAGCCAGCATCAGAGCCATCCCGCTGCCAGCAAATTCCCATTGGTTGATGTGGCAGGTGAATCATGGTACCAGCACCTGCTGTATGGCCAATAACACTTTTCACACCCTCTCTCCTATTGGGGACTTGCCTACACTGAACTGGTTAGTGACCCAGAGACCACATAGCCAGGCCCTTGGTCATGTCTCCATGTCATACATGTCACTGTGCTCCAATTTGCACAGGTCTCTGAAGAAGTCATTGTAGGCCTTGACACTTTGCCAGCAGGAGTATAGCATGTACTGGACCTGCAAGTTCTGCTGGATCATGTCCAGCAGAGTGCACAGATAGCAGGGATCCATTGCAGGCTAGAATTGAAATTGATAAGTTTTTGGCAGAAGACACTGAACAGATGTGTTATGGCTCAGAAATCAGGGAAGGGTAGTGGGGAAGGAGCAGGGAAAAGGGGAGTCCCTTGTGGTTGTGGTTCCTTGGGCATCTAGTCAAACATTTAGCTGAGAAATTTAGTTGTCAAAAAGCATCCTTAAGCAGTTTTTGAAGGTCATTCATTTTACTTTGTTTATTTTGTTTTCACATTAGAAAAAGAGACTGGGAAAATGAAAAGAAAATTGGAAGTCCCTGAAAGTTGATATAGAATTTGTATAGAAGATGGCTTTATATAGCTTTGGGCATCCTTTATAGCTGTATAGTCTTAGAAACCTGTTTAGCAACTATAAACAGGGTTTGTAAAAACAGATTTTATTTACCCCAGCAGATTCTAAGGGTAAGCTAAACATTTTTAAAAGCTCTTTCGTTGTTTTTTTTTTAATTTTGAAATGGATAGATAAGATTGTACCTTGACTCTTAGACAGGATAATTTGTTACCTGTACTGATCAAAAGGACAGCACCATTGCTGACTGCACTAGTTCTGCAACTTCATAGGTGAGCATGGGCCTTTAAAGATGAACAAAACTCATCATAAAGGATACTCAAATTATTTCAGCTATCTATGGCCCCAACTGCTGAATGCTTCAGCCAAAAGGTCTGTCTTTCCAGTGGTCTGGCTGCATGGCAATGACGTGCTTTCACAGATAACAGTGTAATGGAAATCCTGAAGTAGCCAGTGAAGTTGGCTGTAGAGGAGGGCGTTCCATGGCTCTCTTAAGCAGCTACCCAGGATTTGGCACAGGGGCAAGCAATTATTTTGGTTGGAAGGATGCTTAATGAGTTTTGGTGAGCTGTTGAGGGCCACATAGGTAGCCCCACCCCTTGACAGCTACCATGCTCCCTGGTTGCTATATTGGAAGTCCCACCCCCTAACCTCTGGCCTTTGCAACTGGGAGTCTCTCCCATCTCCTGAAAATACTCCTTTTTGGGAACAGAGGGTTGCCATCTCGGAACCAGAAAAAAAAACAAATCACACACCTACTATAACATATTTTAATTTTATTACAAAAAATATTTGTCATGATTTGTGTTTGCATACTGTATATAGAGGTGATTTGCATAATAACTCAAAAATAAAATCTTATTCTTGTATACTGTGCATGGGGGGATGTATGGAGAGGTGTGGGGGGTTATGGTGAAGAGTGGGAGGTGTATGGTGGGATGTGGGGAGTGTTTGTGTGTATATGGTGGGGTGTAGAGTTTTGCGAGGGGTGTGGCTATGTGTGTGGGGCATAGTATATGCTGGGGATGTGTATATGTGGGGGGCTTATGGGGGTAGGGTTGGGTGTGGGAGCGTAAGGAGAGACGGGGATGTGGGAACCCCCCACACACTCCCACACATGGCATGCAGCTCCCACTTCTAGCAGCAGGTGGAGCTCCCACTTCTAGCAGCAGGTGGAGCTCTGGTCGCTCGTACTCTGGGTAGGTGCTGGTGCCCTGTGGCGTGCAGCTCTGGCCAGTGCTGCATGTGGGGGCTAGGAGCACAGCCTGCCTGTATTGTGGGGGCTCTGTGCAGTGTGCATGCAGCTGTTGCACTCGTGCAGCACCAGTAGAAACCCAATGCTGGAGCTGGTTGCTTTTCCCACCCCCTGTTGTGCAGGTCCCAGGACTCTGCCAGAAGTTGTGGGGAGTCCCAGGACCTGTGCAGCAGGGGGCAGGGAAAGTATCCAGCTCCAGCCTGGGGCTTCCCCTGGTACCATGCAAATGCAGGAGCTGCGCGCACGCTGTGTGGAGCCCCCGTGATATTGGCAGGTTGGGCGGGCTGCTCTCCTCACCCCTGCACTGAGCAGTGACCAGTGACCAGTGACCACTGAGCAGTGCCTTGCATGCATGTCTTCTGTGTATCCCTAATTTTGGGTTGAGTGATGCAGCCCATATATAGGCCTTGGAAAATTGGGAGGTATCTTCTTGTAGATAATTTAAAAATGAAGGCTGGGTTTTAGGAATTAAAAATATACATATAAGTCATTGACTAATGTTTCTTTGCTGGGATAAGCTAAGTGCCAGGTTCATATATTTAAAGTAGTCTGCTGTTTGAGCTGTTGACATTAAATTATGGCCTGGAAAATGCATATATATTTACCCTACCAAATATTATTCTGTATCCTGGCTTAAAGAGATTTGAAATGAATGAAATAGCCTACATAAAAACCAATGACATAACATGTATTCATATAATTAAAAATCCAAAATCTTCATGCTTCATTTCTGTAATTTCAGAGGACGTAGAAAATTGTTTAGGAACATTATCCTTTTCCCTCAGTCTCTTGCAGACTTCTCTTCTTTACCATTTTGAATGTGATGTTTTGGACAGTAAGTTACCAGTCCACATGACTGGGATTAGACAAGCGCCAGGCAAACATACCACACACATTTATATAAGCTCACATGCAGCATTCCTGTTGTTTCAGTCCTAAAATTATCCTGACTTTCATTTGTACTGAATTTGTCCCCTGATTATTTTTCTCCACTGTGGACTAAGCTGAATTTGCCCATACACTTCCCATTGTGACCTATTTGGAATTTAGATGGAACTTGATTAGCAATTTAGATGAGAAAGGATCTTCAGGGAGCTGGGACTGAGTGGAGACTTTTGGTGCATGAACACAACATTTATTTATTTATTTTTAATCCCTTGATTGTGCCAAAAAGTAAGCACATTTAGAATTACTCAGACCTATAAAAATCTGTGGGTATAAAAGTGTGCATGTTTTCAATATAATATTAGGTGAAATTCTTCATTGACTGTTGCAGTAGTGTGGCAGAAGAGCTATATGCATAATAGTTGTCTGAGTACAATACAATAGGGGTTCATTATGGTAAAAACTAATTGTTTTCTAATTATACTGTTATAGAGAACAGGGTAAAGAATAAAATGTAATATAAGAATATAGGAAGGATTTTATTGAATCAGATCAGATGCCCTTCAAATCTGCTCTTCTATTCTAGCCAGTATCAGATGATTAGAGAGAAATTGAAGAAACCCATCATAACCAACTATGAAATAATCTCTCCACAGAAATGTTGTTCCTAAAACTCAGATGTGGGGTTATACTCTGAAGCATGTGGTTTAAACCCTTCTAACTTCTGTTGGATATTAGGGTTATATCCAACATCAGATACCTGCTTAAGCCCAAAATTACAGCCTAGAAGCCGTTACTCAGTAGTTGCCTAAGACTAGGTATTTGAAATCGTCTGAGCAGCTTGGTGCCTGCTCAAGTGCCAAGAATCCAGAAGCTGCCTACATCTCCAGAAAAGCTTGATCCAGCACATAGGGCACATCTACATGAGACACTACTGCACAGTAACCAGAGTCATTACTTGTCTTAGCAAGTACTAAATAAATGCAGCAACCAGAGTTACTGGGCAGTAGCACTAACAAACGCCTTTTAGGTGACACTACTGCGCAGTAGCCTAATAATACTGCGTGTTAGCACTGTCCATGCTGTGACGCACCACTGTGCAGTATTTTTCAGCTGCTGCACAGTCAATATCTCATGTAGACCCACAGTGTCAGAGCACTCCTAATACTTAGGAGTACTGGCAGAGCCAGAGTCCTTATAAAATACAGCTGCAGATACTGAACTGGAGGAGAAGGAAATGTTTGTTTGAGTACATACTCAGGGAATCCACATCATCTATGTTTCAAAAGAGTGCCCTAATTACTATTGTATATGCTATTCTGGGTGAGGATACTGCTACCTTTCCTTTGGAAGTATGCTATCATACAGCTAAGAATTCAAAATTAATGGTGTTCGGTGGGAAAAGAAGTGACAAGAGGGAGTATGAATCTAGAGTACTCATCTGAGAGAGGTAAAGTCTTGGGTTTTTATCCCCATCTAAAAGACTATTTAAACAGTCATTTATTAATATACAGTTACATTGGAGCATGACCTGGAACCCTGAACTCATCCCTCAAACAGGATAACCTCTCAGCTGGCACTGAGGGCCTTGTCTTTCTTGGGAAGGTAGGAGGTGTAGAATTAAACTGCTTCAAACCTAGGAATAAAAATGGATGCATGCTGTAACAACTAGGCTGTTACGTTATAAGATAAGCACTGTCACCACAACTTCTTTCTCCTTCCTCTTTGATCTTTTAAATGTAAAAGTGGCCCAGCTCCATTCTTTGAGGGCACAGCTGTAGGTGCCTGCTGTCAGGTGAGAATTCCAGGTTTTGGATCCCAAGTACAGCAAAAGCTGTGTTATCCGGCATCCAGGGGGAATGGGGAGTGCTGATTAATCAACTATGCCAGTTATCTGAGAGGCGTCTGTTTGGGCTGCCGCCTGTTTGGGCCACTGCCCCTCCCACTGCATCTGGTGCGCCAGGGCTTTCACTCCCACTCCCAGGGCTGTCAGTGTGCCAGGGGACAGGGAGGGGGGCCCTGTGCAGGCTGCTTTGCCCCGGGCCACAGGACTCAGCGAAACTGGAAGTGCCACAATGGGACTTCCGGTTTCATTTTTGCCGTGTCAATCAGCATGCCAATTAATAAAGTCCCAGGTAGTGCAGCTTTTACTGTATACAGATATGTCACTGTGCCTATGTCACACACCAAAGCACTGGAGAAGAATAGGATTTCATATACAGGCTTTTCAGTGTTTCCTGTTGCTTAGTGCTAGTAATTTCCCTGCTCACTGGGCCCATCTACGTGAGACGCTTACTGCACAGTAGGGTGTGAGAAGTGAGCCATATTGGATTTGGATTTGCCCCAATTCAGGGGTCAGTGATTTGATTCGTTGATTCTGATCACTTTCCGATTTGATTTGGCCGAATCCAAATCTGAAGATTCAATGCTGATTCGGCCATAGACACAGGTTTTTATGTGTTTTCTACATACCTCGAGGTAACAGGTGCAGCTTATGACTGTTGAGATGGTGGGGTGGATAGAAAGTCCCACAGGAGCATGGGGAGGGGCCTGTGGCACCAGACCCAGGAGGCACCAGTTGCCAAGCTGGGAGGCTGACCCAGAAGTGCATCTAGTCCACTTCTGGGTCCACCACCAAGTGTGCTGGGGACCACCCCCCCGGCGCTCCCATGGGATGCTCCATCCACCCACCATCTCAGCGTTCATGAGCCGCCTGGTACCTTGAGGTATGTAGAAAAACATTTAAAGCTGTGTCTTTGTCCGAATCATCAAATCTCTCCAAATTGATTCAGAAGTCTCTGAATCAATTTGGAGAGATTTAAAGGGTCTCCTGATTGGATTTGGATTCAGAGATTTGGCTACCAAATCAGGCTGAATCTCCACCAAATCGAATCACTGACCAACGCTTCGTGCAGCCCTACTGCACAGTAGCCTAATAACACTGCAGTAGTGTGCTGGTCAAAAACTATGTTAATATGCTACTGCTTAGTGTTACCAGGCTACTGTACAGTAAGCGTCACAAAAAAATGTGTGCTGGCGTTACTGCACAATAGCGCAAGATACTGCACATTTAGTTAGTACTTCATTAAGCAAGTACTAAACTAAATGCAGAGCAACTATTGCACATTAATGAATGTGTAGACACACCCACTGAGTCCTTTGTTGCATCTGTGCGGGCTGGGTGAGATCCAGGCCCTTTTCGTGCTGCACGCGGGCTGTGGCCAGCAGCCCGGGCACGCCGGATCAGAGAGGGCAGGTGACGAGCTAGAATTAGGCACAGACGTGTAATGGTAGGTTTGAAGATTGTTTACTTACACCGGAGATGGTCGCGGTGCAGGCTGGAAGACTTGCTTGAGTTGTGGTTACAGACAAAATGACACGAACAATCACGTGGAGTTTGCTAGGCTCCATGTAAACAGAGCTCCGGATGCCCTGGACAAGCACGCCACCGAAATGGAAACTCGTAGTTACGTCTTATAAAATTTTATCGTTCGAAGACGGGAAGAGGTGGGCGGTGGATCAGGCCGCCAGACTCCTCTGAATCTCACACAAGGTTTCTATTGCCCTGCCGCATACCCAGAGTCCCCACAAGATCGATGTGGAGTCCTCCTCGGCCTGGGCGGAAACCGCTCAAGCCTCTTATACGGCTAGCCGGCCAATCGCTAGCCACCACGTGAGAATAATTTAGAACTAGCCAATAACGGGGAACAAATTTGCATACGGGTGGCGGGAACTCCTTTGCACCGTGCATTTCTGTTGCAACTTGAGAAATGCACCCCGCAAATAGAGCTGCAAATTGGCGGGAACTTTTCCCTTGCACGCGGGTTCTCTATGCAGCAAAACTCCACCGTGCAGTGAAGCTATAATTCAACGGGGATAATTCTAGTGCTGAAGCACACACAAAATCATACCTTTGGGTTATGACAGCATCCATCTCTTAACTTTGAACATTCTCCTTATTCATATGAAATATCCAGTTCTTTTTAAAAACATGCTGTTCTCTGGATCTTAATGATATTTTGTGGCAACAAAATTAGAATCATTGATCTTCCAAGGCAGCATGGAAAATAGAGAAAACTAAACTATTTTGCTAGATACAGTCATATTGGAAGAAGCAAGCAACATGGCAATGGTAACAGAAAGAATGAATGCTGGAAGGAAGAGCGAGGAACTGATTGAAACTGTATTGTTTATTTCCATGAACATTATGGGAGCTGCTCTAAAACTTTCATTTGCATCTTCTACAAAAAAAATGCAGAATGAAGAAATGTCATATCCTGTGTGTGATACCTGGTTTTGGTTTCCAATTAAATTTGGCCACATTAATACATTTAGTGGTTTTATTAATTTTTCTTTTGGGGGGGAGGGAGGGGGGCGGGAAGAGGAAACAGGATTCAGAGTTCAGCAGTTTTAACACAGACTGTACAAAACTCTGTTCTGAGGTATATGCAATCTATTATAGTTTGTTCTTTTCTACCTTCATTTTTCCTTGGATGTCAAATGGTAAGCAGTCCTACAACCTTTATGATTTGCCTTTTTGATAAAGGTCTCTAACTTGTACTCCTATTTATGCTTACTGCAAGCTGGTTGAATGTTAGATTATACAAAGCATATCTTGAAGTAGGGCATTTCAGAAATCCCATGGCAATCACCTTCTTTTAGAGGGTGTGTTCAACCTGCCACTTCAAATTCTGAGAGTTACTTTGCTATTGTTGTTGTTTGAAGTGATTCGTTTCACGGAAAAGAGGACAAAAATTGTCAGTGAAGTTGGAATGTGACTCTTTACAGAACTGAAGAGAACATAATCTTTTGCCTGGCTTACCCTTCTGCAAACCGTTGTCCTGGTGTGAAAGGAATGACTTACCCAGTGCAGGAAGAAGAGAGATTCTTTCTCCAGGTTTAGAAAAGAGGATTGAATTTGTCGGCATGCAGCTAATAAGAAGAGGCAGTTTGCTAAGCTCTAAGCTCTTTATGATTGACATCTTTCTACTCTAGTAAAGCCTGTACAGATCTCACTTTAAAATTGATCTGTGGCTTCTGTGCGCGCACGCGCGCGCATGTGTATGAATGCATGAGTTCACGTGTGCACTCTTGCATTCTCGTGTGCATACACATTTCTTAGTGGGGTATTCCAGCTGTTCTCAGCCTCTGTCATTTCCTGTGGTCTATACTAGTATTCTTAATCACTGTAGTCAAATAGAAGAATCCTTTGGCATCTGTACTCACCTTACAGGTTGAAAGTAGCAGAGAAAGGGGAAAAAAAGAGTGACCTTAGCTTTTGAGTGACCTTCAATTTTGAAACATTAAATGAGAGACTGAACTAGAGGACTATGATTCTTTCAGATCTGTATAATGTTCAGGGAGTGCTGTGTGCACTTCAGCAGTTACTAATTAGGTATGACCTACCATGTATTTGTGTCTCTCTGCTTCTTAAAATTCAGTAAGTATTCTGTCTGGGAGGGTACAGTGAGGCTGTTTTATAAAGGCAGCTCCTGGTGTTCTGTGACTAAAAAGAATTATGGCTCTTTTGGGTTTGAAGTATACATTGTTTTGGCCTCTCATAGATCTCCTGTTGCTCAACCTCACTGGGAGAGAAATGCATTTCTTCTGTAAAAAAATAAAACCCAAAGTTAGTCTTCTGAAAGCCTGTTTTGATCCTTGAGTGAAAACAAGATTTTTGTCCGTTTTCTTGCCTACCCCATATCATTTGTTGTTCTTCAGATAATTAGAAAGTATGTTGCAGAGAAACAATGAGAGGAAGACAGCTGAGTCAAGGAGACATGACTAAAATCTTTAATATAAGACTTGAGTGCTACTAATGTTCAGATAAATGTAACTCTTTGCTAATTAGATCTGTACATTAGCTTCTTTCTTGCCAAGGACCAAAATCTAGGTACATGACTGCAAAGTTACTGCAATATTACTAATTAGTTATTTTGAGGAAGGAAAAGAGCCTGAGGTTTAAGCTTGGCTTTTCAAAAATATTATACATGTTTCAAGAGAGCGAGTTTTCACTTATAATGAATAAAACAGGGCACCCAAACTGTTGGCACAAGGACACCAGAAACCCTTTCATGTAATGGTGAATTTAGAGGCCATCACTAAATAGTAAACATTTACTAAAGCTGTCACACAACAGCGTCCCACTGTAACCTGACTGATATTATTAGATCAGTCAGCCACTTTTGATGCCCTGTATTATGACACAAAATCCCTGTTCTCTACTGTGATTTGCTATTATTCAGTTCACATACAAGGCTTTGAGAAGAACCCTGGTCAAAACTCTGTTGTTAAAATATCATATATTTTTGCTTCATCCAACTGGAAGAGTCTTTATTCTGGTGTCTACCTCAAAATACAGATGAGGCTGAAGCAAAGAAGAGAACCACATACCTGAAACTTGATCATAAAAAGAGAATCAATTTTATTGTGATGTGAACTGAGAGAAACATTGAAACCATCATTGGAAATTGCTTATTTATCTTTTTGAGGTTATTCAGCCATCAGGTTCAGCCAATGTCCACAACCTGGCTAAATCTAGTTAGATTTTTAGTTTCTAGGTAACCAAATGTCTAGAAGCAGGATTCCTATTTGAAACCTCTTGGTTTATTTTATGAACTGTCTGTAGGTATTTACAGACCTAAAAATGCTAATAGTGTGTGGTACTCCATGCACCCTTAAAAGGATCTTGAGGCACCCTAGTTAGGAATCACTGCCCTATCACTTGGATTGGTGCAATGTGCCCTCCAAAGGAAAACCATTCTGAAACTTCAGCTAATGTAGATGTATGAGTTGCTTACTTACCGAAACTTCTCACATGTAGCACGTTGTGACCAGGTACAGACATTACATTTTTACCAGCATAAGCAACTGGAAACTGGTGTACGCCTGTAACAGAACAGAAGTTGGGTACAGGTAGACTGGTTTAAAAAATGGTGGTGTTGCCCTGGGGGGTCAGGCCAACTCTCAGGATCTCAATATTGTGCTGTTAGACAGGAGGGTGTGACACAATTGCACATATACAAAACACACACAAATCAGTTAGGTGCATATACACACACACTACCAGCTCAGGCACATACACATCCAAACCAGCCTAGGTACATGCATACTTATCACCAATTCAAACACATACACTATACACCCCAAAAGTTAGACACAGATCACTAATTTGTCTATCATGCACACAATGCCATATATATGTGTGTGTGTGTGTGTGTGTGTATATGTGTGTATATACACACACTCACATTAGCAACTCAGATACACACACGTTCAAAATAACCAGTCTAGGTTCACGCACACCTATCACCAGTTTAAGCCCATACACGCTACACACACCACATTTAGACAGAATCAGTTACCAGTTACTAACACCTGCACATCCAATACACATACATGGATTACTAATTCATATACCACACACACACACTCTGATATCTATATATGTGTATATATATGTGTATTTACTAATTCACACACATACCACTCACCTACACATACACACAGGTGAGTTCCTAAGTTGGGTGGTGTGATGTGTATGTATGCATGTGCTTGGTGTACTTGGGATATCTGGGGAAAGGTTAAGGTAAGAAAGTAGAAGTGTAAGGAGTTAAAGTTACCAGGACCGGGATTAGAACCAGTAGACTGCAGGGGCCTGGGCTGAAGAACTGAGGCTCGGGGGTAACTTTAGGTTAATTGATCTTAATTGATTAAAAGACAACGCCCAAAGCCTGCAGAACAGGGAAGCATGCCTGTACAGAAGCTGGGACTGGAGTCAAAGCTACGGGGAGCTGAAAGGGTAGGTGCTGGAGAGGGAAAGTGGGACTAAGGGAAAGTGTGGGTGCTTCTCTGGGCGTGGGGAGCCAGAGAAGTCTGGGAAGCTGCGGTGGGGGGAGAGCCTGAAAACAGAGAGACGGACAGCAAAAAATCACAGAAAAAGCAGCAGGAGAGACTGAAAGGTGGCAGGGGCAGCAGGAAAGCAGACAAAGGCAGCAGAAAGTCACAGGGAAAAGGCAGTAGGAATTGAGAGGAGATGGGGAAACTAGTGGAGAGGGTTGGGGGCTGGAATTGAGAGAGAGAGAGGCTGGGATTTAAGATAAGGAAGAGACTGGGATTCAGTAAAACATGACCCAACTCAGGGTTGCAAATGACAGTGGCTTTATTGAACAGGGGAGATGGTGATACAATGCCAAATTGGTTCCCTTGCACCCCCCCCCCCACACACACACACTATGGCAGCAGGGGTTAACGAGGCTTGGTGCAGGAGCTGAAGTCCAGGAGGAGAGAGACAGAGAGAGACAGAGAGAGAGAGAGAGTCCAAATTGTAGGAGGAGGTGTGCAGGTAATATCTACCTATCCAGGCTGGAAGGGGTCCTTGTCCAGTAGGTGTTGTCCAGAGGGGGGTTGCTGGCAGGGCCTCTGGGTAGATAGGTGGTGTGGCATGGTGCTGGTCCAGATAGGAATGGCATTCCCACTGGGTCTGTCTTCACTGCCCCTTTTTATAGGGGCAGACCTTGTGTGACCCTAGTGACAGGAGGCATGCCCAGGCAAGGGTCAGCCCCTGGTGTACTAAGCATGTGTGCTCCATGCAGGGATGTGCAGTTTCTGGTGTCTGTAATGGTGAGAGTTGCTGGTTTTGCAGAGTCCTTTGTCTTTCAAATGTTGGTCTTGTCTCTGTTCCTAGGTGAGGCCCGTGATTCCTGGGTGAATCAATGCGAGGTGATGGCCCAGTCATTACAGGCCATTCAGTAGAGGCCTGCTACCATTGTGTTTCAATCATTCCCAATCACACTCATTCATCAGGGAACCAGTTTACATGGGAGGGGTACGTGATTCATACAGTTGCAACATGGGATGCCCAGGCAGAGGACAGAAGATGGAGATTTGACATATAAAATGGAAACTTGACATGGCTTTGGTTCACTTACAAACACAGGCCTAAACCATACACTATCCATATGAAACAATAAAAATCAATACGAAAATGATAATAATACAATATTCAACAGTAAAAATCAATACAAACCTAATAATAATACAATATAAAACGGTGGATCTCCAAACCAAAAACTTGCTCCCAAAATAAAAGTGTTAAAGCTTATCCTACATCTGAGCTTACTTATACTTATCTATAGGGAAAAGAGAGGGAGAGAAAAAGTCAGAAATGATTGGGGAAGGGGAGGGAATGCATTAAAAAAACCAAAAAAACAAACTGGGGGTTTTGCTACAGTGGAACCCAGTCTAAGATTTGCCCCTTCCACCAAAGGGCGAATGTGTGTTCTCTTCACTACCAGTCTACACTATGCCACTTACAGAAAACCATGCAACTTAGATTGATTCTGCCTCAGGCATTTTGAATGTCTGTACCTAGCCTGTATTCTCAAACCTGAACTGTTTCCAGTTCATTTCAGATTGGAGTTCAAGCTATTGAGTTTGATCTATACCCCTGAAGCTGACAGTCCTCAGATTAGTTTGTTTGAACTCTGGGGACAAAATATTCTATGTGGAGAGTTCAAGTTTGGCTTGATTTTCTGGGTATGTTGCAAGGCTCATCCATTGCCCCAGGCATTCTCTAAGGGAGTTCGTTGAGTAGGCATGACAAGATTAAGAGCAAAATACTGTTTTGATGGTTTGGGATAGATTTTTTATTGTGACCACTGGATCAGTTCAGCGTGTGTGCGTGCGTGCGTGTGTGTGCGTGTGCGCACGAGTGAGTGAGTGAGTGAGTGAGTGAGTGAGTGAGTGAGTGAGTGAGTGAGTGAGTGAGTGAAATTATATTAATTGAATTCTGCATTGGTGTATTTAAAAAATTGAAATGAATGTAGAGGTATCACTATTATTGTCTGTTCATAGTATACAGGGAAATACAACTGTCTGGTAACTGTTAGCTAAAACTGAGTTTTTAGTAGAGGTATGTCAGAATTTCCACCCACATATTGTTCCTCTGGATTTTTCTGGGATGAGGATAGTAGGTAAGGACTTCAGCTATAACCAAAGTACAAAAAGGCTTGATATTGGTGGGAGCTGATTTGCAAAATGAATTTAAAAGGTCACCTTTGTAGTCTCCTGGTCTAGAGCTAGACCTTTGTAGAGAGCCAGTTCCCTTGTGCTGAGTTAGAGCAGCTGAAATTCATAAACTGCTGCAAATTAGCCAGTAGGGAAATGCAACTGAACTATTCACATGAATAAGAAGATCCGAATCTGACAGTTTATTCATGCAAAAGCATAAACCTTTCACATAAACAACTTTCTGATAGCATGACTTGCAATTGAAAGCCAATGATTATCCTCCTTTTGCTCAAAACAGAAAAAAACAACTTCAATAATGTATTCACTTTTATGGGGTTTATGAATTATTAGTCTTTCTTATTCCTGAAAGAACCATAATGACTACCCTTCACAGGTGATCCATCACAGTTTATAAGAGACTGTGGGGTGGGGAAAGGAATTATGTCCAATTGTAAAATGATTAAAATAAGTCCAAATGAGAGTCTAGCCTGTAATACTTTCACCTGACCTCAGGAGCACTAGGAGGCATGAATACAGGCAGTACACAAAGTTCCTGAATGAATTTTCTTGGCCTCAGTAACCTACAGATCAGCTGCCTAGTATTGTATATTTGGCCTGAAAAATCTCACAAAGTGCTAATGTTGTAATTTCACTTGGAAGTAGTTTAGGGCTCTGACAGCCACTTCTATTACAAACCTCTATTTTCAGGGGTCTATTACATGGCCATAAAAATTCACTTGACATTCAAGGCTGTGCCTGCAAGCACTTTTTAAATACAAGTTTGTAAAGTATATTTTATTATTTTTTATTTGAAACACTGAGAGTTTTTCTCCCCAGTAAAGAAGGAGAATAACTGTATATTCTTAGCTCCCCTGAAAATTGGTTCAAATGTTTTTGCATTTTTAAACAATGGAATAGATTGTAAAGTGAAGCTGCATTGTCCTCAGGAGCAGCCCAAGAGGTAGACTCTGACTCACCCAGTCAGAGTCTATTTCTGGATCCCTTACTGTGGGAGAAAATGAACCATGGGGGACTTAATTAAACAGCTACAAGTACACTACCTAGTGCTTGTGGGGATTGGGGATGTGAACCATAGGCTTTGTCCTTCCTCTATTCTGTTCTACTCCCTCTTGCATATCTCCGCCAGGACTGGATGTGGGGTGGGATACCAGCAGATGTGCAGTCTGCTTCTTTTTAGGGCTTCCTCCCTTATGTGGAAGACCATGCATCTCTTTCCATATCTACACTGTTATTCTAACTAATCTATAAACTGACCTGTCACATTTGGCAGATTATTTCAGAATATAAAGGCAATATGCTTGTTTTTCTTTCATGAGAAAATCTGCATGCATAGGGCCTACCAAACACCGTTCTAGAGAGATCTTTGGCAGGCAGCAGCTTCATTGAAAATAGTGTGGTAGTGATTTTCAAGCATTATAAACTTAATTTATATACAGTATTTTATTTATTTATAGCTTATGGCAACTGGGCATCCAGAAGTCTTAAAATCAGCAGTTAACAAATAAAGAATGTAGATAACTGCCCCTAAAACTGATCCAATATATTGCTACCCTCAAGACAAGGAGCCTGAATTTCTTCTTGCTTTGCAATGGTTTTTTACCACTGTAACTTCAGTGGAGGCATTCCTAATCTACAGTCCTGTAGAATTAGATCATAATACATCCCTTCTGTGTTTGTAGATTTGTACTAATGTCTTTCCTTATCACAGCATAAAGTACTGTAGCTGTAAACCTGGCTGGACAACTGTGTCTTATCCTCTGCTGTGAAGGTCTTTATACTTTGGCTCTAGCAAACAGTGAGAGAAACCAAATTCCACAGGCGGGGACCCGAAATGGGAAAGTACTGCCAATATCTAGACACTCTGATCAAATACCATGAGGACACATGCACCAAAAAAGCTAGTGCAGAGCATCATAAAGTCCTGCATAGGTCATATGGATCAACAAACCAAACACACTAAGTTGTAATCATTAAACTAGGGCGTGGTGGGAAGAAACAGTGTTTAAGTTCATTATACCATCTTTATGTAGTCCTCAGATAAATAGATCTTTCAGTCCAGTATCTGAGAAATAGTGATTTCTTTTCCACTTCCCTGCCAGGATTTGAGTTCAAGATTCTGGTTCCCTCATAACAGTGAGAAACATCATAAAAATGTAACAGAGTGCAAAAAGACCCTCCTCCCATTCCAGGGGCTGCTCCGAAGCCTACTGAATGCAGGATAGTAATGACCTGCCTAGAATGTAGAGTGCATGTTAAAAAACAAAATTATTGTTTTTCCTCTAAGGTTACAGTAACAAGAGAGAATATATATACACATAACAAATTGGGACACACAAGTCTGAAAATTTTAGCCATAATTCCACAGTGGGCCTTCTACACTGACTTGCTAAAAATTGCCCTCACTGTTAGTCATATTGCTGTTAAATAAGCCAGAAAGTTCTTTTGTGACATTGCTGCTGAGCTGTGCACTCAGCTAGCATCTTAAATTGACTTCTAATCATCATATATAATTATGAGCCCTTAGGTTCTATATATTCCCTTAAACAGGTGGGCCACATTTAGATTAAATGAAATATTTAGATTTGCCAGGAGAACTTTACGTATTGCCCCCATGCACTTGAGCAGACACATATGTTACAAACAGATGAGTTTTCAAACACGGGGATTTTAACAGCACTTCCAGATCTCATGCACAGACATACCAGTGGGACATGTACGTGCCCATTTTATGTCCTTTTGTGTCTATTTGCAAATATGAGAGATTGGTACACTGTTCAGAGGAACCTGATGGCTGAACTTGAATTCTATCCTCAAAATGTAAATGAAATCTAGATAATTTTTCTCCTGTTTTAATGAGAAATATACTCAAAAAAGAGCTAGTTTGTCTTTGTCGTTGTGTTTCTTATTCCCCTATCTTGTTTCTCCATTTCCCTTTGTTTCATATTTGTCTTTGTCTCATACTTTGCAGTACTCCAGGGAGTGCTAAGAGCTGTTCCATGGTCAGACACAAGATTTTCCATTATTCTATATCCAGATTTATTTCATTTATTCATTATTCATATCCAGCCAGACCTGCACAGGATCCTGGAAGGAGCTGTGCTTTTGCAAACCATTCTCTTCCTGATGTCTGGGAAAGACGCAAATCCTAAGCTGTCTCTGATTTTGTCCCAGACCTAAAGAAAGGTATATTGTGCCCAAAAGCTTGTCTATCTTCTCTTCCAACTATTCATTTGCTCCAATAAAAGTTATTACTCTTGATAAACCTCCTTGCCTGTGTTTCTTGGCCTATCACAGCTACAGCAATCACTGCTTCCTCAAAAAGCATATTTTTATCCCATTCAAAGAGCATATCATCCTTACATAATAGGAATAAAGGAGTAATTTCAGCATGTACAAGCTAACTGGATAATTAACTAATTAACTAAGGAAAACCTTAGTGAAAACAGGACAGTTTTTAGCTTCTACATGTGCAGGCAAATAGAGAGAAAGGTTAGGGAGAAGCCTTTATTGCAATTTATAGTACATAATAAGATTACAAACTTCCCTGTCATCAATAGAATTGTATTTACCTGATGATGATGATGAAAACAGGTTTTATAGTTCTAATGTAGCATGAAGGATGCAGGACATGGAAGAGACCTCCTTGTGTAGCTGTGTCATACATTTGTTTGTGTGAGTTTATCAGGTTTCATGTTAAAAATTGGTATTTTATGTCTACTGGTCATGCTGCAAGAATGCTCCAAACCTTACTTCTCTGCTGATTAGAAACTGTCTTATAATTTCCAACCAAATATTATTCCTGACTTGTGTACAATCATTTCATTTTTGTGCGAAAAATATCCATTATCTTGAACAGTTCTTATTCCTGTTGTTTACCCTATAACGAATTTATAAACAACACCTATATCAACTTTAAAATTTCATTTTGCTAGACTAAACAAGTCAATCTCTTTTAATCTTCTCTCATAATACAGAGTCTCCTGATCATTCAAATGGACCTGGGCTTTTTCTCCTCCTAAGTCATTTCCAAATGATGAGCTGTCAACCTTCAGTGCAAAACCCTTGTTGTCAGCAGCGTTCCCTCTAAGCTGCACGGCGTGTGCAGCCACACAGGTGCGCTCATGCTGCATTGCCATGCACACCTGTGCAGCTGTGCAGCTTAGAGGGAATGCCAGTTGTCAGGCCTCAGGCGCTTTACTGTAGAATCAATTAATTAGCTCCTCAGTAAAGCATCGCTGTCTACATGTGTACCAGTATTGGGGTGCAGTAAAGTAATTAACTCCATTGTAAAATAGTACTATTTCATGGCAAATTACTTAATGCATGCTTATATGCACATGTAGACAGTGACCAGGTGGGAGCCAAACTCCTGGCTACTTCCTAGCCACAGGGCTCCGCAGGTTCTACACCTTTGTGCCCAAGCCAGCCCCGATGCCGCTACCCACAGCCCAGGGCTGACCCCTCATGCCCCCTGCCTCCCTGGGCCTGCTCTGCCCCAGCTCAAATTGCTGTTGTCCCGTGCACATGTGAAGACGCTGCACCTGGGAGCAGTTTACTCCAGCTCAAACAGGTCTGGAGTTTATTGCTTTGCCTTAATTTCATGTGTAGATTCACCCAGGATGTCATCTTGCACTTTAAGTGAAGTTTTTATGAAGTTTCATCTTATTTCTGTGTCAGTTCTCAAGATCATCCAGTTCTCCCTATATGACAGTCCAGTGCTCCCCAGTGTTGAAAGTTGTCCCCACCCCGAAGTTCATGTCACTAATCAGTTTCAGTAGCATTCTCATGCTTTTTCTTATGCCCACGTCCTTAATAAAAATATTCATAAGATTGATCCCAAGGAAGATATTTAAGGAACTCTACATGTAACCGCTCCCCATTTGCCCTTTTTTTCTATAGGTCTCAACACACTTATGTAAGTGTCATTAAGCCAATTTTTACAAATGGGAAAACTGGGGGCCCTAAAAAGTTAACGGTAATTTTACAAAGAAAGACTTATGCGCCCAATAGAAAAGTTCTCTGGGCATCAGAAGTACGTCGGGCACTAAGCTAAACAAAACTGACATGTTTATACTCCTTTAAGATCCACAAAGTAAAAGTTCCTCCACTGGCTCTCATGGCACAGTTGATCCAGAATGCACTCTTGGAGCTCTCTATCAGGGTTGAGTCATGCACAAAATAAAGTGTCATCCCCTTTTTTCATTCAGAATCACGGGGGGAAAGGTCGCAATTCTTTTTATACAATATCCTTGTGAATGGAGAATCTGATGAGAAGAGTAGAGACTACTCTGAGTAGAGTAGAATGGAGACCCTCTTCTACTCATGTAGCACCCTAATCATCAGGTGGTAGGCTATTTGTTGAAGGTATTCTGCTCTGTAGAAAGGAATTCACAAATGATGTGTCAAAGGGGGCAGCAAAAGAAGTGGAGGCATGGTTCTTTAGCTTAGTACTTAAGGCACACACCTGATGTGGGAGAGTCCTGGTTCTAATCCCTGCCCCTAGCACCTGTATCTGGTAAGTGTTTCACGTACAATTTATACAGGAGCCTTGGTTTCCATTCTCCTCATGACCTAACCACTGATCTTCTTGCTCACTCTTTCCTGACACAGTGAAACTTTGTGGATCAAGGCCAAGTCCACAGTCACTCAGCACACACAGAACTATGAGTGCCTTTCAAGTCTCTCGGCCACTAGACAGTATTCCTTCCATTTTTTTCTACTGAAGACCATAGATAGAGTAGTATAAAGAGAGGACAGATGTACCATTTATTAAACCAGTCTTTTAAAAAAACATTTTCTCATAAGTAGGAAAGGCTTAGTGGGTCACAGAATGAGCCAACAGGATGAGGTTGCATGTAGGCTGCCATTTCTATATTTGGACCAAGAATGTAATACCGGGCTTCTGCTAAGGATGAACAAAACCCCTTTGTTTTCCAGGGCTACAAGGAATCATTTAAAATAATTCTATAGGAATATTTTAGATATAATCTTCATGCACTAATTTAAGGCAAACTTGACTAGAATTGAGGACTGTGACATTTCTTGGTGACAAAAAAGAGGTAGATTTGCCATCACCTATGTGACAGTGTTCTAAGCTTCTGAACTAGCTCCATTTCAAAATAACTGACATTAGGGTTTCTTTGGATCACAGGTTATTTGGCCATGAATCAGTACATCATGGTTGTATTTCATGTATTTTTTCTGTGAGTTCTCCGTGTGTTCTTGTTTCTCTATTATTTTCCTTTTTTCTTTCTTCTTGTCTTTCTCCCTCTTCACCTTATTTCTGCTACTCTAAAGATTGAACAACATATCAAATGTACTCCATAATGTACTTTGTTTTACAAAGAAAATTTGAAGAAGCAATAGGAATGAAAATAATTTGATTACTTTTCAGTCAAGGACACCTCACCATTTTGTCAGTGTGGAGATTTTTGTTCAGGCTATTCTTTTTGAGTTTGGATTTTTATATTAAGTACTACGTAAGCGTAATCTATGGATTTACAAAGTTTAATAGAGGAGGGTAAAGTATATAGTTTATTGGCTGTTGCCTGGAGTTAGGAATCAGGGACTATAATTTTTATTCCTGACTAGGCCATTGCCAAGCTTAGTCAACATTAGCTTGTACCTTAGGTTATCCATTTGTAAAATCAGTATCACAACATATAGCTACAAGACTTAATTATGCTAAGACAGCTCAAAAATTGTGTTTTTTAAGGATATGTCAAGATTTATTTTTGGTCTTATTTGGAGTAAAAAGCATTTAAAAAATTTCCCACAAAGTAGAAACTTTTGAAAACATTTTGGGTTTTCATCTGGAATGTTACTGAATTCATACTCTTATTTTTAGATTATTGTTACTATTTTCTATTACTTTATTACGTGCAAGCAGTAGTGAGTAGTTGAATGTCTAACTGTTTAATTACAACATGAATAGGAAACATTTTAATCTAGAAAAAAAGATTAGATGTTTCTAGCAGCAGTAGATATGAGCTAGCCTCAATTATTTTAAAATTAAAATGAAATTAAAATAACAGGTTATTTTATTATATATATATATTGTACTAGTACATGTCGGTATCAAAAGTCCATAATGTCACAAGTACAAAAAATCATAAAGGCTGCTGACAATGTGAGAAAAAAAATCATGCTTTACTGGAAGAGTCGGCATGTTAATTCAGCCCAGCTCTCTAAAGCTGATTCAATCAGCTATTAGATAAAAGTGCCAAAAAAGTCCCACTGAAGTGCCCAATCTATATAGACATTGGGTGAACCAGGTCAAACTAATGTGATGCCTCTTCTGGGCATGCACTGGGCTTGGCGCATGGGTGCACTGAATTTAAAGTAAAGTGCCGTTTTGTTTTGTTTTTAATGTCTGTATACAACCAAAATGTTACAATTTTTTTTTTAATGACATTTTGAAATTGATGCATTTTCTAAACTATTTTGATTTTGATAAAAACAACATTTTTGTTGAAAACAGTATTTGGCAAAAATATTCAACCTGTTCTAATTAAGACAACAATATATACTTCACACTTTCTGATGTTCCATCATTTATTGAAATCAGTGTTTCCTGTGTCAAATAATTCCACATCTATCCGTACAATAATTTGTAGGCCATATTAAATCAATAAAAATAAACATCTGGCTAAACGTGCTTCATAGTTACTTCTCCAGTTTACTCTAGCGGAGCAAGAGAAACAGATAAAATGCTCTTCTGGCATGTCACAATGCACAATTTTGTGAATTTATGCAGGTGAAGTGAACTTTTAACATAAAACAAAATGTGCATAGGATTCCTGTGCCTGAACTATAACACAAAATAAGACCAAATTAGACAAAGATAATGAATTAGCAAGACAGTCAGAAATAATTCCAAGACTGGAAAATCCAACTGGTAAATTTTATATAGAAAGTGTTGCAGTCTTTTTGGAAATCCCAAAAATGTTTTCAATGTAAAAGCAACAACTGGTAACATGATCCATTGGACTGAGCACCAGAGGCTTGCCCTCCTTTATAGCAGGCCAAGTCTGCATTATATTCTGCTTCAGGTATTAATTGTATTGTAGCTATAAAGGAACATTTTTTAAATGATGATTATACTTATTTTATAAATTACCAAAGGTGCTAAGATATCACCTGCAAATACCCTTTTGATATTTTGTAAAAGAAGACCATAAGATTGCTATTTGAATATTGCCCACTGAGCATATCCAGTAACTGATCTTCCTAGGGCTAGTGTGGCTGACTTAAATACTTATCAGCTAGTGTGGCTGATTTATATGTGGGGAAAAAAAAAATATGTGGAAGATTCAAGAAGCCTCTTGTCCCTTTCTTCAGTGGTGGTGGCAATCCCTCAGTCTGATAAAACCAAGTCCTTCTCATACAAGGGATTTCTTCCTCCTTGTATGCGTGTCTTCTCAGATGCCTCTCTAGTGATGGGGAAGGAATAAGGCCAACAAAGCAAAGGAGCAGGGAGGTTAGTAAACTTCTACCTTTTCTGAGTCCAAGCATATGTACTCTCCCCTGTCCCCCACCTGCCGCCATGTGCAGGTTGAATTTTGCTTACCATCCTAGGAGGAGCAGCTCCACCATCCCGTATTAAAATTGAGCCCCTCATTTTTTATTAACAAACTTCTGAATACATAGACTGGGCTGGTTCCAAGTTGTGTTTTATTGTCATACTTTGAAATAACTCCAGAAGATCCCTTATTTCAACAAGTGCTGAGAGAAGTATTTTTCTGAAACTGTTAGAGAAAGAACACAGTGCTGAGTGACGTCATTTGGGAGTTGTTCATATGGATATATCATATAGCATGTGGATAGACCCTAGACTTAATTATTTGAATACTTTTTTGTATACTTTGAACTGAGCCTGGTGAGACTGTGCCTTTTACTTTAATTTTATCAGCCAAAGCACTTAGTACTTAACTGCCCCTTGCCTGAACACTCCTTGCCTGTATCTTATTTTGCTTTATCCACTCAAATAGCATTTTGACAGCTTCCTAGGTACCATTTTTGGCACTTGTATATAACATGTGATTCTAGTCCAGGTGCAGTGTGAATGTACAGGCATCCCCATGGCTACTAAACTGTCTCAGAAGAGATGTGCTATGGCCAGGAAAGTATGTAGTACTATATCTTTGTAAGTCCTAAAATCATAAAAGGCTGCTGACAATGTGAGAACTAGTCCAAAACTATGATTATCTTTAGTGCAAGTGCTTGCTATATTTTATCCCAGTAGATTATTAGTTAGGGCCCTCACACAGGTTCTAGGTCCCCCTCACACAGAAGGGATTTGAACCTATATCTCCTCCATCTACCCACAAGGCCACAGAGGAGGCATTGTCCTTCTCCAGCTCCCCTCTTGAGGTTTGCCATTTGGGCAGCCAAGGGAGGGGCATATGGGGGGCCAGGAGGAAGAAAGCAAGCCCGATGGTATGTGACTCATTAAGATGGTGGTCGCTCTGGATGAGAAGGAATGCTAGGTTCTATCCTGGGCCCTTTGTCTCAATGGGGCAGAAACTTTTGCATTGTTCTCTGTCCATTTTATCCAATGACTAGTTATTGCAAGATTCAGTAGCTCAGCTTCAAGAGGGGGGCTGGAGAAAAGGACTGGACAATACCTGACCTGTAGTGTTATGATCAGAGCAATGTTATGGGAAGCAGGAGATGCAAGTTCATACTCCATTAGGGGGTGGCTAGAGAGCCCAAGTCTTCTGTGTGAGTGTACTAACCACTAAACTATTGGACTAAAACAGTGATGCTCAACCTCTAGACCACAAGGACATGTCGTTCTGTTGGTGGGTCTTCCCACGGGTCCAGAAATTTGGCAGTGGGACTAGTAGGCCAGATAACATGGCCTAATGCATGGCGTCACTCCATGGCTGGATCCAGCACATGGGATTGGGCTGCTATACATGGCCAGGTTTGGTACACTGGATCACACCCACAGCCTGACTCTGCACTGGATCACACCCACGGAACATCCCCCTGCAATTCATCCAGCCCACGGTGCTGGAAAGCTCAGTACCACTGGATTAATACATACGAGGACTTTCCTCATCCTCTTCTCCCCATCCCTAGTAGGTATGGCTGCAGGCATGCAGAATGTGCTTTAAGGTCAGTTTTGGCATGTACATGACTGCGTAACTGCTATTTAAGTGCATTTTTTACATTAGGATCTAGCTATATCATTATTCCAGTGCTTGGAGTTGCCTATAGTAAACCTGGTTGAAATTAGGAATTTCTATTTTACTGGAAATTTTTATATTTCAAACTGTTTATTTCATAATGATGGAATTAAAACCATAATTACATTTCTAAATCCATAATTACATTTTTCTTTAATTACTTTAATGTTACTGTATGCCATACCAGTGTTAGTGCAGCCATATGTATTACTTCCAGTGATGTGTTATAACTTGACACAGTCCTATTTTTATATTATTTTCAAAATAATAAGGGCAGCTGCTACTTAGTAATTATTGAAACATCTTGCTTTCTAGATCAAAGTATCTCCTATTTGTGCTGTAGAGAAACAGTTTGACACCTTGGTTTCATTACAGCACAAACAGAAGACACCTTGATCTAAGTGTCAAACTGTTCTTTTACAACAAACAGGAGGCACTTTTAACTAGAAACGATCAGAATTTCCAGCCAAAACTAAGTAGAAGTTTTATTTTAATTCATTAAAAATAAAATGAAATGAAATATATCATTCCAAAATATCCCCATTCCTAAAGTACACTTGGGAAGTTCAAGGCTATCCCAGTGTCTTCACCGTAGTCCTGAAATGACAATTATTACATTAGTACACACTTCACCTTTTAAAGTTGCTTATGATGAAATGTGAATAAAAAGTCTACTTGACGGAATTACATTCTGGGTGCATCTACATGTATGCTTTACTGCAGAGTTTACTGCAGTAGGTAAGTAAACTTACTGTAGAGTTTACTGCAGAGTTCATTAATTAGCTCTCTATTAAAGCATCACTGTCTGCACATGCTCTAAATTAATTAACTCCACCATAGGAAAGCAGGGCTGTGCAAAGCTTCAGTTGCTGATTCGGCAGCCAAATCTCCAAATCCAAATCAAATCAGGAGACCCCTTAATCTCTCCGAATTGAATTGGAAGCCTCTGATTCAATTTAGAGAGATTTGACGATTTGGCCATAGATACAGCTTTATACGTTTTTTTCGACATACTTCAAGGTACCAGGTGTGGCTTGTGAACGCTAAGATGGTAGGGTGGATGGAACGTCCCACAGGAGCGCGGGGGGTTCCCCGCATGCTTGGTGGCAGATCCAGAAGTGGAGCACCCCTGACTTGGTGACTGGTGCCTCCTGAGCCTGAGGGAGTGCCTGGGGTCCCCCCATGGCCAATCAAATACAAATCAAAATTGTATCTTCAGATTCAGATTTGGCCAAATTGAATCAGGACAGTGATCTGAATCAATTAATCAAATCACTTTCTGCCGAAGCCAAATCGAATGCTGCCTGCTTTGCACACCCCTATAGGATAGTACTGTCATGGACAATACTAACCTATGGTGGAGAAATTATGTGCTCTGAAATGCATGTGTAGATGGTGACAGGGGCTGGCTGTTGCACGAGGGTGCTAAAGTACAGTGGCTGCCTGCCTCCTAGCCTCATACTTTAGCACCCTTGTGCCTTAGTCAACCCCTCCCCCACCACCTAGAGCCCGGGTCTGACCCCCCAGGCTCTCTGCCAGCCCAGGGCTTCACCCCAGCTCAAAATGCTGCAGTCCCAGGCACATATGTAGACTCTGTGCCCAGGAGCAGGTGACTCCAGTGTGAACTACACTGGAGTTTATTATGTTGCCTTAATAGGACATGTAGATGAACCCTCTGTCTCCATAAATTTTACCTGCCATTTTATTTGGATGGCATGGTTGTCTGTTTTCTATGCTGTGCTGCATAGCTATGTACTATGAAATAGTTGCTTTATTTCACTTCAAAGCTGGCTGCATTACCAGAGTTGGTAATGTGCTTTCTTCTTAGAGTGTGTAAAAATTTGTCATTGCTTTGGAATTATTTAAAATGAACTGAATATTGTTAGTTTTATTAGGCAAAACACCTAATTTATAAGATAGAAGTTACATTTAACCTAAACAAATTGCTTCTGCTCAGAAGGCTTGATCTTTATACCACTTTACATACTTGGTGTTATTTTGCTGAGTCTACTGAGCCCTAATTTATGCAAGTATTCATGAAATCAAATTTAAGACTTAAATGACATAGATCAGAAAATACAGAGAAATAATATTGCATTAGTTGACTGAATAATAGTATAAGCAGAGAAAGGGAGCATTTCATTTTAAAATCAGATTGAATTCTGGGATTGCCTGTGTCTAAAAAGTTTTACATAGAATTGTGTTGCTGTTTCTTTTTTTTAAATGAGGGCTTTAAATAAAGAGCGAGTATTCATTGGTACATAAAAGGAGGAGGCCAGTTTGTTCTAACATTTGCAGACAGAGATTACAATGATCTTTGGCTTGTAGGTCTCTGTATGTATTCTTCCTGAATTTCCAGGGCAACAGGGCAAGCCCAACAAAATGTACCAAACATCATCTCTGAAATCCCTTCTGCACAAGTACACTCCCCCTCTATGTATAGCTGCTTTATTCACTTTTCTTTGTACTTTCTTCAGAACTTGTATAGGAGGGAAAAAAAGTAAAGTATAAAAATAGATAAGCGAGCAATAAAGAACAGGCAAAGGCTTATTGTAAAATATATCTCCCT
The DNA here is from genome assembly GCF_030867095.1 of Alligator mississippiensis. Taxonomy (NCBI): domain Eukaryota; kingdom Metazoa; phylum Chordata; order Crocodylia; family Alligatoridae; genus Alligator; species Alligator mississippiensis. The sequence continues at coordinate 212,530,730 of NC_081825.1, read as the reverse complement.
TAAAGCATTGTTAGAGGCACTATTGTTCATATCTTTCCTACTGCTTCCTTGATCCAATATGTCCCACTGGTACATTAAAGAGGCCAAAACAGCCCCAGTAGCTTAGTTGCGAATAAGCTAGCCAAACAATGCCTCCCTGAAGAAGATCTCTCCTCATTCATCTTCAGCTTGCCAAGCAAATGACTTTGCGTCAGTACTGCAGAGTTCTTCCTCATGCAGCCTATTCAGATTATTATTGCTGCCAGCACAACGGAAGTCTGCCAGCTGACAGCTCACAACATGGTGACTCAAAAGACCTCCTTGGAGCAGACCAAAAGAGCATGGTGTCTACAGTGCAGCAGACAGAGGTGAAAACAAAAGAAGCATGAAACAGGCCTTTAAGCACCAGCAGTGGTCAGGGAGTAGGCAGCTTCCTGGAGGAAATCAATCAAAAGGACACAACCAGCTGCACAGTCAACCACAGCAAATAAAAGAAGAAAGAGTTTTACGGTCCACTGTAAAGCCAATCTCCAGCAAGAGGAAGCTGCTGAGTTCCCCCAGTACTGTCAGCCACTTGCTCCCCTCTATCTCGGAGCAGGAAAAGGAACACTCAGTTCATCAGTTTATATCCCACACAAAAAGTTTAATTAAGGTTACTGAAATAACGCTGCAGTGGCATCTTCAGCCCCCACTCTGAATATAACTAAATCCTGTCTGCCAGAAGTTATTTATCCTGGGGCTGGTCCTGAACTGCAAATATTTGTACTTTGGAATGGGTCAAATTGCAAGAAATACTAGTGTTTCCAAAAGATCTCTGGGGGACTTTATCCTTAAATCTTTCATTTATCATTTTGCAGGATGAGTGTTGTATTACACAATCAATTTACACACTTTCTTTTTTGAAAATTAAAGACTCATTTCTAGCAAATATGCTTAAAACAAATCTGTGTGTCCAGCAATTCTGCTCCCTTCTTTGATTATGGCTGTAAGAGGGGGATTTGGACTAAGGTTAAATAAAAGAGAATTTAAAAGTTTATTCAGTACTCTGACTGCAAGCAATATCCTTCTACATCTTCCAGTATACAAGGGTTGTCACATAGGAGGGATGCATTTTTGGGAGTCCCTTCTTAATATATCAGCAAATAATACATACAGGCTTGAACTTACTGAAGACAACATCTTAATGTTCTTGACCTTTTCTCAGAAGCTGTGAATCAGTGGGAATACGGCATACTTATAATTAAGATGTCCATTTGTGTACGGTGCCAAATTATTGTGCTTAAGATTATATCTAGTCTTTAAACTAAAACAGTCTAAGTGGTTGAAATCTTGGAAGCAATGAAGTCCAAGAATAGTATAAGTTGAGGTAGCTCCATGGAGGAAGCAATTTAGTCTGCAGCGGTATAGATAGAAAAACTATGTAGAAGTAGGATAATTTTCTTGCGAAGGATGTAGTCTGTGTGAAAGTACTAAAGACATCTGCTTGCTACATTTAATAAACTTGAATGGAGCTTGTTAGGATTTGTGAACTTGAGCAAGCAAACAAAACAGAAATCATCCATTCTCTCATGTCCCCATATTTATTTCGCAGTTAGTATATGTGTGAAGGCCTTGTTGCAGTGAGCAGAATACTTTCCACAGTATTCTGTATAATAGACTGTGATTTGTTGCAGTTGGTGAATTAAATAGATTTGTGTCCTGTGCCTATTACATTCAAACTCATTCAACCCTCCACGCCACCCCGCAAAAAAAAACAACCCTCTTGAGACTCAAAGTCTACAATCTTAAAAATAAAAAAATCAGATATCTTCATAAAGACAAAAGTTCACCTAAGCTCAATTTTAGGGTTGACTTTTGCACTGATGCTAGATTCATGTAGTAAAAGGATGTTCTTTTCCTGATGACCTTCAAGCATCCTAAACTGCACAAAACCATGCCAGACTACATCAGCACATTAGTTTGAAATTACTGTATTTACTCAGTTCCAAGACAAAGTCATCCCCCTGCCCATTTAATATGGAGGGGGGGGAGAGGGGGAGGAGCCCCTCATCTTGGAATTGAATACAGGCATCTCCTCTGCTGCTGGACTCCCTGTCTCTTCCCCCTGCAGCCTCAGGCTCCTTACAGCTCCATGTCACTGCTACGGGGCCAGGCTGGAACCATGTCTGTGGAGTTTGTCAGTGTGAAGCAAGGGTAAGCAGTGGGGTCAGGGGGATGCAGGGGCAGAGACTGTGAGATGGGGGAGGTGAGGTTGCAGAGGGACATAAGTGATGCCAGGGGGCAGATGGAGGAGGGAGGCAAGGGGCCCAAGGCTGGGGGGGGGGAAGGCACAAGCCTGTACCTGCTACCACCTCCTCTCCCCAACTGCCTGCCCTCTTGCCCCCCACCACCTCCACACCACTTGCCCCCTATTGTTTTCACCCCATTTTTCCCCCTGCTGCCTGCCTCCTCACTGCCCACCACCACCACTACCTGCCCCACTACCACTGCTTTCCTCACTGAAAGGGTGGTGGGGACAAATTAAAGACAGTCCTCCAATAATTTGAGTCTATGCTTGGAAAAGTATAACAAATTTGTAAACTTACCATGTATAGAATCTAATTATTGGGGAGTAACCTTAAATTCAGGTTCATCTTGGATTCAGGTAAATCCCATGTCCATTTACACTTGCTGGCTCAGGTCATTTGCCACCTCAACATCCCTACACTGATAACGAGATTCTTATTTTTCGTGGCTAGCATTTGATTGCCCCTTAGTTAGTCGTTGTCCTGGTTCATAGTTTCAGGTGAAATAGTTCAGTCTTGTTACAAAATTTATACTTCCCTTTTGCAACATTTATTATTGCCTGTTCAGGGTTCATAGCTATACAATATCATTATAACTTTATGATTCTCATTTATTTTTATTGTGACATGAGACACAATCTAGATATTATCTAGCTCAGTGTTAAAAATGTAATTGGAGATCAAGGTTTTATGATGCATGATGGGATATGTAGTTGTCATAAAAGGTTCATATAGGCTTAGTTTAAAAGTGAAATTATTCACCTTCAGGAAACATTTTGGATGTTCCATGAAACATTTCTGTAGACATTTGCTTCTCTTTTAAAAAAATGCTTTACTTAAGGCTAGTATATTTTTCCACCTAAAGGAATATATGCATGCCTGATATTATGCTTCATAATCCTTAACAGGCATAATAAGTCTGTTTTATATCTGAAGAAGCAAACAGAGAAGTTAAATGAGTTACCCAAGGCAGAACTAGTGATAGAACTAGGTGTTCGTTGTTTCTAGTCTTCTCAGTTCACTAAAATTTGGTTATTCTTGGAACAAAATTTGCAGGCTAAAGGTATTTTCATTTTGAAACCACTTAAGTTCTGCAAAGTTCTCCTCTTCTAAGAAAAAATATTTTAGTTTATCTGCTCTCCCAGAAGATACTTAATACCTTGAATATGTTCTCTCTCATTCAGAAAAGTAGTTACAGGCAAAGAGAAAATTTGGGGAGTCTTTTCAGAGTGAATTTTTCTGCTGCAGTGTACTACAAAGAAGGAAACTGTGTACTCTGAGAAATTATATGTTCATCTGAATTTTGTCTAACTTAACTGTATTTAATGCTGTTAACAGCCATGTTCAACTCAGAATGACTGAATGTTAATGAACAATAAAGTCAGTTTTTATGTACTAGAACTTTGGTTACAAAAACAGAAATACGAACACTAAACTAATTTTGATAAATAAGATTTTTAATGAAGGAAGGGCATTAATAAACAATTAATGTAATAAATATTGGGAACTATAACTGCATTTTGGATAAGGATGTTCTTTGGGAAAATGAACAAATAGGGCTTCACTGTACAATCTTACCTTCCTCATAAGGATGTTGAGGGTCTATTATTAATGCTTATAATATTCTCTGCGATCTTTGGATCAACTGTGTTATACAGGTGTAAATTATTATTGTTTTAAAAATTTGACGAGTCTCTTGGTTTTTCATATAATATTTTCCATTTATTTCACTGTTGTGCTTTTAATTGCTTAGAGAAATGGTGTAGTCATATTGCAGTGTTGGCTTAATTGGAATTATTGATGTCTGAAGCAGCATCCAGTCTGGGAGAACTGAATTCTGATCAAAGTCTTCCAACACAGACTAGTTCAGTTAGGTTAAAAATTCAACCTTGAATTAAAAACGAAAGAGAGAGAACACCATCCAAATGCATATTTTCTTTTCAAGAAATAAATTTGTTTTTTTGGAAAACAGAATCATATTCGGTACTTTTAACATAGAAACAATGATCTCCAGTTTTTGATCTTGGATGTTTGCTAAGGTCTAGTAAGCAGTCTTCCTTGGTTTTCATCTGAATTGTTTAATGGGATAGCAGCAATCAATCCATTCCTCAGCTGGCTTAATCTAGTCTTTATTTTCAACTAGATATACATGGAGAATAGAAAATATAATTCAAGATACTCGTATTTGTTTTCATTCCAAATCAGATTCCAAACCAAACATGCTTACTTTTTGTTTGGAAAAGAAAAGTCAAAATTAGAATTTTCAGTTGATTGAAAATTTTTTTATTTTGATTATTTTAATTTTCTATTGTATAAAATAAATAGTAAAAAAGCAAAAAAAATTGTTCTGAAAATTTCAGCACAGAATTATTTATAATTCCTGCAACATTATGTCTGACTTCCTTCTTAAATGGCCTTGTGGCAAAACCAACCTGCTTTGTTAAGCATTTAACTTTTGACAAAGCTGCATACTTGGATGGAATATACCCCCTCTCTCTTTCTCTTACCCCCTGTCTTTTCAACTTTTCAGATTTCCTGAACAAGAAGAATATATGGGGGATTAAATTTATTTACTGGATTGCGTGAGAGAGATGCACTGGAACAAAGTGCTTTCATAATTGTGAACAATCAGCAAAGCAGTTAGGTACACAGGAGAGTTTTAACAGTTTAACCTCATTGTTATGAGGTTAAAGTAGCAGTAAGGCAAAGCAGGGCAAAACGGAAAGGTTGGAACAGCTAGGATTATTTAGACTGGCAAAGAGAAGACTAAGAGAGGATTTGATGAATAATCTTTAAGTACATAAAGGTTAGTTATAAAGAGAATGGTGACTGACTATACTCTGTGTCCACCAGGGACAGAACAAGAAGTTACAGTCTTTAAACTATAAGGGAAATTTAAGATGTATATTAGGAAGAACTTCTTAATGAGGGTTGCTAAACACTGCAACTTTTATATTCAATCTCCATCATTAGTTTTTAAGTTTTTATGACTTGGCTGATATTTAGATGGGGGTAAACCTGCCTGCACAGCGGTTGTCTGAGTGACCTCCTTAGGTCCCTTCCAGCACAAATTGAATGTGATTTTACTGCCAGTGTGCCCAGTGGAAAAATTTAATGCATGTTAGACCAAACTTAATTGTCTTCAGAAAGCAGGGTAGAGTTTCATCTTACAAGCCAGTGGGGCCAAACCTCCTCTGGGCCAACCCATTCCAATCCCCCTCCTCTTACCTGATCTGCTGCTCTACTTTCTTCTCCCTACTCTGTGTTCCCTGCACAATCTCCTAATCTGCTGCTCTGCCTTCTGCTTCCTGCCCTATCTGCTGCTGGGTTGCCTGTCCCTTCCGTGATATGCCTCATGTTTGCCATTCCTACAGACCAACTAAATTATTGGCGAAATCCATGAATATGGCACTGCGTTCATGAACATCATGAACGCAGTGCCCCCGGCGGCTGGGGATGGGGCATGGCTGAGGTGGCGGGATCCTGGCAGCGGTAAGTGCAGAGCTCCCAAGGAGCTCCTGTAAGTGTATTTAAGATATTTGTGCTAGTTGGAGGGGAAAATGTGCGCTTAAGATGCAGGTATGGCATTCGCGAATATTTGAAACTGCAAATGCCAAAGCCACGAATAGTGAGGGTTTCCTGTACATAGAATAAACCAGTGATTCTTAACTAGGGTGTCATGCACCCTTAACTAGGGTGTCACCCTGAGATGCCTTGAGATCCTTTCAAGGGTGCTGCTGAGTGCCACCCAATGTTGTCACTATTGGGTTTACAAGATAAGCCCAGAGATTTCAAGTACAAATCCATAGTTGTTTTCTTTCTGAGTTTTTTGCATAGAAAAACTGCACTATTATTTTCCTGCAGGCAAAAAAAAGTGAAAAGTAGGAGCTGGCATGTTCCAAGGGGTATCTTTCCAAGGGTGCCCTGAGTCTAAAAATGTTGAGAACCCCTGGCATAAGCTTCCATGAGCTGGAGCATACTTCATTAGATGCTGTGTATATAGAGCAGTGTATAGAATGAAGAGAGTGATTTGTATACAAAAGGCAGGGAGGGAGAAGGGATGGGGTAGACAAGAAGTACCCTCCTAAGTAGGGGAGACAAACAAGCAAAGAAGAAAGGGATCACAAAATATAATCCAGGTAATAGGATAAGCATCCATAGTTCCTATTTAAACTATATTTAACATGATCTAGTCTGTGGGTGATTTCTTCTTCTGCAAGTTCCCATTCAAGTTGCTTTTTAAAGGTTTGCTGCCTAAGAGCAGTGATGCAATGTCCAGGGCAGTTAAAGTGTTCCACAGCAGGCCTTTGTGTCTTTCTGGAACTGGTACTAGACTGGTGTTCATTTACATCATCACTGGACCAAGTAACATGGATTATAGCATCGAAGGTTGTATCTCTGTGCACCTCCTTTCACAGCATCTGATGAAGTGAGCTGCAGCTTATGAAACCTGCTATGTATATTTCTAATTTAGTCTATAAAGTGCAAATCTACCCTGACTTCTCTTTGACTTCAACTTACATGGGTACCTACCTACATGTAACTTTCTTCAGTTTTTCATGAGCTGACGCTTCAAAAAATCCTCTCTTCACTAAAGCCTTTATCAGAAGTGGGCATGTGTATTTCAAGACACAAAACACCCCATGCTTTGAGTGACTGGAGCATGCACTCCAATACCTTTCCTCTTCCTCTCATCATGCTCCTATTTTCTCACTGGTATACATTGTGGTCATTTGCACAATCAGCCCTTTCTTGAACAGTTCAATTACGTAATTAAAATTTATAGACAGAAAACTTAGTAATGCTCTGTATATGAAATCTGAAGGTTTTTTAGCATAGGAACATTCAAAACTACTGAAAATACTGTTCTGAAGCTTTTAATAAATCACGTTTTTTTCAGAAAAAAAAATTGTATTTTTTATTATTAAACTGACTTGAAGCAGTCTTTGGGGCATAGGCACTGTTCCAAATTAGCAACTTAGCCTTTCTTCTTAGACCTTTTAGCATAGTTAGAGATACAAGAGTCTTGAAGAGGGTAGCTGACATTTTTTTCATAGTTGAGATAATTTGCCTTTTATCATTTTCTCATCAGCTGCTCCCTCCTGTTAGCAGTAAAATTGTTTTGACAAGTGTTATTTTGTCTCATCCACATCCTATTATGGAAGAGCTCAAACTAATCAAGTGAACTTGCTAACAGTGGGTACTGTTGGATTGTAACATAATCTTCCCAGTGAAATGGAGGATGCCCCATCACATGAGTCATTTTAAAACTGAAGTAGGCAAGTCACTGAGGAATATACTGTAGGGAACATTTCTGTACTGTCACAGGATAGACTAGATGAGATAATGAACTATTTTCATGACTCCCTGATGTTGAACTTTAGCATTTCAAATGCTTGATAGAGTGATATGTTGGCTGTATATTGGCTAAAGATTGTCCATAGAGTAGTCTCCTGTCAGCAGATAATAGTGCTAAGGCTCATCAAAAAAGTCATTACTAGTGGAGAGCTAGCATCACTTGAAGGTTTTTGTGGAGTACTTCATTGTTAGGAAATTGGCATAGAATAGTGTTTGTCAGCAGGCAAATCCACGAGGCCAAATTCATCCATTGTATGATTTCCATTTTTACTGACGAGTTAAATAGCCAAATTTAGCTACTTAATTTATCTGTATTTCACTAAAAATAGCTAAATCCATGTTACTTTAGCAACACTCTTTGAAACAAACTATTCTTTTGGGATCATCTCTTCTGGTTCCATTATGTATCATCTTTTGAAATATGCCTGCTAGAGAATTGCTGTTAACACTTAAGATTTTGATGAGGAATCTGCATAGCTCCAGTTGGTGTTATAAGAAAAGGTGAAACATTTGTAGCCTACTTTATTTACTATTTTGTCTCATCAGGTATATAATTTACACATTTTTAACACAGGCTTCTTTAAACATAATTCTGCTGTGTGTAATACTACTTTGAGTTGCCTATATTTTATAAGTCCATTTAAATTAAATTAATCAGAATTTACTGCTGGCAGTCTTCAAAATTTCACACTGTACATAAATGAGTACTACAGTATTAAGAATAGGCCTGAAGCAATTCTAGATCTGGGAAAATCCCAAACAATGCAGAACTTGAAGTTCAGGCTGGTTTTCTTTAATGAACTCTATAGTTAGTTCCTGGGGAACAGGTACCTTCAGATGCAGGATTCCAAAACCATGAATTTAATAGCTCAGCTCCTCTCTCCCTCCATTATTTACCTTTTGTATTTGAAATATATTTCTCCATTAGTGAGTAATTTTTGGTTCTCAACTTTTCAAGCCAACTTTTCTATTGTTTTGACTCAAAGTATAAAGTGTACCTTTTTGTTCTGTATTCTCATTTTATACACTATATCAATGACATTTGATGTGGTGATATGGTCAATGGTGATTTTTTGCTTCTGAAAGCAAAATATATTTATATTTTTAATTGTGCTTCCAAGTTGGTTGGTGAGATGGATGGTAAAAGTGTGTGCTTTCAGCTTAATGTGTTAGAGTCTATTGATCTCTCCTATAAATCGTGATCTTTCATTCCCAAGCTAGTGTGACATATCTAACCTACTAGATTTCTGCTTAAGTATTTTCTACAAAAAATGGAAACTTGGCTGTGTTACAAGGGAAAGTACAAGAGTACCATGCAGACATGCCAGGAGAAAAACAGGAAGGCCAAGGCATGAATTGAGATGCAACTAGCAAGGGAAATAAAAGGCAATAAAAAAGGGTTCTGCAAGGATGTCAGAAGTAAGAGGAAGATAAAGGAAAGTGCGTGTCCCTTACTGAATGTAGAAGGCAATCTAATACAAGATGCTGAAGAAAAGAATTTTATGCTTTTATTACTTCAGTTTTCAGGAATAAGGTCAGATACAAGTTAATGAGTGCAATTGGCAGCAAAGATACGGAAGGAGACAAGCAGCTTAGAGTACTGGAAGAACAGGTTTGGGGGTTATGTAGAGTAAAAACAGATATTGCCAATGGCAGTGGATCAAGCTTTGGCAGGATGTATCCCTCCACAGCTGATCTGCTTTATTGGGAGAAAGAAGTCACCCATTGCCCTGCATCAGGCAAAGGCCTGATGTGGGATAACAGGCAATTCCTTGTATCCCTCACTGCCCAATGCCTCCTGGCTGGGAACCTGTACAAGGTCCTGTGTCAACCCATGCCATATGCAGAAGCACAGGTCAGCATGGTGTGGTCTGGGATCCAGAGAATCCCTGGAGCAGCTTCCTTCCATCCAAAGAACTGCACTAGCTCATACCTTTTGTGAATTACTGGTTAGCATTGGTACCAGTAAAGAGGTACAGGACAGGGCAGCACAGGACCCAGGGAATTCCTAGTGCCCCATGCCTCTATGCTGGGAGCCATCAGGTCCTGTGCCTTCAAACTGGGACCCGTGTAGGATTTCTTCCATTTTGAAGACATGCTTCTGGAAATTCTGGGATGGGTCTTCATAAGCGGGAAACCTCAACTTTCCCTGTTTACATAGAGGCACCCAGAAATTTCCTATGGCACATCTCTGTAAGTGGAAAAAGCCAAGGTGTGTACAGTCAGGCTCCTGAAGCCCTCAAAGTATCTTCCCAGGGCAGCTGGAGAGTGCAGGCAGCTCTGAGCTGCCTGCAGTTTCCCACCACAAAGCAAATAGATATCTATTGCAATAAAGCGGCACTATTTTACACTACTTTTTGTTGTACCATATCAGTCTATGTGCTTGCCATTTGTGCTTCCATCAAAATGTTTATGGTGGCACAAATGCAATGTCAGGCAATGTCTGTTTCTACCCTTAGAAAAGTGGGATGTTTTCAAGCTGGTAAGGCCAGATGAAATGCATCCTAAAGTACAAATCCTGAAGGAATTGGCTGAAGTAATTACTGTTGGCTATTATCAATGAGAACTTTTGGAAGTCAAGTGAGGTTCCAGATAACTAGAAAAGGGCAACTATATAGTGCCTATCTTTAGGCACAAATGATACCCTAAATACCAGGAAAGATCATGGAGCAGGTCATCAATGAATATAGATGCACTTTGAGCAGAACAAGGTAATCAGGAAGAGCCATTATGGTTTGCTCAACAAGAGTAAATCGTGCCTGAACAACTTGGTCTCCTTCTTTGATAAAGTGATGGATTTTTTAGGTTTGGATAGACCAGTGGCTGTTTTAGCAAGGCTCTCTACACTATTTCTCATGACATTCACATTAGTAAGATAAGGAAATGCAGTCTAAATGAGATTACAGTAAGATGGATACATAACGGATATCTAACTGGGAAGGGTTGTCAAGAAGAATTCCCCAAGGGCCTGTCCTGGGTCTACTACTGCTTTAATATCTTAACTAATGATGTAGAAGAGGAGCACAGATTTAGCATATTTGCAAATGACAGCAAGTTGGATAGAGTTCAGACACTCCAGAAGGTAGGATTAAGATACAGGATGACCTTGAAAAAAAGAGAGTGATCCAAAATTCACTCATCCTTATTGAATTTTATTCGATTAAAATCTGAATTTGGTATAGAACAATTTCATATGCAGATAGAGGGGAGAATGACTGATTAGGCTACAGGAGGAAGAAAAAAACCTGGAGGTTATAGTGGACCATAACTTGAATATGATTTGACTGTGTGCTCTTGTTGCAAAAAAACAAAAAAAGGAAGAAAAAAGATTAGACATCTAGGAAATGTGATTGAAGAGGAACAGCTAAAATAACTGGGAATATTTAGCCTAGAAAAGAAAAGACTGAAGGGAGATTTGATAAGTCTTCAAATGCCTGAAAGGTGGTTGTAAAGAAGATGGTGATAAACTTCTAGATGACTAGAGGGGACAGGACAAGAGAAATTTAGGTTATATATAAGGAAGAACTTTCTCATTATGAGGGCAGTTAAGGATTGAACTGGCCAACTAGGGAGGCTGTGGAATCTCCATCCTTGGAACTTTTTAACACTGATCTAGGATGGTTAAATAGGGATGATTCTGCCTTGATCAGAAGGTTGGACAAAATGACCTCCTGAGTCCCTTCCCACCCCATTTTCTGTTATTCTGTGTTTCCAGTAATATAGTCTTATTGAATTAACTGTCAAGTCTGAAGTTCTCCGTTATATGTCTTCCAAAATTAATCTATTTATTTCTGATGATTTATCATTCTGGATAATACTATATTGTGCTGGGTCTATTGTGTTAAGAATTCTACTTGCAGTATGTTGAGAAGTGTTTAACTGTTAGGACCCCTTAGACTGTGACAAGGGATTGGGGTTCTTTCTTAGCTTTGCCACAGGTCTTGTGTGTAATCTTGAGTAGTTTACTTTATATGTGTCTCAGTTATCCCATGTGAAAATGTGAATAATATCATCTCTCTACCTACACTGGTGAGGAAATCCCATAAATAAATTGAATGAACACTATCCAAGTGTTGGCCTTTGGATAGATTTCCACACACAGAAACTTGATTTAAGATTGAGAATCCACATGGGCAAGGATTGAATTAAAGGCATTTAATAGCTAAATTGCTTTCCTTGTCCATCACCCAACTGATTTGTGCCATTACAATTTCAGCTGATCTGAGGATTGTTTTCCAATTGTTAAAGATAAAAAACAAACATTGGAAACATAGAAGTTCATAATCAAGGAACCTGAACTTTTCTTCATTTGTTCAAGGACTAGTCAAAATCCCTCTTCCTATGAGTGTTGGGTGGCTCATTCATCCCACAAGATCCATAATAGGTTTTCCAGGCATTCAGGGAGCAAAAATACAGCCACTATTGACTGACAGCCCTTCTGTTTTTAGGGTGTCATAACTCACTAACACTCTGTCCACTTGCTTCAAATTTGACAGAAAATCTTTAACTCAGCTTAAGGCTTAACCTATCAGTTTTGAAACGAATATTTCTTTGTTTGTAGCTTGTAGAAGGATAGCTAAATCAGCTGATGGTAGAAACTCAAATGTGCATTAACTGTAGTGATTCCTTTAACTGCTTTAATTTGCTGCTAAGATTGGACTGTTGCTGCAGTTTATACTTCTTACACCAGTTTCTGTTTGCTATTTGAGAATCCAAGATTTTGTTTCGGCTAGTATGTTGTGAATTGACAACCATCTGGTTAGTTCAGAGACTTTAAATTGCAGCCTTCAAGTGTAGATTTAGCATACACTAATATGAAGAGACATGCACTAAACTGATAAAGAAATCAACTTGAAGTGTTTATTACAGATATATTTCAGTAAATTAATTGTGATGTATTAAAAAAAATAATCTTAAAATTTGCTGGCATATAACAGGCTCTGTTACTATTCTGGTAGCAACTTCAATTAATCTGTGTTTTTGTTAAACTAATGATTTTAAATTTACACACACATTTCAGCTGATTAAAAATCCTGATAACACTAATCCACAATTGCACAATAACTATGTTACAGCTGTTCTTTAACTGCAATAAACACTTAGGCATATCCTCTATCTCTTAAAAGTACTAAGTACCATGTGGCTACTTCATGAACCTGAACTGTGTTCATTATATTTTCAAAGTGTGGTTTTGTAATTTGCTTTTCTGTGACCAAAATATATAGACAGAATTAATCCTACACTCTTTACTCACACACTATTGAAATTGCCAGAGTAAGAACCATAAGAGGAAGCCAAATGTAAATACTACATAAATAAAATTGCCATTTAAAATAGAGTAAAGAACATGGCTAAGAGAGGAATAAATAAAATAAAATAAAGTGAAGATGTTTATGCCATTTGGTGCCAACTTTGCTCGATATCTCCTAATTGGATGAAACAAAGAGAGGTAAAAATAAGGTTAAATTTCGGGGACATTTCCCTTGAGTCACTGTTCCTAAAATCTGCTATTGACTTCCATCAGACAGCAGTGAAAATAATTAAACTAGATGGAACAATAACACAAGGGGCAGGGGCTGGGGTGGATGACCTGCTAGCCATTTTCCATTTCTAATATCTATGATTCAGTTATGGATTGATTGGTGCAAATTGGTCTCAAAAGGCTAAGACAATCATTACTCCTTATACAGTGGTGACATTTAACACTGTCCATTGGACTGGATACTAAATATCTTTACTTCATGCTACTATAGTATTCAATATAGTAGGGATGTCGAAATGTAGATAGTTCTGCAAATACTAATTTTTCCCCCCCAAGGGAAAAATTGACAGGTTTTAAGAGTGACTACTGATGATGGATTTCAAATTTTCATCAATAATATTTCAGAATAAGCATCATTCCTTGGAAAAGGGACATCAAAGGCACTTTAAAAGGTAATTAGTAGAAAAAAAATAACCATGAGGTTAAGCAGGTACAGATCAGGACTGATTTGGGACAAATACGATTAGAATTTTGGAACTTTTAAAATTTAATTCTTAGTTTATTATCCTGCCTCCTTCAGATCTCAAGTGTCTACTTTCTCCAGGTGTTCTTCAAAACATGTTTTCTTTGGAAGAATAAAGGGGTGGATGGTTTCTCAGAGGTGGGAAGTATACTTGTATAAAATTATCACTCATTTCTTTTATTATTTTTCTACTTCAGTTTCCTAGAAATAGAAGAAGAGAGATTCCTTTGTACCCCCAAGAAAAGAGACTCCTCAGTTGGCCAGACAGGTGTTTTTTTAGAAGTCTTTATGAAAACAAGACTGTAATATGATCTTTGTTTGGAATGTGCAGTTATATTATCCTGGAAATCGTATATTTTTCTCTTACTCATATCTCAGCATAGAACTAAAGCAAATAATATCATATATTTTTGCACAAGGAATTCTATCCTAAGAACTTGATGAACAAAAGCTTTTTATTTAAAAAAAACCTCTTGTGTCTTATTAAGAGTGTAGACTGTCTGCTATTACACAACATAAGAATTTTCTTTCAGAATAATCATATAACGACTGAAGTGAAGCTTTTTAAGACTGATTTATTTTAAGTCTCCATTTTTTTAATAGATTCTGAAACTATTGTGTTTTATTTTGAGGTAAATTATCCTATTTGTAAAGAATATAAGACTTTTTGAACAATGCAGGAAGCTGGAATGGTAAAGGTAAAAATTACAGACCTATCTTCAAATGACTGGGTTACTGTCCTGCTTATTCAAAACCAACTGATGTCCCTATTGTACCATGGGAAAATGGACTACTTCAGAGATTATGGAAAACCACCATAATGGGGTGCTGTCAGATCCATTAATTCAGTAGAACCCTCGGTACAGTAACTCCTTCCAGATGGGCATTGTGAGGAGGCTTGAATTAAGAAGCCTTTTGAGGGCTTACTTACACTGGGTAACAGCAGCAGTACCCCTTGGTAATTAGAGAAAGAAAATGGGAAAAAAATTAAATGAATGCAGTCATAAATGTACTATGTGGTTGAAAGAGACAACTCGGGGTACCTAGAAAGTTAAGAGTCCTACAGAAATTTTTAAAAATATAGCTGTCTTTTCCATACAGCCTTGTAAACTATTGTAATTTAATAACATAAAGTTTAGCCCAGAGTCTGTAGAGGTTGGAGAATTTTTCCCATTGATTTCAGATGGCTCCGATCAGCCCTAGAAACAACAATATTTAGTTATATATTCCAAGATACACTATTTTCCATTCCCCCCCTCCACCAGAATGGGTGGAAATGATACTAAGGGCACATCCAGCTGAACCCTCATGTGCCTCTTGCAGCATCTCAAACCCCTTTGAGACACTGCAAGAGGCATGTGTGGGAACAAAAAAATGTTCCCCATGCTGCAAATTTGTAGCAGGGGAGCAAAATTAGATCCCTGGATATTCAGGAGTCAAACAATACCCCAGGGGGAAAAAAATGGGTCCTGAGGCAACTGGAGGCTCGGTCTTCCACAGAGATGCTCTGGTAGCCTGCCAGAGTGTCTCTGTGGTTGGCCCTTTCCCTAGTCCTGAAGAATGCTGCCTACCTGTGTGGGCCAGGCAGTGATACAAGCTGCAGGGACCTGAACCCAGCTTCTGCCAGGTCAGTAGGCAGTTGGGGAGCTGGAGGAGGGGGGAGGTGACCTTGCCCAACTTCCCATTCGTTCCCTCCACCCCTGTTCATTCTCCCCACACCCCATTAGTTTTCCCCACTCCCTGTTTGTTCCTCCCACCCCTGTTCATTCTCCCTGCTCCCCATTAGTTCCCCCCGCTTGTTCTCCCAGTTCCCTGCTCGATCTCCCAGCCCCCCCACACTCACCAGCAGTAGCAGAGAATGAGCAGGAGGCTGGAGAGGGCAGGGGAATGTCTCATTTCCAGGGGCATATCTCCAGCCTCCTGCTCGTTCCCATGGTGTCTCCAGCCTCCCGAGGCTGGAGACAAGCAGGAGAAGGAGCAGGGAGCTGGAGAGAGCAGGAGGCTGGAGACAAGACCTGGAAACAAGCTGGAGACTTCCTCTGCTCTCTCCAGCCTCCTGCTCATTCTCTGCTACTGCTGGTGAGTGTGGGCGGGGGGGTTGGGAGAGCAAGTGGGGAGCTGGGGGAATGAATGGAGGGCAGGTGGAATGAACGGGAGATAGGGGAAATGAATGGGGGATGGGAAATGAATTGGGGTGGGGGAATGAACAGGGATGGGGAGAATGAATGGGGGGCAGAGGGAATGAATGGGTATCAGGGGAATGAATGGGGAGCTGGGGGAACCAATGGGGGTGGGAGTGGGGGGAACGAGCCTCCTACTCATTTTCCTATTCTCTCCTCAGAAAAGACGCCACTGGCACTGTCATTGGTGCCTGTGGGCAGTCGCCGCTTGCCACCACACCCCTTCTCCCCCTGCCACCAGCGACATCTATGGGCAGTCAGCAATCACCACTGGCCCCCGCTGTCACTGCTGGTGGTATCTGCGGATGGTCACTGACCCCTGGTCAGCGATCACTACTCCTCTCCCCCCTAATGCCAGCACCAGCAGCGTCTGCGGGAACTCCCTGGTTACCACTGCTGCCATGCTCCCACTGCCACCAGCGCCGAAATGCCCTGCCAGCCACTGGGGCACGCAGCATTCATGCAGGGGACCCACCCCTCCAAAACAGCCCCCACACCCACAGTCCCCCCACACCTAACCACACACTGACTCACATCCCCCCCCATCCCTCCACACCCATCCACACACCCATCCACATCTCCGCACCCCACTTCCCATACTTTTCTGCAAACCCCACATCCCCCCATCACACACCTGCAATGTATTAAGGAAACCAAAAGCAAACATTAAAACATACAGATATTTAGGATTTATTTTATTATGATGCTAGAGACACTGGTAGGCTTCCAAATTTCTTTAACATTGTAAATATAACAATAAAACATTGCCCATCTGATCAGTTCCACTTTCTGTCTTTCTTTTCTTCTAATTGTGGAAGAGTGTGGATTTTAGGGTATTTTAAAAAGTGAATTTGGGATGCTGCTTCAGCAGTCTAGCTGACACAAGGTGCTAGTGTCCCCAGATACCAAGTAGCTGGGCCTCAGAAACTCCTGAGGACAAGTAGCCCTGAGGTGCTGGCCAGGACAGGTTTTTATACTGCTGGGGCCAGTGCAGGTGCTGGCCCCAAGCTCTAGCTCCCCCTGGCTGCAGATCCAGGAGGAGCCAGGCAGGGTTATTTTGCCCCAGGTACCACAATTTGCTCCGTAACAAAGTGCAAGTCTGAGCACGTGTGCTGAGGCAAAAAGCCTTGGCTCAAATTTGCACCGCTTCTATTTGAGCTGCTGCAAGTGCACATGCTTGCATGTGTGGATGTGTCCTAATGGTACAAAACTTCTGTACTTTAATATTAAAAACGTGTCAAAAGTCAAAAGATGTGCGACCTCAACATGCTACAGAAAACTTGCTACTTTCTCTGCAGCAGATCAGTTTTATTACAGCTTGATTTAGGGGAAAAGTTGCAATGCTGTTGTAGTGTTTTTATTCTTAAGTTACCAATATATACTGATTTTGATCCTTTAATCCAAGTATTATCTGGAAATATAGCCATCTATATAGATATTTAAATCCTATAACATCATATAAAATATAGTATTGAAAGAAAAGTATTTGGCTGTCCTAGTTGGTCTAAGGACATAGGCAGGCAAGGTTCTTTGAGTAGATGTGATACCTTTTATTAGACCAGCTAAACATTTGGAAAAAAAGTTGTTTGCAAGATTTTGAGCACAAACACCCTTTATCAGGTATAGGGAGACTCTGCTGGTGTTATGCTCCAAGGTAAAAAGAAGCTGATTTACAACAAGCATGTCTGTGAAAATGCAAATAAGTGGAAGTTAGGATGATAATAGGTAGAGACAGGAGAGGAGGGGTAGAAAGGAGGGAAATGCATGAAGGAATGCAAGTGGTCAGCTGGAGGCAGGTTACCTTGGGTATCAGATGTTGGGCAGGTTGTAATGTATCATGAATCCAATGTCTATATTTAGTCCATAATTTATTGTATCTAGTAGATTTATAAAGTGAAGTTTGTTTAGTTTCTCCTACATATTTTCCATCAGTTGCCCTGGATGAGATGTTACATTTCTGGAGGTGCAGGTGTAAGATCCAGGAATGGTGATGGTTCTGTTGTGGGGTGTATTTATTGTGGGACTAATGGAGATGTGTTGGCAGGTTTTATATTTCTTGTCATGGCATGGTCTGGATCCATTTGGTGTGGTTTGGACCAGAGAAAGCTTGCCTCTGGTGACGAGGTTGGCAAGGTTCGGTGCTTGTTTAAAGGTTAGGATGGGTGGTTCTGGAAAGATATCTTTAACAATTGGGTCTTCTTTTAGTATTGATTGGAGTTGTTTTAGGATTTTCCATATAGGTTCCAGGGAAGGATGGTGTTATAACTAATGGTGTGTATTTCGTGAGTATTTTCTTTTTGTACTGGAGCAATTCTTTGCATAGTATCCGGGTGGCTCTTTCAAAAGTGTGATCTATCTCTCTGGAGGAATGTCCCTGTTGGGTGAAAGCCCTTCTGGGATTAGTGAGGTGACAATTGGAGGTATTGTCCTCAGTGCAAATTTGGTGGCATCGGAAAGCTTGGTTGTAGATTACAAATTTTTTGGTGTGTTCAGGGTGATTGTTGATTCTGTGAAGATATATGTATTGGTCTGTGGGTTTTTTGTATATGGTGGTTTGTATTTTACCATTCCATTGCCCACCCCCACGCTCTCTACCCTGAGTTTCTGGGCCCTTCAGGAGTCCCATGGGCCACAGGAAATGAATCCATGGGCTGTCTCTGGTCTACGAGCTAGGTATTTGACATTCCTGCTCCAGATGGTTCAAATGTAATTTTCTAACTCCTTTCATTTTACATATAAGACTACAGACAAGTATGGTACTGGACTGAGAAAGTTACCTAGTCTAGAAACAATCATTTGTATTTTATTTTGTGACATAATTTACATTCTCCTTAGATTTGGTTTCCAAGCTCTCTAAAAAGTAATCTACCAACCAATTAGTATCCTGTACTATAAACCTAAATCAAATATACTTTCAGAAGGTCTCTGCTTTAGAAATGAACTTTAGGAAAACTGTATTGATTTTGTAAATTAAAAATGTAGAATTGAATGAAAGGAGGTCAAGCAAAGGACTGACCCAAGGAAGCAATCTTTAAATGAGAGCTGCCTTGGATTCAACACAGGGGAGGCAACAAGAAGGCAGGAAAAAGGATTCATTTGCAAATGACCTGCAATTGCAAAGTCATTCACTTCCCAAATAGGATTAAACTTGTTCCATCAGCCATGACAACTGAAAAGATCATGGTTATAAATTCCATTTGCCATAATGAATTGAAAGTGTCTGAGTTTGCAAGCGGCACTCATCATTGATGGACAGTTAGGTTTGTGCATCATTTTTACAGTAAAATTAGCTTCCACAAAATGTAAAGTATAGAAGGAGCGGCAGCAGTGACAGAGTTTAAAGCGTAAACAATTTATTTGTTATTAGAGGTTGAGTAGTGGGAGAAGCAAACAATGATTCCATGCCTGTTCTTTAAATAACTTGCTTCATTTTAAGTAAATCTGAGCACAAAACTGAAAAGAGTCTCTAGCGAGATGTAAACAAAGAAAAGTGGATGAATCCTTTCCTGACACACCACATATCAGAAATAAGAAAAGGTTGTGTATAGGTAATACTTTCTTCTCATCTACTTAGGTATAAATCAGCACCAACTCCCCTACAACCAGTGGAACCATAGTCATATGTAAACTTTAAAAGTGGAAATAATAATCAGACTTTTAGATTAATCTCAGCCTTGCATCAGAATTCAAGAGTGAGACCATGTATTGACAGATCTAAATGCAGAATTGGGACCCAAGTCCACAGGCTTCCAGTGTATTCGTTACACACACCTTTAATCTTGCTTTATTTGCTGTAGACTAGGTATGATTATCAGTGGATGAAAACTGCTCATATGCACTGAAGAAATATGGCCATTTATAATTGGTAAAGTACTCTGTAGTGCTGCTGAAAACTGTCCAAGATTTTTTTTAAACAGTTCTAGCTAAACAGAATTAACCATTTTTTATGAACACCATGAAAGTATAACAGCTTCTCAATTACTGCAAGGTTAACATATAATTAATTTGCTAATTTTAATTACAACCCTCCAAAATATACTGCATAAATGCTCAGAGGAGAACAACAGCCAGGTGCCAACAGTAATCAGCCAAGGTTATTACAGATTAGAAGGTCTGTAGCAACCATGTTAAGGAAGAGTAAAAAAAAAAAAACCTTTGTAAAAGCAACACATGTTTATTGAAACTCTGCAGGGAATAACACTTGCTGTCTACTTCTGCTTCTGCAAAATTATGGGTATTGCCACTTGCTTCACTCTTTCCTGGCTTAACGTATAATTGCAGTTGAAACATATGATTGCCTTTTCTTTCTGTCACATGCTATTATCTTTGTATTATGTATTGACTTTCATCATATAAACTGCATGGAAAATTTAATTACAACAAGATATTAGTCAGTGTTTACAAAGTAGTATGAATATGTAAAGTTTTGTGTTTCTGCCGGGTAGCTTAGTGAACTCTAGAACAGAAATCCAGTTGGTGAAAATATGTCTTTCTATGCCAGCTCTGTACTGGAATGACCATTTTGGGTGTAGGCATATCTTGATTAGTGCTAATATTACCTTTTTTCATGTTGGCTATGATTCTGTAGTCTAACCAATTTATTTGGACCAAAGGAACTCTCTCAGTCCTAGAGCTGGTCAGGAGCCTAGTCTCTTTTTTCAGGGGCAGGCAGAGTAGTAGGGACTAGGGGTGTGCAAAGTGGGCCCTATTTGGTTCGGATTTGGATTCGGTGCGAATCAGGGACACCGATTCAATTCGTTGATTTGGATCACTGTCCCTGATTCGATTCAGCCGAATCTGAAGATTTGATGCTGATTCAGAGAATCAGCCATTTGGGCATAGACACAGCTTTAAAAGTTTTTTCTACATACCTTGAGGTACCAGCGCAAAGTACTTCCGATCCACTTCCAGGTCTGCTGGGGAGTGTATGCCCCTCCTGGCTCAGTAACTGGCTGTGGGGGGACCCTGGGTGTCCCTTCCAGACCCAGGAGGTACCAGTCGCTGAGCCAGGAGGGCACAGGGGGGCCCCCAGCGTGCTCCATGGCGGACCCGGAAATGGACCGAAAGTTGTCCACTTCCAGTTTGTTGCTGAGCACTCTGGGGAGCCCCCTGTGCTTCTGTGGGACCCTCCATGTGCTCCAGCATCGCAGCATTCACGAGCCCCTGCTACCTAGAGGTATATAGAAAAAACATTAATGCTGTCTCTATGTCCAAATCTCCAAATCTTTTCAAATCATTTTGGAAGGTTCCGATTTGATTGAGAGAAATTAAAGGGTCTTCTGATTCGATTTGGATTTGGAGATTCAGCCACCGAATCGGGCTGAATCTCCGCTGAATTGAATCAGGGACCGAAACTTTGCACAACCCTAGTAGGGACCATTCATGCAACATGATATCAGCCAGTGACAGAGGCCATACTTTTTTACTCTGTAGATGACAGCATCAGCTTCAGTACTCCTATCTAGGAAAACCCCTAGGAAAATTAATCCCTTGAGTTTAAATCTGCATTATTTTGAAGGACAAGTGCAAAAGAGAAATAATGAACTTGAGAATCATGTCCACTAGACCTATTGGTGTAACAAAGCTAATATTGTAGAATAGTGGCAAAGGTGAGCCCCCAGCATCCTATTTATACTAGAACACCTGAGTAATCCAGTTGTTTTACAAAGAAAAAGAAATTATCTTTGTTTTAGAAATATGAGAAGATAGGGTCATAATCTCTGAGTAGATCTATGCCAAAACATTTTAGACAAAGAAAGAGTTAGTTCCTTGCCTCTAAATAAAGGCAGCTTATTTGTATTTTACATTTTAAATTCATAGTAAAAATCTTCAGTTGCATTTTATGCTTCAAGTTCCATAACTTCTTATTGTTCTTGTTGTTGTTATTGGATCAGCTGCATGTTAAGTGTTTGTTCTTTGGAACCATTACAAAACATGATCCATATTTTTAAAAGAAGACTTTTTTTTAAAAAGCATCTAAAATGTTGGTGTCAAAGGAAATTAATTTCCTGGCTGGCTTGTGTTTTTCTCTGAGGCAGATATTGATGAGTGTGCAGAGGGGATCATTGAGTGTCACAACCATTCACGCTGTGTTAACCTCCCAGGGTGGTACCACTGTGAGTGCAGAAGCGGTTTCCATGACAATGGAACCTATTCTCCTTCCGGAGAGTCCTGTATTGGTAAGCGATGCTCAGCACAGAACTTTTTTTTTTCTTCTGCATGGTGTCATACACTTACTATTATGATGGCATGTCCTGAACGGTTACTGTATTTAAAGTTAAAATTAAGATGTAACCAACCATTTGTTAACCTCATCACTACCCTTAGTAATGCAATGTAGATATTAGTACAAAAGACATGAACCATCACATTTCTGAATAGTCGTATGGAAAGGGGACAATCAGAGGTCAAAACTGTGACTTGCCATCCTTAGCCATTTATCACCATATGCCACTTGGAAAAACTGAAATAATGCATCCGTATCTAGCCTTTTTTGCCATTGTAATAAGCAACATGAATGTGGGCACTGCTTTTCAACTCGCTGCTTTCAAATTACAGCAAAAAGATACAGGGTATTTAATCATAAGTCAAGCATTCTTTTATTTGTTTATTTTGTATTGTTGTCTGCTTTTATCCTGTTTTATTTTTAGGGCTATACAAAATATACTGTAACACATTTTTTGTTTGGCACATACCATATTTATAGGCTAATGTCATAAGAACATGGATTTGAGAGTATTTTCCAAAGTGTGTAGGATCACATTTGTTAGGCTTTGTTGCTAAGACTTAAAGTGAGAACAGAACAAGACCTCTAGGTATGTACTGCTGTTTCTGCTGCTTACCTGTGCTGTATGACCTTGATTGGGTTGCTTTGCCTTTAGACTTTGCACTAGGTATCGTGGTAGAATTGTACTGTTCTTTATGCACCCAACCAGCACTTTCATACAGTTAGCAATCCTATACCATTTGCAGTATGGATACATGAGTGCCCTTACAGCTCCTACGCATCCTCAGTAGGCTGCATTCTGCCAGGACAAGTACATGGCTCCGAATTGGAATACCTGGGTGAGCATAAATTCTGAATCCACAGGTGTTAGAACAGGCAGGGGATTCTCTCAGTTTTTATAATGGTTAGGGCATGCATGTGAAAGAGAGCTGTATCAGACTTGCGGAACCATATCATCCAGGCCCTGGTGTTTCCCGAGGGTATTGGACTGTAGCCATGTACTGTGTGAGGCAACCGTCAAATCAGCCCCATGTGCTGCATAGGAAGTGTGGGGCCAGTCTTGTGTACATGGCAGGACCTGTCTGGGTCATATGCTGCCATTGGGTCCAGATCACATATTGGTGGCTATGCTTAGGCCTGGGCTAAGACACAGGCCAGCTTGGGGCCAGTCGTGCTCTTGGGGCCCATCCAGGGCTCACACTACCAGCAGTGCCATGCTGCCACTGGGCCCTCGACCAGTAAAGAGCACACACTGCCCACAGCACCATGCTGAAATGGCCCCACATGTCTCATCCAACATTCAGGGCCAGTCTGCAGGCCCAGTTCATCAGAGGGACTGGCTCAGCACCACTCATCAGGCCTACAGGGTTTGACTTCCATGGGTTGGAGCATTCACCCAGGAAGCAGCAGACGTGTTCTAGGCCTGCCTCATGCAGAGGGGTTTTGAACCTACACATTCTGACTTCCCACAGGTCAGGCGGTATATAATTTCCCTGTCCAGCTCTTCAAGTTTATCATTTATACCACTGTAAGAGATCAGAGTCTGGCCTTGAGTGTTGTTAGTTTGAACCCTTAACTAAAGTCATTTTAAAGGATTTGCCCTTTGAAATAACCCTATGGATTTCCTAGAGAATTGTAACTTTTCTAGAGTTTTGTTTTTAAACTGATCTATATAATTATCAAGGAGGGATATACTTCTCTATATTAAAATATATTTTATGTTTTAAATATCTTTGAAAAGGATGTCATTCTCTATTAACTTCTATAGATATTTAGATCAGCTTCTTAGAACTTGGATTTCTTTAGAATTCTAGTTGTTTAATCCCTAATCAATGTTTATGAGTTTTCCATAAAAAATATATTTCTGGGTATTGTGACTATGCTTCTGATTATTTTGAAAAAACTTTACTTAACATTGTAAATTGTTCAGATTTTGGCTAGTATACTTGTAAAGTGAAAAGGATTTCTGCTTATTGAAAACACTAAGAAACTGTAAAATTCAAGAATAATAGCTTAGAACGTAATATCTTGGAGTCTTAAATTTCAATTGTTGAGACAAAGCTACCCAACTAAGTCCCAGTAGGCACATCTACACAAGACGTTTGCAGCAGAGTAGATTAATTAGCTCTGCAGTAAATGTTGTGCACCTACACATGCACCCCTATTACGCTGGAGTAAACTAATTAACTCTGTAGAAGGATAGTACTTGTAAATACAAGTACTGTCCTGCTACGGCACTTTTTACTCCTCAGCAGTGCACGCACAGATGCAACCCTGGCTGGAGGAGGTATGAGGGGGCTTCAGTGTTAGGGCTGCCTGTTGGATAGCCCTGCACTGGAGCACCCTTGTGCCCCAGTCAACCCATCCACTGCGTGTTGAGCCAGGGGGGAGCAGCCCCCAGCCTGGCAGACTGACCTCTGGAGCTAACTGCATGCAACACAGCTCAGTGCACGTCGCGGGATGAAAAGGTATGTGTATAAATGCCCTAAAAGTCTTAAGGGCACTAGTGATAAAGGGTATCCATAACATTTCTTCATGCCTTTCTGTCTCAGGTATTTCTAAGGTGCTTATCACTCCTCTGTGCATGCCAGGTCACAAATGTAATAACTGTGTTGGGCCAAACTACTGTACAATTCACTGAAATCAGTTGAGCTATGCCGGGACTGTATTTTGCTCGCTATAGTCACAGCTGATATGCACACCCAAAGCAATATGTTTTTTGAGTGGACCAATGTTTCCCTTGTATGTATAAGTATAGCACCTGGGAAAGTCAGTACTGTAAATGTTGAAGTTGATGGTAACCTTGCCTATGTATCTAAGAACAAAACTGAGCCCATAATGGTACATTCTATGATCTATGTTACATTCTATGTAGATTAAACAGCAATGTGTTTTCTTCAAAGCAAACTGCTCTCATTTTGACCTGCAGAGTATGTTGGAAGTTCAGAAAGGTGAGATGCTTATCTCACCATGTGTAAATGGTAAATGAAATGTGAAATTAATGGGGTTATTTTAATTTAGATAGCTTTTCTGAGTCATCTGCTACTGGGCATCAATGCTGAAAGGACTAGATTAGTTTCCTTTCTTCCTCTATACTGATTTAATAATAAAAAAATACAGTATTCTGTTATGTTGAAACAGATCATTTAAACAGTAAAATTCCTTTTAAAAATGTAACTAAAAATAACAGTTATGCAGAGAAATGAAATATGGATATTACAAGTACATTCCAGCTACAAACATAAACTAATACATGTTAGCTGAACATTTATTTGAATCACTTTATAGAGCTTATTTATGTGGGTAGAGTATTGAGTGTCAGGGCCAGAGTCATTCATCTTTTTATTTTATATGAGAGAGGGTTTGTCTGCATAGCAACAGCATTTGTTTGGGAATGTAAGAGATTATAGGCCCAAAATCAGAGTGGTAATCCAGGAGAGAATTTAACCCACTCTGCTGAAGTATTTCCTGTATGGTTTGTTGCTAGACACCTTTTCTTCATGACTGAAGAACAAATCCTAGGGAACTCCTCTTGAATAAATTGCAATATCAGTTCATTGCCGGACAGCTGCTTCCCCTTCCATTAAATACAGAGAGGAGGTGGAGGATGATCTATTGATGTCTAACCTCCTTTTTGGATTTTGGCCTTACACATCTGTACTATATGTGGACCCCCTGGTCAGTTCACAATGTCCTAATACTGGTATGTATATGTCTGAACCACTTTTCGCATGAGAAACATAGAAAAAATATGCAGCTTCTGTTCTTTGGGCATTATGGTATAGCTAATTGGTGTTAAAGATATGGCCTGTGGGCTGGATCTGGCCAATAAAGACTGGCCAGCAGTGCTGCCTGAGGGCACATATGCCCCAGAGCGGATAGTGGGGAAGGGCCCAGGACTGTGCTGCCACAAGGATTGGGCCCCTCACAGCTCCCCTGCTGTTCCCCTCGAGGTGCATGTGCACCTGCTGCCAGCAATGAGCTGGGCCAGGGCTATGCAGACCCCAGTGCAGCTGTTTGCAGCCTCCCTGCCACTGGCTGTGAGCAGCCCCCACTCCGAAGGCTGAGTAGCAGGGACCTGCTCAGAGCCTGGGCCAGTTGTGGCAGGCAGCTAGGAAGCTGCAAACAGCTGCACCAGGGTCCATGGAGTAGGGCTGTGCAAAATGGCTATGTCTCATTTCTATTTTGGATTCTGCTGTTTTGGAGAACAGTGATTCATTTTGGTGTTTTGGATCACTGCTTCGTTTTGATTTGGCTGAATCTATTGTGGAGTTTCAACGCTGTTTTAGAAATTTGGATTGGCCGGGGTGAGGCAGACAGAGCCAGGCAGCTGCAGGTTCTCCCACAGTTCCTCCAGCTGTGCCTGCCTCTCCCTGGGTGGGGGAGCCATGGGGGAAACCCCCATGGCTGCCCTGCCCAGCCCTATCCCCTGCCCGGCCCTAGTCTAGTGTTGGTACTTAAAAGCCTCACTCACCCGATGCAGCAGTGGCAAATGCGGCCTTTGGGAGTTGGGGTGGCTCCTGCACTGAGCTGCAGCCTGACACCACTCAGCTTCAGTGGCCCCAGCTCCCAGACAATGCACAGCATTCTGCTGAGCCATGCTGCACCTGCACCATGGAGCAGGTGCTGTGCAGGTGCCAGGCAGAGGGGGGCAATCCCTGCTGCCCCCCACTGCCCTGTGCTGCATGGGGGTACCCCGCCATGAGCACCCAGCGGCCCCAGTTGCCACTCCTGCAGCCAGTGAGTGCAGAGCTTTTTTTGCTTTTTTTTAAAGTGCCGGGATGCTGGAGTGGGCTGGGGGCATCAGGGATGGAGCTGGGTGGCACGTGCAATCAGGGTGCAGGGGCTGTACAGGTGGTGAGTTCGGGGCGTTATTTTTTTTTTTTTTAAGTGCCAGGAGTCAGGGCCAGGCAGGGCCTGGGGCTGGGCAGGGCAGCCATAGGGGCTTCTCCTGTGACTCCCCCTGGCTGTGCTTGATGTTGGTTGCGCCAAGCAGAATCGGGTCCTGGTGCTGACCCCAGGCAGCAGCAGTAGAATGCTGTCATCCCACATACAGATCTGGAGGGCTGCAGGGCTGTGCCAGACTCGTCCCGGGGGGCATGGGCACCTGAATCTGTGTGCAAGTTGACAGCAGGCTGCTGTCCCTCCCCTAGAGTCCTGGAATTGGAAGGGTCCTCAGGGACATCTTGCAGACACTGGCCAGCTACAGATGTCAATATCAGAGCAGTCCTTCCACCCCTCTTCCTCCTCCTCCTCTTAGTTTCTTTTTCCCTGCGAGCCTAGCTCCAAAACATTTCTGAAACATTTTGGATGGTTTCATTTAGTTTTGGAGTTGTTTTGGAGCCTTCCACTTCATTTTGGATTTGGTGTTTTGGGTGCCAAAATGAGCTGAAACACCACTGAAACAGAACAGCTGCCAAAATTTCACACAGCCCTACCATGGAGCCCTGACCTAGCTTGTTGCTAGTGGCAGGTGCATGCACGCCTTAGGGTGGATGGCAAGGGATTCATGAGGGGCCCAATCCTTGTTGTGGAAGTGCAGCTCTGGACCCTTCCCCACTGCTTGCCCTGTGGTGTTCATGAACCTCCTGCTCACAAGCCAGGCTGGTGCTCCACAAACCCCAGTGCAGCCACTTGCAGCCTCCCAACTGCCTGCCACAGCTGGTCCAGGCTCTGGGCAGGCCTCTGCCATCTGTCATGGAGCCTGGGCTACTCGCAGCAGGAGGCAGGGTAAGTGGCTGCACCGGGATCCATGGAGCCTTGGCCTGGCTTGTTGCTACCAGTAGGTGCTCGTGTGTCTCTGAGCAGGTGTCTGGGACTATACTGAGACAACAAGGAGCAGGCCTTTCACAGCTCCCCCACCATCAGCCCCTGGCATCTTAAAAGTAGATGTTGCTGGTGTTTGGGGCACTCTGCCCAAAAACTTTGCTGACCCCTGAAGTACAGTATGACACAGAACGGCATTGCACGGCTAGGACAGCTGCTACAGAGAATGAAAAACTGCTGAAGGGTAGTTCCAAAGAGGGTAGACTGTTCTCAGTGGTGGCAGATAACAGAACAAGGAGCAATGGTCTCAAATCACAGCAAGGGAAGTTTAGGTTAGATGTTAGGAAAAACTTTCTTACTAGGAGGGTAGTAAAATACTGGAACAGGTTACCTAGAGACATTGTGGACTCTCCATCCTTGGAGGTTTTTAAGACCTGAGTAGACAAAGCCTTGGCTGGGATGATCTAGTTGCAAGTAGTCCTGCTTTGAGCAGGGGATTGGACTAGATGACCTCGTGAGGTCCCTTCCAACCCTAATTTTCTATGACCAGGAAAAGTCATTGGTTTCCAAGTTGTGAAAAGCTCAACTCATGCTTGTCATCCTGTCATACATGCCAGGTGCAACAATCCTCCAAGCCTCAAACCTAGGCTTAAGTTTGAATAGATTTTAAATTTAATTCATGCTGCTTTAGGTTGGTTGCAGGCATTAAAAAAAAACAACAAATCACGCTTTACTGGAAGCAGCTGCGCTTTACTTCATCCCGGCTCTGCAGTATCTATATAGATCAGGTTCTTTAGCAGGACTTTTTTGTGCATATAACTAAAGCTGATTCAATCAGCTACTAGATAAAAGTGCCAAAACAGCCCCACTAAAATGCCTGATCTATACAGACATCAGGTGAGCTGGGTCCAACTAATGCACTACCTCTTCTGGGCACATGCTGGGCTCAGCGCGGGACTGTGCTGAATTTAAAGTAAAGCATCACTTTTTTTTAAACTTCTGGAAGCAGCCATAATGTATAGTGTGCTATAGCATTGTCCATTATTTGGTGTATAGAGTTGAAATCAATAAAAAAAGTAAAGCATCTTAATTTGTAAAACAGAAGGCTTGATGCTTCCTTTGAAGTTTTTCCATCTCCCCTTTATGCTGTAGAATTTTTCTTTTGTTGCTTCAGTGGTAGGTAGAAAGAGACATTACATAGACCCTCCTATATTGTCATCTATTTAATTGATTAAAACTTGAAATATCGGAGTCTATTTCAGTCACCGGTGAACTGGGGATAAATTGTTTTTCACTTCATAAACACTAAGACAAAGCTGCAGTGCTTATGAGCTAGCGGCTAACTTAAGAGCTAGTATTCCTAATGCTTCCACAGGGTTGTCATTTGAACTTAATAAACTATCAGGACTGGGCTTCATCTGTCATTTCTTTTTCCTCAGTACCAAAATGTTTTGCTATTATAGCATATTATACCAGCTACCGAAATAGCTAAGCAAAACTAAGTATGTTGAAATTTAGGGGGAACAGCAGTAGGGATTTTCCTTCTGTGACAGTTTAACATGCTATCAAACAGTGTACATGAATCACATACAGGTTTGTAGATTCATAGATAGTGAGGCTGGAATGGACCTCGGAAGATCATCGGGTCCAGCCCCCTTGCACCAGGCAGGAAAGACAACTGGGAGTCAGGTGACCCCAGCAAGGTGACTGTCCAGTCTCCTCTTGAAGATTTCCAGGGTAGATGATCGCACCACCTCTGGAGGGAGCTTGTTCCACAGTCTAGACACGCTGACTGTGAAAAAGATTTTCCTAATGTTGAGCCTGAAACGGTCTTCCAGGAGTTTCTGACCATTACTCCTGGTTTTCCCTAAGGGTGCCCTGGTGAACAGCTGTTCACTGAGCCCTTGATGTATGCCCCTGATGTAGTGGTTAGTCACTATCAAGTCCCCTCTCAGCCTTCTCTTTTTTAGGATGAAAAGTCCCAGATCCCTCAGTCTTTCCTCACATGGCTTGCCATGCAAATCTTTGATCATACAAGTGGCGTTTCTCTGGACTCTCTCGAGTTTTACCATGTCTGTGTTGAAGTGCAGCACCCAGTAATGGATGCAGCACTCAAGCTGTGGTCTCACCAATACCGTGCAGAGTGGAAAAATCACTTCCCTAGTTTTGTTGGAGATGAATCGATTGATGCATGCTAGAATATTATTTGCCCTGTTGGCTACAGCATCACCCTGCTGGCTCATATTTGTACTGTGGTCTATTATTA
Source organism: Alligator mississippiensis (assembly GCF_030867095.1). Classification (NCBI taxonomy): domain Eukaryota; kingdom Metazoa; phylum Chordata; order Crocodylia; family Alligatoridae; genus Alligator; species Alligator mississippiensis. The sequence goes on along the minus strand of NC_081825.1, from coordinate 212,500,665 downwards.
CCCCCAGGTGCCTTTCATTCATGGTGTTTGTCAGTTTGGCGTTGCCAGGCCAGTAGGTATGTAGGGCATTTTTTTGTTCCCAGGTTTGTAAAATGTCCACTTTACATTTCTTGACATTGAACTTCATCTGATTCTGCTCTGTCCAACTTGCCAGCCTGTCTAGGTCCACCTGTATCTGCAGCCTATCTTCAAGCGTGACCACGCTTCCCCATAGCTTGGTGTCATCTGCGGACTTGGCCAGTGAGCTCTTTACCCCCACATCCAAATCATTGATAAAGATGTTGAAAAGCATTGGACCAAGCACTGACCCCTGAGGGACACCACTGGCCACTTCTCACCAAGATGACATAGATCCATTCATTAGAATTCTCTGGGTCCTACCCTGCAACCAGCTTCCTACCCATCTAACAGCCTCATGGTTAAGCCCACAGTCCTCCAATTTTCTCATGAGAACATTGTGGTATACTAAATCAAAGGCCTCCTTACACCTCACCACTGCCTCCTTCCTCCATTTCTTGAAGATGGGTATAACTTTGGCCCTCTTCCAGTCCTCGGGGACCTCTCCAGAGCACCACAAGTTTTGGAAAAGTTTCACCAGAAGTCCTGCGATGACTTCAGCCAGCTCCTTCAACCCCCTCAGATGAAGTTAATCTGCTCCTGCTGACTTACACATGTCTGATTTTTTTAAATGTTCACATACCAGTTCTACAGTAATAGTAGGAAGGCAGTAATTCCTACCCTGCTCCATCTGTACCCAATCTGGCATGATTTTGCCCTTGACCTGGTGAAATACTGAAGCAAAGTAGTCATTCAAGAGTTCAGTTTTCTCCTGAGTGTTGGTAACCAGCTGTCCTAAATTGTTGAGCCCCACACTCCCAATTTTTTTCTTCCTGTTCCCTACATACCTCAAGAAGGACTTCTTGTTGTCCTTGACTCCTGTTGCTAATTTTAGTTCAGTCGCCACTGTGACCACTGGGTCTCGAATAACCGGTCACATGCTGCCTTGGCTCATGCCCGGAAAGGTGTTCTCCCTGCAACCTCCCCCGAGAACGCCGTGCTGGTGTTACCTCCTTGGGAAGCCTTCCCTTATCCCACCTGCCATGACTTTAATATTTCCTAGTGGTTGGGAAGTGGCTAGCCCGGGGTCTTCCATGATGCAGGGTCCTGGTGGTCACTAGCAGGGCTTCGCCACCCCTACACCCCGTCCTCATGCCACCTTGATGAGCTGTCCCAAATTTGCGACCCAGTACCTCTTCCTCCGCTACCTCAGAACCTCACGGGTCAACGCTCCTCTTCGGATAACACCTTCTGGATCCGACGGTCTTCCTCCGTCTTATGTCGTTTTTGTCCGCCTTCCTCGTGGGGCCTGAGCTAACCTGGGAGAAACCTAGTCCTGCCCTCGACACAACGGGCCATGTACTGAATTATGCACCACCTCTCCCCCTTTCTTGACCCTTTTCCTACTTCTCAACCCCTTCACTCGGGGAAACAAAAATTAACCGTTCAAAAGAAAAACAACTCCCTTCCCAGGCCTCTTACCTCAGAGACCCTAGGTGCCAAGCTCTCTCTATCCCTTGGCTAGGAGTGAACCCCTACCCAGGTTCTCTTTCCTATCTTCTCCTTTTTCCCTTGCCTCTACAGCCCTGGGTTATCTTGTCCCTCTGCTCCCTACAGCATTCTTATTTGGAGACTGCTCTGCTCCCCTGTAGGTGGCCGGATCTCACTCTCCCTCAGGAGGACTCCCGGAGTGCTGTGCCATCTCTCTGGCTGCCTCCGTTGTGGCTCGCTCTCTAGGCCAGGCTTCTCCTCCTCCCTCCGACCCATGCCACTGCCACCTTTGGAGGCAACTCCCGTGTGGCATCCGGTGATCTCCCCAGCACTGGGACCTCTGCCAGCAGGCAGAGCCACTTCTCTTTCGCTTTCAGCGTTAGTAGCGGGTTGCCGCCTTCTCAAGGTTCGGCAAGCGTCAGGAGCCTTCTGTGGCTTCTCGTTCACCGCTCCTCCCGCCTGGAGATAATCCCGGAAGGGGCTGGGTGTCCCCACACTTCCCAGGTCCTTCCTCTTTCCCCCCTTCCCTTGTCCGTCTGGTTCTTTTATCTCCATTTTGCAGGGCTCCCTCATGATGTCACTGGCTGGTCTCAGCTGAATAAAGGCGCGGCTAATGAGCCATGCGGGTTTTTCCTTTGATTCCTGTTGCGTTGCAGCTCCTGTTAAAGGTAAGTAATCTTCTTATTTTTCTCTTCCTGTGTGTTTGTTTTTCTCTCCTGGTACAGCCACCTTAGCCTTTTGAATCTGTTCCCTACAGGTGCAGGCCATTGTTGTATAGTCCTCCTTGGGGCATGCCTCAAGCTTCCATTGTTTGTACACCAATTTCTTCTTTCTTAAGAGGACTATGATATCCTTGTTTAGCCAAGAAGGCTTCCCAGCCCTTTTGTTACCTTTCCTCCACATAGGAATTGATTTCCTTTGTGCTTTGAGGATCGTGTCTTTAAGAGACGACCACTCTTCATGCACTCCTTTCGCCTTCAGCCCCTGGTCCCATAGCCCTTTCCCTACTAGTGACCTGAGTTTGTTGAAATTTACATTTTTGAAGTCCAAAACTTCAGTCCTGTTATCTGATTTGTCTGCCTTTATGTGTTATAGAAAAGATATACTCTTAAAAGACTGAATAAAAAATGTTTAGTACTAAAGGATATATGCTTTATTGAATAAAGTTGCCTTGGTCGCATCTTCTTCCCTGGTAGATAGTCCATTGCTAATGCCCAGGGAAAAGAGTGCATTAGCAGCTTGATCCAGTGGAGAAATCCTCAGTTGTGTAGTGTGGTATAGTGTGGGGGTAGTTCAGTTGGGTTTACAGCTGCTTTATATACCCAGAATGACACAGAGCAGCTGTAGCTCACCTGTGACTGTTGTTTGTGTTAGTAATAACACCTTTAATTGTTAAAACTGAAATAATTTTGAAACTCTGCAAGATGTTTTATCAGCTTTGTTGCTGGTAAGAAAATTGCTTGCTATTTAGCCTTTCTTTAGGTTTTCTGGCTCTCCTGAACTTAATTACATACTCTTAAGGTAAGCATTTTGAGTCATATTAGAGTTTATATAAAGTGTGTTTTATCAAAACCTGCATTTTCAAACCAACTTAACCTACTTAATAGTGTCCTTTTAGTAGACTTTTTTTAGTCTTTTGGTAGACTTACAGTTCTACAGTATTTAAGTGCTATGATCAAAGATTTTCTGAATAAAGATGAATCTCCTTAATGATTTTAGTTTAAACCATGTTCATACCACTAAGTTTGATTTAAAAGAAGAGCAAATAAATTACCTCTGAAGTGACAAATTGCTTGTGAAAAATGATTTGTCAAAACAGTGTTCAATTAACTCATACATATGTTGATTGGGAGCCCAGCATACATTTTTCACATTGTTTTATATTGTAATGGTTTAATGTAGCATAGAAGTTGAAATTAGCACACTAGTAGGTTTTTATCTGTGATAGTTCATCATGATATCAGAAGGCATACCACTCATATGGACACAGTTTCATTAAGGTGCTATAGAAAAGTGTACTATTAAATACTGAATGAGACACTAATACGTATTGAATTCAGAAATTAAGTATGGAGGCAAGGGATCAAATCAGTATATGAAATCAGGTAAATGAACCTGTGTTTGTGCACACATTCATTCTCACATGTTTGTGCATTTAAAAAGTGTCCATGGGAATCCTTTTAATACACGTAAACTAAGGACATTGTGGGGCAGGGAGGGAAGAAACACAAAATGGTTTCTCTTGGGTGATTTCCCCCCATTCTATTCTGCTCGGGTTCTGAGATGGCCCAATCACCAAAGTATCTGAGTGTCTTCCAAGAGTACTTTAAAAAGTGCTCCTGTCATGTCACATGTGATTCATTGTCTCTCATCCTTTCCCCTATAGGAACAGCAATTTTATTAGTAGAGTGTTAGGATTTTTGTTAAGGGCACTCATTGCAATGAATCCTTAGTGAAGGAAAGATTAAAGAAATGCACCTTGCACTTGGGGTTTTGCTAGAACCCTTGAGTTCCCTGCATTGTTCTTGAGGTGGCATGGCACTTGAATGTGTCTTCACTTACCCTGGGCTGTGTCCTGGTGATACTTACTAGTGCAAATGGCCTGTTCCTATTCACCTTCCATTTTGCATTAAAAGAAAGTATGTACCTTTGTTAAAGGCAGTGATTCCCTCAAAAGGTTGGATCATGCCATTTACTTTCCAACTTGTGTCATTCAAATTTGTTCAAGATATTACACAGCCTGCATGCCATGGCGCCACCATGCCCCAAGTGTTTTTAGTAAATGAATTAAAATAATTCAGAATAAGGACTAAATGAATCTCATTGTGTTCAGAAAATCCTCAGTTATTTCACCATAAGAAGTAAAGAAAGAAACCTGTTTGTGTTGTTATAATCAGAAAAGAGCTAAGACATTTGTATTATCTCTTATACTTTATGTGCTTTTAAGTCAAATCTTGCCTAGTTGTGAAGCAAATAAGTTTTTACTTCAGAACCAGTGTCATGGTGATAGAACAGGAAATGAACTTCATATGAATTGTTTTGCCTCACCCATCAAGAGCAACTATATACTGATCTCCTTCCCTGAATGTTTATGGCTGATGACAATAGAAAAAAAAATAGCAGCTAGGTTTCACCAAGTGACCACTAGTGTAATGCCCTTCCCACCCATTCACAGTTTGAGTCAAGCCATAATTTCTGAAAAAAATTATGAAGAGGATGTAAATATATAGAAGTACCTCATAATGTGATTTTTATATTTACTTGATTTCAAATTCTCTTTAAATATTTTCTTTATTAGAAATTGTATACCAGGATATTTAGGTTTGTGAATTATTTGAGCGAAGTACCTATAGGATAGCTTAAATTACTTTGATACAAAACCCAGAATCCAAGGTATTTCCAGTACATAGCAGCAGAGAAATCAGGGCAATTTGCTGTGGCTTACGTAGCAAGACCAGTCTTTGAAAGAGGTTTAGTCATAAATAGGACTATTTTCATTTATATTTTAAATTTGTGTTATGTTATCTCATCTTATATATACTTATATAATTACATTAGATTTCACTTACAGCGGAATAGCTTTGTGAGCTAATTGAAAGCAAAATCAAGTATTCAAGCTTTTTAAAAATACCCTCAATCTCAGGTTCAAAGGGCGAAAAAGGGAAAACATTACTTTGCTACTGTCAGTGTACATTATTGGTTCTGATGCTGAGAACTACAGCCACTAACAGCAGAAATGTGCCCAAGGAATGTTTCAAGAAAATTATGTCTGTTAAAAGTTCAGTTCTGGAATGGGTGCAATGTCCAACCCTTTAACATTTGATTAATTACTAAAACATGTAAATAATAAATGCAGTAAAATAATAGGGAGCCCTCATTTGTATTAAGGAAGTGGAAGAAGACAAATGGTCTAGGATTAAAGGGCCTTGTTACGTGTTGCAGTTTGACCTGCTCAAATGTTGAATGGTGTTAATGCTGGCTTGAGTTTGGAGCAGTCATATCTTAAGGCTAAAAACTGTCTCTGACTGTCCCCCATCTGCATGGCTGTGACTTGTCACTAGGGGGCTGGTGAGCAGGGGTCTGACTAGGAGCTACAGGTGTGAGTTGCCACCATAGAGCTTGTGAGCCAGGAGAAATTTATATCTCTGGTCTAGGTGGGGGGGTGTCAGAGATGAGTTGTTGGGGTTGGGAACATGAAGAAGCTAGGAGGCAAAGAATTAATGGGATGGGAGTGGGTTAGGAAATGGGAGATGTAAAGGAAATGGGGATGGGGGAAGGATGGTGAAATGAAGGAAGTCAGCCTCTAAAGGATAAACTAAAAAGTAATAAAAACCATTTAAAAAGTTTTAATAATTTGGGATTGGGGTGTGGGGGGTGCTGGTCATGCTTCCCAGGGTGGCTGGGAGATAAGAGCTGTCAAAAGGCACTTTTGGGAGAGCTGCTGCCCCTGGCACAGGAAAGAAACCCCAGCTTATGGGGACCTGATCTGTCCCCTTACCTTGTTCCCTTCTGACCCCCTCTAGATCCCACTTCTGGATCCATCCATGCCCTGTGACCTGGCTAGGTGGCATGTGCCCTGCAGGCTGTTTGCATGGGAAGGTCACTCCCCCAGGAGTAGGAGGGAGAGTTGGTGTGGTGCCAGAACTGCCCCCTTAACAGTAGAGTTCATGGGGTAGAAAGTCTCCACAGACAACAGGAGGGTGGGGGAGAGGAATCTACATCCTAGGATGCTGGATGACTGCAATTTGGATGGCCCATCTGTGGGGAGTGGCCATGTGTTAATGGAACATGAGCTTGGTAACACGAATCAGAAATTAACCTTCCCCTGAGTGGCATAACTTTAAACACCCTGAAGTGTGCTTAAAACTAGTTTCAAGTGTTAATGTCTGGAAAATCGGGGGTTAAGAGCTACAGCATGCGCCTAAAATTAATGTCTAACAAGGCCCAAAATTCTGCAAACAGTACATGTTACTTGGCTTTTGTTTGATTGGCTTGTTCTTCATGAATGGCCTGCTTGCTAGGTTGGGCAACTCTCAGTGGGGCATCTTCTTTATGTGCACTCAGCAGAGAGCAGCCGTTGCTGTAAGTAAATAGGGTGCTTCTCCCCTGTTGGTTACATATAATAGATTAAGTTGGTTTTGTGCAGTGCAAACAGGTCTGTAGTACTGAGAATATGAATAATGTCAGTTTCTATAATTGCTAACATCTGGCTTTCCATAAATCTGTTAAATTGCATGGAAGCAGAATTAGTTTTCTATGTCATAAGTAAAGCAATTACATGGAACTGTGTAGGCAATATGGCTCTATATTCATCTGTGAAATCCTTTTAGTTTTGAACTGTTAAATCTACTCTTCTAATCTGAACTCTAATCCTGCTGCATATTATATATATGCTATTTAGGGAGGCCTTATTATTGCGGGGAAGAAAATATTGACAATGCTTGGATCTATTAAATGTGAAATCACCAACAGCAAAGTGTATGTTGCATTTGTATATTTGTTTTCAACATAAAATACAAGTCAAGGTCTAGTGAAAGGATAAATAGCACATGGTTTTTTAAAGAATACTCTTAGTTCCATAATAGCTAATTGGTTATCATCTTCCATTGAAACAACTAATTCCATATCCATGGCTCTGTTTATGTCATTGTTTGAGGCTTTTCTTCTTTTTTTAATACTCTGGCACTTGATAAACAATAGACCGCGAGCTTTGATTTCAAATCATAAAGTGCCTTTTATACCACATACAATGGCCCCTTCTAGATAGCCTATTTATTAAAAAGATGATGGGAAGAAAACTAATGGGGGCAAAGTGTGCACATGGAGATATATTTTTTCATTTATTTGAAATCAGGCAGAAAAATACAGTAGTGCGTAGGAAGTCTAAGGGTCAAATAACGTTGAATAAGATGCGATATGTAAATTGCATCAACCTAGGAGTAAGTCCAGCAGACTCTGTGCTCACCAGACACTCAAAGGTACAATTCCCTCTTTGCTTCATCTTCGTTCTGGGGTAGGAGAGGTAAAGGGAAGGGAGGATTAGCGATTTGCTGCTGACCTATATTTTTGATTCAGCTGTGCTGGCCAGCAGGTTGCTTGGCATTTCCAGTCCATCCCCACCACCTGTAAATTGAAATGTGAAATAATAGCCAGTTTGAGAGGTTTGCTGTCCTGGCTATGATAACTAGTTCGCTTGACCTGCATTACGGAAACTTTTTTCTCATCGATCCAAATTCTGAAGATGTTTCTGATTGTTTACTCAGACTGTATGCATGTAAAATTTGTCCTTATGTGAGTAAAACCTGAGTAAAATACAAAAAGTGACTTTGGAATTCAAACTACTAAGACAGGGGTAGGCAACCCCCGGCATGGGTGACAGAGTATGGCATGCAAAGACATTTTGCTTGGCATATGAGCCGGGGGGTGTGGCAGGGAAGGTGCCAGGGCTGCACTGCCACAGCAAGGATCAGGCTCTTCAGAGCTTCCCCACTGTCCACGCCAGCATATCATTTTACAAGTCAAGGTGCAGGTGTTGCAGGTGTTTTTGGCACTCTGCCCAATAATGTTACTGACCCCTGCACTACGATCATATGACCCACTGGAATAATTTATTCATTAGGCCCACAGACCAGTCTCACATATTGGATCTAGTGTGCAGGGTTGGTCCAGAGTAGGTGCCACAGGTACCTCAGACCAGCCTTCCACAAGAACTGACATTGAGCATAGGCTACTGGTCCAGCACACACCGCATGCAGCGTGTGGATCCAGTGCAAGACCTAAGGGTGACATAGTGGGCCAGATGATGGGACTCTGCAGGTTGGTGTCTTTGACAACCTGCTTTAAGAAGTACCATTTGTGATTCAGTTAAAGCTCCATCGTATCACTTGTTTAGAAGGCACCCTTTACTCCTGAAAAAAAGATAATCCAAACTTCTGACCACTTTAAGAGGTTATGGCATTTGCCACAGAAGTAGCATGGTTGTTAGCCATGTCATCTTTGGGAAATTTAACACCATAATTTCCATGTAATAATGTATATTATATTCTCCTCTGCTTTTCTTAAACGTTAGGTACTATTGGTATGTGATACTTAACTATTGCCCATTAAATAGTTGCATATTTCACCCTAGAAGTCACTGCATTTTAAGTGGTACATTTTGTGATTCTTCTGCATAATTTGTAATATTTGTATAAATGTGTTCTTCAGAATGAAAAGTATTATATGAGATTTTACTATCTGTTTCAATTTATATTTTCATAGTTATATGTGAATATACACACACATTAAAAAGCATTTTTATGTATTCATCTTTTTATATAATATGCTTCATCTCATCCAAATAAACTTCTCTCCCCCCCTTGATTAAGCTTTTGGTTGTTAATGTACATTATGGAAACAAGAGCTATATATTCACTTGCACTATAATTGTAAACATTTTCTTAAACAGAGCTCTAATAAAGATTTTCTAGAGAAACATAGCTATTTTCCAGATTGTCTTAGCAAAACAATTTCATGGGTTTTGTTTTTTTTTATAAAAGGAAGGGTGTTGTCTTTGGTGTCCCAGGGAAATTCCCACCTGCAATAATCAACTGCCAGCAATTTCAACCCTGTGCAGTAATGCATCATATCATTTAGTAGTTAAGTAGTTCCTAAAATCACCTAGGAAAAATATTAACTTTTTCAATGGTTGGTGCTAAAATCTTTGTTGCTTTGTTGAACCTCACTTTTACTACATGATTTTGTATACTTTCAGACCTTGAGGATTTCTTTTCTATAGAAAGTGTTCTGATGCCTTTCCTTTTATTCTCTTCTTCTTTCTATAGGAAAGGGTAGTGATTGCTTGTCATTAGTCTGGGGAAGCTTAGATCGTGGTAGGAGCTTATGAAAATGGTGCTTTTCTATTTCAGTCTAAAACCCAGAACAGAAGGTGCCCTAATTGGCAGACAGTCACTCTAACTGTCTGCCAGTTCCTACTAACTAGAAGCACCTTCCCTGGCGGTTCAAGTTCATCATTGCTGTATAGCTTTCCTAGGAATGTCGGCATTTACAAATGAGCATACTGTAAGTGGTTTCAGAAGTCAGCAGTGGAATCATAACAGAACATAGTAATTCTGTTTTGTTTCCAACAAATACAGAATATACCAGGAGGAAGACACCCTCCAACAACCCAGGGAGACAAGCAGTAACTGTTTAATAATGAATGAACAATTTGTCACTGGAAACAAACCTCCAAGACACTATACATTGGCTGTGTTTTGCAGATATCGATGAATGTGCCCTAAGGATCCACACCTGTTGGAATGATTCAGCCTGTGTGAACTTGGCAGGTGGTTTCGATTGTCTGTGTCCATCAGGACCATCTTGCACTGGGGATTGCCCACATGAAGGTAGCTTGAAGCGAAATGGTCAGGTGTGGACACTGAAGGAAGATAGGTGCTCTGTTTGTTCCTGTAAGGTGAGTTGTGTGTCATGTGTTTTCTTTAGATTTCCTGGTCTAGTCCAATATTAGGGCATCATGGACATTCACAAAGCCTTACCTAAGTCCCTCAGCACTTACATTTTCACTGATACAATCCTCTAGAGACTACGCTGCAACTGTTGGGCACAATTATCTAACTGTCAACAAAGCTGAGCGTCTAGGGTCCAGTTCATGCCTATGACCCATCAAAATTTACAAGATGGACATTCCTTTGTCCATCTCACCAGAGCATGATTAAAAGATAGCTAAAAGAAGGTGTGGTGGCATCCCTAACCAAATAGATATCAGCTGAAGGGACTCAGACCCACCTTTTGTACCCCCAGTTGTGCGTTCTAACCACCAGCCTCTGTAGTATTGTGGCAGGAAGAGTAGTTTCAGAGAACCTACTTGTTGAAGGTGTTCTGCTTTGCTTGGAATATAGATCAGAAGAGTGGGGTTTAAGCCTGACCCCTCTCATCACCATTTCCTATGCAGCAGTTCAGACAGCACTGTGCTTAACAAGCTGGTTTCTGTGAATCCCATGCTTAGGGCCCAACTCTTCCCATGCATTGTATAAAGAGACAGGGCATGTTGCTTAGGGCTATTGATTCCACTAAGCAGCAGGATGTCTAAAAGTTGAGCTTGACAGACTGTGTTTCAGGGCCTCAGTCTCCCTTGTGATTTCAGCCTGTTAATATTTTCTCTAATGAGGCATCTGTGAATAAACTGAGCTCTCATTCTCATATACCTTTTAGGAAGCCAGCATAGCAGGTGTGTATCTACTTCAGTGCTAAAGCTTACACTGATTCAGTAAGGAATCCTGTTTTGCGTTAACAGTCCCCAACTATTGTGTGGAAGCCTAATTTAAAGGGCATTGGGCCTTATCCTCTTAATTTATATTAAAGTAGGAGCAACTCTGAAGCCAGTGGAGTTACACCAGTATAAAACTTTTTTCAATTAAGAGAATCAGTCCCCTTGGGCCACGTCTGTGTCTTAGTTACACCTGTAATGTAGCTCCAGTCCTGCTCCATTCAAGTGAGTGATGAGACTCCCATTATTTGCAACAACAATGGTAGTGAGCCTTTGTCTTGGTGTATGCAAGATGAGATTTTGGATCACTGAATTTTGGACATTGGGGGTAGCATATAGGAAGAAGCCAGGTAAGGCCCCTGTGTGGACACTAATGTAAAAATAAGAGCCTTGTTATCCCTACAGCGCAGTTGTGAACCAGGTTTCAAAACCAGTAGAAATCCAAGTGCCTTGCTCTATTTTAGGTTCAGATAGAAACCTTGTCAGACCAAAACCTTTACTTCAAGCAGCCTCTAAGTATCCTAAACCTTTTCCCCTTGTAAGTTTGATACCCTGTTAAATATATAATATGCTGGTTGGCTTATGAAAGAATGAGAACATTTTACTGTGAAAAGAATAAACAGCTTAATATAATACAGCTTAATATATGTGAAGACATCTGGTCTCCCTTTGTAGAATTCTAAAGATTAGTATGCTCATCTTAGCCTTGTAATTTATACCGTATTTGCCATTTTTTCATTGTAGCTATTTCTTAGCTGAATGCCTCTTATTAGTATGTGAAAATACACAGTGTGCTCATTTATTACTGTAGATATTTTTAAATGTCTGTCTCATTTTGTAGCCATCCCCATCTCTTGTTTTGTTTCTTTATATCCTTGTTTTGTCCTCAGTTCCTCATACTACACTTTACTATTTGCATTTCATTTTATTTGAGAATAGTTTATACTTGAAGGCCTGAGTTCTGGCCTCCTACTCAAAGCTGTCTTACAGAGGCCTTATACAAGGAGATCCCTGTTCACCCACCTACCGGGGGATGAATAGCATAACAGCTATTTCAGCCTATTGGTTGCAATAGAAATGACTGCATCTGACTATATCTTTAAAATCTCAAACCTGCCAGATATGACTTCACGCTTTCTTTGATCATATTTGATGAGATCACAGAAACAGCTGCCTCTGCATTTCATTTTCTTGGCCTACCCTGTTTTCAGTGAAGTTGCACTGCAGCTGATGCAGTTGGGGTTTTCCACACGTTCAGTGTGGGGAAAAATAGAATAGAGCCATCTGCCAGTCCTTTTACTTGCATTTATATAAGCTTTGAAAATTTCTACTTGCTTGTCTTATCCAGAGCAAATGAATGTTTTCTATGTGTGAATATTAAGCTTTTTTCCTTCTCCTTATCATTGTGGAGAGAGTGGGTAAATAGGCATTGGCTGGAATCCCTTATCATTTGTATGAGATATAATATACCATCATTCTTTTTTTAAGAAAAGATATATAAAAACATAAGAATTGACATTTACTGGGTCAGACCATAGATCCAGCTTGCCCAGTATCCTGTGTCACAGTGGAAGAGAGTAGATGCTGAAAGGGAGAATGAAGTGGGTATGACTAGGGCTTCTCCTCCTGCCCCCACCCCACCTTGCCTCCTCCTCTCTCACTTGCAACTTCCAGCATTTAAGTTCTCTGATTCAGAGTCTATACACCTAACTCATGCTTAGTAGCTACTAATGCCCCTTCTATCCAATCCCTTTTTGAATCTGGCTAAACTTTCAGTTTCCACATCTAGTGGCAATGAGTTCCACACTTTAATTACACAGTGTCTGAAAAAGAACTTCCTTTTGTTCATTTTAAACATACTACCCACTAGCTTCATTTTGTGACCCTTAGTTCTTGTACTGTGAGAGATAGTAAATAATAAATCCTGATGTATATTCTTTTCACCATTTTCTATTTTATAAACCCTTATAACATCCCCCCCTCCCCCCCCCAGCATCACTTTTCTAAACTGAATAGACCTAGCCTCTTTGGTCTCTCTTCATATGGAAGCACCTCTATACCATTAATCATTCTTGGTGCCCTTCTCTATACCTTCTGTAGTTCTTCTATATACTTTTTGAGGTGTGGAGACCAGACCTGGGCACAGTATTCAAGGTGTGGATGCCCCATGGATTTATAAGGAGCCATAATGATACTTTCTGTTTTGTTTACAATTCCCTTCTTAATAATCTCTAACATTTGGTTTGCCTTTTTGACAGCTGCTGAGCACGGAGCTAATGTTTTTAATGAACTGTCCACAATGACTCCCAGACCTCTTTCTGTGTGGTAACACCTAATGTAGCACCCATCATAGTGTAATAGTTGGGGTTATTTTTGCCCAGGTGCCTCACTTTATACTTATCTACATTGAATTGTATCTGCCATTTAGTTGCCCTGGCTCAGTCATGCCAGATCCTTCTCTAGTTCCTCACAGTCAGCCTTGGTCTTTACCACTTTGAGTAATTTTGTGTCATTGGCAAAAGTGGCCAGCATGCTACTCACCCCCCTGTCCAGATCATTTATTTATTCATCAGTTAAACAGCACTGGTTCCAGCACAGATCCCTGGGGGACCCTGCTGTTTACCTCTTTCCATCCTGAAAATTGACTATGAATACTCACTCTGCTTTCTATCTTTACGGCAATTTCTAATCCATGAGTGGGCATTCCCTGTAATCCCATGACTACCTAATTTAGTTTAGAGCCTCTGATGGGGGACCTTGTCAAAGGCTTTTTGGAAGTTCAAATATACTGTGTCAAGTGGACACCCCCCCCCCCCCCCCCCGGATCCACCCTTGTTGACAACCTCAAAGAATTCTAGTGAGTTGGTAAGACACAATTTCCCTCTGACAAAGCCATGTGGATTCCTCCTCAGCAAGTCATTTTCATTCATGTGCTGAACAATTCTTTTTTTATCAGTGTTTCTGCCAGTTTTCCTGGAACAGAATTTAGGCTTGCTGACCTGTAGTTCCTTGCATCCCCTCTAGAGCCTTTTTTAAATATGGGAGTCACATTGGCCACCCTCCAGCCCCCAGGTACTGACACTGTTTTTATGATAGGTTGCATACTACAGTTAGGAGTTCAGCAATTTACAATCTGAGCTCCTTAAGGATCCTAGGGTGAATGCCATCAGGTCCTGGTGATTTGCTACTGTTTAGTTTCTCAATTTCCTCTACGACCTCCTCTATTGAAACCTCAATTTGGGTCAGTTCCACTGACTTGTGCCTGGAGAGGAGTGGATCAAGTGAGAGAATTTCTATAACATCTTCTACTGTGAAGACGGATGCAAAGAATACATTTAGTGTCTCAGCAATGGCTCTGACACCCTTGAGCACCTCTTTTACACCCTGATCATCTGAAGGCCCAACTGGTTCCCTGGCAGGTCTTTGGCTTCTAATGTACTGAAATAATTTTTTATTGTTATCTTTTGTGTGTCTAGCAAGTTTCTCCTCAAATTCTCTCTTAGCTTGTCTTATTACTGTTTTATACTTGCTTTGCTATGTTTATGCTCTTTTTATTTTTTAACATTAGGATTTGACTTATACATTTTGAAAGAAACCTTGTTTCTGCTTATTGCATCTGCAACTGTGCTATTAAACCATCCTGGCTTTCTTTTGGTCTGCTTTTCTTTTCTTTTTTTACTTGCAGTAGCCATGTGCTCTGTGCATCCAATATGATGTTCTTAAGCAGTTCCCATGCTTCCTGAAAGTTCCTCACCTCCTTTAACTTCTAACTACTAGCTTCTTCATTTTGATGTAATCTCCCTTTTTAAAGTTAAAGGACGTTAGCCATGTCTATGTGAGACACTGACTGAGCAGTTGTTAGTGCCCAATCATTTAGTACTAGTATACACAAGTACTAAATGACTGCGCATATTACTGTGCAGTAGCATCACCAAATGGCTTTCAGGTGATGCTGACTGCAGTAGCTTGTTACTACTGCACAGTAGTGTTGCTTCATGCCACGCAATGCTAATAATGAGCTACCGTGCGGTCAGCGTCTCTTGTAGGCTCAGCCACTGTATAGATGTGTGTCTCCCCTCCTACTCGGATGTCAAACCCAGTTGCATTGTGGTTACTATTGCCAAATGACTCTGTGACACTGACTCTTTTCACCAAATAGTGTGAACTGTTTAAGACTAGGTCAAGAATGGCCTGTCTTCTTGTAAGTTCCAGACCTAGCTGCTCCAGGAAGCAATCTTTTATAACATTTAGAAATTTGGTCTCAGCATCCCAGCATGACGTTAGATTGACCCAGGCTTATTTGTGGATAGGTGAAGTCCCCCATTATTACTGTGTTTTCTGCTGTCACCGCCTCTCTTAACTCCTTTAGCATTTCTAGCTCGTTACTGCCATCCTGGTCTAGAGGTCAGTAGTATATCCCTAGAAGTACTTTTTCTATTGAAACCCAAGATTTCTATCCACAAAGACTCTATGATACCACTCATATCAGTTGGAAAATCTACCCTATTTGATTTGATGCAGTCTTTGATGTAGAGTGCCACTCCCCCACCAATATGACCTACTCTGTCATTCCTGTATAATTTGTATCCTGGTATTACAGTATTCCATCATTTATCCTCATTCCACCATGTTTCATAGATACCTATTGCATCAGTATCATTATTTACTGCTAAGCTTTCAAGTTCCCCCCACCTTTGCTCTTAGACTTCTAGTGTTAGTATGAAAGCATGTGTACTGTTTATTGTTGACTAATTGGTTACTTCTGTGTGAGTTTTTACTCATTAAAGGTATTTGCTTGTGCTTGTCTTCACCCTGTTTCTTATCCCCATGGGGATGTGTCACTCTGAACTGTGTGCTGTTCTGCACCTATTGGCACCTATGTGTTGATGATTTGAACATGTTGTCAGTAAAGAATTGTGAGAATTATATATGAGAATTATGACATTGATTTCAGTGAAACAGATAACCTTACTCACTTGTTGTAGGATTTTACTCCTCAAGTGGTTCCACTGATTTAGGAGGAGTTATTTGTGGAGTAAGCTATTATCCAACATGAGTAATGATATTAGTGTCAGCAAGATAGGGCCCTATGGTAACATAGCAGTTTTTAAGTTAAAAACAAGAGATTGTTGTAACACTTCAGCAGACATATATTATATTGGATAATCTCTAGCCATAGTGATATCTTTTCCCAACAATATTTACAGTAATATTAAAATCCCTAAATCTTAAGTATGGGAGTGCATTAATTAAGAATCTAGCCTAAAGTAGATTTGCTCTGTATTCTTTAAGCATGCTTCTAAATTCTCGTGAGAATTAGTATACAGGACTGACAGCAAATTGCATTTTTAATATTGTTTTTTGTTATTCCACCTCTTGTGCATAAAGCAGGCCTGGCTGAATGTAAATTTTCAAAAACATTCTTCAAATCAGATCATCCTGCATTCCCTTTAAAGAGAAAGAATATGCAGTTCTCATAAATGAGGAGCGAAAGGACATCCCTGGCAGAATTTCAGTGTAGTAGTTAGATTCCAGAAGGATCTGAATGCTATTCATGGTTCTCCCATTAATTTTGTGGGACTTGCAAGCCAGTTTTGTGTTACTTTTTCAGTGTTTAATAATGTTTCACAAAGTCACAGAAGCAAAGTGTAAAACTCAGTTAACTCAGTCTGTGAGCCATGTAAGGTACACGTGTTGCAGGTACTTCAATCTGGATATACAACTGTATGTGTATCTCTAAGTGTTTATTAGTGAATATTTTGCATACCCACTTTTTCTCAAAAAAAAACTCCCCCCCCCCAAAAAAAAAAATTGGGGTGCATATCTTAAGCAGGGAAACTGATTTTTCTGCCAAATTGAATCACCTTGTTTTGATTCCAGAGGTGGCATTTCTATTCAGACAGCTGAGGGAGTCAGTTGATTTAATGGCTCATTGTTCTTCATTTCATAGATGTTAATGATCATCTCTCTTTTTAATGGTTTTGATGGTCCACAAATCAAGCTTACCTTTTTTCTGGCAGCTTTTCAGTCTGCTAGCTGTTCCTGGTCTCTCTTCTCTTATTTCTGTTTGCAGACTTTTTAGTTTTTTTCAGAATCATAGATCCACACATGGAGACCAATCCACAGCAGCTAGGGTTTCAGCTTTTGGTTAAGCAGAAAGGGGAGTGTAAGTGAGCTGAATATTAGGCGTTGTCCCTGTTCTGTGCAGCCATGACTCTTTTTTTTCTTTATTCTGCCTTGCCAAAGTGCATGCCTTTATTTGGGGGGGGGGGGGGAGAGTATGTGAGAAAACAAGATACTATTCCATTGAAAGGAAAATAAGTTTTCCATTTCTATGTTCATATAAAGCAAGGTTTTTTGTTTGTATATTTTTTAAAACAGCCAACATTCACATAGGGATAGTATAGTATTCCAGAGAGGCAAGTAAGATGACACAGTGTAAGAGGCTCTGTCTCACTATAGCATATGGATCAAAATAATTTTTGCAGGATGTGGAACTAGCAAGGTTGTAGACAAATCACAGATGCTTAAAGAATGGAGAGAGAAACAGTGCATTATGATTATCAAAAGGTCTCCAGCAGAAATATCAGGCACTGTCATTGTTCTGAAATATATAGAGTGAAGGCAATGTAAAAGGTTAGTTACTCCCCAGAGGTAAAACAGTGCAGAAGCAGTGAGTAGCACAAAAGCACCAGTGTTGTCACCAAGTGAAAAGGGGAATTTTTAAAATGATCTTCAAGCAGAGGATGCAAATCTAAACAGGGTGGACAGGTTATTGCTAGCAGTTATTAACTAGAACTCTAGTGCTCAGGTGGCAGAGTTTTTGATTGAGTGACACCAAGGCACCTAGAGAGCACAAGGATCTCCTAAGTTTGTGGTACTAGTCATTTGGTGTGAACATTTGGCCTGAGTTGTAACTTTAAAATTTTCCCTGATTAATGATATTAATGGTATTTCTGGATATAGTAATACCACTCTACCCTGAAAGTGAATTTTCCCTCAGAAAGTCATAATTCCATATCCTTGGAGTTTAATAGTTCTTATTCTGCTGTCCATATGCTATTTTAAGGGAACATTTTATTCCCTACCATCCATGCTACCCTGGGTAGCTAGTAGACCCAGAGTTTCTCATTCTCCTCTCCCTACCATTCACTCTAGAGTATGATGCAAAGAGACCCTGTTCTCTTCTACATAGCTGGACTCACAAGCTGAGATCAGCAAGTAAAGATAAACTTAAATTTTTCCATCTAGCCATTTGCCTTGAAGAAAATTGGTGGAGTCCTGTCTTAGGGGTTTTGTGCTCACTACTTTTCCATGTTTTGTTTCCTGTTTATTTTTTGTTGCAAGAAACAATGAGCAATTTTAAGCATTACCACAATCATCTGTAATAAGCAAATCAATTCAGGAATATTATGAAACACCTGCAGTGTCATTAGCAAATATGAGCATTATAATTTCATGCTGCTGGTCCTCTGCATGTTCCTGTTTTGTGTGTGATGTTTTATTCTATTTTATTTTATGTTAATAATTCTGATCTAAGCAACTCATGACACAACTAACTGTTATTTTGGATATATAATGTATTTTGTCAGCATATGGACAAATAATTCTCATTTTGAATTGCCCTTTAAACACATTATTAGGGCTCATGTAAAAACATCTAATTAGTCACGGTTATAATAACAAGTTGTATTGTCCCTTTTCTCACAAGAGTAATAGGTTACTGTGGCAGTATTGAAAAATTTTGGTATTTTGCCTTACCTCATTTATAGCCCTAAAACCTCTGTTTTTGTTTCGGCCCTGGCACTGATTGAAATGTAAAGCAACCCCATTGAAGTTAGTGGAATGACTCAGGAATAAACTCTAAAAGAATCTGCCCTTCGTTACTTTTTCTGCTAAGCCTCTTTTCACAACTGAGTAAGTGTGAAACCAGTAAATGATGATAAAATCTAAAAACTTAAGCCAAAATAATAAAAAACCTTTGCAGTAACTCATTGATTATAAACTGTGATTTTGGTTGCCTAGTCTGCATGTGCAATAGCAGTGGGTTGCCTGACCTATAAGGGTATAATTTGTAAAACAATCATCTCCATAATTTTTATCACAAGATTTGGAATAAATTCACTTATTCCTTTTGTACCAACTGAATATATCCTTTCTTTTTTATATGCAGATGCAATTTCTGTGTTTAGCCATGACAATTCTGATTAACTGTTTTAACTGAGTACCCAGTTTTGTACTGGCTAGGAACAGAAATTACACATAAACCAGTATAAGAGATAGGAAACCAGTTTAAATCTAAATACAACAGAAGTTCAGTGCATATAAACTGCTTTCTAAATAGCCAAAACTGATTTAAGATAAACCTGGATGGATGTAGTATCAGATTTAATTGATTTAGGTTAAATTGGTTTATTGAACTTCGGTCCCAGATTCCCTCCAGATTCAAGTTAACTCACAGTCCTCCAACATCCCAGGATGCTTTGTACCTCCCCCGCAACCCCCCCCCACACCATCCAGGGTGAGTGGGCCGTCCTTGGCCCAAGCTGTCTGCTTCAGCTAGGATTGTCAACCCCCACGGATTGCCCTAGAGTCTCCAGGAATTAGATATAAATCTCCAGGAGACTGCTGAGAGTCACCCAGGAGATCAATGATAAGGCATTCATTAAAATACATATTAAATGTTGAATCCAATTTATACAGTAGTCCAGTGGGTTTTTAAAATATAATAGTAGTGTGCATTTGCCACGTTCACATTGTGTATCATGGGCATGTTGGCATTCTGGAAACCCCCAGAATAGATTCAAAAGAGTTAGAAACCCTAGTTCCCTAAGTGCTCTAGCGCTCCCTGGCTTCTGGCTTGAGTCACTGCAGGCATGTGGCTGCATTTCCAGTATCAAACGTGAATGTCTATTCACTTGTTTATCAGTTCAGTCTATGTAGCTTAGACTAACCTGTGAAGATTGAATGGACTGAGCCTTGGGCTTTTTGACTGTTTTTACATAGCCACTGTTGGTGAATATTTAACATTTCTGGTAGAAAACTAAAGCTCAAGGAATCTGTGAATAAAAATATATCTTTAATTCAAGATTATTTTGCATGATGATACATTGTGACTAAGTAGTTTTTATCTGATGAACTCAAATTCCAGATGTAGACTATAACTAGAGATAAATACTACCTTGATGTTGTTATATGAGGAAACTAGAATGCTACCTTGATGTTGTTATATGGGGTTCCTTAGATAGCAGTGACTTTCTCTGTTTTTAATGTTATAGGTTCCTATTAAATTAATGGGACTACATGCTCAGTTTTGATTCATTGAAAGTAATTTTCTTGATAATCACACAGTTATTGAAAATAAAGTGTGCAGAAAATTATTGTTCTGATACATACTAGAGAAAGAGGTGATTACTTGGAGATTTTTGGTCATATACTTGATGAGATGTGAAATTGCCTTACTCCATTTGAACTAGAGACACTGGTTATTTTATATCTAGGGGCATGGAAAAAGAGGGACACAGTGACATTTCAACAGAAAACAGGTAGAAGATAAAGGTCCACTAGCATTGAAAGGTGATTTTTATAATGACATGACAAAGGCATAGCAACATAGCTCCTTGCCCATTTTGCCAGGCACCAAGGAAGTTTATATCTTATAGGACTTGTCCCTGGTCTTCCCTGGGCTGCCTGTGCGCACCATTTTTATACACCATTATCATCACTGTGTCTGTTCAGCTGAAGTAACTTGCTATTTAGTAGCATATACTTAATACCAATGAAAATTTGTTCTCAACAGGATGGGAAGATTTTCTGCCGGCGAACAGCTTGTGATTGCCAGAACCCCAGTGTTGATCTCTTTTGCTGCCCAGAATGTGACACCAGAGTGACCAGTCAATGTTTAGACCAAAATGGACATAAGCTGTATCATAGTGGGGACAACTGGACATACAGCTGTCAGCAATGTCGTTGTCTGGTATGAAAGTAAACTGTTTTCAAGAGAAGCCAACATGATAAAGATTTGGATTTATAGCAAGGCATGTTTTAAAATGGGAGGTTGCTAATACTTTCTTTAATGCCCTTTTACTTCGATTATTATTAAAAAGATGTTAAAGGCTCTAAAATCATGAAGCAGAAGCAAGGTAATAGATTATCTTACAACTCTCTTCTCAGCTCTGTGTAAGTAGAGCAGGTCAACAAAATTCCATAGTAATTTTAAAACCTTTGAAACAATTTTAATTTTGTTCATTGCATTGATATTTTATTTATCAACATTCCTTGCAGAGTTTTTATCAATTATGTTATTTTCAAAATATTAACTTATAAAAACAATTTTTTTCTTTAAAATACAAATCCCACAATATGGCTAATTTTTCGTATCAAAACTGGTAATGCAGGAATCAAAAACAAAGTCCAATACACCTTGAAAAAACAAACAACTAGGAAACCAAAGGCCAACATGATAAAGAAAATCTAAAATACCAAGCAAACACATAGAAGGAATAACAAAAAAACAAGTAGCATTTTTATTCTCAGTTGCTAGTTCTTGTTTATTAGTAGCAGTAGTAATAGTAGTATTAGTATTACCCTGGCAGATGTGCAAGTAAAGGTGCCATGGAATCTGATCTATGACCCCCCACAACTGTGCTACCTTCCATGCCATACATGCATGGCAGGAGGTATGATTGCGAGTTCAAGGATCAGAGCCCATCACACCTTATTGCCAGCGCAGGGGGAACCTGGGGTCGTGATCTATTTATTATTATATTCTCAATTTTTCCTCAGTTTTCATTTATGGGGAGAGATCCCAATTAGTAAACCAGCAATTTTAATTAAAAGCAAATCAAGGAAAACAGGAGTGCCCCTCTCAAAAAAAGCCCTAATTGGCACACACATAATATTGATACTGACTTCCCTGAGCCCTGGGGATTTGCAGAATACATAACATTATCCTGTACTTCGTAAGTAAGCATATGGCCCTTCAATTTAAGGGCCCATGTTGTTTTGAGTTTGCTTTTTTTTTTGGTTCTTATATAATTGCATAAAAAATAAAAGGGGCAAAGATTTTCAGTTAAATTGTAAGATATTCAAATATACTTAAATGGAATATTCACAGGAGTACTCAAGTTCAGTATATTTCCAAAAGATATTTTGTGTGTCACCTGATTTCCTAGCTCAGCTAACTGAGACATAAATGGACTAGGTGATTTAAGGTGATAAGCTAAGAAAATGATGTTTCTGGGATTTAGACTCAGAATCCATTTCACTTCCATTTTTTAGTGCTAAGAACTGCACAAATACAGCCTGAGTTTTTACCCTACTTCCTAATTTTTTTCTTCATTCTGTATAGGGTATGCACAGCCTTAATGGAATTAAACACATTATGATTCACTATCTGTTTAAGAGAGGATCGAGCCTAAAGTATGTTTTACTTAATTTGTTTTTATTTTGGTTATTTAGAGTTATGGGAGAAATATATTTTCTAGGTACTTGACTATGACCAAAATTAATGATGTGTTATGGACACAGCTTTAGCAAGTGCCTATTTTTGCTTGGGGTGAAAAATTGATTTTCATTTTAAAAATAAGGACCTTTAAAAAAAATTATGTACTGCCCATTAGCATTTGGAACCCAATACTTATCAGTCTGAAGCAACACAAAGGAAAAATGCCCTAAGAGGCCAGTAAGAGCATTCCCTGAGTGGTATAAAGTCTATATATGCGGATATTTTCCAGCTGCTTTCAGTAGGGAGCATATACAGGGAAAAGTATGTCAGGTATTATAAGACATGGTGGGATAAGCTGCACTTCAGCTGAAGCCTGCTGAAGTGTCATGGCCCTTGAATTGCAGAGACAGCCAGATTTAGGGACAGGTGTATGATCCCTACCCCTTTTATATGGAGCCGGCCATCAGGTGATAAGTGCCTCCTGCTTTCTTAGTATGTCTTAAATAGCGTATTTATGGAGACATGTAAAAGCTTTCTTTAACCTGTAATGCAATCTAAAGCTTTTAACATGTTAATTGTGCCATAAATTGTAACATGTCGTACAGTCAGTAAATGATATAACAGCAAACCAGCCATAAAGATGTTTGACATTTAATGTAAAACATCTTTGTGGCTGATTTGATTCATGCCTTATATTGAGCATGTTGGCATATGTTCTAGACCCAGGACTACTCCTTATCCAATCCAAACCTTCTGCTGAGTATGGGGGTCAGGTATGGGCTGATCTTAGGGTCCATGCCCCAACTTCCCCTCTGCCCCATCCCTAGGATCAGCCATATGCACTGCAGCTGTCCTTTGTCAGACAGTCCAATGGAGCCTGCAGAGCATGCTGAGATGTGTACATTAGACCCCATCCAGCTGCACAGCATCAGCATTTTAAGCTCTCCATTCTTCAGCACCTCAGCACTCAAATGTCTGTACACACAGTTCTGGGTAAATTTTTCTACCAGCAAAACATACTTAGGACAATTCTCCCAGATTATTCAAATGTCTGTATGAAGCCACAACTCACCAATTTAATTATTTTTTAATTTTGGCAATCCTGTCATGATAAAGAACATAATTGTTCGTTACATCAAGAAAAAATAAAATGATATTATGCTCTATAGGAAACAGTGCCTAATGAAGCTGTGCTCTGACTAGCTGAATTTATGTATAGTGCTAACATGTTAGAACAATTGCAGCTTGATGCACAAATAAGCTCTCACAGGCTATAGGTTTTATTGTTTCTCATTATCAAGTGATTTGTAATGAATATCCATGCACCTTATTTCTCTTTCTACAGGAGGGGGAAGTAGATTGTTGGCCCCTTTTATGCCCAAATCCAAACTGTGAATACACAGCTATTTCAGAAGGAGAATGTTGCCCCCACTGTGTCAGTGACCCTTGTCTAGCTGATAACATCACTTACGACATCCAAAAAACCTGTTTAGATGGCTATGGGATCACAAGGCTCAGTGGCTCTGTATGGACTATGGTTGGATCTCCTTGTACCACCTGCAAATGCAAGGTACTGTGACCATATTATAGTGATGGAAATCTGTACTATATTATAAATAATAGGATGATATTTTAGCTCTGTAAGTTCTCACACAACTTGCATTGAAATAAATGAGATCCAAGGGCAGATAATGTGGCCTACAGTATAACAGATGTATAATTTATGGTTTGCGGAGTGGAAACAAAACATGGTAATTCTATAGTTATTTTCTTGGAAATGTTAGTACAGATATTTAACATACTTCTTCAACTTTAAACTATTCTGTTTGAAAGCCCTGGAGGAATTCTTTATATGAAACTAGGATAGCATTTTAATAACGGCTTAAGTTTATTAAAATGTACTTTTAAAGCAATAACAACTGTTTACTAGAGACAAATACAATAACAAAAATTGCATGATACATGAGGGTTTGAAACTTAGGCTTGCTCGTTCTCCAAAACAAATGTTTGAGAGGAGCGCTAGAAACAGAATCACTGTGAGCCATATTCAGAGATGACACATGGAGAAGTGCAGTTTATTAGGGCTGTGCAAAATTTCGCCAGCTGTCTCGTGTCAACACTGTTTCGACTCATTTCAAGCTCAAAACAGTGAAATTGAAATAAAACGAAGGGCTTTGAAACAGCCTTGAAACAAAATGAGGTCAGTCAAAATGCTTCGAAAGTTTCGAGACGTTTCAAGTTTCAATGCTGAAGCTGGGCTTGGCTGCAGGGAAACAGAAAGTAAGGAGAGGGAGGGGGAAGATGCGGGGAAAGACTGCTCTGATATTGACTGTGACTGTTTGGCTGCCTGAGATGCTGCTGATGCTACTGTGCTGCTTACTAAGTTATTACCTGTTGTCATTTAAAGTGGTGGACTGGGCTGAGGCTGTAGGGAGGGAGTAGACCTCATTGAGGCACACTACCATGCCATGCAGAGGCCCCAGTTCCAGTGACGGCACGCCTTAACACACACACACACACACACACACACACACAGTCACACATGTCATGAGTTTTACTTGTCAGCAGTTTAAGGTGCGCTTTCCCAGAAACCCCTGCATCTATCTCCCTGAAAGCTGGCAGGCTTCATGGCCTCAGCGGGGGCTACTATACCTGCAGTTTTCACTCCCCTGTTCCCTAAAAGATACGGTCAGTCACACAATCACCCATGTCATGAGTTTGCCTGTCAGCGGCCTAAGGTGCAGGGTCCTAGAAGCCAAAACCCCCTGCACCTATCTTCTTGAAACTTGGCAGGCTTCGTGGCTTCAGCAGGGGCTAGCATGCCTGCAGTTTTCACCCTGCTGTGGCTTAATACACACACAACATATGTTTTGCTTTCAAGAATTTGAAGTGCAGTTTCCCAGAAACCCTTGCACCTATCTCCTTAAAACTTGGCAGGCTTTGTGGCCTCAGAAGGGGCTACCATCCCTGCAAGTTTCATCTGGATCAGGTAGGAAATGACAATGTTATAGGGAGTTTTGTGCTTCCCCATTATAGCCTATAGGTGACACGTCGAAACAGTGTTGAAACAGCGAAGCAGTTTCGATAAAAGGAAATGGAACAGTGGTTTCGAAATGAAACGGAACTTGAAACGAAACACTGTCCCATCAAAATGGCGAAATGGAAGTTGAAGCGAAATGGTGCTGTTTCACACAGCCCCACAACTTATACCTTGGGTTTGCAGGGGTAAATGATGACACAAAAAGTAAACCAGTAGGAAATCATGCCAGTGATGCATCAAATATATTAACTTAACCCTGAATGCATGAAAGGGCATTCCAGGAAAACCCCACCCCAAAATAGTGCAACTCCATGACAACCCCTTGAGCTGAAATAAACCTGCCCCAGCTTGTGGTATTTTACTAGTTGGAGGATAATTTTAAATACAGGGTGATTTCTTCCAGGAACATTCTGTTAATTCCTTCTCTTGTGGCAGCTCCATTCAAGTTGCCATAATTTTATCCTCCTTTGTGCTTCTTCCTTTCTTTGCACTTCCTGGCTTTTGCCAGTGTGTTCAGTAAAACAGGAAATATTGGAAAGTAAGCAGAAGTGTGTCTTTTTCAGATTTCCAGCCTGATTTTGCACATAATGCTGTAAGTGCAACCATCATATTTGAAAAATCAATGTAGAATGATACTGTTTCTAAGCAATACAGATTTGATCTGGGCTTATCAAAGCACATGTGAGTCTTTCCATTGATTTCAGTGTAGTTTGGAATGAGTCCTGTATGAGGAAGAAGCTGACTAAATAAACTTCATTTATAATTAATGTGTTGCAAACAACAGGTGTGGTATAATTGATAAATAAATTTCACCTATCTGATGGACTGAAATGAAAACCAGAGTTCTTCAATTCCAAAATCCCACCTTAAGTTTTATAGTGGAATTTTGGAATTTTACATAGATGGACAGTTCACAAAATGACAGCATCACACAGGCTTATCTAAACACACAGGTCAAATACTTTTCTCACTTTTTAAAAATCTAGGCATAACCTTAGACTTGAAGCAAATGTACGTTTCTTACAAAAAGATTTATTTTTGTCCAGTGCTACCTAAGAAACCCTTTTTTTATTGTAAAAATGAGGACTAAACAAACCCTAAATAAAGCCATTTTACTACTATTAAAATATAGCTTCTTAACACTGGGCACTTCTACACGTGCTTTAATGCATAGTAGCCTATTTTACATCACATTAAAGTGTCACATCAAAAACCATACTAATATCCTAATGCACAATAAAATAAGGCTATTGCACATTACATGTCACTAAAAAGCATGCACTTTTGCTACTGTGCATTAGGGCAGCCTAATACAGATTTATTTAGTACCTCACATTAGAAGTACTAAATTTAATGTGCAGCAACAAAAGCACATTAATGAACGTATAGATGCACCCAGTGTTGAATTCAAATTCTGGTTGCCTGTCCTTTGTATCATTCATAGATAGAGAACTCTTCCATTTTATTCATTCCTTGCTCAGTGAAAAAACTAAATATAGTCTTATGAAACTGTGTCTCATATCATATAAACTGTATCATATAAAATACTGTATGAAGTTTTTTGTCTCCTGTGTAATACTAGAGAAAAGGTAGAGTAAAAGCTTTGTTATCTGGCATGAGCAGGGTAATGGGGGTGCCAGTTATCTAAAAATTCTGGTTATCTGAGAGTTATACCTGCCACACCCTGCAACGGCAGCCCTCCCTACCCTGCGCAGATCCCTTTCCCCTCCCTCCATCCCTTCCCCTGCAGACTCCCGGCAGCTCCTCTATCAGCAGCATCACTAACTAAGGTAAACAACAGAAATACTTGATGCTCATGTCAGGCAGACGCAGCAAAGATTCTGGTTGCTAAAGTGAAGATTTGTATTGAGGAATATTAGAAATCCTGTTAACAGAGTATTCCGGTTAGTAAAATGCTGGTTAACACAGCTTTTACTGCATTATGGTTTGATTCTGGGCTTTAATTCATTGTGATTTTCTTTGCTTGCCTTTTTTGTGGAATTTCCCCTAAGGGCTAGATTTTTTTTTTTAATTTGTGATTCCTGTGCATTTGACTCACAGACTTACCTATTGACAACAGAGTTGGAACTGCTATCACAGTTCTTACCTGTGATCTGAGAGTATGCACACCTGCATATGTTCAAACAGACTAAAAGCCTCTGTACAGAATATCACTGCAAAGTTAAATGTAGTAGCTGTGCTATTTTTAAAATTTTATATTACTGAAATGTACAGTTTTTCAATAGGATTTCACACTTAAGTTTCTGATTTCAATGCAAGTCAGGTGAATTGTGACTCTCAGCAGTTGACACCATGAGAAATGAGTCAGTGATTTTAATTCTTACCTGTTAAAGGAATGGTCAGCTCATAAAAACACCATCATAGTCAATGTATTTGGTAGCTGTGTTGGTCTGAGACAAAAAGAAATGGAAAAAAGATTTTTTTTTTTTGCCATTTGTTAGTTGGTCTAATAAAAGGTACCATCTCTGAACCAAGAGTTCTAGAGTTTTGCACCATAGTCAACATGTTAGAAAATCGCAGCAAGAACCAAATAGGCCTGGAACCTGAACTAGCTTCTATTTAAACCTAATTCTTCCAAAGTAGAATAGCCAAACTCACAAGAGAGCCAAGGATTTTTGTAGATGACCTCTTTTATTTGACCAGCTGTATAGCTGGGAAGGATATAGACAAGCTCTTGGATATAAAGTACCCTTCCTCACATCTGAGAAAAAAGAAGACACTGCATGAGCTGTATAGCAGATATAACAAAGGCTTGTGCATTATCAGGTAGCTAACAGACCAGAGAAATTCAGTAGAAGGGATCAACAACACTCTACCTCTACCAGAATCACACAGGTTTATTCATTTCCCGTAGAAACAAAAAGGATTTCTGTCTCCAAGTCGTATGGCCCTTTGTTCTCTCTGTTTTTCACTTGTTCATTGAATCATATGAGCACTAATATTCGTTTGTTTGTTTGTACAGAATGGGAATGTCTGCTGTTCTGTGGATTTAGAATGTCTTCACAATAATTGAAGTAATACAGTCGAACTCTTCTATGTAAGGAAAACTGATACAGTTAACATCTGAAATGAAGTTGTATGAGTTGGTGTTTTATACAACAGACAATTACCAAAGTCTCCACATGAGGAAGATGTTTGGGAGTTGCCTTTGGGACCTACCACTATGCTCATTCTTGCTAGCCTTGTCTGGGTGACTTTACAGTACAACACATTAATAAGTCTATGGTTGTTAAAAGCTTTCAGTGTTGTAAATAACACACTTCTTCCAGTCAGATTATTTGCAAATATGTTTATTTCCTGAGTAAACTAATTGCGTATTTTTTTGTTTAATTTGTGTATTGACAATATGATCAAAACTCAGTTCATTTTACTTTGGATCTAGATTCCACAAATAAAGCTGCCTATTGTGATTCTGTCCCATAACACCGCATACTTAGTTCTGAGGTCCCTGTCAGATGTATTTATGAAAATATGTATGTATGTACAGTCAAATTATATTTCAGAGCTGTCAAACCTTTTAAAACATTCCAAGGTGCATTTGACTTGTACAGGCTGGAAGTAATCAAACCTAAGTCTGTCTTTGAAAAAAATGAATGCCACAAGCTAAATGAAGTGGCAAAAAGCACTTTCTTTTCCAATCATATGAACTAGCAGCAGATTTGAATTGGACATGTATTCAGCACCCTTTCAATACATATCAAGGAAAACAATGCCACTTATTGACATTGGTGTTCTGATTTGCAAGTGAAACTACATATACTGGATGTGGGTGTAATTCATCTGGATTGTGTGATAGAAAATAAAGCAGTCAAACAGCTTTAAACTTGTATATTTTGACCTGAGTGGGCCAGATTTTGCCCTCAGTTACATTAATGTAGGTGAGCTCAAAATCTTTCCTGGTGTAGTTATTTTAATAATAAAACTGCCATTCACAATTACTTTTTCCATAATGAAAAAGATCAGAACCATCTGTACTATTGTAGAGATGACAGCATATACTGCCTTAGCCCTTACATGTTAGTGACATTCTGTTCTATCATTTTGATTATATGTAAGACATTCAAGACAATTTGTCCCCTCTTTGTACTGTTCTGACATTCAAAAGGACCTAATTTATTAAGTTAGCCATGTACATAATGTTGTCTAAAACCCCCAAACCTAGGCAGAAATCCTAATTAAAACTTCTAACCCTACACAAAGGTTAGATTTTGGATTCTCTCCAAGGTAGATGCAACTATTTTTTTCATGAGGCTAGAAAGTTTGTAGCACTGGAACAAAACATCTGTTCCCACGACGATGGCATCTATGGCTCAAATACTATATTTTTAATGTGCTGTTGTACTGTTCTGTTCATTTGTGTAGTGTTTTCTGCCCTTTTTGTTCTTTTTTCTTAATTAAAGACACAATGGGTGTTTGGAAAAAGATTGCAGCTATAAGTATAGTGGCTACACTTTGGAAAAGTATACATTTGTGGTTTTTCATAGCTTCTTCCAGAAAAAGTGAAATTTATTTTAAGAATGATGTGTGACTGTATGAAATGGAAGAATATTAGATTTTTCTCTTAAATAATGTACTTTCATGTTTCTCCTAAAGAGGAGTTGCAAAACACTGTAAAACAAGACTTGCAATCACTTAGACAAGTTTGTCCTGCATTCATTGTTAGTATTGATAATTTTGCTTAAAAGACTTGTTCATAACCGGGTTCCAGCCTAAACGTAGATTTGTTTTTTTCTAATGTCTGGTCATTTTCAGCTTTCCATGCATTGTTTTAATGATTGTATTATAAGGGAAACAGTTGTGTTTTATATGATACTTTGTAAATCATACTGTCAGCTCATTTTGTAAATCACATTGTAAAACCCAATGGTAATTCAATTGGAGGAGACATCCAGTGGGCTGGGATATAAAAAGTAATGATTTAAAACTTGTGGGCATCGAAATAAACTCCTATGTACAGACTGCCTTTCCATAATCTTATTAGCAGTACCATAAAGCACCAATCATTGTTTTAAATGCAATGTTTATAACAAACATTTTCTTTATTTCCCAATTTAATATGCATTAGCATAGTAACTTACTGTTATTGCTACATAGAAGGAGATTGATTCTTCACAGGGAGTCTTAGCATTAGAGCTGTAAGATATATTTCCATTTACCCACACCATTCAAGACCAATGGTAGGTTTTAGGTCCAGGCCATAGGTAAACCTCATCCTCTGAAATTCCCTGAATGTGCGTTAAGATTGTGTGAAGTGTTTGAAAGCAAAATGGGTAATTCTTTTTCCACCCAGCCTTGAATCAAACAGCCTCAAATAAGTCCCAGTGAAAAAGCATTTACTTTAGATGTCTTTTGAGAGTCAGAGGATTTGCTACGTATGGGCTATTTGGCAGAGCCAGATAAGGAAACTTGACCCTGGGCACGTCTACATGTGCTATTACAGTGAAGCAATAAGATCTGGTGCTTATCATGCTGGGATGTATTGCTCTTGGGTGCTGCATTTACACATGCGCCCAGGACCGCAGCACATTGAGTCAGGTCAGAGCAACCTCAGCTGGCAGAAGACCTGGGGGTCAGCCTGACAGACTGGAGCTATTCTGACCTGGCTCAGCTTTCTGTGGAGGGGCTGGCTGGGGCATGAAGGCAGGGCTGGCAGGGGCACTGAAGCATCCTTGCACTGAAACATCGTTATGCCCTAGCCACCCCTGTCAGCATCTACACATGCATTGCTCTGCCGAAGGATGGTAGTTGCATTTACAAATACTGTCCTGTGGCAGACTTAATTGGTTTACTCCATTCTAATAGCACCGCACGTGTAGACAGCAGTGTTTTACTGAGGAGCTAATGTCTCATGTAGACGTGTCCCCTGAGAGGTATTTGAATCATCAGAGATTGATTTACCTCCGGAAACCAAGCTTCAGGACTCAGATAACAAACTCCTTTGTGTAGCGAGTCCTGCAGGCTTTATGCATCCTCACTTACTAAACATTATTTTTCTCCCTTTGAATATTTTATGTAGAAGCTAAGTACTGGCACTTAGACTTTGTTATTTATGCTGCATTTGACCAATTAGCTTGACAAAGATGAACGTTTCTTTATGGAACAATGGTAATTAGACACCAAAATTATGTTAGAATAGATTGCGTGCATCTTGAAAGTTAAAGCTTTCCAAACCTTAGACATTGTTTGACAGAGACTGGTAAAATCCTTTATTTATTTAAGAACCCACTGACACCACAATGACAATCTGAAAAATGTGGCATTTTAAAAACCATTCTTTAGCTATAGTTTCCAAATTAACTTCTTCACTGGGGGCGGGGGAAGGGACAGGGAGGGAAACAGAAGTCCTCCTCTTGCTGGAATTAAGAGATTTAACATTGCCTTCAATATGGGCAGAATCAGGAATATTCATTTTAAAAGGGATTATTTGCATGAAAGAATCTTTGCTGTTTAAGAGATCAGTTCTTTTGTTTTAATTTGCTCAGGCAAAGCTCTCACTAAAGACAGCCATAAGAGTTTATCTCCTTCTATGACTTTTTTGTCATTTGAAGGCACATTTCCTGAGTGTGCAGCTATGTGATGAATGTGATGATTTCTATGGAAGTTAATGTGATAACAATTTCTGATGTAAAAAAAAATAAATAAGGAATGAGAACCAGGGGTGTGAGACGCTAGCCCCTCTGTCACTAGCCCTCATCTAGTTCAAATCCTGCTGTCAGGAACACTCAGTCCAAATATTAAAACAGTAGCCCATCTCCCCTTTGGAAAGGAAATGTGACTAGTTGAATCTGTTCTCCCTCTACCCACCAAGGTGCCTGGTGGCTTGAAGCAAGTATGCTCCTTACTTCTTATGCTAGCTCCAGGAAACATGGCCCATGCACTGTGTACCTACCCCAATTACAATCAGGGCCCTCCATACCCAACGAAGGGATGGTGCTGCCTTAAAACGAGAATAACAGTATTCATCTACTTCACAGGAACATTGGAAAGATTGATTAGTTACTGGTTGTAAAGTGCTTCAGAAAAGAAGAGCTGAACATCAGTTGTCTTTAAATAAAATGGTTTTTTTCAGTAATTTCTTTCATAAGCTGTCAGTGATTTTTTTACGCTTATCCACGTAAAACATTTAGCTTAATTAACATTAACTTTGCAATCATATTTTGATGGCTTAAAAAATAAATTACATCTGGTTTTCAATGTGGCGCACAGCCATATTTCACAAAACGATAGGTAAAATGTCAGGAATGATTAACCAAATGGCAGAGTAAATTGTAACAGAAATAAATCAACTCCTGCTAGGAATGTAGAAGTGTCTAGCATCTGTAATGAAGCTTACATAATCATCATTAATGAGGGGATTTAAAAAAGGTCCCATGATCCAATTTGAGATAACATTTTTAAGTAAGTGTTATATAAGACATCATTGTTTCAAGGATGTCTTCCTTTTGCTAAAGAATATACCTGCCAAGGTTCTAATGTTTCTCTCTGGGTCTAGCATCTACATGAAACAGTTACTGCGGAGATACCTAATTAGCTCCGCAATAAAGCATCACCATCTACATGAGCAGTGCTATTTGATCAGAGTAAAATAATTCACTGCATCGTAAGTTAGTACTGCCCAACACAAGTACTGTTCTTATGGCAGAGTTATTTACTCCACCATGACGCACTTGTAGACCGGGTGTTGGCCGATGCATGAGGGTGCTACAATGGGGCTACCTGCCAGCTAGCCCCACACCATAGCATACTCATGCTCCAGCCAGTCCCTCAGCAGCACATGGAGTTAGAGGATCAGCCCTGAGCTGGCAGGCTGATCCCCCATGCTCCCTACCAGCCGGGGTGACAACATGCTGCGGTCCAAGGCACACGTGTAAATTCGTTTCATAGTTTCAAAGTAGCTAGGGTCAGGAGGGACCTGAACAGATCATCTAGCCTGACTCCCTGCCACAGGCAGGAATGAATGCTGGGTTCACAAGACCCCAGGCAGGTGATCGTCCAACCTCCTCTTGAATTTGCCCAAGGTAGGGGCGAGGACCACTTCCCTGGGAAGTTGGTTCCAGATTTTGGCCACCCTAACTGTAAAATACTGCCTTCTGATCTCCAACCTAAACCTATTCTTCATTAGCTTATGACCATTGTTTCTCGTCACCCCAGGTGGTGCTGGGGAGAAAAGAGCTGAGTCTATTTGCTGTTGATCCCCCTTGATGAGCTTGTAGGCAGCCACCAGGTCCCCCCTCAGCCTCCTCTTACTGAAGCTGAACAGGTTCAGGTCCCTCAGTCTCTCCTCGTAGGGCCTGTCCTGCTGCCCGCTCACCAAGCATGTGGCCGTCCTCTGAACCCTCTCCAGGCTGGCCACATCCCTTTTGAAGTGCGGCGCCCAGTACTGGATGCAGTACTCCAACTGTGGCCTGACCAAAGTCGCATAGAGGGGGAGTATCACCTCTCAGGACCGGCTTGAGATGCACCTATGGATGCATGACAAGGTATGGCTGGTCTTGCTGGCTACAGTCTGGCATTGGCGGCTCATGTTCATCTTGGAGTCAATAATGACTCCAAGATCCCTTTCCGCCTCTGTGCTTTCAAGAAGGGAAATGCTCAGCCTGTATGTATGCTGTGGATTCCTTCTCCCAAGGTGCAGCACCCTGCAGTTGTCTACGTTGAACCCCATCCTATTCTCGTCTGCCCACTTTTGTAGTCTGTATAAATCTAGTTGCAGCCTCTGTCTCCCTTCAAGTGTGTCCACCTTGCCCCACATCTTAGTGTCATCAGCAAACTTGGACAGCATGCTTTCCACCCCCTTGTCCAAGTCGCCGATGAAGATGTTAAACAGTGCGGGCCCGAGGACTGAGCCCTGGGGTACCCCACTGCTCACATCTCACCAGGTTGAGTACAACCCGTCCACCAGTACTCTCTGGGTATGCCCTATCAGCCAATTTTTTACCCATCCAACTGTGCAGGCATCAATGCCACAGTCGCTTAATTTATTGATGAGGATGGAGTGAGAGACAGTCTCAAAGGCCTTCTTAAAGTCTAAAAAGACTATGTCCACAGCGACACCATCATCCAAGGCTTTAGTTACTTGGCCGTAAAAGGCAATCAGGTTGGTCTGGCAGGACCTGCCTTTGGTGAAGCCATGCTGATTGCCCCTGAGCATGATCTCCCCTGCAGGCCCCCCACAGATATGCCCCTTGATGATCCTCTCCAAGAGCTTCACGAGCACTGAGGTGAGGCTTACAGGCCTATAGTTACTTGGGTCCTCCTTCCTCCCCTTCTTAAAAATAGGGGGCCACATTAGCCAGTTTCCAATCCCCTGGCACCTGGCCAGATGACCACGAATGCTCATACAGCCAGGCCACGGGCTCCACGATGACCTCTGCCAGCTCCCTCAACATCCTTGGATGGAGGGCATCTGGACCTGCAGATTTAAAAATGTCTAGCCCTTCCAGAAGATCCCTAACTACATCTGCACTGACTGAAGGCTTAACAGAGCTATCCCCAAGATTGTCCCTACCTCTGGTAGGTGGGATATCCCAGTCCCTGTTCAGGAAAACAGAGGCAAAGAAACTGTTAAAAATATCAGCTTTCTTGTCTGGCGTGGCCACCAGATTACCGTTTGTGTCTTGCAGGGGCCCTACATTGCCTGGTGCCCTCTTCTTGCTCCCAATGTACTTGAAAAAGGACTTTTTGTTGTCCTTAATCCTGGATGCTAGCCTGAGTTCCATCTCTACTTTGGCCTTCCTAATAGCCCTCCTACACACCCGGGCCGAGGAGGAGTACTCCTTGTTGATAGCTCCTCCCTTCCACTGGTTGTACGCCTCCCTTTTAGTCCTCAGGCATTGCTGAATGCCCTTGCTGAGCCATGGGGGTTTCTGAGCACTCTTACCCCCCTTGCTTCTCTCAGGGACTGTTATCCTTTGGGCCTGGAGGATCGCCCCCTTAAGGTACGACCATCCCTTGTGGGCTCCCATCTCCTCTACCTTCTGGGCCCTTATTGCCTCCCCCACTAATCTCCTAAAATCATTGAAGTTGGCCCTTCTGAAGTCAAGGGCTTTAGCCTTGGTGTGAGCCCTAGACGCCCTGCGTTGGATAGTGAAATCCAGCAGGTGATGATCGCTATTGCCCAGGTGGTCAAGGACCTGCAGTCCCCTCACCAGGTCATCCCCCGTGGCCAGGACCAGGTCCAGCAAGGCGTTACCCCTAGTGGGGCTGTGCACTTCCTGGATAAAGTGAAGGTCCTGCAATACAGCCAGGAATCTACACGAGCAGTCAGACCTGGCTGTCTGCTCCTCCCAGCTAATGTTCAGGTAGTTTAGGTCACCCATGACAATACCATCCCTTGACCTAACCGCCTCCATAAGCTGACTGGAGAATGCAGTACCCAGGAGCAATAAAATCTGGTACAAACCGTGCTGGAGTTTGTCACATTAATATTCACATATAGACACATTCATAATGTAGCTTTGGAGTTGATCCAATTTATTCTGGTGTAATGGAGCTCAGAACCAGGTCCAGATTCTTCTTCCAAATATGCCAACATGAATCCAAAATACAGCTACTAAAATCAATAAGGTTTCATTGGTGCAGACTGGAAGAAAATTAGCCCCAGCTGTCAGAAGACTTTGTGCCTGGTTTTCCTATCATCCAGGTACAAGTCAGCAGTAAATCAATTTAAGTTCATAGAGTTACCTCATGGAAAAAGCAGTACAACTGAGAGGTGACTCAGAGTGTGTCTATACCACTTCCTTGACACCTTAGAGGGAATATGAGCCTGCCCACCTGTTCTTGTTCCATAGGTGGGCGGGGGGGAAGGACAATAGTATGGCATCATTCCTCATTTCTAGGTTTGGCATGTGTAGCATGAGATCTGGTGAGTAAGGCTGTGCTTTCAAGAATGCCAAAGAAGCAGTATAGAGCTACTCTCAGGTACTTCAGTAACAGGAAGGACTATATTTTAATAGCTATTTACTAGTGAACTGCTGACCTGTGTTTCAAAAGAGGAAATAAATGGGTTACAAAATAGTAAAACTTTTGTGAATTGAAGTATTAGTGATTTCCAAGACCTGAACAACAGTAGTATTCATTAGTCTCTTGCACCCTGCATTCTTTAGCACAATGCAATAGGCAGGAAGGTACCTCCAGAACTCACCTTATCTAAAGTATCATGGAAGCATTTCAGATATTGATAGTTAAGTGTTTTGGGGGTTTTTTCCCCCCTTCCCATGAAATGAGGAATCCATTTGAAGCATAGAACAAAGAGGCATCGTACTCCTTCCCACCTGGTCTTGCAGGGAATACCACACAAATGGAATTGGTGATGATGTATTTTAGGCTTTTTTCTGAATAAATTAACAATAAGAGCCAGATTCTACTCCCAGTTTCATGTGAGCACCACCCTGGAAGTCAGTGAAGATGCACCAACATATGTGAGGGCAGGATTTGGCCCTAATAATGCAATCACGTATAAATCCATATGCCATTAAAATTTTTTAGTGCTGCTTCAAATGCGCTACATCATGAATGCCTGGAATTTTAATGAGTGGTGTTCTGACAAGCGGCTGGGGGTTCTGCTTTGGCTGTACCACAAATTTGGATTATTTTTTATCATAAATTGGTATATGAGATTTTTAAAAGTCAGTCCTGAAAAGGGCTTGAAAGAGAGCCCTAGAGTCTCAAATTCTCATTATCAACAAAGCAACTACAGCGTGATCACAGCATTAAAAGCTTCTGCTCTACATCTTTGCTGTGTCCTGGGCCCAGAGGAACTGGTTCTCTGAAGAAGAATGTAAGTTGTGCTGCAGGCTCATTCAGTATGTGAATATCTGCTCCTAACTACCAGTTGGATGGATCTCTGGTGATAATATTTTATTATGTGAACATGCTGTCTATCAAGAACTAGCTTAATTATCTAAAAGTAGACGTGTCAAATTCACCCAAGCCTGCAGACTGGATCCAGACTGCAGGACTTCTTGCCAGCCATATGGATGTAACAGCTGATGCTGGGCAAGCAGCAGTAGTGACTGTAGGCGTTATTAACTAAACTGTTGCTTTCCCTCCTTTCCCCTACCCCTCCCCTCAACATGCATCCCCAGTGCCCTAGATTTCAGTGACAGGTCCCAACCTTGCCTGTCCACCCCTGAATTTCTGGCCTGTCTAGGAGCCCAGCAGGCCAGGCAACATGGCTCTATGAGCTGGATTTGACCCACATGCCGTACATGTACACACAGAGACCACATTGCTAACCACTGCAATATAGTGGCATTTGGAAGGTGGCAGATGTCCAACAATACATGGCAGCATCATTCAAAACTAAGCAGGGGCAACTGAAGCCACTCTTGGAAAATTTACCAGAAAGTTAGAAACAGCTGGGAGATCCAATCTGCCTTCTAATAACAGTTATTTGCAGTTCCACTACGTTTACAATTCATCTGACATTAATAACCAAACACCTCCAATTTCATGTAGTGCTTCTTTGCACTGGCTTTTGACAGATTTCTTTTTCACACACTTTGGTGTTACATATGCTGATTTTTTTTTTCATTTGACTTCGCACTGCTCAAGATTTATTATATCTGTTCAAAATCTGAATGCTGGGAAGCATGAGGGTTTTTACTATTGACTTGTCTTCGGAGTCACTTTGGGAAGCTACTCACAGAATATTTTGAATATATTGGTTTGGCTAGAATTAGACAATCCAGGCATTAAGGCTAAATACAGACAGTCAAAAAGCCCAAGGTTGAATTGATTCAGTCTTTGCAGGTTAGTCTAAACTGCAGAGATTAAATTGAAGCAGAAGTGAACAGACATTCAGGAAGTGCAGCCATGTGCCTGCAATGGCTCAGACCAGAAGCTAGGGTACGTTAAAGCATGGCTCTCTGGCAAGCGACCAGCACTGGCTGTGTGTTTGCTTCCTCTTCCTGCCTCCCCCGAGGTCTCTGGAATTTGTAGTCCAAAATCAGAACAGCAGGACTATGCAAGGTTGGTCATCACTTCCTCTTCCTGCTTCCAAGTATCTCTAGGATTTGTAGTCTACAGTTGCAGCCAGCAGTAAGTTTGAGTGGGGGAAGGGGTGTTTAACCCTGCTTCTTGGCCCCAGCCCCCAGCTGGGGTTTGCCTGGAGGGGGGGAGGCCATTTTGAAACTGGTTTATGTGCACTGAGCTTCTGTTTTGTTACAGATTTAAACCTGTTTCTGATCACTTATGTTGGTTTATGAGTAACTTCTGTCCCTAGCCTAAAGGTTTTTTTGCAACTGAAGGGGAAGAATTAGCTACAAAATTATCTTAGTGTTAAAAAACATGCTGTAGTTGTGATCATCCAGTGCTTACGCAAGAGTAAAGGATCTTTTTGGGTTGCTATCTTTTATTGAACCAACTGTACAGTTGGGATAGAATTAGACACACTTTGAATGCAAATCATTCTTCTTCAGGGACCTGAAGGGACTTAAAGAAGAACACTTTGCATTTGAAAGTCTGTCTAATTTTAAACAGTTGGTCGAAT
Source organism: Alligator mississippiensis (assembly GCF_030867095.1). NCBI lineage: Eukaryota > Metazoa > Chordata > Crocodylia > Alligatoridae > Alligator > Alligator mississippiensis. The sequence goes on along the minus strand of NC_081825.1, from coordinate 212,461,850 downwards.
AAAAGATCTCACCTGAAAAGTTTGCTCTTAGAAAACTTATGTATTTATTTTAGAGTAAATTAGCCCTATGATGCTTATCAGCTCTTGAAATGTCACCCCTTAAATTCCACTGCCCTGGGCAACTGTCCAGTTGCTTCTAAAGTTCCTCAGCCCTACTTGCTCTCTCACACTCACTCACTCTTCAGGGCAAATATTGCTAGACTAGCCACAGCTTTAATGGGCTGTTCCTATTTTTACTAAAGTTTACCTGGTTAACTTCAATCTTTAGTTTTACAGATTTCCCTTGTGGTTTGGATTGTCAACGGGAAACTGTATGGTGAGAGCAATAGGTCAGTGAAGCTGTCCCAGTGAATGTGGATCATGCACATCCATATTTCTATAAAATTGGCGTTTGGTAATTCTCATCTGAATGACAGTAACAACAACCCTAGAAACCAGAAGTAAAGTGCAAATAGCATGTCTTTTGTGACCTAAGGTAAGTCACTATGGGCATATCCAGATGAGCATGCACGTGTGTTTCCCTGGGGACATATAGCGGCAGCACATATTTGTGCTGCTGCTACTTGGCCCTGAGGAATACCTGTACACGTGTGCTTTGACATGTGGCGAGTTGCCCTGGGTAGGGCAGGGGGGGTTAGGGCCAGCACCTGGGCTGGTCCTAGCAGCCTTACCTGGGGTCCTGGGGGCCTCCCAGAGCTCCAGCAGCAGCAATCCAGCTGGTGGAGCCCAGCTGGCAGCCTGAGTGTGGCTCTAGCCAGCCAGGCTCCGGTTTTGGGCAGCATATGCTGCCACCACCACATGCTCTGCCCCACTTCTTTTCAGGCATGGGTTTTTTTGCCATGGGAATCTCCTGGTGTAAAAAACCCCCCACCACACTGCAAACTAGCAGTGTGGCAAATTCGCAGTGTGGTGCATGCAGTTTGCAGTGCTGTGGACTGTTGGCAGCACCGTATACTGCACATGCACGCTTGTCTGGATGCTCCCCCTGTGCCTGAATTTTTCACCTGAAAAATACAGATGATAAATGCTTGTTTACCTCACAGTGTTTATGTGAAACATGGTATTTGAAATGAGTTTTGAGATCCTTAGATCTGGAAATAACAAATTTTATACTCCTCTGAACACAGCATTTGACTTTTCAAATAATATAATGGGGCTAAACTCGGCTTTCAATTACAGCTCTGTGACCCCATTTAATTTGATGCCCTTCATTTCCATGGTAAGAGAATGGTCTCAATATGCCTTAAAAGTCTCTACAGCCTTGGGCTCAAATTCTGTACTTACATATACAACTTATTTTAAGAATACTTTTCTGTTCAATTCTTCAGGGTTTAATTCTTAAAAAAAAAATAAAAAAAAATATTTGGAATCAGGGGGATATTTACTAGAGCAGAATACATACAATATTCTCCATGAGGAAATGAATGAAGTCAATATTACCTGAAAAAAAAAACATTAGGCAGATAGTATGCACTCAGATGTAGCTCAGGTCAATTATCCGAAGAGAAATAAATCCTAAAACAGCACTTCAAATTTCTACCATAATTCAAGACTGATGTAGAGATGAGAGACCTTCCAAATAAATACTTTTAAGCAACAGGACAACATGACTTGAACAAGAGACCGGTGAAAATAAGAATAATCTGAAATTGTAAGAGTTCCCATATTACAAATCTTTAATACACTGGTATTTGCTACCAAACAACACAGGTGAGTTTATATCCAACTCTTTAAAAAGAAGCAAACGAGTAAAAGTAAAAGACATTTCAGAATATGACATAGATTCTCTCTCTCTGTTTCATTATGTTCCAGCACCTGAGCAGCCATAAAATGTTATTGGATGGGAATTCTCCTTTCAAGAGCAACCAGGCAACTCACTAAAAAATAAATTGTATCGAACTGGGGTGTAAGCAAAGTGAAATGTCTACTTAAGTATTGTGTGTGTGCGTGTGTGCATGTGTGCGTGCATGTGTTTGTATGAGGTAGGCGGCAAGAAGAGAGAGAGAGGCTGACTAAACTTTGGATAAGCCTAGGACAGCTCAATTGTCTTTGCTTTAGGTGAGGGCTGGTTCCGGCTAGGTTTACCTCTGGTGGAAGGCACTTTACGGATTATAGAAATGACATGCAAAGATTATTTTTAATAGGGCTGTTTCCGTCCCTTCATACATAAACAAGACATTTATCTTTAATTTGGCTTTATCCAATGCAGTACAAATGGTTGCTTTCTTTCGCTAGTGTCTTGCTAATGTCAGGGAAGTAACGTATAGTTTACCTTACTTGGGTAGCCCTTGGTAGGATAAAGTGAAGTCTTAAAGGTTGCGTACTATCAACACTTCAGTGAAACAGTAAGAGATGTTAAATGTTTCTTTCTTAAAAATGTAATAAGACCTTGAAATTAAAATGGTATGAAATACTACAGAAAAAAGAGTGTTTTAAGCAGCCTGCTTCAACTCTCTCTCTTCTCTTTGGAAAAACTAAACTGCCATTCTTGATTCTTTTAATGTCATAATTTCACTAGTTTATCAGTCACTATACAGTCTTTTGGGTTGGACAGGAAGCAAGTAACTACTGTAATTATTGAGAAAAATGCCTTCTCTTCTTCCTAAAGAAGCAAGGGAAAAAATTACAACCAGATTTTTCTCTTTTAGGTTGCATTCATACCTGCTATAGAAAACCACAGGCTGGTGTTCTTGGGCCCAAATCTAAGGCCTATTGAAGTCAATTTGAGTTATTCCATTGACTTCACTCAGCTTCGGGTTGGATTCCTAAAACTGTAGCTACTACTTATTTTGTTCAGCACACACTGTGCTGGTCCCTCTCTCTGCTTTCTAACCCAAATATATAATGGTTCAGGGGCAAAGAAAGTCTTTGAGTGAAAAACTAAAGATGGATTCAATCTGTAAAGTTTGCTTCCGTTTCCAAATTCCTCCAAAATTCAACCCCAGGGTTTTCATTATAAAAGCATTAACTAGCTGAGAATTTCAAAGCTACCTTTCAAAATAAAAGAGCTATATAAATATAAGGCATATAGCATTATATTGTACCACTAACTTCCCATCTACCCCCAAATCATGAAAAAGGGATTTATTACCAATGGGCCTTTCACCTTTATCTGGCCAGTCAACCTTCCCTAATATCTAACAAATAAATCGGCTTGTAGTTGTTTAATGGAAAATAAATGATGCAGCAACATAGGAGGCTCTTACAGATGTGGCACCAGGTTCCTAGGTAGTGAGCGTGTCTACATGAGATGCTAAAAGCACAGTAGACTAATTCTACAGCGCATTAGCACATCACAGTGAAAGCTGGGCTAAGGTGCTAATGTACAGCAGAATTAGTCTTCTGTGCATTAGCATCATTTAAAAGACATATGCCGGTGCTACTGTGCAGTAGCATCGATTATGGTGCATTGTTAGTACCTGATATTACAGGTAGTAAACTTAATGCGCTGTAATTATGGTGCATTAATGTATGTGTAGATGTGCCCAGTGAAAATTATCCCAATCTCAAGAGAAATTTATGGGACAAGATCTATTTACATCAGCTGAGGATCTGGCCCACTAAGATGCTAGTGGCTAGTATTGGCAACCTCACATTTTCAAAAATAATGACTCAGCCCCTGCTCCCAAATAAAGTTAGCTTTATTGAACATGACATAAATATCATTTGGGAATATAAATGTTGGGTTCCTTCTCAGCCTTCTGATTTCTGAGCTTGCAGGGCACACAGCTGAGATTTTCAAGATTTTTCTCTACAACTTATAAGGGCTGGAAACATATTTTTAAATGTTCTTCTCTGTACAAATAATTAAATATTAAATGAGCCAGAGAGAAAAGAAGCTAGAGGTTGATTCTCTTGTCTGGTAGTAAGGGCAGTCACCTATAACAAGGGAGAGTCAAGATAAAGTCCTGCCTTGTGAATACTTAATTATTATAACGAAGCAGGAAATGTTGTGAGAGACCTACTCTAAGGTAGTTAGCAGTCCAGTAGTGAGCACTCATCTGTGATGGGAAAGGCAGAAGTTCAACTCTGTAGTCTGAATCACAGCAGGAAAATGAACTTAGTCTCCTGCTTACCAGAGACACTTGACTATTATGCAAATAATTGTGTTCTTTTATCATGAGAATTCACCAACTGCAGAGGTGCCTAACTCCAGAAGGAAGAGGGTTCTTGGCTGAAAATGGCTGGAAAGAGGTACCTCTGAATGATTAAATGTGGGTCTTGCCCCTCTGATGCTAATGATTGCAGTTTGTGGATTTAGTCCTTAGAGAACTATTTCAGGTAGTGCTTGATGAGAAAGGAGACTATATGGCTGCTTCCAGACAAGTGTGGCCATGCTGTATATGGCACCGCAAACACGTCTGCTGTGCCACATACCCCATAGTCAGGTATTCTCCTGGCTGCAAAGGTGCACTGCCCATGCATGCACCGCTCTCTACAGTCGTGCTTGTCTGGATGCAGCCTGTGTGTACCACAGAAAAAGGCCTAAATGTTGTACTCTTTTTTTATTCCTTATTTTGAATATTTTATTCCTTATTTTGTACTCTTTTTTTATTCCTTATTTTGATGCTAATAGTACATTGGCTTCTCTAAGTTCATACATAAAAAAATGACAAAATTGCAGGCAAAACAAACAAAAATAAAAACAAACAAAAAACCTATAAAGAAAACAATAATTCTGGTGAAAAACGGGATTCCTACCCCTGAGCAGGTAAACCAGAAAAGGGAATGTGTTGAGCAGCTGGATATTCTGTAGATCACACTGGATAGATTATTGGGGCTGGATAAAATTTAAAGCATAATAAGAAAATCCACATGATTAGTTTGGACTTCCACTTCCTATAACCACTTGACTATTATTCAAATGCTCATTTTCTTTTATCATGAGAAATTACCATCCTGCTTAGATGTCTAATTTCAGGAGAGGGTTCATAGTAATTTGTTATAGGCAGAGATTGCCACATGCTTCAGCAGCACCTGGATAAATCAGAGGCAATTTGTGAAGACATATCTAATTTTAAAATGTTCCAGAAATATTTACTAATAATCAAATATACTTTGTATGAAGGGTATCTTTTCCAAAAGCACAGCCAAAACTCTGGAGAAACTGATCTGCCTATTGATAGCTGATAAATTACTGATTCCTTCAGTTATATTTTAACGAAGATGAATTAATCTCAGTGGATTAGTAATAGGGACAAAAGATGCAGGAGTTTTAAGGAAAGTGCTCAAAAAGGGAGCATGAGATTCTCTCAAGAGGTAGGGATGGGTGCAAAGTGAATGACCAACATCACAAGCAAAAAGAGTATAAGTAGAGCAGATACAGAGAAAATTCATTGAGTTTTATAGGGACAGTGTGAAAATAAGGAAAATAAACTAAATTTGGGCAAGAGCAAATGCATAAATGCCATACAGATTTCAGAAAATGCAAAGGCAGACCAATTAATGCTCTACAAATGGGGGTCACATGCCATAACTGAGGCAAAGAAAAGTCATTATGCCAAAGCTAGCAGTCAAGGGGAAAAAAGGAGAAAAGAAAAAACAAGGGAAAAAAAGAAACAGGCAATGACTCTGAGGATGAGATTTTGCATATATATAACATCAATGTAGTGCAAACAGCAAAAATAAATGGTTTGTATAACTCAGAGGAGTATTGGATAGCAAAAAAGCAGCAGCTCACAAAACCAGAAATCAAATGCTAAATATACAGTGGGACATCAGTGAAAGTTCCAAGGTACAAAGATAGCCTCAGTCCTATGCATAAGAAGAGAGTGAAATGGCAATCAAGTAAAGCCAAATTAAAATGATATAATAGTAGAAGCATACTGCTACCAGGGCAATTACAGATAGAATAGCGAGTCAAAATATGGGGGCTGAAATGTCAACCTTGGCTCTGCCCCTGCCCCCCCAGGACTCCACATGCACAGAGCCTGCCTCCCAGGCACCATGCATCACCCCTACAGGTATATGCCAGGCAATGCTCGCACCCACAGCCTTGGCCTTACCCCCGAGGCTCCTGGCAGCAGCTCCCTTGGCAGCCTTCCTGATGCCAGAGACAGTGCCTGGGGGGCCCCAACTGGATGGAGCAGGAGACCATGGAACTCATCATGATCTGGGGTGTCGCGGAGGTCCAGCAGCAGTTTGGCTCGGCCACCAGGGCAACTGCCTGAACCTGTGTGGCCATGCAGGAGTGCAGCCACCAGCACTCTGGCCACCAGTGCCATGTGAAAGTCAAGGCCCTGCAGGCCCAGTGGCTATGAGTCACAGACCACAATCATCGGTCTGGGGCTGCCTACAGGTTCACGCCCTTCATGCTGGACCAGATCCTGGCTCTGAGGGACCCTGGCGAGACCCGCCATGTGTATTCCAGCATGGGCGGGCTTCCAGAGCCTGTGACTCAGACCAGCAAGGAAGAGAACTCAGTAAGTGAGGGCCCTCAGGACACCAGTGTGGTCCCTGGCCACAGCCTCACTTGGCAGCTTAGGCATCCTGGGCCACCATCTACCCCAGCTACTCCAGCAGCAGGTCCCAAGTGAAGAGGACAGGCTGGGGATGGGCCCAGCAATGAGCACCTCTAGCTCCTCCCTGTAGGGAGTCACTGCTGTGCATCCATGCCCCAGGACACCACAGGCAGTTGCACCAGGTCACTGCAGGCAGGGACCGAGTCCAACCACTGGGAGTGCCTGCCACACCTGTCTGGTAAGCCCCACATGGGGAACAGGGATGTGAGGGAGGGGGCACTGTGGCCACCTGTGCCTGTGCCAGCTCACTTGTGCATTCTTAGGTTGCATGTCCAGGGTATCATGGTGATCATCAGCAGCAGGGCATAGTGGGTGGAGCACCCCTCAGTGCACTCAAACAGCTCATTGTAGTGTGCCTGTGTGACTCTATCCAGAGGCACACTTGGGCCACAGGCCACATGTGGTGGGGGCCCTAGCCAAAGGCACCTCTCTGGAGAGGCCCGCTGGGGGTGAGGGGAAAGGGTCACCAGCTCTGCATCACATCCAGGTGGGAGCCCCTCACCCCCAGAACCTAGGCACTGTGGGCCCAGCAGCATGGAAGCAAAGTGCCTGGCTTGTAGGAAGGAGAAATGGGGGAGTTGGCTGCCAGCCCTGGCCCAACCTGGATAGAGGACAGAGAAGGCAGGCTGCCTTCAGCAAGTGGCAAGCAGCCTGCCTGCCCCCACAGTGTGAGCAGGGAGAGAGGGCTTGACCAGAGGACAAATGTGGAAGGGCCAACCTGGCCAACTTTCTATGGTCCCTGGGCACCTGTGCATGCATGAGGGGTGCATGCATGAGGGTGGCGCACAGCCCCTTGGTATAGTGCAACTGGAATGTTGCAAAGTCTCATAAAGAGCCTCTCTGCCCTTGCTCTGCAAGTCCAGCAGCTGCACATGGGAGGAAAAAAAACAGCAGCTGACGGAGACATGGCCTCAAGTAAGCCGTCACCATCAGCCGGCACCCTCCACATGTGCTGCCTCTGCCACCATCAGATCCAGGACCAGACCCTGCTACTAGACTAACTGGTCATGGCAGTGGATGAATAGCTCTTTGGCCTGGCAAACCCAAGACCTAGCAAGGGAGCAGGAGAGGGACCAGACATACTTCCTACTTGAGGAGAAGCATATCACCCACCGGGCGAGGCTGGTCAAGGCCCAGGACTGACAGGATGCCAGGGTGACAGGATGCCAGAGGAGGTCCTGGCCCTGGTGTTTGGCTTTGTGCTGCCCGATGACAAGCCCCCAACCCTAGCCCCATCTGGCCTCTGGCAGCCACCCATGGCCCAGTACCAAGCCCCACAGTCAGCTTGGGATGAGGTGCAGTGCTACCTGCACCAGCCATGACCCACTCCCCCTGCCCTTGAGCCTGGTCCCCCAGCAGGCTGGCCTCCTTCCTGGGCCACTGCCCACCACTTACCTCACTTCCATGAGGCCCCTGAGAGGGAGCTAGCCACAGCTGGCCTAGTTCTGCATGCAGGCCCTGTTGGCCCTGGCCCCACGGAGGAGGAGGGGGAAAGTGATGAGCAGGCTGGACAGCACCTGCCCTTGCCATCACACCAGCCCCCAGCCTGCTAGTCTCTCTGAGGCATCTGCACATACAGTGGTGTGGCCAGGGGCCGGAGTGCTGGGCACCTTTCCCTGCAATCCACACTGTAGGCATCTCCCCGGCCCCCCGCCCACAATAGTTGTCAATGCACTAGTGTAAGTAGGTTCATGGGGATGAAGGTGCATTATTCATGGTGGGTGCTGGGGTTAGGGATGGGGTCTATTGTTCAGGAGGGAGGGAGAGACGGAATATGTTGTTGAAGAGGGAGGGTGAGTCTGTTGCTATGTTGTGGAGGGAAATAAAGATCTGTGTTTGGAAACTGTTCATAGTGTGTGTGATCTTGTGGGGGTGTGCTGTGGACCTAGGGTCTGCGGGCAAATGGCCAAGTCAGGGGTGGAGGAGGGGATGGTCCACCACTGCCTTGCACACATGGTTCCTTGGCCCCTCCTGCTGGGTGTGTGGCTCACCCAGGGATTTGTGGGGGAGGGGCCTATTGTTGGTGCTGGTGCTCCTGGGAGTTCCTCTAGCTACCATGCCTCCTCCATCCAGGCCTCGTGGAAGAGTTGCCCCTGAGCCTCAAAAATGTGCAGCATGCAGGCTGCGGTGTTGACCCAGGGGATGTTGGGCTCAGTGAACTTGAGGCAGGTGATGAGCATGTGCCAGCATCCCTTGAGGTGACCAAAGGTGCACTTCACCAGCACACGGCTCTGGCAGAGCCACCTGTTGATGTGTGGCTGGTGTGGGTAGGGGTGTTGTAGGGGTGCATGAGCCATTGCAGCAATTTATAGTCCTGATATGGAGGGGCAGGATGGTCATGCCACCCCACTGTAGGTCCAGGACACCCAGTGCAAAGTGGCCGCTCTCCACCAGGGCTAGCAGAGTAGAGGTCCAGAAAATCTGGGTGTCGGGAGCACTGCCAGCCCAGCTGGTACAGATGTTTGTGTAGCTGCCTCTGGCTGCTGCAGGGGGGCAGAGGAGGGCAAGTGCAGCCTTGGACCCGACTGCTCCTGTTGGGTGGAAATCTGCACCTAATAGGGCACACATGTAGACACTTTCCTGGCCAAAGTTTAATGCACCTGAATTTACTGCACAGTAACATTCAGGGACATTGATTGCATGTGTAGATACACCCACAGTTAATAATATTGTCTTTCATGAACAGCAATAGCATGGTGGCAGCTGTTCCCTCTTCTTTTATGCTTTTATTTGGAACAGCTGCTACTCTAAGTGAGGTTTTGAGGCTTGGCATGGGGGCAAGAGACCCATGTCTTGATGGGCTTCAGACTCTATATTGCCTTAATCTACATGTGGATAAAATTTCTTTCCGGAGATGAGGAAGATAGATTCCCAGCTGCTAGCTATCTACAAATAGATGGGCTCTACTGTCTGTCTGTTTATCTGCGATAACAAAAGTGACCCCAAGAAAGAGATTTTAAGATGGTGCTAGAAAAGCAGAATAAAGAATGAGAATGGCTGCTATTAGTCATCAATATCAAGTTTGAGTTCTGAAAGTGAGATTTTTTTGCTCAAGACAAGCAGGCATTGCACATGTACTGTGAATAAAATAGAAGAGGAAAAGTAGCCTGACTCTCAGCATCACTCATTTCTCTACTGAGAAGGAATCAGCACACTGAAAAACACTGCCACCACCCTCTGTCTCTACATTGACAACTTGGGAGTTTAAATACGTTATTGTGATTACTGGAAACTTAAAGCTTTGTAAACCTGCAAATTAAGTACTGGCTGTTAGAACATCCCTTACATATGCTGTAGGGCACTTGAGAACCTGTGTTTAGCAACTGATTAAAAATTCACATATGTTCTAATTGTAATGAGATACTCTGATAAGGAATTCAGAGAAGTTGTAGCATCTGAAAGGAAAGATATTTTGGTGGTTAATGCAGGGGAGTGGGACTCAGGAGATTTGGATTGAAATCTTGGCTTTGACACAGATTGCCTGTATAACCCTGTAGAAATCAATTTAAGCTCAGTACGCCATAGTTCCCCATCTGTAAACAACATATATTTTTCTTCCCCACCTTCTGTCTATCTTATTTAGGCTAGATGCTCTTTGGAGTCAGGGTGGCTTCTTGTTATGTGCTGCTACAGCACATAGGACTCCGATCTCAGGATTTGTAGGCTCCACAGGCCTACAAGGGCTAGTAATAAATAGTAAGGTAAAAGCTGTGTTAACTGGCATTCTCTCTATTAACCAGAACTTCCAGCATGCACATCAAGTATTTCTTGAGCAGGGCCGGTGGGGGACAACAAGGGCAGCAGCTCCCCTCTGCAGGCTGAAAAGGTGCCCCCCAGCTGGCCAGATGTGGGTGGGGGAGCGGGGAGGAGTTTGCACGTGGCAGCAATGGTGGCCACCATCCACCACCCTGTGCTGCTGCCAGCGCCACCACGTGCAAGCACCCCCCCACCCCCTTACCTCACTCATGCTGGATAACAAATAATTTACTGTAATACTATTCCATGAATCATAATGTTTATTTACACGTAGTTCGTGGCATCCAACAAAGAATGACCTCCAAAGAGTACTGAATCCTCACTTGAAGTTAGAAGCTACCCCAAAAAATGTCTTTTAGCGATGAACTTTTCCATGTGATTGTAATTTGACCCTTTATGTAGAGCTTCTTCATGCCTTCCCCATTTCACTTCCTTGAAAAAGGCAATTAAAGTTATTTTGAGTTACTATTGTCTTAGACTTCATAAAATAACAACTCTGGTCTTAGTCTAGCAGTAAAGGCTCTTCTGCATCACAGCATATTTTACAGTGAAAGGAGCAGATGGTTTACAAAGTTAGTGAATGAAAACTGATCATTGATTTGCTATCCTCCTAACATCAATGGCAAGTGATAATGTACTGTACCACTTGTTATGGACTAAATAGCCATTTTTATATTACTTTCTTTCTTGCAAATTGGCTACTAGCAGGGAAAGTAAAATATATAGCAGTCTAGTATCTTGAAGCAGTATACAAATTGCACTGGGGAAACATCAGTAAAGCACAGCAGAACATTTGCTGATATTTTTAACTCTGGCTCTCTTGAAAATCTCCAAAGCAAAAAGTTCACCATTCTCCTTCTACATGGCCAAATCCATACCCTGCTGTTTTCTCATTTATTTTCAACACGTACAATTGTTTTAGCAGAATGTTATATTTTAACAGAACTCAGGAGGACAACCCCAGTGTTCTTACCAGCAACATAACCCACAGTGATCTACTGTGCTTAGAATTCTTTTATTGACTGATTTATTCTTTTTACCTAAAGAAAAAAAGATCTAGAAGGTTAAAAGGCCTAACTATAAGAGTAGGATGATGTTTAAATTCAAAGTGTTTACACAGTATGTTTAAAAAGAAAGTTTCTCCTGTAAATATTTTTGCTGCTTGCATTTCTTGGAATTTTTCCAACTTTGGGACTTTTCTTTGGGGGTACATTATTTCCACTAAAGTAATTTCATTAAAAATTTACAGACTGCTAGTATAACACAATATAATTGCAATATAATCAACAAAGACAGTCGCACCTTATCATGCATAAGCAGATGCATGACCAACAGATAATGGGAGGTGATGCTCCCCCTCTGCAGCATTGGTCAGGCCGCAGTTGGAGTACTGTGTCCAGTTTTGGGTGCCACACTTCAGGAGGGACGCGAAGAATCTGGAGAGGGTCCAGAGGATGGCCACTCGTACGATTAGTGGCCTCCATGCAAGACCCTATGAAGGGAGGTTGAGGGATCTGGATCTCTTCAGCCTTCACAAGAGACATCTGAGGGGAGACCTTGTAGCAGCCTTTAGTTTTATCAAGGGGGAACAACAGAGAATTGGAGATGCGCTATTTACCAGGGCACCCCTCAGAGTAACTTGGAGTAATGGGTACAAACTAGTGGAGAGTAGATTCAGGTTAGACATTAGGAAGACATTTTTCACAGTAAGGGTGGCCAGAATCTGGAACAAGCTACCAGGAGAGGTGGTGCTATCACCTAACTTGGAGGTCTTCAAGAGGAGGCTAGATAGGCACCTGGCTGGGGTCATCTGACCTCAGTCCTCTTTCCTGTGTGGGGCAGGGGGTCGGACACGATGATCCTTCGAAGTCCCTTCCGACTCCACAATCTATGAATCTATGAATATTCCTGCTGTGGATTATAACCACACCTATGCTCGTGATGAAGGAATGTTTACATGTTTTTTTTCATTACAGAACTTATTTAGCTCTTTGTCATTGTCTCCTAGCTGCTTAGTCCACCAGCCATGAAACTATGGATTGATCTGTAGAACAATTTTGTTGAAGTATAGGCCTAGAATCTTAACTAGTATATAATGATCCCATTGCTATCAGTGCAGTGACACCAGTTTAAATCAGCTGATGCTGTGGCCCACTGCAAGGTAGACTGTTCTTGCGATGGTAGGCTTCATAAACATATGAAAGAAAGCTGAGTTTAATTCCTAACTCAGATGCATCATTCCTTCCCTGCCACAGGGACAACCCAAACTCCAGCGAAGATATGCTATAATGCTTGCCAGACTGCTTTAATCTGCTGAGACCCCCTTGAAGTGCACAACCTGTTTAGTGAGTAGTCTATTCCTGTGCTAAGGTTTTCTAGGAAGAAGGCAACACCTTGCAGCATTTGAAGGGTCACATATTATGCAACCTACGTTCTGAATCATCACTTCTGTTTTCTACCACTGGCAGCCAAAAGACATGCTAAGTCCTCTGAAACTGCAGGCTAAGGTCCCAGCCTCAAGGTATTTGCTGGTATATGGTCTACAGACAGCAAGCTACATTAGTTTAATTAAACCATTGACTCACACTGTTAAGAATTCATAGAACACCCTTGATTGCTATCTGGGCCATGACCTACAGTTCCAAGAGGTTAATGGTTTGTTCTTTTTAGTACGTGCCTTTCAAAGCATTATTGTGGCACTGAGTGGACCCTGGGGAGGGAAGAAAAATTTGTATTTGCGAAAGAAAAAAGGCTCCGTGTTCTCATGACGCTAATCTAGAATGAGGATCCAGCATCATTTTATCTCATTAAGCAAAGGTACTGTATAATTTCTTCTCTGGTTTAAAAAAAAACAACAAAGCGTTATTTTTTTATTACATCTGGTTCAGAAAGGCACAGTAGCCTGTACCCTACTCATATATTAGTCTGAACTCATGCAAGTTATTAGAACATAATATACTACTGATTAGGTACTAACATAGCAGGGCAAATAAAAGATTTTATGAGGAATTTAAGTAGCAGTGGATTAAAGTTCAGGAGGCTTGAGAATTTTTTTAAAAAGGGAATTCATCTGGTCATACTATATTGTGGTCATTAAATTCTCCTGTGGGAGATTTGCTGTGCCTTGAATAATAGGAGTGCATTTTTGTCTATTCTTTTATCTTATTTTAAATCAAACAGTCATGCTGAGCCGTTCCTAAATTGCGTCTCTCTCTCCTTAAAAATGGCCCTTCTTACAATGCTTATGGGCTTCTAAGTGGGAAATATGACTTAATTGAAATAGACTATAAATGCTGTATTTCACAATAGTGACACTGCTAAATACAAGTGTGCAGGTGAAAATAACACATGCCACCTCCTCAGGAGGATGGATTACCAACAGCAGGGTCCATTCTGTTTTCCTGTCTCTGTTTCTCTCACACTGGCTGCAGTAGGGGGAAAAAAAGGTGCCCTCGTGTAAATGCTGTAAAAGTGCCATGTCTCCCCAATGTTATTAATCTAGAATGTACATGTTTGTAGAAGAGCAGGTAGTGTTAATTATCATACCGCTGCAAAAAATGTAGCTTGTACTGATAACACTTCGATAAATCCCAATACAGTTTAAAAAAAAAACCCAAACCCAAAAAAACAGGAATTCATGGTTTAAAGTGGTCATCAGTTAAACAACCTACTTTCTTTAAAGGGAGCTGGGACTTCATTTTGAAGCATATGTGATTTTTTGTTTTTTATAACAGTATTAAAAATGGTTAAAAATATCTTGTGCTTTCCTTTATTTCCCCAAGTCTTTCCTTTGTCATTATCCAATTTATCCTTTTTCAGAGCTAGGAAGGAAGTTGGAATCCAGCATGATTTTATATATATATAGATATATATATATCCATATATATATCTATATATATATACTTACAATAATACATGACAGTGGATATATTAAAATGATACAAAGAGAGATCTCTGAAAATGTCAAATTTAAAGAAAATATGCAGAAGTAGGAATGTGTTCACTCATAAGATCTGGACTGGCTGGAGTATAATATACATAAAGATGTCAGGTAAAATGGTCATAAAATTGGTACTGGAGCTGGTTATTGTGCTCAATATCAATTTATGAAGCCACTTCATATGGCTGGTTGGTTGCTGTGATGGAAAGGTTGCAGGCTGAAAAACAGCTCTGAAAGCACTTGGAAGCTAACCCAGGGTTCCTTTGAATATAATCCTTTTGCATTTTGTGTTTACTGCTTTTGGGCACTTTTGTGTGTGTTTATGTAACTAGATGGATAACTTCTTTTTTTTACCCAAATCCATGGGCTTTTGATGACATTCAGCTAATACTCTGGAAGCACCATATGACTTACAGAAATCATTATTATGCTTAATCCTCTACAGTGGTGAGGTTCATTTGGTAAGTAAGGCAAGAAAAGTAAATTAGACATTATAAAGCATAAAATAAACTAATGTAGACCTTCAGGAAAACCTGTTATATGTGACTGTAAAATAATTTGTGTTTTTGAGGGGCAATAATTCTGGTTGTCAGAAAGAACAAATAAAAAAAATCCTATGAAAAGTTAGAAAACTGCCCAACTGTAGGGCACTTACTACCTGGTCCTTAAGCATCATCCCTTAAAATAACACCAGAAAAATTCCAGGATGCCTGCTTGTAACCTCAATATCTGCTCCATTGTGAAGGACATTCATCTGAATGAATTCATACCCGAAAGCAGCTTGACACACAGAGATTGGTTCACATTTCTCCCTCCCATCAAGGTCAGAGAGGATGTTTCTCTCTCTCATATAACTGCAGAGGGGGAGAAAAGAAACTGGCCATGACTTTTAATCTTTATTTACAATAAAATAGAGCACATGAAAGCAACTGGGAGAGTGACATCAATGCTTTCATCTCTCCAGTTGCTATGGATTTGTGTACCTTCATCCTCATTTCCACGGCTGTGTGGTCAAACATGGTTCCAGCTATGGAAATGGCCTCAGGCCGTACAGCCATTTTAAATGATCTCCCTGGCTAGTTTTCTCTTCCACCATGGAGGAACCCACAACAAATCAGGGACATCATGGATGGACTGCTCGTTCACAGAGCTTGTCTCAGTGTTATCGCTGTGTATGACAACATGTATGAAAGGAAGGAGAAAGGTCACAGATGTCTTATAGAAAGGTGGCAAATCATATCATTTCCACTTGGCCAACTCAGGAAGAGTTCTACTTGCAGCTATAGAGTTTAGTTGCACCATGAAAATACTTTATGGAAGTGTCAAGGATTGGACCATGTTGTATTTACCTGAATATATATTTCTTGTATTAGGTAGATAGCAGTCTCTTCATGCGAGATTTGGAGCCTTTCTAATAGAAAGCATTTTATGGCAAGGAGTTTTAAAATCTCGTCCCACATTCATTTTTCAGTTATAAAATTGTTATGATATTCTGCTTCATACAACATGATGAAGTTGTGATTACTGCAATTTACACTTTCTTAAACATCCAAATTTGATCTGAGATATCCAGTGCTAGGAGGTATTCCTAAATATCTGTAGATTACCAAACTGCTTTCATGTAGAAAGAGTCAGAGTTGAGTATTGGATCCCTAAACTGATCACCTGGACAAGGATCCCACATGACACCGGATCCAGCCCAATCTGATTAGCATTCAGTGCAGTACAAAGACAAAAAATAAAGAATAGACACCAGCAGACACAGGAGCAGTGCAGGAGATGAAAGAAATATGATAAGAGCCAATGTGCTTCCCTACCTGCTCTTTGGACTCCTTTTCTCTAATGAATCCCCTTTCTAATCCACTTTATTTAAAACATGGGTGTGCAGGAGATGGCTCAGTAATTGTAGTTTGTGCATATTAGACATGGTAGGCTGAAGTCTGTATCTGTTAGTGAGCTAATCATACAGCCCACTGTCTTCACAAAAACAGATCCTCACTCCTCGAAGGTATTAATGGACAAATCTGCAGTTCTAGCAAGGGGACACTTTCCACAATGATTTAAAGGAGCAACTGGTAGTTTTGCCTGAATAAAGAATGGAGGACCAAGTGTGCAGCCTGTTTGAATTAGTGCTATGGAGAGTTTAATGGGAAACAGACTGAATGCTGTCCTCAGCTGGTGTAAACCAGCATACTGTATTCACTCATATACCATATGTACCTTTCTCCCACAAATCAGCCTTCCGAAATTCCCTGGGTATCTTAAGTGGGGGGCTCTGATATTCTGCACTGGAGTTAAGGAATGTAATGGCTGCCATGCAATAGCTCCCTGTAATAACTGTTGTGTGCTGTGCTTCTCTTCCAACCCAGGAGGGAGGAGTAGAGTGCATCCTTCAATCAATTTTAACCCTGTCATAGGTGCTGAGCAATAGAATCGTAGTTCTGGAGTTGAAGCTAGAGACCCAGCGATGCTGATGAGTGGGTTCCACCTCTCCTCCAAGGACCAAGAGCATTCATCCATATTGATCCCATGCTGGGGCAGTTAAGATTCAGCAATTTTTTTTTTTTTCCTTTTTCTTTCCCAATACAAGGCACATGTATTAGCTGGGGACGTGTGATATCTGAATAAATGTGGTAATTCAGTTGAAGTGAAGGGAACTTAAATGATATGAATTAGCAGAGGATGAAGCCTTAGACTTTACTTGATGTTGATCCCCCCCCACCCCCTGGCCCACCAAGAATTCCAGTGTTGTGTATCTGCAATATACATGTGCAAAGTACATGGGCCTTAGTGAAGTAGAAAATTAGCTTAGTGAAGAATAGCAATGATAAATGAAACCTTGACTATCTTTTCAGGAAAAAAAAGAGAACTATGCTTTATGCAAACTGATTATTGATTTCTTAATATAATAAAATCAAAGCTCCTTGTAATTTAGGTCTATTTTTCACATTTCTTTTTCATATTTTATTTGCTTACAAGCTTTAATGCAAACCAGTTATTAGTTAAATCAGTTATATATAAATTCAAAGAGTTGATCTTCATTTCAGTTGTTCAGCCTTAATTGGATTTAAATCAGATTAAAAAGTGACTTCTGAGGAAAAATATGCCCCCAAGCAGGAAGAGATGGGTAGTTATTTTTTTTAAATTATCACTTAAATGGCATTAGAGATTTCTATCATTATGATATTAATTCCCTGCCACAACTCTCAATTCTACTTAACCATTAGAGAAAAATATATGCATCTTAAAAAGCTAGGAAATCAGAGAAATATATTATATCATTGCTTTAGAACAAACTATTATGTAATCAAGTATTTTTTCTTGCATTTGTAATGGAATTTTAAGCCTATGTTATATGAAAATGGTTTACTATACCAGATTTACCAGAGGACATTCTCCAAGATGAAATTATGTAATACAACATGTGCATGATTAAATGTAGCATCAAGGGTCCCATTTTTATATTGGATTTCTGTCTGAAGAAGTGCCAATAAGGATACAGATTTTGGGAAGGAGGAAATCAAAGGCTCTCCCTATTATTGTCAGTGATGTCTGAAGTGGATCCAACTGGAGGATTGGAGCCATATTCTGCAAATGTTAGAATAGGATCTGGAATCAGTTTAACACTTTCTCAAAACTTGGGCACAGAAGAAGTCAGTATTCCTTTTTTCAGTCATCTCTGGATGATGATGATGATACACTGAAGATACAGCAAAAGCTTTGTTATCCAGCACCCATGGGGAATGGGGGGTGCTGGCTAACCAAATATGCCAGTTACTCAAGAGGCCCGAACTCTAACTCTCATATTTGGTTAGCCAGTTACTCTCAAGAGTAACTGGCTAACCAAATATGCCAGTTACTCTCGGGCTGCCGCCTCTTCCACCATATCTGGTGCGCTGCCACCCCTCCTGCTGCATCTCTGGCCCTCCTGCTGCATCAGTGTGCCCGGGGACAGGGAGGGGGGCCCCATGCAGGCTGCTATGCCCCAGACCGTGGGGGCTCAGCAGCACAGGCTGCTTTGCCCTGGGCCATGGGGGCTCAGTGAAACGGGAAGTGCCACAGTGGGCACGTCTGGTTTCACTTTTACCTTACAAGCCTGCATGCTGGTTTGTAAAGTGCCAGATAACACAGCTTTTGCTGTAATTCCTGACACATTTGTAAAAAGAAAACCCTGATCAGGCTGCAGAATGTGTATGCTAAAAAAAATCATAAATTAATAAATTGATTTAATTCAATCCCAGAGCCACTGCCATTTCCATCTATTCTTTTGCTTCCACCTGTGAGATATTTGTCCAGGCAGGGCCACACACCACTGAGGCTTCCACCTAGGTCCTAGTTTGGTGCTGTATAGATGCAGTTTGCAGATTCTTTCCAGTGTCAGCCAGGTGGGAGAGTGCCTGCAATGTGAGCGGTCCTTGCTGGTGGGCTCTCTTAGGGAGAAGGCAAGAGAACTACAGGGGGAGGTAGCAAGGCTCCAAACCATCCTCCACCAGGAGGGCTTCATTGATTCTATGCTGAAGGAAACCAATAGGACTGTGGAGGAAGGACTGCCAGGGCTGGTGCAAGAAAAGGAAGAGTGCGTGGACTCGAGGAAGGTGGAAGATGGAAGCTTGTATCTTCTGGCATCAAGAAGAAGTTGTCATCCCCATGTGCAGTGGTTTTCCTGGAGGACAGATATGGAGTGGTAGCAACAGAGGAGGAGGAGCATTGGTGGAAGAGGCCAGGCCAGGAATCTCCAAAGTGGGGAGGATCGAGACCTGGCAGCAGGGCACCACAAAGAGCAAGTGACAGGTGGTGATGGTTGGAGACTCCCTTCTCCCGGGGATGGAGGGATCCATCTCTCAGCCTGACCTATTGTTCTGAGGGGTCTGCTGCTTGCCTGGAGTCTGGATCTGAGATGTCACAGAAGGATTACTGAAACTCATCTGACCCTCTGATGACTACCCCATGCTACTCATCCATGTGGGCACCAATGATGCTGCCAGGGGTGATCCTGAGCAGATCAAGAATAACTACAGGGCTCTAGGTGCAAGGGTGAAGGAGATGGGGGCACCATAGGATGTTGTTCCAAGAAGAAAGATTGCTAGGAAGAGATGGGATCCATTCCAAGATTGCTAGGAAGAGATGGGATGAAAAGAGGGAAGATCATCTTTGCAGACAGGCTTGCTAACCTTGTGAGGAGGGCTTTAAAGTAGGTTTGCAGGGGGATGGAGAACAAAACCCTGAGGGGACCTGAAGGAAGCAGAATCAGGAGGGGGGAAAAGGGGAGGCCTCATTCTTCATGAGAAAGTAGGGCAATTGGCTAGTCACCTTAGGTGTCTGTGAACACATGAACACAAGGAGCCTGGGAAACAAGCAGGAAGAATTGGATGTGCTTGCACAGTCAAAAAACTATGACACGATTGGAATAACAGAGACATGGTGGGATAGCACTATCATGGATAAGTACAAACTGTTCAGGAAGGACAGGCAGGGGAGAGGAAGAGTGGTTGCACTTCATGTAAAAGAGCTGTATGATTGCTCAGAGCTCCAGTATGAAACTGGAGATAGGTCTGTTGAAAGTCTCTGGGTTAAGGTTAAAGGGGAAAGCAACAAGTGTGGGTGTCTGCTATAGACCAGACCAGAAAGATGAAGTATGTGAGGCTTTCTTCAGACACCTAGCGGTAGTTTCCAGATCACAGGCTCTGGTTCTCATGGGGGATTTTGATCACCCTGAATTCTGCTGGGAGCACTATATAGAAGTGCACAGGCAGTCCAGGAAGGTTTTGGAGAGCATTGGAGACAATTTCCTGGTGCAAGTGTTGGAGAGACCATAGGCAAGGTCAGCTCCCAGACTATTGCACGGGGCAAGACAGTTTGGGGAGAAGGTGAATAGCCCTCAGTGGTGAAAGAACAGGTTATGGACTAATTAGAAGAACTTGACATGTCCATGGGGTTGGATGCAATGCATCCAAAGGTGCTGAGGAATGGGCTGATATGATTGCAGAGCATCTGGCTATTATCTTTGAAAACTCCTGGCAATTGTGGGAAAGAGGGGTCCTGATTGATTAGAAAAGGTCAGAAATAGTGCCCATCTTTAAGAAAGGGAAGAAGGAGGATGCAGGGAATTACAGACCAGTCAGCCTCGCCTCAGTCCATGGAAAAATCATGGAGCAGGTCCGCAAAGAATCTATTAGCACTTGGAAGAGAAGAAGGTGATTAGGAACAGCCAGCATGGATTAACTAAGGGCAAGTCATGCATGCCCAACTTGATTGCCTTCTATGATGATAAAACTGGCTTTGTGGATGCAGGGAAATCAGTGGACATAACATACCTTAACTTTAGCAAGGCTTTTGGTACTGTCCCATAGGATTCTTGCAAGAAAGCTGAGGAAATATGGGTTAGATTAATGGACTGTAAATTGGATAGAAAGTTGGCTGGATTGTCAGGTTCAACTGGTAGTAATCAATGGCTCAATGTCTACTTGGCAGCTAGTATTAAGTAGAGTGCCCCAGGGGTTGGTCCTAGGGCTGGTTTTGTTCAATATCTTCATTAGTGATCTGGAAGATGGGATGTATTGCACCCATATCAAGTTCACAGATGATACCAAGCTGCTGGGTGTCTCCAGAACAAGGATCAATGATCTCAAGTTACAGCAAGGGAGGTTTAGATGAGATATTAGGAAAAAAATATCACTAGGAGGGTGGTGAAGCATTGGAACAAGCTACCTAGAGAGCTGGTGGAATCTCCACCCTTGGATGTTTTTAAAGCCTAACCTGCCTTAAAGCTCTGGCTAGAATGATCTAGATGGGGATGGTCCTGCTTTGGTCAGGGGGGTGTGGACTAGGTGACCTCCTGAGGTTCTTTCCAAACCTAATATTCTCTAATTTTATGATTCTATGAAATTATGTTATGTTTTAATGCCTTTCAAATTTGTTTTAAAAAGGCAATGTGGTTTTGGTGTGTAGTTCAGAAATAACTCTTCACAGCTAATACTCCTCAATCACCCATCTGGACTTCAGGGGGAAAAAAGGATCCTAAAGGCAGCTGACCTTACCTTAAGGATCTCTATCAGCTGCCTTGGTAGACCTAATGCCAGGAAGTGTCCCTTCCTCAAGCAGCAGAACCACAACTGAACTCAATCTCTGACTTTTTCAGGACACTAAGGCCATTTTTACATGTGTGGGAGCCTGACACCAGGCACTTTTAATTAGTGAGCCAAGCTAATTAAAAGCACCCGTGTGTCACGTGTATCAGTGTCACCACACATCCCTGAGCTGAAAAAAGGGTGGTGGGGCACTTTGAACTAAAGCTCATTGAATGTGTTTTATTTCAAATGTGTTTTATTTCAAAAGCGCCCCATCTCTGCCATTATTTCAGCATGGAGACATGCGACAATGCTGATACATGTGATGCAGAAGGCTCACAATTTTTGTGCTCCGATGCACTGGATTTCCAGTGCATCGGAGCAGGCTCTGCATATATGTATAGGAGCCTCAAACAATGTATTGGTCTCACTCAGATAATTCTACAGTTTCTTGTGCAGGTATGGTTTTGTCCTTCTGAATAATTGAAGACAAGCGGGCCTATCACAGAGTCAGTTAGCTATGTTTTTTTTGAGTCTTTCATGGTTTGGAAAGTTGAGGATTCGTTCATGCAAGATGAGGTTATTTTTGTATACAAGACAGGATGAATTTATAGATTGTGGAAACCAGAGTAGAAATTTACAAATAGATCAGTCTAGCCCTAGAAAGAAAAAAGGCAGGGAAACTCAAAACATCTCCCAACAAAACACGTGCTCTAGAGGCTTTGGCAAGGAGTACAGCAATAAAGGTAATGGGAAACAGAAGGGAAAACAGCAGACCGACTAAATGTATGATCATCTTTCGCATAATTATTCAGCCAAGAATGATCTACATTAACATTAATCATTAAATTGTGAATTACTTCCTTACATTAATAATGAAACAGCTGCTCAGAATATGAACAGACAAAGAGAATAGGATATGAAAAATTATTAACGCACAAAAGAAGTAGTAATATTTTAATAACACACTATAAGGCTAATTACTAGTTCACAATGGAGGGTTACTGTTAGTGATCTGGAATAGGGAACTTTATACACTGAACATGAAACGTTTTTGTTTAATTTCGTGTATTTGTAGTAGGCACATTAAAAGTTGTAGACTGAATTCATTTATCACCCATGTGTTCTCGAGTCCCTTAAGCAATAAAATAGGACTGTGAATTTCTTATTCAAGTTGTAAGACTGACTGTAAGAAAGAATGCACGTTAAAGTATCAGTAGCAGAGCAGTCTCTGGAAAGTCTGTAGGCTCCATGTATTCCCTGAATCATATGAAAGGATCTGGCCTCTTGTTTTAATGTTAGCGCTACCCCAGCAAACAGGTTGTCTTCACTGTTTCATCTTTATAGCTGGCTTGCTTATTTAAGGCATTACACACAATTATTACCCACATTGAGTAAAGGGAAGCCAGCACAAAATAAACTGAACTTACTCTAATTCTTCAGCTCTTAAAACAGGACTTCACATATTTATTTGGCTTTGCAACCTATGAGCACATAATTATTTAAAACCATATATGAATTTTATCTAATTCCTTTCCCAGTGCTGTAGCAAGGGGAGGGGAGGGCAAACAGGGAACCTCCCCAGGTGCCAAAGCAAAGGGGTGCCAACAGGCGCTGCCCAGCTGGAGCAGGGTGCAGGATGGAGCCACCAGTGAATCATTTTGGGGGGTAGGGGCTGGGCAGAGGGAGGCTCCTGCTGCTGCGTGCACTTCCGGGCAAGCATGGTGGAGCATGTGCCCCCCAAATCTGTTCACCGAGCGAGTGTGGGCTGTCACTATGAGCTTCGCCCTAGGTGCCAAACTTCCTTGCCATGGTACTGCCCTTTCCTTGAATAACATCTTTTGAAGGCCAATTGATAAGCTTTCCTAGTCAGGGCATGCTGGACTAGGAACCAGAGCTGTTCTTTGCTTAGATGCTATGGTGACTGGTAGGGCTGCGCGAAGCTTTGGTCCCTGATTTGATTCTGCAGAGATTCGGCCTGATCCAGTGGCTGAATCTCCAAATCCGAATCAAATCAGGAGACCCTTTAATTTCTCTGAATCAAATCAGAATGCTCCGAATCGATTTGGAGAGATTCAGCAATTCAGATATAGACACAGCTTTAAATGTTTTTTCTACATACCCCAGCACACTCGGCGGTGGCCCTGAGAAGTACTTCCGGTCCACTTCCAGGTTCTCCACCAAGCACACAGGGTGCCCCCTGTGCTCCTGTGGGATGCTCCATCTGCCCCAGCATTGAAGCATTCATGAGCCATGCCTGGTACCTCAAGGTATGTAGAAAAAACATTTAAAGCTGCGTCTATGGCCAAATCACTGATTCAGCATCAAATCTTCGGATTTGGCTGAATTGAATCAGGGACAGTGATCCGGATCAACAAATCAAATCAGTGTCCCTGATTCAGGCGGAATTTGAATCCAAATTGAATATGACTTATTTTGCACACCCCTAGTGACTGGCACCCCATGCCTGCAAGAGATAGCTAGATAACATATGGCTTCAGGCTGTGTTCAAAGAAGCATGCTGAGCATTTACAGTGTGTATTATAGACTCCTCTACTAGTGCTGTCTTTTACTCCCTGCAGTTATTTGGGCAGGGACTACAAAACCCTTGCAATGCTGCCAATTCTCAGAGATAGAGATGGAAATCCATCCCTTCAGATGGAAAACATTCCATAATTTAGCCAAATAAACCAGCAATGAAGGTAAGGCAATAGTGTGGCTCCTTCCTATAGAGCTCCCTCAAAATGTGGAGTATGATTAAGCCCATCTAATCACAAAGAACAATGAAGGCATCACTAGTCTATTTCCCTTAAAGCTTTATTTGGAAACCATTAGATTCAGAGGGCAATCAGCCTGTAGTTTTGTTATGAGTTATAGCTATATCATGGGAAAGCCTTGTCTCTAGAAAAATTACTGTTTTCCATAGAGTGAATGATTTTACCACCCCAGGCAGATGTTACACAGAGAGTTGCAGTTTGGGGGCATGCAGATATTCATCATGGTCAATATATCTCAATTAAAAATATGTCAGTAGGAGAATAATAATTGTAAATACATATATCATTTGGTAAGATGGATAAAAGATTGCTCTAAATAGAACACATTTCTGGGAAGAATAATTTGAACTAATTAGAAAACCTCCAGTTATGCTTAGAGTGAAAGTAAAATCAGATTTAATTATACAAGGTCCCAATAGTGCCAAAGGTGTTATAAAAAATATCTTCTTGAAGGCAATCAGTAAAAGCAGCTGATCATTGCTAACACTAGTATGTTCAGTTATACATTTCCTTTATATTATAGTAAGTTTAATGATGGAATTCATGGGTCTAATTAGAAGGAAGAAACATAGTAGTCATTAGAATAGATTATGAGAAGTGGTGAGACCTGGCATACACTTTTTCAAAAATATATTTTTTCACTGATTTTTTTTTCCACTTTTAAAATGAACTGGAGCTTTACTTTGCTCCTTAGTTGTACCCACAGTCATGGATTTAGCAATGTAAACACCTGGATTTGTGTCCTCAGTTAAACTAGGGGTGCCAAAAATGTGAGTGCACTGTATATGTGCAAAAGGGAGGCTGTCTGTGGGGCTCCAAAACCTCCCCTTTACCCCAGCCTAGCCTTTCCAGATGGTGTTCACAATATTCTTCTGCAGTCAAGTCTCAGTGATGCCTGTTGTGGCCTTATTTTGGCCCTCTACCCCAGTGTGTCCTTGGGCCTCTTTTAGGTACACCCTTCCAGAGGCCAGTCTTGGCCTGTGCTCAGGAAAATCAAAAGAAACAGCAACTCCCCCCCCTGGAAAACCCTGGCTGCTTCTCAGCCTTCTTGTCAGACTCTGGCAATGTCCCTTTTACTCATGATCACATGGTCAACATCCCAATCACCATAAATCAGTGAAAAATCCTTTAGTCCATTCTTTGCTATGTGCTAGCCTACCCTGCACCCTTATGAATGTTCACGGTCTCTTTGGGGTCTCCCCTATGTGCAGGAAGGCTCTACTTGTGGCTGTAGGGTTCAACAGGGATCCTCTGTTGAAAAACTGTACTCTGGAGATTCTCTCAGGCCTTGTGGACTCCCTCACTCTGGATCCTCAGCTGCAGCTCCACTCCGGAGATTACCACCGGCTGTGTGTGCAGGCGTCCACCTGCCTCAGGGTCACTCCCGCAGCATTCCTCAGGCACCTTCCACAGTCTTTGCTTGGTGAGCCACTCAGCCAGTGCTCTCTCCCTGTGGCCTACAGGGAACTGACCCCTCTCTGCCCCGCTCCGGGACTGGAAATACTTTTGGGCGGCCTCCATCCTCCAGTCCTGAGTGAGAGGCTGCTCTGGAAGTTGAGTGGGTATTTTTCTTCCTTTCTGGTCTCCAGCTGCAGTCCTGCCAGCCCTCCATGTTGTGAGTTTTATCTCACTCCTTCACAGGGTGACTGATGCCTCTTGAGTTGGGGGGGGCATGCGCCCCCCCCATAATACCAACCAGCGATGGGAGGGGGGGCAGCGGCCAATCCCACTGACTGGGGAGGGGGCTGATTGCACTCACCACGAAGTGGCTGCTCCACTTCCAGAAGTCCCGTGGTTACTTCCTCTTTTGCTGGCAGTCCCGCTCCCCTGCTGGTGCTCGCAGGGGGGTACTGGCACTGCTGCAGGGAGTGTGGCCTGATGGGTGGTGTACCGGGGCTATCAGGGGGTGCATTTGCACCCCTGTTCACCTCCTACATGTTGCCACTGAACCAGATCAACATTGGAATTTTCCCAAATATAGAAGTATTTGGAGCTGGGTGTCTGAGGGGTTCATCCCTAGAATTTATTTAGGTGAACCTTGAAAATACTAATGCGCTGGTATTCCTATAGAATGTTGACTGGAATTGAAAGGGTAGAGCTCAGAAAGGCAACCTGTGTCTAAGCTACTTCTGCTTAAACTCTAACATCTTATTGCTGTGGGCCACAGAAAGAGAAAGGAAGGAGGAAAAAGATGAAAACATTAGGGCTAGCATAAGGTGCATATATTTCATAGACATTAGGGCTGGAAGGGAGCTTGTAAGATCATCGGGTCCAGCCCCCTGCCCAAAGGGTAGGAAGTCAGCTAGGGCCAAAGGATCCCAGCAAGATAAACATCCAAACATCCAGGTAACAGAGACAAATGCATAGGCTTAAACATAAACTCTTCCAAGCCTATATTGATTAAAGGCCAAGCGAACCAGCCTATCAGCATCTACTGGAGATGCCAAATCCCACCCCATTGAGCTATACAGCAATTTGCCTCAAGACAGTGTCCATACACTGTGAAAAACAGTCAGACTACTTCACTGAAATTAGGAGAAAGCTTTTCTAGACAACCTGGTCCTGCCCTTCCTGCACCCACCAATCAACAACCCGTGTGCTACTTTAGAGTTTACTTACCATGAAGATTCCTTACCAAAAGGAATGTTAAGCCAAAAATTATGAATCTGACCCATATCATTTTGGGTTGGAAAAGAGGGTTTTGAGCAATTGGTTCCACTTGTGACTGAAAGAACCTGTGTTTTATTCATTCCTTTCTGCCATTCGCCAAGCAATAGTTTGACTAACACTGAAAATACCTAGCCTAAATGCAAAGTTTCTAGTCAACTTTTATGCCAATCCATTCTTGGGTAAGCTCACAGAGAACCTGCCACCTGATAAAGAGCAGTATCTATGTTCATCATAGTAGACCTTTGGGCCACATAATTCATTATCAGCAGTATGATTCTGCCTTCTAGTTCTTTCTCCTGAGAAGGGTGGAAGGGTTCCAACATAATAGTTTGAGCCTTCCCTGGATGTGCACAGAAAAAGAATAATAGTATAAGACTGCACCTGTACCCCTAAACACCTAACTTGAGGAGTTCCACATGGATCACTTTTCTATTAAATCAGTAGCAGCCTTAGGGGAGGGCAAACCAGGCAACCACCCAGGGCCCCACACTTTAGGGGGACCCAAAATTTTGAACATAGAATGAACCTAAAATATTGCTCAGTGTTAAAAAAAACTCTTTCTTTGTATTATCAATTTTGTATTAGGATATTTTCATTGCACCTCCATGGCTAGGGTAAAGGGAAATTGAAATTGAAAATGTCTGACTTGCTTATAAGTCATCAAAATTAAGCCTCTAAGGGGCCTTAAATGGCTTTGTGGCCCAAGGCTGAGAAAGTTTTGTCTAGTGGAAGATCAAAACTATAAAAAGAAGAGTTGCTCATTAACATTGGTGGAGTGAAGAATAATATGCCATTAAGTCAATTGACTCCCTTAGTTGCCTGAATAGTAATACCATAGCATCTTCACTGTGCAGCAGGAATCAAAGCACAATGCTTCTAAGCCACACAGAAAATAGCTTGCCTGCTTAATATATGCACCCTAATTTGGGGAGGAATAATTTTGGGGAAAAAGGTATGTTGTATGAAAGAAAACACAGTATCTACAGTCACCTGTTTGTGAAATAGTCAGGTGTTATGGACTTAAGTGCTAGCAGTATGTAGATGATACTTAGCTTAGGTTATCTACCACATATAACTACACCATTAGCATCAACATGGCCCACTGCTTGAACAAAAATCAGCCCATACATGAAAAACTATTGGTAGGAGCTGAAACTGGGCACTGCAAGGGCTACCCTAGTGGGAATTTTGAAGAGTTTCATCCATGGTGCAAATTCCTTTGTCAGAAAGCAGACAAAAGGGTATAGGTCAAAGATCCATCCAAAACCCATTGAGCTAGCATATTTAAGGCACACTAATTTCTGTAGCCAAAGACCCACAAAGGAGTGATGTGAGTAGCCCAGATGACCAGGTACCTCTTTGCTGTTGTTGTGACTTTGACAAAAATCTGGAGTGACTCTTGAGTTCATACTTAGGATCATAGGATAGACAAGTTGAAAGGGAATATATGAGGTCATCTAATCCAGCTCCTGCTCAGGGCAGGATATTCTCTGAATAAACCACCCCTGCCATGGGTTTATCCAGGATTTACTAAATGGAGGGTGCAGCACACTGCTCCTCAGACTATGGGGGATGGGATCAAGACATGGATTGAACCCACTGGGTTGGCAGAGGACACTGTGGAGCCAGGCAGGGAACAGGTGCATGTGGGTGAGGGAAGGAGAATGCATCCCCCACTGACACCAGTGAGTGCCATTGTCCTCAGCTGACTAGCAGGAGTTGGGAGAACCAAGAGCCACTCCTGCCTGGGGCTGCATGGGGTGCCAGGCTCAGCCAGGAACAATGGCAGTGGCATGTGGTTTCCTCCTTCCAGCCCCTGCCCTCTGACTAGCCCCACTCACCTGTAGGTATCCCCCACTGACTGGGGGCAGGCACTGGAACCAGGAACCTATGTGCTATCATTACTCTCCCTGGCCAAGGCCAGCTCCTCACAAAGCTGCACCCTGCAGAGCAGAGAAGGATTGCATCAGGATCAGCAGGGGACAGCCATGGCAGAATGCAGATTCTTCCTTCTTGCACTTGCTCCTGGCCACTAGGGGAACACCTGCAGGGAAGGTGAGGCAGGAAGGGAGTAGGCATTAGAAGTCGGAAACTCTGTGCTGCTCCCATTTTCCTCTGGCAAGCCTGGCACCCCACACAGCCAGAGCCCAGGACTTGGGAGGGGCAGAAGAGGCTCTGGGGTTCTCCTTGAGCCCAGATCAGCTGGGCACAGCAGGGACATTGGTGGATGGGAAGTGTGACCACACCACCACACCCCTCTGAATCCACTCTTGATCCCATCCAAGTATTTGTCTAACCTGCTTGTGAAAATTTCCGGAGAGGGAGATTACACAACTTCTCTAGACCTCTTCCAATGTATGACCACCCTCAGGGTCAACATTCTTCCTAATCTCCAACCTAAATTAATTTTGCTGTAGTTTGATATCATTACTCTTAGACCTGTCTCCTACAGCCACAAAAACCTATCTCCATTCTCTCTATAATCACCTTTCAGGTTTTTGAAGACCTGAAATCAAATCTCCCCCCTCACCCGCCCTGTCTTCTCTTCACTGGACTAACTAACCATAGTTCTTTCAGCCTTTCCTCATAAGTCATGCTTGCCAGACCACTAATCATTTTTGTCACTCTCTGCTGGACTCTTTGTAATCTGACCACATTTTTCTTGAAGTACAGGGCTGAAAACTAGACATAGTAATCCATGTGAGCCCTCACCGGTGCTGAATAGGGTCACTTCCCTTATTTGCAAGAAACCAGGATCACTTTCCCTATTTGCAAGATACTCCTGGTAATACAGCACAGCAGTATGCTATTCGTTTTTTTCCCCTGCTAGAGCACATTATTGATTTACATATAGCTTATAGGTCACTTTAACCTGCAGGTTATCCTCTGCAGTTCTTCAGCCTAACCTGTTGTTCCCAAGTCTGTATTTGTGTCAGCAGTTATTTTGTTCCAAGTATAGGACTTTGCATTTGTCCTTGTTAAATTTCATCTGATTGATTTTGGGACTGCACTTGTCTTCCATGATGTCTCAAAGAAGACAGCCAATGGATCTGAAATAGTCAACTACTTCAGTACCCTAGGACAGTGATTCTCAAATGTTTTAGATTCAATGCACCCTTTAGAAAATGGCAGCTCTTACTCATATTTGATGACAGATAAACAATAGAGAAATTGAAAAAGAACTCAAAAAGACCACCAAGGTCAGAATGTTTTTGATGCTATGGATTTGAATTGTAAATATCTAGGTTTATCATAGCAAGTAATTCATTCCTTGTTTCATGTTAATATTGTGCAATACCATTTGCAATACCGTTCCCCCAGAACCCCGGTTGAGAATCACTGCCCTAGAGTGTATCCTATTTGGCCCTGCTGTCTCTAAGTCTTAGTTTCTCTAAGGCTTATTTTATTCTTCCAGTTCTCGAGTCTATTTGTCTCCTTCCCTATGTTTGCTAGTAATTGCACTCATGATCTGGTAGCTGACCCTGGTTGTGAAGACTGTGGTAAAAAGCCAATTAATACTTCAGGCTTCTCTGCAACATCCATAACAAGTTTGCCTTTTGCATTTAGTAAGGGACCTACACTTTCCTTGGTTTGACTTCTGGATCCATAATGAGAAGTGCCAAATGGAAGACTTTTGTCCCTCCCCTTGCCCCCAAATACTCCTTTTGCAAAGGGGGGTGGGGGTGGGGGAGGAGGAGGAGGGCTGCCATCATAGTACCAGAAAAAAAATCAAATCATATACTAAAAGTCAAACACCTACTAGAACATATTTTAATTTTACTATGAAAAATATTTTGTCATGATCTTTATTTGTGCACTGTATAGAGAGGGGATTGCATAATAATTTAAAAATATATTCTTAGTCTTGTATATTGTTGGGGGGGTGTATGGTGGTGTGTGTGGGTGTATGATGGGGTTTGTGTGTGTGTATGGTGGGGTGTGGTTGTAGTGATGTGAGTGGTGGGGTGTCAGTGTGTGTGTATTGTAGAGTGGAGGTGTGGGGGAGTATGTGTATGCTGGGGTGTGGGGGTATGTGGGAGGTTTGTGAGGGGGTCTGGCTGTGTGGGGGGGCATAGGGTATGTTGGGGGTTGTGTGGGTGTGTGGGGTTTGTGGGGTGTAAGGGAGGGTGGGGGTGTGAGGACCCCCACACTCCCCCCAAGTTGCAACAGGCGTGGCTCTCAGGGCACAGGTGCCCGGTGGGATGCAGCTTTGGCCAGCACTGCACACTGCAGTGAGGGGCTCAGCCTCCACTGGGCCACCTGTATCACCAGTGCTCCCTGCCACTCATGTGCAACTCCTGCAATTGCCAGGCACAGGAGGGAAGACCCAGGTGCTGGAGCCAGTTGTCTTCCCATGCCCCAGGGAAAGATGCCTGGGGCTTTTCTCCCCCTCCCCACAGCCCCAGTGTGGAAGGCAGCTGGCTCCAGTGCCCAGAGCTTCCCTCCCATGCCTGGCGAGTGAAGGGGCTGCAGGTAAGTGTCAGGGAGTGCTGGGGATACAAATGGCCCAGTGGAGGCTGCACTCCTCACCGTGATGTGTAGCACTGGCTGGAGCCGTGCCCCACTGAGCACCTGTGCCTTGAGTGCCCCACCTGCTGCTGCTGCTACCGCCTGCCATGGCTGCACACCATGGGGGGATTGTTCCCCACACTTCCCACCCTCCCTTACACCCACACGCTGCCCAGCTGGGTGCGAGATGCACACTGCCACCAGCTCCAGCCCCACGTGTCACACTCCAACTCAGCTGCAGCTTCACCCCCACCCCTGCTGCTTCCCTACTTGCTGCCTAGAGCCAGAAGGAGACCAGGGAAACAAAGCAGGTCCCCGAGGGCTGCAAGCAGCGGCGGCAGCAGCCCCGCCTGGAAGCTGTGTGATGGTGGGGCTGAACCCTTCTGCTCACAAGGGTGGAAGCGAGGCACAATAGGGTATGTTTGGGCTGTGTGTACGCATGGGTGCCTTGCTCCCATCTTTGTGGGTGGAAGGGCTGGGTGGGGCACAATTTGTTGGTGGGTGCAACAGGCCAGATTAAAGTGCTTGGTGGGCCAGATCTGGCCTGTGGGTTGTATTTTGTATGCCCTGATCTAAAGGGTCTTAACACCTGTTCCAGGGTGGGAGGTGGGGGTGCTTTAATTAGAGCAGCTCTAATTAAAGCGCCTGCAGTGTCACATGTATTTAGTTCCTGCATTTCAAAATGGCAGTAGGGTAACTTTAATTAAAGCTCATTTGACAAGTTTTAGTTAAAGCACCCCTGCCCCCCAACCTTTTGAAGTGCGGGAGGAACTAAATACATGTGACACGGGAGCTGCTGGAGTGTGATAATTAGCATGTTCCAGCAGACTCAATTAAGTCTACTCTGACATTTGCTAATTAACATGTGTTGTAGCAGACGTCTGGCACGTGTATAGGTGTAAAAGATCACATATAGCTCTGGAATGAAGGTGAAAGACGACTTCACTCCTCTAGCTCTATAGACTACTTCATATTAAAGGTTAAGCAGAGAAATCAGAACTTTCTCTGAGGCCAGCCCAAAACTGTCCAGTTAATTACTTTAGAAATTGAGGTCCATCACAAAGATTACCACTTTCCTGTTTAAATGAGAGCTTAATTTCCTTAAGCTTTCCTTGTTATATAGTCACATCTGTACTTCTTATGTGTGTATGTGGGGGGCGGGGGAGGGAGGGGGGCCGGCCAGAAGAACCTTCCAAAACAAAATAGTCTATTGCATACTTTTTTTTTTTCTCCTGGGGAGAAAATGAGAACAAATAATTTAAGCACATGTTAAGTTATACTGCATGTTGTGCTACTGGAAGGCGCTCAAATATTATGATGCTGAGTGTGCCATAAGAGCCTAC
The DNA here is from genome assembly GCF_030867095.1 of Alligator mississippiensis. Taxonomy (NCBI): domain Eukaryota; kingdom Metazoa; phylum Chordata; order Crocodylia; family Alligatoridae; genus Alligator; species Alligator mississippiensis. The sequence goes on along the minus strand of NC_081825.1, from coordinate 212,429,267 downwards.
ACCAAGAGAATAGACCAGCACGACACTCAGCCTACCTAATAAAAATCTCTCTCCATCAACTCTGCCTGCCTGCTGCATCTTTTTTCTGCTAATGGAACAGCACCTGTTTAGTTCCAGGCATTAAACTATTTTTAGTTTCCCTTTGCTCTTGGCCCTTTGAAATGCATTATTTGCTATGAAAACCAAGATGCTATTGCTAGGAGGTAGGAGAAATGCCCTTAGTAATAGTTCTTCATTATCAGCCACCACTAAGTCCCCTCTTTGCTTTCTCTAGAGAAAAAAATCTCCTGTGACAAAGGATTATCAGTACTTTTTTTTTCTTCCTCCTCCCCAGCAGCACAATGGAAAGAACAGCCATGGACCTGATGTCACATAAATCAGAACCATACCATAGGGGTTGGCAAACTGTGAAACACGGGCTGGATCTGGCCCACAAAGTGATTAGATCCAACATGCATGTGTCTGATCTGGTTCACATTTTACTAAGGGTGTGCTGATTCCTTTGCTGTTTGATTCAATCTGCCTTTTGCTAATTTCCTCCAGGTGCTCCAGCTTCAGCCAGCTGCTTTGGCCTGGCCCACGTGGAGGTCTGCTCTTCCTTGTTGCAGCCTCTGCTCACTCTCGCTGGAGTAGAAGATGGGAATGATGGCCCATGGTACAGTCCAGGTTGAACACTGTGGCTTGTGTTTGCAGAAGATTGCTGACCCATGCCACACAGTGTGGTGTGAGGAAGGGAAGATGGAAGACAGTCTAGGTAGGAAGGACCTTTAGTTGCTAAGAGAGATCCTTTGTCCAAGCTGGCGTTTTCCCCCCCATATTTTTGGGAAAGAATCATGGCTGCCCCAAAGAACAAGGTCTCAGACATATTCCTAGTGTAGAAGTCTGCCCACGCCACAGGCGCTGCTTTAGGGATTCAGTCTGGAAAAGGAGAGGGAGATGGATTGATGAACTGGCCAATGTATGATTTCAAGGAGGCAGTGGATAAGGTCTGTAGCTTGAGGAGGAAAGGGGGAATATGTGGCATGTCAGGGAAGGATGGGGCCTGGAACAGTGTAGAAGGCCTGTTTGAAAAGAACAGGAGAGCAGGGGAAATACAGGAAGTCAGAAGCAATTACATTTTGTTTTTCTTAGATGGGATATCCAAAAGCCAAGTTGAGGGCACTAAAAAGTCTAATGACTACAGTAAAGTAATCTTACAAAGAAATCATTCACTGATTATTCCATGGTTTGTTCAGTACAGGACATGATGTCATACTTGGCATGGTTTCCTATCTTATACAAAAGCACACATCTTTGTTAGCTAATTATTGACCACAGTCAAAATGCACAGCAAACTGAAAGACAAATAAACAAATAACTTTCCCAAGGAAAACCATAATTTATCAAAGGCTCAGGCCTGCTACTATTGAAGTCAATGGAAGTTCTGCTACCAACTCAGATGGAACAGAATCAAAATCATTATTCTTGTACTCATGATTCAGTATTGACAACACCAAATATTAAAAATGCATGCATCAGGAACTTAGTATATTTATTTTTTTAATAAGTGTTGAGCTCTATTTGTTTTGCTTCCTGGGTTCTGAGCCTTTAGGCTTAGTGGAAGAGTGCTTTGGACCACTCAAATACTTGTAATAGTTGAAGGGCCCAGCAGATCTTGTTCTGTATCTCAACCTGTTTCCAGACTTGTTTTACTGGTTCAAAATCTCTGTGCTCCTGAACTGATTGATTAGTTTCATAGAGGCAGTGGTCTTCTCTGAAGTATCTGCTTGTTGATGAAAGACAAGCACTCTGCAAAATTGTTTATAGGTCAGGAATGGAGTGTTCTTGTATGCGCAGAGATTGGCTTTTAGGGTGCAGACAGAAGTGCAGCTCCCCGCTGTAACTCAGAATGCTTTGCAGGAAGCATTTTGGGTTACAACAAGCCCTGGGACCAAACAGAAGATCACTGTTGGTTCCCAGGGTGGGGGGAGGGAAAGGGTAATCTTGCTGCTGGCTGCAAGCCAGCAGTCAATCTCCCCTAGCAATGGCCCTACTTCTTTCCCACCCTATCCCTGGTTCAGATTGGGAAGGGGGAAAGGGAGAAAAGGGAGGAGAGGGAGCTTGATTTGGGGGTTCCCCAGTCAGCACTAGAGCATGGAGCGAGTGAATTGGAGCCCCCCCCCACCTCAGGGGGCTCCAATATACCAACCCCACCCTCCAGCAGGGACTGAAAATATCCCAGAGTGAACTCCCTGTTCTCCCTTTCACCGCTCCCATTCTGAAAACAGCTCTAGGCTAGGGTGCAGCACAGACAGAAGTCACTCTGTTTTGACATATCTTCATCTGACCCCAGTGAGGGGTCAGATTTTTCACTTGATTGGCCATTTTTGAAGCTGTTTGCAGCCATGCACTTGTGTTTGGTCATAGCTATAGACCAGTTTCTATGGCCAGATTGGGCAAAAATTGTCACTTCTGTCTGCACCCTTAGATATGCCTTCAACATAAGACGGCGAGTGAGTAAGGTAACTAGTAGGGTAAAAGTGCTAGACTTTAGGAAAGCTGATCTCATTGCACTCAGGCGATTAGTCAAGGAAGCACTGCAGAGTAGGAGTTTTGATGGGATGGGTGCCCAAGAAGGGTGGCTGTGCCTAAAGGAAACGATCCTTTGGGCACAAAGCAAGACGATCCCCGAGCGAGGCAAAAGAGGGAAAGGGGCCAGGAGGCTTCCATGGCTGACCAGAGAAATCCAGGGCAGCCTAAGGGCCAAAAGGGGAGCACATAAAAAGTGGAAACAGGGTGAGATCACTAAAGATGAATATACCTCCTCTGCTCGTGCTTGTAGGGAGGCAGTTAGGCAGGCCAAAGCTACCATGGAGCTGAGGATGGCAACCCAAGTAAAGGACAACAAGAAATTGTTTTTTAGATATATAGGGAGTAAAAGGAAGGCCCAGGGAGGAATAGGACCCCTGCTAAATGGGCAGAAGCAATTGGTGACAGATAGGGGGGACAAGGCTGAACTCCTCAACGAGTTCTTTGCCTCAGTGTTCCTAAGCGAGGGGCACGACAAGTCTCTCACTGGGGTTGTAGAGAGGCAGCAGCAAGGCGCCAGACTTCCATGCGTAGATCCTGAGGTGGTGCAGAGTCACTTGGAAGAACTGGATGCCTTTAAGTCGGCAGGCCTGGATGGGCTCCATCCGAGGGTGCTGAAGGCACTGGCCAACGTCATTGCAGAGCCACTGGCGGGAATATTCGAATGCTCGTGGCACACGGGCCAAGTCCCGGAGGACTGGAAAAGGGCTAATGTGGTCCCCATTTTCAAAAAGGGGAGGAAGGAGGACCCGGGCAACTATAGGCCGGTCAGTCTCACCTCCATCCTTGGTAAAGTGTTTGAAAAAATTATCAAGGCTCACATTTGTGAGAGCCCAGCAGGACAAATTATGCTGAGGGGAAACCAGCATGGGTTTGTGGCGGGCAGATCGTGCCTGACCAACCTAGTCTCTTTCTATGACCAGGTTATGAAACGCGTGGACACAGGAGGAGGGGTGGATGTCGTATACTTGGACTTCAGGAAGGCCTTCGATACGGTATTCCACCCCATACTGGTGAACAAATTAAGAGGCTGTGATGTGGATGACTGCACAGTCCGGTGGGTGGCGAATTGGCTAGAGGGTCGCACCCAAAGAGTCGTGGTAGATGGGTCGGTCTCGACCTGGAAGGGTGTGGGCAGTGGGGTCCCGCAGGGTTCGGTCCTTGGACCGATACTCTTTAATGTCTTCATCAGCGACTTGGACGTGGGAGTGAAATGTACTCTGTCCAAGTTTGCAGATGACACAAAGCTATGGGGAGAAGTGGACACGCCGGAGGGCAGGGAACAGCTGCAGGCAGACCTGGATAGGCTGGACAAGTGGGCAGAAAACAACAGGATGCAGTTCAACAAGGAGAAATGCAAAGTGCTGCACCTAGGGAGGAAAAATGTCCAGCACACCTACAGCCTAGGGAATGACCTGCTGGGTGGCACAGAGGTGGAAAGGGATCTTGGAGTCCTAGTGGACTCCAAGTTGAACATGAGCCGGCAGTGTGACAAAGCCATCAGAAAAGCCAATGGCACTTTATCGTGCATCAGCAGATGCATGACAAATAGGTCCAGGGAGGTGATACTTCCCCTCTATCGGGCGTTGGTCAGACCGCAGTTGGAGTACTGCGTGCAATTCTGGGCGCCACACTTCAAGAAGGATGCGGATAACCTGGAGAGGGTACAGCGAAGGGCAACTCGTATGGTCAAGGGCCTGCAGACCAAGCCCTACGAGGAGAGACTAGAGAAACTGGACCTTTTCAGCCTCCGCAAGAGAAGGTTGAGAGGCGACCTTGTGGCTGCCTATAAGTTCATCACGGGGGTACAGAAGGGAATTGGTGAGTATTTATTCACCAAGGCGCCCCCGGGGGTTACAAGAAACAATGGCCACAAGCTAGTAGAGAGCAGATTTAGACTGGACATTAGGAAGAACTTCTTCACAGTTCGAGTGGCCAAGGTCTGGAACGGGCTCCCAAGGGAGGTGGTGCTCTCCCCTACCCTGGGGGTCTTCAAGAGGAGGTTAGACGAGTATCTAGCTGGGGTCATCTAGACCCAGCACTCTTTCCTGCTTATGCAGGGGGTCGGACTTGATGATCTATTGAGGTCCCTTCCGACCCTAACATCTATGAATCTATGAATCTATGAATAGCCTACCAATTGCAAATAATGCTTTCTAAGAAATGTGTTGGTGCCAATAGTGAGGTGTGTTTGTGTGTGTATGGCTGAAAGGTATGTTGCAGTAGATACTTTAAGTATTCATATTTTTGCTTCTGTTAGGTATGTTATAAGTAGAGGCACCTTCACATCCTTGCTTGTTTGCGTGTGTACCATAGGTGCCCATTGCTCTTTCCCAGACTGAATAGACTCTGACTCCCGAGGTTCTGAATTTAAAGTTGAATCATCTGCACTATTACAACATAGACCGCAAATATTTGTAATATCACATGTGATTCAAATTGCCTAGAAAAAACACTCTCCGTGGAATTTATACCAATTTTACAGGCATTTGTATGCTTATGTGCAGTTTCTCTAACAGTATAATGGATTTCACGGACAGACATAGCTCACTGGCATAAAGGAAAGCTTTTTCCCCCCATGAATAAATCAAAATGGTTGGAAAAAAAATCCTCCTTTTCAAAATATTGTTAGGATTGATCTCAAGCTTCCTTTCTCTCTCTCTGTCTTTTTGTTAAGAAAACACATGGCATTTGTTTTCATCCTGTAGCGCAGCTCTAAAAGCATTTTTCAAAGAACTGAGGTGAATCGGACACATTAACATCATGAACAATTTGAGCATATATGGAGATACTAGGTATACACCATGTTTCATGAAACAAATGATATTAGCAGCTTTATACTTACACGTTTTTGAAGGTGCTTCAGAACTGACCTGAGACTACCCTTTGTCATCATGCACTAGGCAATGGAAAACCTCATTCTCATAAATTAATTCAGTGTTTAGTTCCTTGTATTTTTTATAATTAGTCAGGATTGTGAGAAGAAATGTTAATAATACTTTTCAGGTAGCTTCATCTGAGATTACCAGAGGAAAAGCTTCAGCTGGTCTATTGCCAGTGGGATTCATTTCTTAATTTCATTATAGCTATGCAGCCTATAGACTATAAAAGCTATTTTCAGATTTACTTTCCATTAGGTTTCTGCAGAGGCCATCAATTGCCAGTTCATGACTACATTTTGCATTTTTACCAGGTCTGGCACTAATATCTTTGCATTTTAATTAATCAGTCAGATAATAGATTTGAATGAAAGGTAAGAGGCAGAAGCAAACTGACTTGTAAATGTAATATGAACTGGCAAAAACAAAAGATTAACTAAACCCCCTGAGGAACTGTAAAGATGTAAGATAATTTCAAGACTGCATTGATTAGAGGGAACCATATCAGAGTGAGTGGCTGGTACACATGTGGAAACCTTCTAAAGGGAATATACAAAACTAAATGGTAGTTGGCTGAAGTGACTTGTGTTTTTTGCACATTGCCTGCTTAACAAGAGGCTAGGCAGAATCTGACATACAGCATGATTACACAAGCTGATCTCCTACAAATCATCTCTACACTTAGATACTGCCTGCCCCTTAGTTCTCCATAGTTACCAGTAAAGAAAAGTATGCAGATAGGAGAGGGGGTACATGGGATGTCCTCAGGGGGTACTCAGCAGTGGGCGCTGCCACCAGCACTTCTACCACTGCTGTGCCACCGACACGCTCACCAATCAGCCGTGGCCCCCACTCCTCTGGCTGCCAATCAGCTGCTGGGGGATCCCCCGCTCTCCCTCCCAGCCCTCCCCCCCCCCCCCTTATCTAGCCACTGGGGGACTCCTGTGTTCTCAACCGGCCATCGGGGTACACTGACCCAAAAATGTTGAAAACCCCTGGACTAGTGGGAGCCAACCTTTTTGACAGGCATGCCACAATTAACCACATGCTCTCCCCAAGTGCCATACTGATCTCCTTCCACTACCAGATCTGCTGCTCTGTTTTCTTCTTCCTGCTTATCTACTGCCATGTGACCTGTCTCCTCCCCAATATTCCTGTGCCACTTGTTGCACCTATGTCACAGGTTGGCCACCTCTGAACTAAGTCCAGTCTACCTCCTGGATTTGCATAGGAGGAATGAGTTTACTCGTTCATGAACACCTTAAAACAGGAAAATGTGTCTCTACTTTTCCTCTTCTTGCTGGAGAAAGTTTTCCAAGGCCAACTAATATTTATTTCTAATATAAGTTACCAGTAAATTACTTAGTCCTGGGAACCAGGATAAAACAGAGAGGAATCTTTGTCTGAGAGGTCTCTTCAAAGCATAATGCCTCATGAGGTGGTACAACTTGCCAGCTTCTGATTAGGACAGCACCCTATTTTACAGTCTAGTCCTATGTACTTCAAGGAATTCACTTCTTAAAAGGAGAAACCTCTGTGGTTTGCGGGTGTTGTCATGTGCTCAGGAATGACTTCATCTGGTTTATAAAGCATGCAGTGGATAATATTCTTCATGACACCACTGTCTTTTGTTTCCCAGTGAAAGATCATTTTGAGTATGCAGCAGATTTGCTTTTAGCATATGATCAGGTACTCAAAGCATTGGAAAATTAATTAAGAAACACACAGCGTTATTGTAGCACTATGTAACCTCACATCAGCTGGGGACCACAAACCTGACAATGCAGAAACATTTGCAACTCTGGTACAAGCCTCTGTTAATAGGTGGACATTGATAATCTCTAGTTTTAATCTCAGATTGGCTCAGTGAGAGTTTTTCAGGGAGTAGATTTTCACTAATAATTCTTTTATATCATCTCTTGTATAAGGTTTGATCCAACTCCTCGTAAATAGAATGGGACTGAACTGTACATTCAGAGCTTTTAGCTTACTGGCCTTAGCCAGGCTGAGTTGTTGAGGATAACACATTTGTGGAGTATTTCCTTGAGAGAAAGCAAAGCAAGGAAAAATGAGGTGAACTCAACTTGTGCTTCTCCTGTCTCCACAAAAAAATTTAGATTACAGAAAATTTAATTCAGCAAGGAGATAATACTAAAGACCACAAGAGCAAATGCAAAGAATAGCCTTTGTTCTGAAAGAAAGTATATGTAACAAGGCATTTGTTTTGCTGTGTAAGAACAATATTATAAGCTAACAATGAAGAATTTTCCATCTGCATGACCTTCACATTGAACCTTGTCAAACAGATTTCTATTAAATATTTGCACACTATCCATCAAGAAATCATTCTACCATTGTCTTGTAAGCAAGGCTCACTGCAAAGCTTTGTAGTGTATCTTGTTTTAATTGCACCCTATAATTCAATGTTTCTTAAGGTAAGTATTTCATTAAACGTTCCTTCCATCAACATTCAGCTTTCTTTTCACTTAACAATATGTAATGTTTATTGACCTTAACCCAAGAAGTAAACTGTTTGCTTTATAATTATTGCAGTGAGACACTATATTACTAAACAACTTGTATTTCTTTTTAACTAAACCAAGGATGAAACTGCATGGCACTTCTTTGTTGGGCTTTAGTGTTGTAACGTGATAAGAAATAGAACTTTACAGTGGTGTGTGTTCTTTATGGGACAAGCTAGATGGCTTGGCAAAGCACCTGTAGATTGCCATTTAAAATAAAGTTATTCAGGGATGGACTTTTCTGGGTTTAGTGTACATTACTGGAGACATAGCATATCAGTATAGAAACCCTCTGTCTTTGCATGAGTGCCCAAGGCCAGGAGGCAGATCCTGTTCCTCCTTAAAGATGGGTTTACCAATGGGCATAAAAGGCCTGTTCCTTACTACAAAGTATGACAGAGTTTTGAAAGAGAGGAAAGTGCCACAAGGACTTTTCTGTGGAACTTCATTCAAATGGTTTTGTCAAGGGCATGCTAAGATCTGGCATCAACCACTTGTATCTCCCAGGACCCAATGGAGGCAGAAGCAGTTATTAAACATGGAATCATAGCTCTTCAACAAGTTGTGTTTTTTAAAACATCAGTTGCAAAGTCTCATAGACTGACTTTAATGTTCAGCATTTTTTCTTGTTTTTTTTTTTTTTTTTTTAATAAACCACCCTCCAATAGGAACTCCAATCAAAACATGGAGACATTGAGAGAGAGCTTTCAATGATGCAGCTTCCAATTAGGTACCAACATTGTTCAGAATCTGGCCATTGTATCTGGCCATAACTGGAAATTATTGGCAGATGAGCATATTTGTAAATGTGGCCTTAGGTGTAAATGCTCATTTCTCCAGGAGCCTAAATGGAAGCTGTTAGTTGTTCCTGTGTAGTGCAATTACTATACTCATGCCTGTAAAGTTACAGTGAAGTAGTTTTCTTCACTTATTATTGCTGACTCAGGTTAGTGTTGCTGTGTTGCACTTCAGAGATGGTGGCTCCAGTGATAGGAAAGGGATGCTTGTATGCATTATTTAAAGGGGTAATTTCACTGAGGACAATTATGTAACACTAATTTTTTGTGATAAAAATGTGTTAGATTGTCTATATGTTTTGTGTTAGAATCTCTCAGACTGGAAAGTACTATAAGCAGAATCCCGCTCTTGTTCAAATAAATGGAAGAACTCATGTAGATGTGTCCTTTATTTATGGTCTTTTATAACATGCTGTTAACATTTTGGATGCAGGTTCGGTCTCAGATTTGAACATGGGGGATCCAGGATTTACTAATGAAGGGTGACACAACACTGGAGGGCATAGGACTGAGACATGGCTGCCAGGTCATTTGGGTGGGGCAGACACTAAGAGCCAAGCAGAGAGGAGGGGCACAAAGTGAGGAAAACCTGCCCCCTGCCAACATGGCTGCCACTGTCCCTGATTGACCAGGGGGCAAGTGGCAGGGAAGAGTTGATCCTGCCCTATTCTAACTGAAGGTTGCAGGGAGTGGCCTCATGGGAAGCCAGGCTCAGCTTGGGACAGCAGCAGCAGCAGTGGAGTTTTCTCCTTCCAGGCCCTGCTCTCTGCTTGTCCCTTCTCCACTGTAGTCTCCTGAGCCATTCACCTGTGCGTTGAGTCTGTAGGGTCTTTTCCAGTTTTGCCATTGATTAGGGAAGAAACAGTCTTGTTAATGAGCTGGACCTTGGTTGGTTTCCCAGGGGGTCTTGTCTGCCACACCTTTGCTGGCAATTATTTTAATTGGGAGTAAGATGGTCTATCCCGCCCCTCCTAGTGCCTTCCTTCAGTTGTCCCAATTGTCCTTCCTGCTTGGGGTTCCGCCTCCCCTATCCCCTGCCTAAGACCAACCAAAGATCTCATTTCCTGGACCACTAGAGTTGGTATCACATGCACTTTGGTGTTTTGGCCTTCCAAACTTATGACAGTGGGATCAGGGCGTTGTTTTGCCCAAGTGTTCACTACTACATTTTGCTTTGTCTATGCATCTTCCAGGTCCTGGGCTGTCTTGTCCCCCAGCGTCCCACTCCCTCTTCTGGTTTTATATTTGCCACGGGTCAGATGTACATCGGTCCTCATCCTATATGATCCTGCCAGGATCCAGTCCGAGTTGTGGACATCTGACATACACAGTGTCTCTTCAGGTAAGTTGTTGATCCTTGTCTGGCTCTGGTCATTTGAGAAAGCCCCTTCCTGGGGCAGGCAACATGTCCTTGCAGTGGGACTCTGCTCTTGATCTGACCCCTCCAGGCCAGTCAGGAACCTTACTTCTGGTTCCCCCTGCTGTTCTCCTGCTGGGCTTTTTATCCTGACTTCAGGGGGGTGGCCAGCAAATCAGCCCTGGCATGCTGCTATAAAGCATGCCCACATTGACATGGGAGCCAGACCCAGCTCCCCCTGACTCTGCCATTTTTTTCTCTCTTTTCCTTTTACCGCAGCATCCTTGTCTGCTGCGGTTTCACTTTCATTGCATTCTGGTTCTGGCATGGCATCCTGCCAGCTTAGCTCCTTGCTCAGCTGAGGTAAGTCGTTCTTTCCACACCCACCTTATTCCCTCTTCCACCTCCTGCAGGTGTCCCCTGATGGCTGGTAGCAGATGCTGGAAGGAGGAACCTGTGAGCACTGCTGCTCTCCCTGGCTAAATCCAGTTCCCCACATAGTGGCTCCCCATACCAGGGGGCAAGAGCAGCTCTCGGGCTCCCCCCTGGCTGCATCAGCTGGGAACAGTGGTGGTAGTGAACAAGTTCCTTCTTCTAGCACTTACTCTTGGCCAGTGGCAGACACCTGCAAGAGAGACAGGAAGGAAGCAGGCACTGGAAGAAGGAACCTGCATGTTTTAACCACTGTCCCCAGCCAAGTCTGGTCTCTGCACAGCTGGAGTGGGGTGGGAGTGGCTCTAGGGCTCCCTCTCTGACCTGATCAGATGGGGACAGTGGTAGGATATAATTCGACTGGAGCACTCCATTATCTTAATTTAATGTCACTGGGATTCCACTAAAAATCAGTGGAGTCAGAATAGTGGAACAGACTGGTGAATCATACCCGTGTAATTTTGAGTTTGTCAGACAAATTTATTTGAACATAGTGCCAGGGGCCTTATACCTTTATAGGTATAAAGCTAGGGTAACTTCACTGATGGCAATAGAGTTACTTTACATTAGGTCAAATGAGAACGTTGTCTGGCCTGTCATTTAATGGATTAGTTACAGTGCAGACTATTTTTCATTACCATTCTAATCAGACATTACTGCTGCAGTTAATAACTTTAATGTTCTTTTGCCTCTCAAGCAACATAATTTTTATCCCTAAATTATAAATATTTTATATTTTTTCAGGCTTCATATTCATAGCTATCATTTTCTAGAACTTGATCTTAAAATAATCAAGAAAAGCACCTAAGCATAATAGGAAATGAACAATGGAGTTGAGCATCTGCTCAGATGATTGAAAATACTAGTTAATATCCTCTTCTTGGTGGCATGATTGTAAATCTGGATTATCTCCATTTAAATCAATACAATTACTCTGGATTAACACTGGTGTAATTTGGAGCAGACTGTGCCTTCTTATATTAGCTGACTCAAGAATGATTGTGTTTTTGCCTTAAATTCTGGAAATGTAAAATTCTGTCCTAAGCCAGATGTATTTGGAGGTGGACCAACTATAACTCCAGTACTGAAAGTTCATATTTACCTGTACTCACATGAGTAGCTCAGTGATTTCACACTGACTACATGGGGTATGTCTATGCTAATTCACAGGGTTCTCAAGACTGTTGCCAAAAACTAAGTCTACCTGCTCCTGCTCTACATATTGAGATTATGAAGACACTCTGGGAACATTGTCTGTAGCCTCTCTCAAAAGACTCCAAAACCAGATCTTGAGATCAGTGGCTGGTAGGTATCTTTGGATCCTCATCATCACCCATCGTGGATTTAATTTTAATCAAATCAGTGTAAATCATGATTTAAATCATGATTGAAATCACTGGTCAGGAAGCCTTGATTTAATACTTGTTTTCTACAAAAAGTGCGTTCTTGTTTTTTGATATAGCCTTAGTACACGTTATTTGCAACTCAGAGATAGATGTAGGTTTCATTTTTGGAAGGTACACAGTATACATTTTAAAACAGTGATTTATTTTGATTTTTTTTCAGATAAATTTTGTAGTTACATCAGAAAACTGAATTATGATTTGGTTATTTTATTTACCAAAGCTAATTGAAGAAGATACTTGTGAAGTCATTGGGATGTGCAGTATCTCCAATTCACTAGATTGATCATGGATATTTGGGGGTTATTTTTGCCAATCTGTATAAGGAGGACAACAACATCTGTCACCAAAAGAACAGACATTTACCTACATTGTTTTATTTAACTAAAAGAACAAGTTTATGTATTTTGGATATTTTTCTTCAACAACAAACATATATAATTCTTTTAACAAAACAAGCATATACATTTTTGAATTTTTAACTATTTTAGATAGAAATGTGAAATGTGTTAGTAACAAAAATTAAATAGATTATTTCAGCCAGGTCAACATGAGAAATTTAAAATTCTGGATTATGCAGCAAACTCAGTCTTCACCTTCCTTTTCCTGTTTATTCATAGACTGAAAAAGAAAGGAAAGCTTTTCTGATTTTTCAGTTCCCAAGCAATTTCTCAATTTAGAATGAATTAGTCCAAAGGAAGAAAATACTCTTTCTACACCTGCAGAAGCAGCTATGGCTGTTAAAAACTGGATTATCAGTTCAATAGTCTCTGATGGATCCAAGTGCTTAAGTGACTTTCACCAGTTCACTGGTGTGACTTTCTTTAAAACCTCATCAGAAAATACATATTTCTTGAAAGATTCACCCTTAGCCCTGAAATGTATTATAGTCGGTATTAAGGAGGGATGATTGCTGGATGACCATGTCATAGCTAACTCTTCTTCAACAGTTAAAGATTGACCCTGGTAGTGAGTATTGAGAATACTAGCAAAAAATGAGCTGGAGATAGTGCTTGATCCATTCTTTTTTTAATGCCTGTAATTTTACTCTCTCATTGTGTATTTCTCTTTTAAAGGTCTCACTCAGTTCCTTCCAAATTTCAACAGCTTCAGCAATAAAACAGCAATTTCCCTGCACTTTGTTCAAGGCTACAGAAATAGACTTCAGGATAGTCAACCTACGTTCTACATTTCTCTTTAGCCCAATGTTGAGAACTTTAGCTGGGACAGTTCCTTCTATTTTGTCACAATTTTGTTCACAATTTATCATCAGATTAGGCCAGTTCTGAACATATCGCTCAAAACAGTCCCGTACTGAGTTCCACCACACGTCTTGTGGGAGAGTTAGTTTGGTTCCTCCTGCTTTCTTCAGAGCAGCTGCTGCAAAGTGGTTGTTATGGAAGTATTTTGCAATTTCTGGAGTATGGAAGTCTTTGGCTAAGAGGTACATCAAATGAGTGCTGCAGCCATATGTTGTTAGCTAGGGGCTTTCTTCACTGTCTTCTAGATTTCTTCTCATCTTTGATACACATGCAGCATTGTCTGTAACAAAGACATTTGCATTTTTTCACAGTTTGTTAGAGCTTTTACTGCTACATCTTATAAGTGTTCCATTGTGTGTGCATTTCATGATGCATCAATTGTTTCTGGAAGGAAGACAGTCCCTCCTTCTGTTGTGACACAAGCATATATTATTGGATCATTGTGGACATTGCTCCACCCATCAAGACTTTTTGCACACTGTTCAATTTATTTCTCATATACTTTATCCAGCAATTTGTCTGCTATATCTGCTCTGTTGGGTGGATAGTATTCTAGTCTTAATGACTGAATCATGTCAATAAAGTGTGTATTCTCAACCATACGGAAAGGAGAGTTTATTGCATAAATAACCCGAGCAATTTTTTCATCAATTACCTCTTGCTGTAATCTGCTGGTTCTTATTATACACTTATCTATGGTTGTTTTTGGATGATGGAGATTTTTTTTCTTTTTGCTACAAGTGATATACTGTGACATGCATTTGACTGGAACACGGGTATCATTAGCAGATAACTCTGAAACTGTCGACAGTGATGATGATGTTGAAGATGGATCATCAGAATCCTGTATGTTGAGGATGGATCTGCCTGAACAAAAGAAGTTAATGCAGTCACTACAGTACAGTTCATTTAGTATTACTCATTGCAGTCAGTACTACTTTAGAAGTGAAACTGTAAAACGATGATCTGCCTATTTCAGCCATTATTTTATATCACAACTGCATCAAAAATATGATAGTTTTGTAAAGTAACAACTATAGTTTTGCTCAAATATTTTTGTGAGAATTCAAGTACAGGTAGTCCTTGGACTTACGACACAATTGGTTCCTGAAAACCACGTCTCAAGTCGAAACGTAACTTTGAACCAATTTTTTCATAAGAAACATTGTTATAAATGGGGGATTGGTTTCTGAACCAAGGCCCGATACTGTACTTTCACCAAAAATACCCCAGAATTTTGTACTCGATCAATTATAGATAAGTAATATAGCTATGTTAATGTATTTATATTGTGAATAGCAATCGTATTGATTTGGAAGGACTTCTTTGAGGTGACTTTGCTGGACTTTTTGAAGGGCTCTTGGTTGAACTTTTTGAAGGGTTCTTGGCTGGAGTCTTCTCAGGAGTCCTGGCTGCAGGTTTTTCTGGAGTCTTGTCTGCTTTCTTAAAGAAAGTGTCTAAGGAAGTTTGGACAGATATTCTCCAGGGAGATGGGTGACACAGAGAACTTGTTTGCTGGCATGGCATCACACTGGGTCAAGCATTGTAAAGTTGAAACAGATGTCAGAAAGTTAAAACAGGGTGTCAATTTATAAACGCTGTAAGTGCAAAACACTGTAACTTGATATGTTGTAAGTTGAGGACTGCCTGTAGTCCAGAAGTCCACCTAAAAGATTTGGACAGGGACAACAGGCAGTCCTTAAGAAAGAAGTATGAAATATTAAAGTTTACTAACCTGGAGATCCTGCATGTTCAGACACATTCCATTCATCATCTTCAAAGCAGCTTCCTCCTGAGAAGGTGCACTTCTTAAGATGTTGTTTCATGGGGCAACCAGGCCTTGAATGTCTTTGTTGCACTGTTTGCATTTTGCATGCATGTCTGTCTTATCCACAGGCAGAGGAACTTCATTAAAATATTCCCAAACAGGGTTTCTTTTATGGCCTGGCAAACCTGCTGCCATGATAGGTTTTCCCTTCTACTGTACCATTCCCTCACTTGATCCTAAATCAGTGGAGAAACTATACTCAGAAACTTATCCCTCAAGACTTCTGAAATATTCTGCTAAAAAATGTTTCTCTTTTGTTTCTACTGTCCCTCCCTTCTTGCATTTATCTCAACTCCTCCTCCTTGCCCAGCTCTACTCCATCCCCAAAAATCCTTTATTAATTTAATTTCTTGAAACTTTGCACTTCTAGACAGAGATAAGGGCTTGATTTTGTGTACACAAACTTGCAGAGAGACAATATGGCTGATGGGTAGGTAATCAAGTCTGTTATCTCTCATCTCCATATGCTACTGTTAACAAGGATGTTCTCTCTGGAGACTCAAATCCACTGTTTGGGAACTGAAACTAAGCATCACAGAGATGCTTAATGGGATCTTATAGACTGAGCACTGAGTCCCATTGGGTAGAGTGGTTTTCTTTAATCTTTACTAATCTAGAGAGGAGCCTCTGGGAACCCCATAATATTGGGCCCCTAATATAGTCTAGGGACTGTTGTGACATATTTATAAAACTTTTCTAAAAAGGTCACTGTTAGGATGACAGTATTTGGATCTTGGGGAGCATTGGATTTGCAGCTGAGTAAAAGGCTATAACCTGTGGCTTAGCAAGCTGCTAACCACAAGGCAGAATGATATGTTAAAAGTAACATTGCAAGATGCTTAGAAAAGCATTTTCCTAACAATATAGTATTGTTGTAAGATATATAGCTCATTGTGTAAGAAAAACAGGATGCAGATCACCAGCTATTGTTAGGAAATAAAGCAGAAGTAAGACCTTGGAGATAGTGAGGAAATCAGGAAGAGACCGCAAGTGATCAAGAGAAGCAGAGGTCAGGGTCTTAGGCATGCACTCATAGCAAAAAGACATGTAAATAAGTGAAATGCATAGGTAATTCCATGCTAATGAAATAAACAGTAAATAGAGGCAGAGCTTAAGATGGGAAGGACTAAGGGTGGAGCAAAGGAAGGACAAAGGTGGGGTAAATGTTAATAAGCATAAACCAAGGTGTATAAATATGGAAAGAACTAATGTTTGCAGCATCTTCCCGGTTTGTTGGAGCTGGCCCGAAGCTGTCTCCATTTTGAATATAGCTGTTGGAAGAAGCAATGCGTGCGCTGACCCGTTGTCTCCCTAGTCATTAGGTGTCACATGGAGCCGGTGTCTAACAGTTACATGGATATATTTCCTCAAATAGCATATAATTAGAAGTTATAATCTCTATTCCATGATGATATCTTTGAGCTGTAACCTATCTTAAATTAAAACTATTTTTATATAGTTTTTTTGTTTTTAAAAGCATCTTAACAAAAAGAAAAAATATGATTAAATAAAAAAAGTCTGGTTTAAACAAAAAAAAGTCTGATTTTTTATTTTTTTTAAATCATTGACCTAGGTTTGGAATGTACAGGCTGGGAACGAGAGAGTGGGTTTAAGTTTTGGTAGCAGATATGAGAGCAGTATGAAATCCATATAGACATACTCTACAAGTAAGTAGATTTGTACAGGCTTAAGTATTTCTAAGAGAAATTTTGCCCATAGTCATAGAGCTGCAATTCTAGTTAAGTTCAGTAGGACCATAACCCTTGGACTGAAGGGGGCCCAGGAGAATAATTCAACCATCTGGCACAGTGGTCCTCAAACTTTTGGGGCTCGAAGCCCCCCCTCACTCCTGATCCACAGCCCCCTGGCTCTGCCAGTGTCCCTCCCTTCCAACCCACTGCCTCCCGCCCCCAGGCCCTAGCCCCCCCAATATGTGGGGCAAGGGGTGGGTATATGGGGAAAGAGTGGAGGGGAAGGGAAAGAGGGGCATGGCCCCCTCCATATCTGTGCATCCACAATGGGACCTGCTCTCCACTTCTGCCTGGCTGACACGTGCATGTATGCACATGCATACATGCATGTGGCACCCCCTGCTGGCTTCCTCCCATTCCCCCCAGCCCCAGACATTTTTTAAGTTTGTTCACAACCCTTTCATATACTCTTGTGACCCACTTTTGCATCAATGAGATGCAAAAGTGAGAAGAAACACTGAGAGAAACACTGCTCTAGTGTGTGTCTATCTCAATAAGGAGAGAATGTGACCTACATACTTTGAGAGAGGTAGTTAGCTGTGTTAGTCTGAAGTCAGGCAGAAGTCAGGATAGATCTGACCTAATAAACTAGCTAATTAAGATGTATAAAGCATAAGCTTTTGTGAACTGGAGCTCACTTTATCAGCTGCTATGGAAAGAATTCTCCTGATAGTACAAGTCACTGTTTGTAGGTTGGGACTTTGTCTATATGGATTGGTTTGTAGGAGAAGGGTCCAATTTGCTTCCTCAAATAATGCAGTAGAATAAGGAAAAATATGAGATACTACATATTGGGGAAAGAATAATTTGCAACACAGATATTTTAGAAGTGTCAGAGACCAGAAACAAGTAATGATGTGTCCCAGGGGAGCGGGGGCACTGGGAGACCCCCGCGGCGGCCAAGGGGTCTGCTTACCTCCCGCAGGGCTGGAGGAGCCAAAGAAACTCCATGCGCCAGCAGCGCCGGCGCGGGTCGTCAGCCGGGCGTTTATCCGGCTGCGGCTGAGCGGCGGGGGCGGGGCATGCTGGCCGGGAGGAACAAAAGGCGGCCTTGCCGAAGCAGCGGGGTGGCTGAAGGGAGAGAGCTGGAGCGCGGAGCCCCAGCAAGCAGGGGATCAGCCGCCACCCGCAGAGTGCGGGACGCCGCCGTGTAGAGGCGGAGCAGGCTGCGAGCAGCACAGCGGAGCACTCAGGAGTGAGGAGACAAGGGGAGAAGTCAGCCCCAGAGGTGGGGCAGCAGCCAGCGGGGAACCCGACACCCGAGGCAGCTGGAGGCGTAGCAGCTGTCCTGAGAGTGGGGCCAGCTGTAGCCTGCATTACGGAGCCGACGGCGCGGGTAACTGCGGCCGGGACTATTGGGGAAGCAGAGAGGATGTCTGCATCCCAAGGAAGGAGGGATCAGGGCAGCACCCCCCACTGGGAGAGGCATACCCGGTCCGAAGACCGCCGGTAGTGGCTAGGGTGACCGAGCCGAGAGAGGACGAGACGAGGACGGGTTAGAGGCCAGGACAGGAAGACCTGAGGTGGCGTATGGCCGGGGTGTAGGGGAGGACGGAGCCCCGAGAGTACCCGCGAAGAGGTGTGCCGGCACCAGGCGATACCCCAAGGGAAGACCCCCCACTGAGAGAGTCATAAAAGTTGTGGCAGGCGAGTTCTGGGGTCCCCCTTGATACCAGCTGGGGTAAACCCTGGGGCGTACCAACGAAGCCCGGGGGTGCAAGATCTCGAGTCCGGGCGAAAGCGGTGCGCAAACTCCTAGTCGAACGGAGGCGGGTACAAAGTGGTGCATTGGCCGGGAACATGGAGGACCCGGACATGGTGGCCTATGCCAGTGCCCAACCCGTGCCGGTGTCTGCACTCGAGGCTTTGGGACAAAACCTACAAGCCCTCACCCAAATTGTGGGTACTCAGCAGCAGATGCTGGGTCAACAACAGGAATGGTTCAGGCAAGGCCAGGCGTCTTTTAGGATGCCGAAAATGACGAAGGCGGATGACCCCAAAGCGTATATAGAGGCCTTCGAGCGTCACGCCTTAATGACTAGCCTCCCCCAGGAGCACTGGGCCAGCCAGTTGGGAGCCCTAGTGGTTGGGGTGGCACAGGCAGCCTACCGGGCCACCCCGAGAGAGGAGGCCCGGGACTATGAACGGGTCAAGCAAGCCATACTCTATCGGCTGGAGCTCAGCCCAGATTATTACCGGCACCTTTTCCGGGCTAAGAAGAGGCCCGACGAAAGGCGCCCCCGGGTGCTACTACAGTTATTGCGGGACCTCCTTGACAAATGGGTGAGCCCAGTGGGGTCGGACCGCCAAAATTTGGCGGATCAGGTTATTTTGGAACAATTCCAGATTGACCTAGATGAAAGAACTCAGCGATGGGTGCGGCAACACGCCCCGTGGAATTGCGAGGAGGCGTTGAAGCTGGCGGAAGCCTATGTGGCCGCAGAAGCAAGTTACCTGAAGGAGCAGAGGAACCAAAAGCCAGCATCACTGCTACTGAGAGAGGCTGAATGTCGGCCGGCCCCTATCTGGGGGACAGGTAAAGATATAGTGTGTTTCCGCTGTGGGCAGAGGGGGCACCTCTCGCGAGAATGCCCCACGCAACCCACTGCACGATGGGTCCCAGCTAGTCAACCCAGAGGCTTCCCTGACCAGCGCTGCGGCACGGAAGTGGGAGAGCCTATGGACTGCAGCTACGCTAACTGCGAGGGGAATGCAACGTGGAGCCGCCCAACCGTCAAGGCCTGGGTAGACGGCCGACCTATACGGGCCACTCTGGACTCAGGGTGTGCCCAATCGATGGTAAGGGCCGAGGTGATCCAGTGCCGAGAAGGAAGGGAGGCCCCTCCTGTGATGGTGGCCTGCCTCCATGGGGAGACCGAACACGTGAGGCGGCAATGGATACAGCTGCGCGTGACGGAGCACCAAGGGGAGCTACTCGTAGGGGTGGTGCCGAGGCTAGCGTGCGACATGCTACTAGGCCGAGATTGGACACCCCTCTATGACGTACTGGAGCGAGTGAGGGATGTGGAGCTAGCCCGTAAAGAGATGGGGGCCAGCGAAGGGTGGCTAGGCGAGGAAGAAGCGGATCCAACCAACAGGGAGGGCTCCATAAGCATCGACCTAAACCATGTTGCCAGTAGCCAACAGTTCCGGGAGGCACAGAGTGATGACCTGGAACTCGAAACCCACTGGAGGCAAGCCCAGGAGGACTGAGGCGAAGCTGTGTCACCCAGAGGAGAGCAACCCCAATACGAGGTAAGGAACCACCTCCTCTATCACATACCAGGGCCCAGGAGGGAGGGCCCCACAGAAGCTCAGTTGGTAGTCCCGAGACAGTTCCGCCAGGTGATCTGGCAACTCACCCATGCGAGCCCAGTGGGGGGCCATTTGGGGCGAGATAAAACCCTGGCCAAGGTGGGACGTTGGTTCTTTTGGCCTGGGATGGGAGAAGAAGTGGCCCGCCAGTGTGCAGCCTGTCCGGAATGTCAGAAGACCCGAACGGAGTGCCCTGCTAGGGCCACTTTGCAGCCGATGCCGGTCATAGATACCCCCTTTGCGAGGATAGCCCTAGACATTGTGGGGCCCCTACCCCGCAGTAGTTCTGGCCACCAGTATGTGCTAGTCATGGTGGACTATGCAACACAGTATCCCGAGGCCGTTCCGTTACAAACCGCCACGGCTCCTCGGGTGGCAGAAGACCTGATAAAATGGGTCGCAAGAATGGGTGTCCCTGAAGAGATCCTGACTGACCAGGCTGAAATTTTATGTCCGGCATCATGAAGGTGGTGTGCCAGACCCTGCAAATAAGACAGATACGTACTGCGGTATACCACCCCCAAACCAACGGGCTGGTGGAGCGCTTAAATGGCACCCTGAAGAGGGTATTGAGGCGGTGCATTCAGGGAGACCCACAGAAGTGGGACTTGTTGTTGCCGTTGGTCCTGTTCTCTCTCAGAGATACCCCTCAGGACTCCATGAAGTTTTCCCCGTTCGAGCTGGTCCTCGGGCACCGCCCGAGGGGATGGCTGCAGGTCCTCCGAGAAGAGTGGGAGCAGGACCCTAGGGGGCTGCAGGACCCGGCAGGATATCGCCAGGCTTTCCAGCAAAGGATAAGAACAGCCCAGAACATAGCTCGTGAGAACCTGAGAGACGCCCAGGCGTGGCAGAAGGAGAGGTATGACAGCAACACCAAAGAACGGGTCTTCGAACCTGGGCAACGAGTACTAGTGCTATTGCCCACATCCACTAGCCGGTTCCTGACGCAATGGCAAGGCCCCTTCGAGATTCTCCGGCGAGTTGGGCCTGTGGACTATGAGGTGCACTGGCCCGGCCATCGCCGAGAGAAGCAAATCTTCCATGTAAATTTACTGCGAGAATGGAAGGAACCAACGGGCTGGGTAACTTTCGTGGAGACTGAAGGGGAGGATTTGGGGCCCCAAGGGCAGCAGCGAGAGGGGACACGTTCCGACGAGATACAGCAACTAGTTGGGGTAGGGGAAGACCTGTCGGAACTACAGAAGCAAGAAACACGGAAGGTAATTCAGGAATTTCCGGGACGTGTTTTGCATAGAACCAGGGTGGGTCCATGGAGCCAGGCATACCATTAAGACGCCTCCCGGGGCCATAGTGAGGGAGAAGTGGAGACCCATACCGCATCACTTACTAGACACCGTGCGGGAAGAGGTGGACTCCATGCTACAATTGGGAGTGGTGAGGCCTTCCCGAAGCCCTTGGAGAAGCCCACTGGTCCCCGTACGAAAACCGGATGGGTCACTGAGGCTGTGCATTGACTATAGAAGGTTAAACGCATTGGCCACCTTCGACGCATTCCCCATGCCCCAGGTAGACGAGTTAATAGAAAAGATCGGAGAGGCCCAATATATATCAACGCTGGATTTGGCCAAAGGATACTGGCAGATCCCAGTGGCACCAGCCGACCGACCAAAGACGGCCTTCGGCACGCCCTGGGGCCTATATGAGTTTGTGAGAATGCCCTTCGGGCTACATGGGGCGGCAGCAACATTCCAGCGGTTAATGGACCGACTGCTGGCCCCACACACAGAATACGCGGCGGCCTACATCGACGACATTATCATATACTCGCCAACCTGGACGCACCACAAGCAAGCCCTCCGGGCCGTGTTGTCGGAGTTAAGGGGGGCCGGGATGACAGCAAACCCGCGGAAATGCGCTTTAGCGAAAAGAGAGACCAAATACCTGGGATTCCTGGTGGGTAGAGGCACTATCAGACCCTTGGCAGATAAAGTTGAAACAGTGCAGAATTTCCCAGCTCCTCAAAATTGCCGTCAGCTCCGATCATTCCTGGGGCTAACCAACTATTACCGAAGGTTCGTGCCCCACTTCTCAGAACTGACGGCTCCCTTGACAGAGGCATTAAAGGGAAGGAAAAATGGGGTGGTAAGGTGGACAGAGCACATGGAGCAATGCTTCCGGAGATTAAAACAGGCCCTCTGCGAGGATGTGATAATGCATACTCCTAACTTCGGGAAAACTTTGGTTTTGCAGACGGACGCCTCCAAAACAGCAGTGGGAGCCGTCCTCACGCAGGAGGAAGAAGGAGTAGAAAGACCAATAGCATATGCCAGCCGCAAGTTGACACCGGCAGAAAAAAGGTACGCCATGATAGAAAGGGAATGCCTGGCCATTCGGTGGGCCGTGGACCATTTCCGATATTATTTAATGGGCCGAGAATTCAAACTAATAATGGACCACGCCCTGCTCCAATGGCTGAGCACGGCCCGGACCAATAATGCCTGGATCACCCGGTGGGCATTGGCCCTACAACCTTATAAGTTCCAAATAGTGTTCAGGCCTGGAAAATCAAATGCCGTGGCGGATTTCCTGTCTAGGTGCAACAGCAGCGACTCGGACGAAACAACAAAACCGCAGACGTACAAGGCGGACAACTGCTCTGGTGTACCCCGGAAAGGTAAAATAGGAATGCCCCAAGGCATCTTGAGGGGGGGGTTATGTCCCAGGGGAGCGGGGGCACTGGGAGATCCCCGCGGCGGCCAAGGGGTCTGGTTACCTCCCGCAGGGCCGGAGGAGCCAAAGAAACTCCATACGCCAGCAGCGCCGGCACGGGTCGTCAGCCGGGCGTTTATCCGGCTGCGGCTGAGCGGCGGGGGCGGGGCACACCGGCCGGGAGGAACAAAAGGCGGCCCCGCCGAAGCAGCGGGGCGGCTGAAGGGAGAGAGCTGGAGCGCGGAGCCCCAGAGAGCAGGGGATCAGCCGCCACCCGCAGAGTGCGGGACGCCGCCGGGTAGAGGCGGAGCAGGCTGCGAGCAGCGCAGCGGAGCACTCAGGAGTGAGGAGACAAGGGGAGAAGTCAGCCCCAGAGGTGGGGCAGCAGCCAGCGGGGAACCCGACACCCGAGGCAGCAGGAGGCGTAGCAGCTATTCCGAGAGTGGGGCCAGCTGTAGCCTGCATTACGGAGCTGACGGCGCGGGTAACTGTGGCCGGGACTATTGGGGAAGCAGAGAGGATGTCTGCATCCCAAGGAAGGAGGGATCAGGGCAGCACCCCCCACTGGGAGAGGCATACCCGGTCCGAAGACCGCCGGTAGTGGCTAGGGTGACCGAGCTGAGAGAGGACGAGACGAGGACGGGTTAGAGGCCAGGACAGGAAGACCTGAGGTGGCGTATGGCCGGGGTGTAGGGGAGGATGGAGCCCCGAGAGTACCCGCGAAGAGGCGTGCCGGCACCAGGGGATACCCCAAGGGAAGACCCCCCACTGAGAGAGTCATCAAAGTCGTGGCAGGCGAGTTCTGGGGTCCCCCTTGATACCAGCTGGGGTAAACCCTGGGGCTTACCAATGAAGCCCGGGGGTGCAAGATCTCGAGTCCGGGCGAAAGCAGCGCGCGAACTTCTAGTTGAACGGAGGCGGGTACATGATGAAAGAAATGTTGGAGAGTAAATTAACTTTGTGTTTGCAATGTTATATGACAATGTAAAAGCCAATGGTATTTTGGGTTGCAAATGGAGAGAAATCACACTGGGGAGCAGGATGTAACTGTCTCTTCTGTGTATACCTATAGCAGTCATTCTTAACCATAAAAGACCCAAGAGGGCCCCTTGCTAGACTCAAGGCAACTCTCAAGAAATGCCAGCTCTTTGATTTCACTCTTTTTTCACTACAGAAAAACAACAGAGCAATTTTCTATTATAAAGAACTCAGGAAGCCCAAAACAAGCCAGAATATTTTTGACTCAGTGGATTCATATTTGAAATCTCTGGGTTAATTTTATGAATTTTGTAGGTGTTTATTCAATTAATAGTGCTAATATTGAATGGCATGTCACAGCACCTTTAAGAGGATCTCATGGCACCCCAGGGTGACAAGGAACCCTGGTTGAGTATTACCAATCTATGGTATGACAGCAACTGAAATAGTAGTCCAGATTTTCTACAGGCATAGTTACCAGCTGGGTTCCTCAGAAAGAGTTTGGGATTAGACCACAAAAATTGCAACTAGGGAGATTTATAAGGTGAGATATTATGGAAAAATTTCTTACTGTGAGGGTACTTAAGACTGGTACTTCTGTTACTGGAAATTTTTCAGTGCTGATTAGACAGACAGTTGTCCACAATGATCCTGCTTTGAGTAGTTAGTTGCATGAGTTGACATCTCGAGATCTCTACCAATCATATTTTTCAATGATTCTAAGAGACCAAAAACCTTCTTGATTTTGTAGCTCATTTCATATTAGCCGCAGGTCTGAGGTATTTCATGAAAGCGTAAGGCTGGGTCTAGAAGCTGCTATTTTTTAATAGAAAATGTCTGTGAGGGGAAAAAAAGTGGGTGTATCTACATGTGCTCCCACCTGTGCAGTAACCGCTGGTACTGTGTAGTCCTGGCGCCACATGGGTCATGTTTGACTCTACTGTGCAGTAGCAGCCGTGTTGTGGTTTGCACCCTCTGTAGGGTCTCGCGTAGATACTCCCAGTGAGGACAGCTGGAGCACTGTGTCTTCTGGCATCTTTTCTTTCCCGTCCTCCCCTTCATGCAGGTGGAGGCCATCAAATCTGCCAGTCCAGTCCTCTCTCTTCAAGTTACCAGAGAGAGAGAGAGCTGGAGAAATAAAAGATTGGAGAAGTGTAACAAAAATAATTGTGGTGGAGGGCTGGAGTGTTTATAAGCATAAATCACTAGGTAGGAAATGCTTGGCTGACCAAAGACTAAACATTATGCCAATAATTGAAAGATGTAAACATCAGAGATGGAACACAGGGTATAATAGAAACACTGGAATCATATTAAGAAAGAGAAGTTTAATACCAGGAAAAATCTTTCTGACTGGGAGATATATTAGACTGTGGAGTTGCCTCCCAAGGGAAATGACGACAGTCCCCATTGCTTAAGACACTCAAAAGCAGACTGGGGAAAACATTAGAAAATATAATCCAGCACAAAATTCTACAGTGAAAGGGATTTATGAGTTTTTGGTGCGTTGGGATCGTGAGAGGAGGAACTATGAAATGAGCAGTGCACTCTGCAGACATTGTTCATAACTCAGCTAGCAGCAACAGCATTTTTAATTGGCATTATCTAATCAATGCAAACTCTCGTTTAAGAATGAAAGGGGAAATTTTTTATTTTTAACAATGCAATTTTCCCTTATTTCTCAATGTCAGTTTCCTCCAGCGCAGCCTATTTATCAACTGGTAATCATTATGGATTAGATTTATTAATATAATTATGCTAAACCCATCTTGAAATTTCTTGGTTTAACCCTTGTCAGTATTTTAACACAGCTATAAGAGGCACATGCCTATCCAACACAAAGGCAAGTGCGAGATGGCACAGGAAGAGTGTTAGTTTGGGTATTGTATTGAGAAGAGCTGCATGTGAGTAGATGAGAGATACTCTGAAGCAGACAGAGAAGGAATCTTCAACAGAGCCTGAAAAACACCACTGTGTGGCCCTGGTAGAAAGAGTGGGCTCTTGGGCTGAGGTGCTAACTGAAAGAGGTTTGGAGCTGTGGCTTGGGAAACTGTCTCCATATGTTTGTTTCTTACTGTGCTAAGAAAGCAGGATTTATACATTCTTTAATAAAAAGATCTGTATCAAAGACACCTGACTCAGTTACCAATTGCTTTTCACAAATGGAACGAGCTACTGTACCCCAAACTTAGTTAGCTGCTTGGCTTAAAGTGTGTATAAGTAGTGATGAGTCTACACTTCTGAAGTTTTTTTCATTCCACAGACGTTACAGTAATATCAGTACCTCACATTATCTATTTAAATTGCAATGGTTCTAATAGGGTGGATGCTTTCTCCCTCATTGCATGTTTGCAAAATAGAATGTGATCTCAATCTCATGTGGGGCCTCTACTATGAACACACGGTATCACTGAAGGTGTAGGCAGTGCAAAACAACCAAAAATATTACAGTACTGTGGGTTACATAGAATGATTAAATTACCAAGAGAAAAATAATGAAGCAGCCCTCCCTTCTCCCTCCCTCTTCTCCCTCTATCAACATTGGTAGGAAATGTGATAGAAATTCAATTCTACTTTGACTGGTGATATATACTTCTAAACCATATCACTTTACATAAAACTATTTCAGAATATGTAAGTGCAAGATAAGCAAGATGCATAGGTTGATTTATATCTCATTGAAATGTAACTAATAAATTGGTTGTTATTTTCCAAATATCTGAGACAAATTTATAGTAGGTATTGTCAGTGGAGATGATGTGCATTCCAGCTATGTACATATTACCAAAGGACATAAATCTATTTGTATTTCGAGGAGAAATCTAAACCCAGAAGAGCTTGAAATGAAGGGTCCCCCTGTAGTATTATTGGCTGAAGACAAGCTTCTTGTAGTACTAGCAGCCTATGAAATATCTGACAGAGAGGAATAGGTATTGTCAGCCTTGCTTGAACCATCAAGGAAAACTGAAGGCCTTACTTCTCAAGCTTCAGACATTTATCAACACAACAAGGTCATGAGAACTGAAATGCAATTCTTTTGTCTTCCACTCTTTTAGAATTCACTGTGGGAGATGGCCCCTCACCAGCACAGCTCAAGACCACTAGTTTTATTCTGATTTGGGTTTCTGAAACAAAATGAAAAACAACTCAGGGTCACAGCAGTGACATTATCTTAAATGCAGATAATACTGTGCCTTGCAAAGGAAGAAGAAACAATTTATATTTTATATAGAAAGTGCAGAGCTCTTGACACTGGAAATAAGGAAACATTTTCTGGTAAAAAAGACATGAATTCCTACAAAAGCAAAGTTATAATAATAATGTACATTTATAATCAGTATAGGTTTGCATTTCTTTGGACCTCCCAAGTGCTTTACAAATGGTACATGCATATACAAGCAGCACTGATGTGGCTCTGCCTATCTCTTTCTAAGAAAGCTTCACAGTGCAGGGAATAAGAAATAAAACAAGTCTCTATTCCCGAGTCCTCCAAGATTTCTATTCCTTTAGAAAGAAGGTCTTCTGTGCCATCTCACTAACCACTCTAAGTCACCATCCTTAGAGCATAATGCTCTTCTGGTACAGACAAAAAATGGAAGCATCTATCAAAGAAAACCACAGGGGTGGAATTAAAGTGGTTACTAGGAAGGATCTCAAGGTCCTGTCTGGGCTATTGAGTCAAATCCAAAAATGTTCAGAGTTTGCAAGTAGTCAGAATGGTCATTTTGGTTTATCCTGCTAATGAGATAGTTACAAGCTGAAAAAAATTGATTCAAGCATATTTTATAATACTTCAAAATGTCTGAATCTGTGATTTTTGTAGTTAAGGGCTGAATCTATTAATAATGAATGACTTTGGTATTTATTTAAAAAAGCACTTTGTGATCCATTAAACATCTCAGAGTGCTGGCTCAATATTATTCTCCTTGTGTGGAGTGATATTTATCTAATGCCCAGATATACCAAATGTCTGCTGTTCAGTTGTATGTTGATAAGTGCTTTATAAATGCCAATAGATAGGTACCTTTATGAAGAAAAATCAGGCAGTTATACTCAATGAATATTTCCTTCACAATTCAAAGTAAGGTCAACATTTTCAAAGATGCAGTCACTCACTTGTTAATTCCCTGAGCTAATGAAAGATCACTTTAGTCTCAGGCAGTTAAAAATACAAATGAATTTCCAATTTACGTTGAACTGTATGCCAAGTAAAATGCATAATGGGCAATATTCTGTTGTCATTAAATTATGAAACTCAAGTCATTTAACTGATGTCAACATACCCACAATGATCAAGTAACTGACACGGTGAGTAGAGACCTGAAAAGAAAATAATGAAGTTTTCTAGGGTAAGTTTTAACCAGCAAAAGCATTTAACTAGAATCATAATAATCAGAAAGTTTTAGCAAAGAAATCATGGAAAGAATGAATAGAAGGCAGTAGTATTGCTATAGAATTAGTTTGTGTAGACGTAAGTAACAGAGACACAAGCTGGGACCTAAAGACAGTGTTGGCAGGAATTCGAAATGAGGAAGAGAAAAAAAAAAATAGAGATGATGACAAAATATTAAGCCCAGATGCCAGCCATCATTTTGTTTTAAGCAGTAGTATCTTAGGAATGATGTAGGAAATAGCATGTGATTTGGAAAAAGGAATGGTAGCTGCTTTGGGGTGGAGAAATGAAAAAAATTGGCCCATTACAGATGCAATTCTCCTTGGAGGAAGCAGGGGGAAATTCATCATTCCCATTTTTAAGAGCGCAATCTACAGGATTTAACTTCATGCCTGGTTTTCTCTGTTTTAAAATTGCAAATTCTCTGATTAAAACCCCCCAAATCTGTGATTAAAATGAAATGTCACTATAAACATAGGTGTCAATTGAACACAAGGTTTTATTGATAGGTTTATAATGTTAAAGCAATTTGGAAGCCTACCAGTACCTCAGTCACTATAATAAAATAAATTTTAAATACCTATAAATGTTGGTATTTGATTTGGGGGTTTTATCAGAAAATCAGAGCTTCTCCTGCCCCCTTCACCCACCAGGAAGCAGGTCCAGGGTCCTCACTCCCAAGCCACAGCCCCCCAGCCCTGCTGGAGCCCCTCACTCCCTACCCACCGCCCCCCCGGTCACCCCATCAGCCCTGCTGGAGGAGGCCCCCAGCTGCCAGGGCAATGGGACTAGGGATTCAGATCCACCGCTCATGCCCAACCCCTCACATTAGTACCCATGCTCTGGCTACCATCTGCAACAAGAGGCAGCTGCTGCAGCTGGAGTGGAGCATGGATCCTGGTTCCCCCTCCCTCACAGGTGGCATGGCTGGAGCAGAGCCCATGGGGGCGAGGGGTGACCTCTGTGGGCTTGAGCTTCCTGCCCTCCCCCTGGGGCCTCCGTGGCTCTGTAGACAGGACCCACCATAGCAGGGCAGAGTGAGGTGTAAGTCCCATGCTACCTTTGCGAGGCATACCCTGCCTGCCCGGCAGCAGTGAGGAGCACAACTCTGCACTACCACCCCTGCTGCTACCAGGTGGGCAAGGGTCACCTTGCCAGGGTGGTGTGGGGCTCACATTGGCAAGGAGCTTCCCTGCCCTGCTCCTCTCTGCCCTGATGCACCAGGTCCTGCCTGTCAGGATGCAGAGGCCCTGGTGGATGACAGTAGGGCGGGGAGTCCAAGCCCACAGAGGGTTGCCCTCACCTGCCCTGTGCACAGATCTGAAAAGTGTTTTGTACATTCAAACAAGCGCCTAACCTCATCACCAGAACTGAAGCCAACTTCAGTACCCCCACAAACTGCACACCAGAATCTATCAAAGACAACACAACCCAACTACCTGAGGGGGCACATTCCTCACCAAAAAAACTCTTGTCTCCAGTCTCTCAGGCCTGATCCTGAGAGGAAATTAAATTACAATACAAAGCACTTTTCAAAGCTGGGCCTATCTACTGCACTTCATCAGCCTCCTAGGTAGTAGGTAGAGAAACTCATGGATTCAATATAGACAGTGGGATTCTGGCACACTGCAACCCACCAGACATCTGACACCCCAGGCACCTCTGCACTTCTACTTGCATTGCTATATCCCCCTTTCCCCCCCTACCTCCCACCCCAGCCCATCCCTCACCCCCTGACGCCTCCATTTCCATTTTCACTGACTGGCTTTCTTGCCTGCATTGCGGGCCAGCCCAGCCTCTGGTTTTTTTACTATTCCTTCCATCCAGGACCAGTTGCAGGTACTTCCTCAGCCTGACAAAGGGATTTTCAACCCTACAGCTGGCATCCTGGGCAGCTAAGCTGAGCTTGCCGGGAGCCTCACAATTGCACTGCAACCAGCAAGCGTCAGGCCTGTCAAAGGCGTGCGTGCGTGCATTAGCTGGAGGTTATGGTTCCTCCTACCTGCCTTTCACCAGGGGATCCTTGGTCCTGGCATTTACGGGGCTGCCGCATCTCCAGCAGTCCCACCAGGCCTCCCTACCCTGGCAGGGTGCAGTTTTAGTAGTCATGCCTAGGAACTGGGGCCTCCTCCTTCCCCATAGCCCCAATCCCATACCTCCAAGTTCTTCCTGGCAGGGGGATGAGCTCAGCAGGGAAATGTTCTTCTTCTGCTGGCTGGTGATGCAGTTAGTACCCCCTCCAGCTGAGAGTGGGGCATTACTCAGCTTTCAAAAAACTCAAAAAAGGAAATTGGTGCAGACAGAGTGAGGAGGGTGGCACTCAGTCCATCTGCAGGTGGAGCTTAGGGAACCCCAGCAGCAGGAAGTTCAACTTTAGGAACACCAGCTGCTCCACCAATGTAGGATCCAAGCAGGTGCAATGGGGTGCAGGACACCCTCTCACTTGGAACACTGGTTGGTGGACAGGACAGGTGTTGCTGGGCAACTGTGGCCAAATCCTGCCATATCTGGCTGTGGTTTGCCCAGTAGGCCAAGGGTTCACATTCTAGTGGCTGCACATCCTCAGCAAGATAGGTAGCCACCAAAGCCTCAGCGCTACCTACCAGAGGCTGGGGCCTGGTGCGTTTCAACCTCAGAATTGAAGTTGTGCCCATGGCCCACATTGGCAGTGGCTGGCATGGAGGAGACTGGCTGGTGCTGGTGCCGGTGCTGGTGCTGGGAGTGCTGGCATGGGAAAGTGGATCCACCTCTCCCACATCCCCTCACCTCTGCACTTCAGCCTCCCTGACTTTGTTGACCAGCACCTGCATCCAGTGATTGAGGGTTTTGGGGTTGCCAGTGCACGTGCTGCCCTTCAACCTTGGGTCGCATGTGCCTGCCATCATGTGGACTGTACTGGACCCCAAGGGACCCAGACATCACCTGATGCCCTCTTTTAGCTGCCTCACCAGTGCTTGCATGTCTGGTGACAGCGGCCTGCCTCAGCCAGGAACATTGATCCCCTGGAACTTCTCCATTTGGTTCTCCAGTTCCCTCACTAGGGAGATCACCTGGCTGAGGAGGGCATCACCAGCACTAAGGGTCTTGGTGGCCTCGAGGCAGGGCTTGAGGACCACCAAGATCCGGGAGATGGTGCCCCACTCAGCTCTGTTCAGGGGGCCACTGATCGCAATCTCCCCAAGCAAGACCATCTCATGAATGGCCTTCTGTTGCTTCACCAAGCTTTCAAGCATCAGGTATGTGGAGTTCCACTAGGTCTCCACATCCTGCATCATTTTGTGCTGCGGGATGCTCAGCTCTGCTCATTTCTCCCACAGCATCTTGCCACTGTTGATGCTGCAGTGGAAGTAGCCCGCCACCTTTCTGCATTTTGAAATCAGCTGGCTTATAGCAGTAGTGGTGGTGGCGCCATCACCGGCAGCCCTGTCCCTCTCCAAAGCATCCCTCATTATTAGGTGCAGCCTGTGTGCCACACAGCGGATGCCAACAAAGTTGGCATGATGGACAGCCTTCACCATATTGAACCCGTTGTTGGTGACCATGAACCTATGAGTGAACTCAGCCTACCCAACGAGCCACCCTTGCACCATGTAGTTCATGGTCCCCATGATCTCATTTGCCGTGTGGGACTCATCCAGCACTTCGGCTTGCAGTAGAGCCCACTGACAGCTTGACTGATTGCACCAGTGCCCTGTGAGGGAGAGGTAGGCATGATCGCCACCCTGGATGTCAGCTGGGGATATAAGATCCCAGCAAGATAAGCATCCAATTTTATCTTGAAAGCATTCAAAGTAGCTGCTTGAACCACCTCCAATGGCAGGCTATTCCAGACCTTTGGGGCTCGGACAGTAACGAAATTCTTCCTTATGTCCAGCCTGAAATCGTCTTGCAGGTGTTTATAACCATTCAACCTTGTTGTCTCTTGGGGCACTCTGGTGAACAAACGTTCCCCCAGTTCCTGGTGGACACCCCTGGTAAACTTATAGGTGGCCATCAGATCACCCCTGAGCCTGCGCTTTTCCAGGCTGAAGAGTCCCATAGCTCTCAGCCTGTCATTGTAAGGTCTGTTTTCCTGACCTCTGATCATGCGCGTGGCTCTTCTCTGGACTCTCTCAAGCTTCTCCGCATCCTTTTTGAATTGTGGAGCTCAAAACTGGATGCAGTACTCCAGCTGTGGCCTCACCAAGGTCAACTACAATGGGAGAATGTTGTCCTGGGATTTGCTTGAGAAGCATCTATGGATGCAAGCCAGCATTTTGCTCACTCTACTAGCCACAGCATCACATTGAAGGCTCATGTTCATCTTGTGGTCAATCAAGACCCCCCAAGTCCCTTTCATCCATAGTGCTAGCCAGCGTAGCACTGCCAAGCCTATAAGGATGCTGCAGGTTTTTCCTCCCAAGTTGGAGAACCTTGCATTTTTTGGTGTTAAACACCATCAGGTTCCCATCCGCCTATTTCCTGAGCTTGTTGAGGTCAGCCTGGATCACCCTCCTGTCCTCAGGTGTGAATGCTTTACTCCAAAGTTTGGTATCATTGGCGAACTTGGCCAGTCCGCTTCCGACTCCACTGTCCACATCATTAATGAAGATGTTGAACAATACAGGTTCAAGGACAGGTCCAAGGACCCTGGCTGCTCAACTAGGGAGAAGGGCTAGCTATCCAGAGCAAGCATCTCCCCAATGCTCTGGGTGATTTTGCTCACCTCTTGAATGTGCCCCCCTTTCTGTCCACCTTTCCCCCACTGGTCCAAGGTGGCCTGCCTCTGCTTTGGGGGGAAAGGGGCTTTGGAGTGAGTGGGGGACTTCACTTTCAGCGCACATGCACTGGTGCCAGGCTGAGCAGGAAGAAGGGCAAGGGGGTGGTGCCTCCTCAGATGCAGCAGCATTGCTGTGGTGGAAAAGTGTCTCACATCCTTGCCATGGCCCATGTGCCTTCGGCAGTGCTGACAGATGGCAAACCTGAGATCATCTGCCAGCATAAAATGCTCCCACACTACACTACACTACTCCCCACCTTCCGGGTTGAGGGTGAGGATCCTGCCTTGTCCCACTCCTCAGCAGGCTGAGGCTCAACAGCAAGAGGAGCTGCCTCAGCTGAGCCACTTGCCTCCACAACCTCAGCCTCCTCCCAGGTTCTGCTTTCCAGAGCAGACCTGGCTCTAGGGGAAATTTGAGGGGTGTGGAGCACAAACTTTGATTCCCCCTCAGTTCCCAGAATGGCTTGAGCCAGTGTGCTCAGCATCCCTAGTTCCAGCTCCAGCTCCTCCTGTGGCAGTGGGAGGCTCATGATGAGAGATGAAATTGGGGTGGAGAAGAGAGTGATTCCACTGCTGGTGCCTACTTCTGGACTGAGTGGAGGTGGTGCAGGTACAGGGATGTCAGGTGCAGACCCTGCTCCCACCTCCTTGCTTCTACTGGCAGCACTGATGTCATGGCTGCTTGGGAAGAAATGTGTCTGTGTTTGGGGGTAGGGGGGCTTGCAGCTTTAGCTGTTCCCCTACTCCCTCTCTCTCCCCTGCCAGAAGATCTGGCACCTGCCTTTCCAGCATGCTTCATATTGATCTTTCCTGTGCTGCAAAAGGTGTGTGTGTGTGTGTCAATCCTTTTGTATTGTGTGTTTTATTCCCTCTGTTGCATGCATGCACTGGACTCTTCTTTGATTGTTTGCTTCAGTGCTAAGGGTTATGTAAAAATTGTGTGCTGTCTGTCTATCTTCTCCTATGAATATCTGATTTTTCTCCTTTATATTGTGTGTGTGTGTGTGTGTGTGTGTGTGTGTGTGCAATCTGTGTGTCTCTCTGCACAGTGATGGATCACACTGGCAGGGAAAACAAAACACAGCTTTCTTTTTTTAAAGTTTCCACAAAAAAAAGACTAAATATAAATTCAAAGAAAGAAATTGAATATTAATAGTAATAGTAATAGTAATTGAATAGCTAAGCTAAGCAAAGCTAAATCCTACCCAATCCTTTCCAACACCAAAAAGGAACAGGCAATTTCAACTACTGAGTAAAGCAAGCAAGCTGAAATGCTTGAGTCTGAGGGTTCCTTTCTCATGCAGTTCCTGAGAGGGAACAAGCTAGGAAAAGGCACAGAAAGCCTCCAAACAGAGGCTTTTATGCTGTTTCTAGGTCCCTCCCCCCAGACACTGTCATTGGAAAGGCAGCCAGAGAGAAATCCTTCTCACTGGCCGCCTACACATGTCAGTCTTCGCACCACTCTCCCTCCCTCCCCACTCCCTCTCCCTCTTCTAACTTTCACTTTCAGCATCTGAAGCAGTTGAAGCATTTCCGAAGTGCTTCGGAAGCTCCAAACAGTTTCGGACATCTTAACTGAGCCCACGCTTCACTCTGGGCATGCTGCTTCGGATGCTGAAGTGTCTGAAGTGGCCCTGGATCTGAAGCATGATCCAAAGCCTTGCACAGCCCTAATACACAGTGTGAGAGATGTCTGAACTGGTGTTCAGTTGACTGGGGCTTTAAGGAGCCAGTTGTACATATAAGAATATCCCAAGTACAGAAATGTTCTGCTCTTCTTCTTCTTTTTTTCGCTGGGAATTCCCACTATATCTGTGTTCTGAAGCTACACCACTCAGGCATTTCCCAGTGCCAGGGGAATCTACCAATGGACTGGTTCTACTGCATTTTTGCCATCTGGCAAAGGTAGCCAAAGTGGAACAAGGTATCAAAGTTACTACTGTTATTGGACAAAAATAGGCAGAGGACAGAGAGCAAACAAAAGGAAGCTTCTCCTTGTGGGAGAAGACAAAAAAAAAGGAAGCTTCTTGATATTACTCCTTGCTCTGCATACCAGTAAAGAGGTAATCTACAATTTAGCCCATAAGAAGTAATTTTAGAGACATTCCAGTTTGAGAGATGCTGTCTGACTTAATGGGTTACAGCAAGTTTAACCTACTGATTAGACATATATCACAACTATAATTATAATCATTCAAGTGATCCCACTAGTTCCACCTTCCCCTGAACAGGGAATGCAGCTTTTCCATTACTTTTACTTTTTTTCTCTGTGAGTTAGGAGGGCAAGTGTGCTTTTAGGAGGACATTTATATACATGTGCTGCTGAGAAGCTGTCTGGAGGAGCACTATTAAAACAAATCCTTCCTTAAAAGATATATTTATAAATCATCAGCAATCCTATTCCTCCATCCCTCCCAAAAGGATCCCCTTTTACAAAACCAAAGATGAAAATTTAAATAAAAAAACTGCAGACCTTCATTTTGACAACATACTTCTGCAGAAGCATGTTCATACTGATTGTTCAATTCTAAAGCAGATTAAAATGAGTTACTAATACTCACCTCATTTGCTTTCATTCCCCTGCCCCCACCTTTTAACATGTATTAGAATGCTTTATATAAGGACTTATTTTCTCCTTTCAATTTACCAAGGTTAAAAGCTTTTTATTTCCATCCAGTCTCTGAAAAATAGGGTTGTGAAATAAGCAGTGCTGGTTGCAAGGATTGCAGCAGGGTTGGATGAACAATTCAGAAAATGGTTGGACTATCCAGCTGAATAATCGTTTAGATAATGATTGCTGTCTTGAAGGATTTTATGAGGTATAGGATGAAAAGGAAAAAATCAAAAGGAATTCCCTTTGAATAGATGTTTTTCATGGCTGAATGCTATAGTGACACATCTGAATGATAAAGGATGTTTGCTAAAGACAAAAGGAGCATTCTTTGCTGGAGAAGATGACTTAATTTGTTGGGTTTAATATTTCAAATGTTAAGTGTTGCTTTTTTGGATTCCCAGTTGTTCTGGGAAAGGACATGCTATCAAAGAAAAGATGTGGACCAAATCATGCCTTCCCCTTTGCTTTTTCACAGTACAGATGTGGGAACAAGCTGCACAGAGGACATACAGATGAACTATGGTGTGAAACAGTGCTTGCAATGCTTCTCTTTAAGACACTTCAGAAGGGCATTGAGGTGGAAGGAGACTAGGAAAAGGCTGAGCCATGGTTTGCCAGTGCTTGGCTCTATGGATACACTAGTCTGCAAACTCCCTGGAGTGCACACAACATCACTGCAGCTGTACTAATCTTCCATTCTCTGATCAGGAAGAATGTTTGCTTTCCCAAATCCTTTGCATATCTTCTGTGCAAAACCCATTTCCTCTGGCTTTGCCTAGAGCTCCAGAACTTAATTTTTTGTGTTCCATATACTCAGTTATCTTAGATTCACTTAGAAGCCCTACTAATGGGTTGTTAGATATGCTCTCATTATTATAGCATCATCCAGTTACGCTTAATTACAGTCCCAGTAGTATTCCCTGTGAAGTCAGTGGATATTTTACCACTGAGGTCAGACCTACGTTACTATTTGAATCAATGTTAATTTGTCATGTATTATTACAGTAGATTTTATTAATCAGAATCTGCCTGTTAATATAACAGGTTCAACCTTACCATGCTTTAAAAGTTGGCTATTTTAGAAAGGAAGGAAAAACAAATCCCCATTCACTTCAATCGCCAGAAGAGTTGAGCCTTCTCTTTTAGTTGGCCTTAATGAGGCAGTTCTTTATCCCTAAAGTCCAAATGACATTTTTCTAAAATAGTTCAAGAAGTATTTATCGAACATTTATACTTTGCAATATTGTTGCTACAGACGTAAATATTTCAAGTAACCTTTGCTAAAACCATGTATTTATCAAGGGTATTAATTAAGCATCAATGAGAAATTCCAAAGATGTTACATGTGAATCTGGAATAATTTCTTTGTGACATGGAGAGGGGGGGCTGTCCTCTTCACCTAGGAACTCTGACTTCCTATTTTAAATCTCTACTAAGAGCTTGAATTTCTCCACTTTAGCAATAGCAGTTTTCCATTTGACTCAGTACCTAGAAAATCACTGAATTTGCTGAAGCCATTTAGGTGGCTGTGTTTTGCTGTTCAATATCACATTCCTTCTCTTGGCTGTATGGATCTATTTGAGAAAAGTGATTGTTAAGGATTTTTTTAATCTTAAACTTCTCACTAGTCACTCTACAGACTCCTGATCAAGATTAAAAGAAAAATCGCTTGTCCCAAATGGGCTTTATGGGATTATCTATCAACCTAAGCAACAATGTTACCTTCAACATAAGAAGCTGCATAAGTGTGATCTTTAGTATTTATGTATAATCATAATTTTAGATTACCTAGGTAGTCTCTATAAAAATGTCTTCAAACAAGCGAGCCTTTCAACTCTAATAACAATATTCTTTTATCCCACAAATAATTAATCTACATTTCTGCTCAGTTATTTGGTGAGTTATAACTATGCCTTTTATCTGTGGAACTCATTTCACAAGGGTTACTCACAACTATATAATTAGCAGTATATAAACTGTGGCAACTGAGCATCTTTAGTTTCTCAGTATTGAATTAGAATGTGTATACATACATATTTCTGGGCTTCACAGAAACATTTGGAAAGAACAAAGTAAGAAAACTTATATTAAATGTAGTGGAACATAATCTAGAGATGTATGAGAACTCCACTTAGGGAGGAGTATAAGAACATTGCTTGGGCATGCAGGGATGAAATCAGGAAGACCAAAGTGCAATTGGAGCTGCAGCTAGGAAAGGACATGAAGGGTAACAAGAAGGGTTTTTACAAGTATGTCAGCAACAAAAGGAAAGTCAAGGAAAGTGTGGGTCCCTTACTGAATGGAAAAGAACTTAGTGACCAATGATGTGGAAGAGCTGCCTTTTTCACCTCAGTCTTCATAGGCAAGGTCAGTGACCTTGTCTACAAAGCTAGATTTGTATAAGTCCATGGGGTGGGATGTGATGCACCCAAGGGTGTTGAGGGAAGTGGCTGATGAGACTGCAGAGCCACTGGCTATTTTTTCTGATAACTCATGGCTATTGGGACTACAGACTGGTGAGCCTCACCTCAGTCCCTGGAAAAATCATGGAGCAGGTCCTCAAGGAATCCATGTCTAAGCACTTGGAGAAGAAGGTAATTAGGAACAGTAAGCCTGGATTCACCAAAACCAAGTCATGCCTGCCCAACCTGATTGCCTTCTATGATGATATGACTGCCTTTGTGAATGCAGGGGAAGCAGTGGATACATTGACTTTAACAAGGTAAAATGCCTCAATTGATGGTGAATGGAAAATGGTCACATCAGGACTGAATCCACAATGTGCATCAGCTGCCCCACCAATAACCCTCCACAACAGTTACGCAGCACTCTCACCATCGACCAATGTTGCATTCATGTGGGGTCAGCTGTCCCAAGCACGGCGGCAATGTAGGGTGATAGTTGTGGGAAACTCCCTTCTGCGGAGCATGGAAGGAGCCACCTACCATCCAGACCCCCTTGCATGAGAGGTCTGCTGCCTCCTCTGAGCCAGGATCAGATATGTTATGGAGAGGATCCCTAAGCTTGCTCTTTGTCCATGTGGGTACTAACGACACAGCCAGAAGCAGCCCTGGGAGTATCATGAGAGACTACAAGAACATGAGGGTGAAACTCAAGGGCCTAAGAGTGCAAATAGTCTTCTCCTCAATCCTCCCAGTCAGATGCCATGGCCATTGGTGGGAGGAGTGTATTGAGGAGGTCAACCAAAGGCTTAGGAGACAGTGTCACCATGTGGGCTTTGGGCACCTCAACCATGACACAGTTCTATGAAAGGGATGGTCTACATGCAAGGGATAGTATTCATCTCATGAGCAGAGGGAAAAAGCTCTTTGCTATGAGAGTCACTAACCTGTTAAGGAAAGCTTTAAACTAGGCAAGTCTGGGGGCTAGGGAGAAGGTTCCACTGCACTACATGAAGCCACTAGCCACAACAGTGCATGGGAAGGCATTCAAGAAATGGACAACCAGATTGGTAATGACATCTTGCAACACAGGCGGCACGTCAGAAAACCTGAGGCAACTAGGGGTGAGCTCAAGTGCCTTTATGGGAATGCTAGAAGCATGGGAAACAAATAGGAGGAACTGGCACTCCTCGTTGATGAGGATTTTGATCTGGTTGGGTTAATGGAGACCTGGTGGGATCACACACACAATTGGGCAGTGAATATTGAGGGCTATAGGCTTTTCAGGAAGGATCAGGTTGGGAAGAAGGGAGGATGTGTGGCCTTCTATGTGAAAGAGCAGTACCCCTCCCTGCAGGTCACATTTGACAACAGGGAAGGGGCCCTTGAGACCCTCTGGATCAGGATACAAGGGAGGTCAGGAGAGGGAGATCTGATGGTGGGAGTCTACTACAGGCCTCCCTCCCAAGAAGAGGAGAGTGATCGGGCATTCTCTAGAAAGCTGACTGGGGCAGCTAACACTAGAGACATGATCATCATTGGTGACTCAAACTACTGTGACATCTGTTGGGAGGATCACTCGGCCACCTCCAGCAGGTCAGCCAACTTCTTGGCAATAGAAGACGGCCTGTTTCTGATGCAGGTTGTGGAAGGGCCTTCCAGGGGTAAGGCCACTCTAGACCTAGTGCTGTCCAAAAGTGATGACATAATAGGTAACCTAAGGATTGGTGGTACTCAGGGAGACAGCAATCATGACCTGGTTAGGTTCACCATCCACCATAAGACAGGGAAATCAGACAGCAGAACAGAAGTCCAGGAGTTTAAGAAGGCGGATTTTGCCAAACTCAAGAGGCTAGATGGAGAGGCCCTCTGCAACCAGCAAGCAGATGACTTGGGAGTTCAGGAATGGTGAAGCTTCCTTAAGGAGGCAATTCTCATGGCCCAAAAACAGGCCATTCCCATGTGGGCAAAAAACAGGAAAGGAGCCAATAGACCCACTTGCCTCAACAGGAATATTAGAGAGCTTCTGAAAAAGAAAAAAGAACCATATAAACAATGGAAGAATGACTCTGCAACCAGAGAGGAATGCACCTGTATTGCCAGGGCCTGCAGATACAAGACAAGGAAAGTCAAGGTGGACATGGAGATCAAGCTGGCAACCAGAATAAAAGACAGCTGAAAGTCCTTCTACAGATAGATAAGGAGCAAGAAAAGGTCAGTCTCCCTTGTGGGACCCCTACTGAATGCTCAGGGGCAGCCCACAGTCAATGCCTGCGAAAAAGCCAAGCTCCTAAATGTATACTTCATGTCAGTGTTCCTGAAATCAAATGTGTGCTGTTCATCTGACCAGGGGCCCAGGAAACAGCAAACTACACAAAATCGGTCCTGAACAGGTGAGGGATCTCCTGCAACACTTGGCTGTCTTCAAGTCTTCTGGGCCTGATGACCTGCACCCAAGAGTCCTGAAAGAACTAGCTAAGCTAATAGCAGCACCACTGGCCAATCTGTTTGAAGAGTTGTGGAACTCAGGAGTGATCCCAGATGACTGGAAGAGAGCCAATGTGGTGCCTATCTTCAAGAAAAGGAAGAGGGATGACTGCAAACTACAGGCCAGTCTGTCTGACCTCAGTCCTGGGTAAAATCTTTGAAAAATTTATAAAGGTAGGCCATCAATTGCAAGCTGGAAATGTATGGGATGTTAAGAAGCAATCAGCACAACTTTGTCAAGGGTAGAGCATGCCTGACAAAACTTATGTCCTTCTATGACTAGGTGACTAGCCATCTGGATGAGGGACATGTGGTAGTTTTGATTTACTTAGACTTCAGCAAAGCCTTTTATTTTGTTTCCCACAGGATTCTCTCAAACAAGCTTGAGGGTGCTGGACTTTACAATTGGCTTAGAGTCTGCTCCCAGAGGGTGCTGATTGATGAGTATGGTAATTGGTGAGGGTAGAAATTGGCATCCTGGAATGCCATCTCTACTGGTGTCCCCCGGGGATCGGTGCTTGGACCCATGCTCTTTAATATATTCATTAATGACTTGGATGAGGGGTAGAAAGCTCAATTATTAAGTTTGAGGATGATAGCAAGCTGCAGGGAAATGTGGGCACACTGGGGGATAGGATAAGGATCCAGGATAATCTTGAAAGTCTGGACTCCTGGGTGAAACGGAATCAGATAAGGTTTAACAGGGTTAAGTGCAAAATCCTTCATCTGGGTAGGAAGAACCCTCACCACAACTACATGATGGGTGGTGGCCCACTGGCTGGCACAGCATCTGGGTGAGACCTGGGGGTCATGATTGACCAGAAGATGAATATGAGCCAGCAGTGTGATGAGGTCACTGGGAAAGCAACTAGAACTCTGGCATGCATTAGCCAATGTGTGCCCAACAGATCCAAGGAAGTGCTCCTCCCTGTCTATTTAGTATTGGTGAGGACTCAGTTGGAGTACTGTGTCCAGTTGTGGGCACTGGGCTTCAAGAAGGACATGGATAAGCTCAAGAGTGTACAAAGAAGTGCCACCTGCATGATCAAGGGCATGGAGGATAGGCCATAAAAGGAGAGACTTGGGGAACTGGGCCTGTTCAGTCTGAGTAAGAGAAGGCTGAGAGGTGACTTGATAGCCACCTACAAGTATATCAGGGGTGAACACCAAGATTTATGTGAGCAACTCTTCAGGAAGGCACCTCAAGGGAGGACAAGGACCAATGGACATAAGCTTATAGAGGGTAAATTCAGGATAGATATAAGGATGAACTTCATCTCTGTAAGGGTTACCCAGAACCTGGAACACTCTCAGCAGAGGTGGCGCAGTAACCATCCTTGGAGGTGTTCAAGAGAAGGCTGGACAGGCACCTTGTTGAGCTTGTCTGAGCCCAATAACTTCCTGTACATGGCAGGGGACTGGACTTGATGATCTTACAGGTCCCTTCTGGTTCTACAATTCTATGATTCTATGAAGATTTTTTATATGGTTTCCCACAATATTCTTGCAAGCGAGCTAAGGAAGTCTGGGTTGGATGAATGGACTATAAGGTGGATAGAAAAATGGCTGGACTGTTAGGCTCAGAATGTACTAATCAATGGCTCAATGTCTAGTTGGCAACCAGTAACAACTGGAATGTCCCTGGGGTCAATCCTGGGGCTGGTTTTGTTCAATATATTCATCAATGATCTGAAAGATAAGCTGGAGGGTGCCCTTAGCAAGTTTGCAGATGATGCCATGCTGGGTGGAGTAGTAGATATGATTGAAGGTAGGGATAGGATTCAGAGAGATTCTAGACAAACTGGAGAATTGGACCAAAAGAAATTGTATAAAGTTCAATAAGGACAAATGCAAAGTCCTGCACGTAGGATGATACAGTCCTATGCACCGGTACAGACTGGAACTGACTGGCTAAGCAGCAGCTCTGCAGAAAAGGACCTGGGGGTTACAGTGGACAATAAGCTTAATATAAGCCAATGGTGTGCCCTTACTGTGAAGAAGGCTAACAGCATACTGGGCTGCATTAGCAGGAGTGTAGCCAGCAGTTCAAGGAAAGTGATTCTTTCTCTCTATTCAGCACTGGTAAGGCCACATCTGGAATACTGTGTCCTGTTGGAGGGCAACAAAAAAGGTTAGAGGGCTGTGAAATGAGTTATAAGGAGAGGCTGAGGGAACTGGGCATATTTAGTCTGGAGAAGAGAAGACTGAGGGGGAGATTTAATAGCAGCCTTCAACTTGAAGGGTGGCTACAAAGAGGATGGAGCTAGACCGTTCTCAGTGGTGGCAGATAACAGAACAAGGAGCAGTGGTCTCAAGTTGCCGCACAGGAAGTTTAGGTGAGGTATTAGGAAAAACTTTCTCACTAGGAGGGTAGTAAAGCACTGGAATAGGCTACACAGAGAAATTGTGGAATCTCCATCTTTGGAGGTTTTTAAGGTCTGGCTAGACAAAGCCTTGGCTGGGATGATATAGTTGGGGATGGTCCTGCTTTGAACAGGGGGTTGGAATAGATGACATCCTGAGGTCCCTCCCAACCCTAATTTTCTATGATTCTGTGATTCTGTGAATTCATTTGCAAAATTTTCTTTATGCATAAAATGCAATATACATAGGAGCTACAGAACCTTCCTCATATTTTCCAATCAGCATTTTACCTTCCTGTGGTAGAAGGCCATTACTATGCCTGGTCAGTAGTTTGAGATAAATTTAGTGGAGTTATGGCAATTTGAACCAGTTAAAGGTATATTCTTAATTCTCTTAAGACTGAAAATAGGAGTTTCACTTGGGCGTGAGTTTGTTAATGAGAACAGATGCTTATCTTAGTTTCAGAGATTCTAAGACACAACAATGTATATTGGAACATTTATATCCCGCATCATAGGAGACTAACAAAATCTGCTTCTAGAAATATAAAGATAACTCCTGCTTATGTGAGGTGGGCAGATCTGGCCCTTAGGACTTAATACTGCAGCTGCTGCCAGTTCATAAAAATGGTTCTGTATCAATTTAATTTAGTTCTTCATTTAAATTGACTTGCCCAGTAAAGTTTTACACTTGGACCAAAGAGATACAGATACCAAACTGAAGACTGTATCTAATTCATTATTTTAATGTTTTAC
Source organism: Alligator mississippiensis (assembly GCF_030867095.1). Lineage (NCBI taxonomy): Eukaryota > Metazoa > Chordata > Crocodylia > Alligatoridae > Alligator > Alligator mississippiensis. Next base: position 212,385,731 of record NC_081825.1, on the reverse strand, counting down.
ATTTTTCTATTAAAAAGGGTGTCTGAGTACACTAAAATCGAATACAAAGAAAACAGAGGGTGAAAGCAAAGCTTAGGGAGATAGATAAGCAACATAATCTATTCCAAAGATAGGACTGAATGCAAATCTCCTATGAATACACAGGAAGAAAAGACATAACTGGAGTGTTCAGATGACTAACAGTACTTAATTTCTTTTGTTATCATACTTTGTAAGCAGGGAGTATTTTTGTGTTTCTCTCCCTCATGAATTTCTGAAATGTACTTTGTGGCAATTTTAAGATACTTATATTCTTTTCTGAGCTGCCTGAATCACTGGCCTTTTTATGATTATCCAGTTTATAGGAGAAAAAAGAGATTGAGTAAGTCCTCCATGGTAGGGAATGAACAAATAGAGTTTTCTCCTAAAACGGTTCCTTGTTGAATCTTATTGGAATGAAGTTGAGATTGAACTGCAGAAAAAGGCTAGATGCATGTATAGGACCAAAGTTTCATAAAAACTGAAGTATTACTCAGTATATTTTATTTTGATCACAACTATAATAAAAATGTTCTTTTGGCTGACAGCTTGAATACAATGGGGAGATAATTAGGTATAGGTGCTAATGTCTTGTCAAAGTTATATGGATTATTTTTGAAAAAGACATCTGGTTTCAGTGTTCAATGCCAACTGCATTTCTATAACCAAAGGCAGTAATTGCTTGCTGCTGATGTGTATCCATGAATAATTGAAGGGACTTGCCTTTCTCCAGCCTTGCATTGGCTCTGGGATTGAAGGAACCTAAGCTTTGCATTTATTAAATAGATCTAATCTTGTTTTTATTTAATTTCCATTTTTATTGCATTTTTGCTCTCTGTTTCCATTCATGTTAACATTCTTCTCCTACTGTTACACATGTAGCTGTTTATGTAACAATGTTGAAGCAAAAGGCACTTGAAAGCCTCTTGTTTCTTAAGAAATCCAAATTAGTGAATGTTTAGGAATCCGTGTGTCTGAAAGATCCAGAGAACAGCCCTTGAAGTAACAAAATGGCATTTGCAAAATGCCAAAACACTCAGTATCCTTTGCTTATAACTGAAGAACGTCCTCAAAATACATCCTTGTACCACACTTCACAGGATTAATGCATCTAAAGTGAGGAAACTGTAATATTAATGATAAATTAAGACCCCCTAGGTTATATTGCCTTAGAACTTACTGTAGTGTAGCAAAACAATATTTCCCCTGTGAACATTAAATGCAATAGCCAAAAAGACATGTTATTCTTTAGGGTTAACTGCATCAAAAGATCCCATAACCAATTTTAAAGGCAATATTTTCATCATATCCACAGAAGTATGTAAGCACTTTACCCTCATACTCAGGGTAAGAGAAAGTGTCTTACATTGATTAAGAATAGATAAAAATTATATGCATGTATTAATTAGTAATGTGTTTTACATATCCTCTTCCAGAGAAAGCAGGCTTCCGATGATTCAATGGGTAATGGAAGTGCTATGTCTGAGGAAGCGGTGTTAGACTTGATTCTGATGTCACTCCAGTTTACACTGTTGACTGACTGATTCCATTGGTCTTACTCTTTTTGCCCTGCAGGCCAGATAAATGGCTTAGGGCCAGTCCATGGGCTGGATTGGGACCTGGTTTAGGATTGGTGCACCCTGGTTGTCCTTGCACCACCTCCACCTAGCTCTGTGCACCCAGATCAGTCCTGCCCTACCTAAATGCATCCCAGCGTGCCTCAGTTGCTCCCATACTGCCTCTGCCTGGCCCAGGGTATGTCACCTCCACCAGGAGTTGGGCCCTGTGCACCTGTTATAGCATGCAGAGCCATGTTATCCAGTCAACAGGGGAGCAGCAATTGGTACCACCACTCCCCCGCCACCAAATTTTCTGACCCAGGGGGAGGCCTGCATCCTATAGATGGGATAACACAGCGCTGTGGGTGTTGAGCACTGCTGGCCTATTTGATGATAGTTTGTTTACTTTTTAAAGTAGTAATGTCTTGTACATTTAGTTTTGAAAACATAGTGAATTGTTTTATTAGGATTTAAAGTCCTGAGGTAAGTGAGGAAGTGAGGGACCTGGAAGAAGCAGAAGCAGAAGGGAGAAACAGGGAAGGCCTCATTCTTCCTAAGAAAGTAGGGCAATCAGCTAGTCACCTCAGGTGTCTGTACATGAACACATGAAACCTGGGAAACATGCAGAAAGAATTGGAAGTCCTTGCACAGCCAAAAAATTATGACATGATTGAAATAACAGAGTGGGATAGCTCACATGACTGGAGCACTGTCATGGATTGGTACAAATTGTTCATGAAGGACAGGCAGGGGAGAAGAGGAGGAGGAGGTGCGCTGTATATAAAAGAGCTGTATGATTATTCAGAGTTCCTGTATGAAACTGAAGATAGGCCTTTTGAAAATCTCTGGGTTAAGGTTAGAGGGGAAAGCAACAAGAGTAATATTGTGGTTGGTGTCTGCTGTAGACCACCAGATGAGGACAACTAGCATAAGTTTCCAGATCAGAAGCCCTGGTTCTCATGGCGAACTTCAATCACCCTGACATCTGCTGGGCGACTAACACAGCAGTACACAGGCAAGCCAGGAAGGCAGTGGTGTACCATGAATCCCTGGTGCCCAAGGGCCAATACTTGCATTTGCACTCCACCCCACCGCTCATGGCCAATTGCAGAGTGGCGGTTGGGCGATGCCCCTAGTGGTTAATCACTAAGCAGGATTGGGGGCGGGGGGGTACCCTAGCAGCCAATTGCAAAGCCCAGAAATGCTGGCGGCAAAACTGGAAGTGCCCGTGGGGACCAAGTACTGTGTGGAGGGCCCAGCCAGCACACCCCTCCCCCACTCCCAGGCCGGTGCCTGGAGGCATGGCACCCCCCCCCTCCGCATTGGTATGCCACTGCAGGAACGTGTTGGTGAGAATTGGAGACAACTACCTGGTGCAAATGTTGGAGATACCAGCTGGGGGGCATACTTTTCTTGACCTATAGCTCACAAACAGGAAAAATTGGTGGGAGATGTAGAAGTGGATGGCAAGTTGGGCAGCAGTGACCATGAGATGACTGAGTTCAGGATCCTGATAAAAGGAAGAAAGGAGAGCAGCAGAGTAAGGACCCTGGACTTCAGAAAAGCAAACTTTGACTCTGTCAGGGAACTGATGGGTAAGATCCCCTGAGAGGCTAATCTGAAGAGGAGAGTAGTCCAGGAGAGTTGGCTGCATCCTTAATGAGGATGCAGAAACAAACCATCCCAACCAGCTTAGCTTAGTAGAGCACTGCTTGGTGAGCTTAAATCAAAAAAGGAAGCTTACAAGAAGTGGAGGTTTGGACAAGCATCTTGGGAGGAATTTAAGACTATTGCTTGGGCATGCACAGATGAAGTCAGGAAGGTCAAAGCGCAATTGGAGTTGCAGCTAGTAAGGGACATGAAAGGTAACAAGAAGATTTTTCTACAAGTATGTTAGCAACAAGAGGAAGGTCAGGGAAAGTGTGGGTTCCTTACTAAATGGGGGAAGCAACCTAGGGACAGATGATGAGGAAAAGGCTGAAATAAACAATGTATGTTTTACATCAGTCTTTGTAGGCAAGGCCAGCTTCCAGACAACTGCACTGGGCAGTACAGTTTGAGGAGAAGTTGAGCATCCCTTAGTGGTGAAAGAACAGGTTAGGGACATTTCAGAAGAGTTGGATGTGTACAAGTCCATGGGGCTAGATGAAGTTCTTCTGAAGGGGCTGAAGGAGTTGGCTCATGTGTTTGCAGAGATGCTGGCCATTATCTTTGAAAATTTGTGGCAACTGGAGGAGGTCCTGGATGATTGGAAAAGTGCAAATATAGTGCCCATCTTTAAGAAAGAGAAGGAGGAGGATCCTGAGAACTACAGACCAGTCAGCCTCACCTCAGTCCCTAGAAAAATCATAGAAAAGGTCCTCAAAGAATCCATTTCTAAGGACTTGGAGGAGAAGATGGTGATTAGGAAAGTCAGCATGGATTCATTAGGGGCAAGTCATGCCTGACCAACCTGATCGCCTTCTATGATGAGATAACTGGCTCTGTGGATGTGGGGAAAGCAGTAGATGTAATATTCCTTGAGTTTAGCAAGGCTTTTGATATCATCTCCCACAGCATTCCTGCAAACAACCTGAGGAAGTATGGGGTGGATGAATGGACTATAAGGTGGATAGAAAGCTAGCCAGATTGTCAGGCTCTATGGGCAGTAGTAAATGATTCAATCTAAAGCTGGCAGCTGGTATCAAGTGGAGGGCCCCAGGGGTCGGTCCCGGGGCTGGTTTTGTTCAATATCTTCATTAGCAATCTGGAAGGTCGGATGGATTGCACCCTTAGCAAGTTCACAGATGACACCAAGCTGGAGGTGTAGTAGATATGTAGGAGGTAGGGCTAGGATTCAGAGTGACCTAGGCAACTTGGAGGATTGGGCCAAAAGAAATCCATGAGGTTCAACAAAGAAAAGTGTAAAGTCCTGCACTTAAGATGGAACAATCCCATGCACTGCTACAGCCTGGGGACGGACTGGCTAAGTAGCAGCTCTGCAGAAAAGGACTTGGGGGTTACAGTAGACAGTAAGATGAATATGAGTCAGCAATGTGCCCTTGTTGTCACGAAGGCTAACAGCATACTGGGCTGCATTAGTAGGAGTAATGCCAGAAGATCATGGGAAATTATTATTCCACTCTATTCTGCACTGGTGAGGCCACATCTGGAGTACTGTGCCCAGTTTTGGGCCCCCACTGTAGAAAGGATGTGGATAGGTTGGAGAGAGTCCAGAGGACAGCAACAAAAATGATTTGGGGGCTGGGGCATGTGATTTATGAGTAGAGGCTGGGGGAACTGGGTTTATTTAGTCTGCTGAAGAGAAGACTGAGAGGGGATTTGATAGCAGTCTTTAACTGCCTGAAGAGTGATTTCAAAAAGGATGGAGCTAGACTGTTCTTCATGGTGACAGATGACAGAACAAGGAACAGTGGTCTCAAGTTTTAGCAAGGGAGGTTTAGGTTTGATATTAGGGAAAACTTTCTCACTAGGATAGTGATGAAGCACTGGAACTAGTTACCTAGAGAGGTGGGGGAATCTCCATCTTTGGATGTTTTTAAGGCCTGGCTTGACAAAGCTCTGGCTGGGACGATCTAGTTGGGGTTGGTCCTGCTTTGAGTAGGGAGGAGGACTAGATGACCTCCTGAGGTCCTTTCCAACTCTAATTTTCCATGATTCTATGATTCTAAACACTCTCATGGAAACAGAAGAGAGAAAAAAGCTTGAATAGAATAAATGATCTGATAAGAAAATTAGACTTTTCTCTCTCCACCCCCATTTTCCCCTGTATTTTTGTAGCTCAAAAATTATCAGTTTTATTTACAAAGGAAGAGGTGTACAAATGCTAGGCAAACAAGCTTTTATGTATTTAGGTCTGGCTTCCCTTTTAGCCCCTGCATTTTCGGGTAGAAATAAGTTGACACAATTTTGTATTCTCAAATGTGACTGCAATTCATGTCTTACATTCAGCAGTTGGTTAGAAGTCTAAATAATGGCACCCATATATTATGCTACAGTATAATGGATGTCAGACTTATAACCAATCAGCATCATAGTCTCAGAGTCTAATTCTGCCTTTACTGATGTCTGTCATAGTAGCCTCATTTCTCAGTTGTGCCTGGTTAGCACAGAGTATGAATGAGATGAGAGGATATGATATAAAAGAACTTGCTCCCATGAGATGCAAAGATGCTCAGGCAGATGCGGGGTAGTGATATAAAAGAACTGTTAGGGTTTCTTGAAATTGAGGTTAGCTAGGGGCCATTTCAGTTTCCAGTATATTACAGAGCAGCTATAGGGCTGCTCTAAACTATACTCAGCTGGCTACAGTCCCAAAATACCTGTGAACACAGCTCTAGGATACCTCAATTGTCCAGTCAAGTAAAGTTCCTGTCTTTAGTCATTTTCAAACATAACAGTTATACTTTAAAAAATATTTGGATAGTGGCTCCTAAAGGATTTGAGCCAGGTTAAAGTAAGATACTGTTATTGAGTCTTTTACAAAATATATCCATATTTATGCATTTGTGACTGATTTGAAGCCTTCCTGGTCTGTCCAGTTCAGGCAATGTTTCCCAGACTTTTGATGAATGGGACACATTTCTTTCTGGGTTAAAATTTGTGGCACACTTCATTCTTATACGCAAAAAGGCATGTGTGTGTGTGTGACTTTTGAAGTGGTACAGAAACTTTTGGCCCTGCAGGCTGGATGAGTGTTGCTGGGTCATTGCATAGACCAGATCTGGTCTGTGGGCCCAAACCTGTGCATGGGGCAGGAGTGTGGTGTGGGTGTGGGTGAGGCCCAATCCTGCTAAGCAGAGCTTATAAATTTGGTGGTGGGAGAGCAGTGACAGTGTTAATTACCACTGCTTCCCCTTCCGCCAAATTTCTGGAACTGCAGGGAGCCCCATGAGCTGGCTAACATGGCTCTGCAGGCAAGATTTGGTACTGATGGGGTGCATCTAAACACATGCCTTACTATGAAGCTGACTAATTAGCCCCTCAGTAAAACATCACAGTCTACACGTGTGCTGATATTAGGTCTCAGTAGACTAATTAACTTTACTCTAGCAGAGTACATTACCACACCAAAATGAACATGTAGACACGGACCAGGCATGTTAATCATGCTCAGTTAGCCCAGCCAGCCTGGGACCAGACCCATGACTTCTGCCACCCCCTCCCCTGCCTGACTCCATCACCCATTGCCCAGGGCTGACCCCCAGCAAACCCTCTTCCAAGGCTGCTCTGCCTCAGCACAAATTGCTGTGGTCCCAGGCACACGTGAAGAGACTGTGCCCAGAAGCAGCTAACTCCGGCATGAACTGCACTGGAGTTTATCATGCTGCCTTAATGGCATGTGTAAATGCACCCATAACATGCATTTTTCATGGCATGCTTTCACTATTAGTGGATTAATTCCCAAGTGCCTTATTCCATGTTTTACTCTAGAGCAGGGTTGTCAGACATACCACCCACGAGCCAGATCTGGCCGGCATAGCCCTATAATCTGGCCTGTGCAGTCGGCTTTACGAGCGTTTGGTTTATGGGCTGGGCCCAGTGCCACAGGTGCTGCAACACAGCACAGGAGGTCAGTCTGGAGCATGCGCTGGATGTGGCAACCATGCCAGATTAGGTCTGCATAGGGTGGCCATTAAGGTACCTCAAGAACAGAGGACAGGTGCATTTAGAGCAACTGTCCCCACCACCATTAATGTTGCATGCCTCCCACGGCTGGGGGGGGGAGGGGGCACGGCGAGCTCCCACAGGTGGTGGTGGCAGTGGGGAATGGGGAGCTCCTGCAAACAGCCACAGAAGTGTCAGCTGTGGGGTGGGGAGGGGGATGCTAGGGGTGCTGAGCAGTGAAAAACAGAGGACATAAAGGTATCCAGTTTCACATCAATAGAGGACAGAGGACAAAGGACCAGAAAACCGGACTGTTCTCTATAAAACCGGATGAATGGCCACCCTAGCTCTGCATGCTGGCTCCAAAGCTGGTCTAAATCAGGCCAGGCCAGAGCCAGCAAGCAGGACTGGTCCAGTGGGCACCGCATGCACCACATTCCCCATGCCAGTCACCTGTGCTGCTTGCAGTGTGTGTGTGTCCAGTCTGGTCTTATGTACCACCTGCAGCACATGCTGGCCCCACTCTGGGGCTTGCTCTGCATATGGTGCCTGGGGCCAGCATGGGGCACATGCTGTATTTGGTGCCTCATTGGACTGGCCATGTGCTGGCTCCACTGGACACAGACACCCTGGGTCCTGATCCAGAACAGCCCTCAAGCCATAAGACTGTGTGGGCTGCACGCATTTCCTGTAGTGCACAAGGCATATGCTGCATGCAGACAAGGTTTCTTGGGTGAATTTGATATCTTTTATTAGACCAACCTAAATGGTTGGAGAATAGTTATTAAGCAAGCTTTCGGGTTCAAAAACCCTTCGTCAGGCTAAGGATGCTGCAGCAGTTGGTGTGTGCTCTTCCTGGATGGAATGAAAAGTAAAGAAGCCAGGGGCTGGGCTGGGCTGGGAGTCAGTTGCCAGGCAGATTGTAATGTATCAAAAATCCAATGTCTGTGTTTAGTCCCTGATCTCTAGTATCCAGCAGGTTGATGAAATGGAGCTCATAGGCTCGTCTCTGAGATGTGTTGTGTAAATTTCCCTTGAGGATCAGGACTGAGAGATTGGAGAGAGAGTGGCCCTCCTGTGAGAAATGTGCCCCCACCGGTAATTGGGTGTTTCTGTCTTTGATGGATTTCCGGTGTGCGTTCATTCTGGTGCGCAGTTGTTGTCTGGTCTCTCCTACATATCTTCCATCAGGGCATTTGGTGCATTGGATGAGGTATACTACATTCTTGGAGGTGCAGCTGTAAGATCCTGGGATGCTGATGGCTCTGTTGTGGGGTGTAGTAATAGTGGAGGTGGTGGAGATGTGGGGGCAGGTTTTGCATTTCTTGTCATGGCACGGTCTGGATCCTTTTGGTGTGTTCTGGGCTTGAGGAAGTTTGCTTCTGGTGATGAGGTTGGCGAGGTTTGGTGCTTGTCTGAAGGCTAGCATGGGTGGCTCTGGGAAGATTTTTTTAAGAATAGGGTCTTTTTCTAATATGGGTTGCAATTTTTTGAGGATTTTCCGTACAGGTTCAAGGGATGGGTGATAGGTCATAACCAGCGGTGTGCGATTTGTGGGTGTTTTTCTTCTGTACTGCAGCAGTTCTTCACGGTGGTATCCAGGTGGCTCTTTCAAACATGCGATCTACCTCTCTGGAGGAGTGTCCTTGCTGGGTGAAAGCCTTTTTAAGATTGGTGAGGTGGCAATCCCGGGTGTTCTCTTCAGTACAGATGCGGTGGTATCTGAGGACTTGGCTGTATATCACAGCTTTTTTGGTGTGTTTCGGGTGATTGCTGGTTCTGTGCAGATATGTGTGTTGGTCTGTGGGTTTCTTGTATACTGTGGTCTGTATTTTACCCTTCTGGATACTGATCATTGTGTCTAAAAAGGGGATGTTGGTGCTGGAGTATTCTAAAGAAAGTCGGATGGAGGGATGGTGACTGTTGAATTTCTGGTGGAACTCAATTAGAGATTCCCGGTTCTCACTCCAAATGATGAAGATGTCATCGATATATCATAAGTACAGCAAGGGTTTGATGGTGCAGTTCTTGAGGAAGTCTTCTTCCAGGTGGCTCATAAAAAGGTTGGCATACTGTGGGGCCATTTTAGTGCCCATAGCTGTTCCCATCATCTGGAGGAAGTGTTGATTATTAAAAGTGAAATTGTTGTGTGTGAGGGTGAAGTGTATAAGCTCAGTGATATCTTTGGGTCTGTATTCTGGGTTGTAATCTTGTTGCTGTAGATATGTAAGGCAGGCATGGATGCCATCCTGGTGTGGGATGTTGGTGTATAGGCTGGTAATGTCCATGGTGGCTAGGAGTGTGTTGCTGGGAAGGTGGTCTATGTTTTTAAGTTTCCGTAGCAAGTCTGTGGTGTCTTGGACAAAACTTGCTCTGTGGGTGACAAGTGGTTTTAGGATGGATTCAACAAAACCTGATATTTCTTCAGTTAGGGTCCCATGGTTGGATATGATAGGTCTGCCAGGGTTCCCTTGTTTGTGGATTTTAGGGAGCATGTAAAAAGTCCCTGGGTTAGGTAGTGGGGGGATCAAGGTCTGTAGTTTTTCTTGTAATCTTGGTGGAAATGATTTGATGGTATTGTTGAGTTTTTTGGTGAAAAGGGGAGTAGGATCTTCTTGTAGTTCTTTGTAGTAGGTGGTGTCAGAGAGCTGTCTGTTGGCTTCCTTTATGTAGTCTTCACGGTTTAGGATGACTATGGCTCATCCTCTATCTGCTGGTTTTATTACTATTTGGTGGTTAGATCTTAGAGATTCTATGGCCTTTTTCTCTGGTAGAGAGAGGTTGTTGTGGTGGCGCGTGTTGCTGATTATTTCATTGTTCATTCTTTCCCTGAAGTAGTCAATGTAGCGGTCAAGGTTAGGGTTTCGTCCACTGCGAGGTGTCCAATCTGATGTTTTTTTGGGTTTTTTGGCATTGATCTTTTCTTGAATGTTGTCAGAGGATGAGTTGTTGTTGGGAGTGGGTTCAGTGTGGTCATGGAAATATTCTTTGAGGCGCAGGCATCGGAAGAATTCTTCTAGTTCTCCACATTGAAGTATTTTATTAGGGTATTTTTCTGGACAGAAATTTAGGCCTTTAGAAAGGACAGATTTTTCAGTTTTGGTAAGCGTGTGTGTGGAGAGATTGATAATATTTGTGGGTTGGTTGCTGCTTGCAGTTTCATCAAGTCTGAGGTTGGAAGGTCGTAAGGTGTTGGTGTTGTTCCTCTGATGGTTGTTTTGTGGCTGGGGAGCTTGTTCTTGGAGTAATTTGTCCCATTTCTTCTTTTTATGTAGGATGAATGCTGTAGAAAGTTTTTCGTAGGCTGCGCATTGACTCTGGGCAGAGCGATTACGGGGCCAGGGACCCAGTTTGGCTTGCAGACTGGCCCAGTGGCCCTCATCTGATCTCTGGGGCTGGATATGTTTGACACCTCTACATTAGAGTAAAGCTTTTAAAGCCATGTGGAAATCCTCTCTCTGCCAAAGACTTTAATTAAGATTCTTAACGTTCAGGAGAGTGTATTAACTGGTGCTATTCTAAGGGAGGCTTATCATAATCTCTCTTGTTGGAGGTATTCTACTTTACATACTTAAATACTCACTGAGCCAGAGGGAGAGAAAACTGTGCAAGAAAGACTCTCTAGTTTGGTGGTTAGAGCACTCACTTGGGCTGTGGGCTTCCAAGCTGTGTTCTTGTGAATGTTTAATTATGTATCTAAAAAGAGCAGCTTTAGTAGGACAGATTGAGTGCCTCATCTCCAAATTCTCTCTTTCTCACTAGTTACAACATTCACCTGAAATATAGAAGGCCATGGGGTTCAAGTTCCTTCTCTTAATAAGTCCTTCAACTAATGGGTAAAACTGGCACTACCATCCCTCTTGTTGGATTAGAAAGGGCTGTTCTGGCTTTGGTGCCTAACTTCCACTGAGGCAGACTTAGTGGCTGTGAATCCCAAACTCTGATAAGCAATTAACTCCATAAAAAGTAGGGCATTTTTTCTTTTGCCCAGTTCACTGGCTTTTGTTCATGCCAGTCTCAGGGGCATAACTTTCATTTTCCTTTGTGCGAGGGACCTAACCTGGAGTTGTATATTTCATGAAGCAGCAGGAAGCCTAAATAAGCATTGCAATGCTAAGGTGTAGCCTTGTGAATCTATCAGTGCTTGCATTTGTTTTTAAAACATACGGCTTAAATGCTTTAAAAAATATTATCCATCATCTAAAAAGCAGCACAATACACATGCAGACATTTTTCATCAGCAAAATTAGCCAGAAAATAGCAGAGGGGTTTTTGTTTCCCTTTTTGTTTAAAATTGTTCACCAGCATTGTAGCATTCATAGCTACCAAAAGAAGAATTTATATTCTCCAGAAACCAGTAAGCCCAGCATAACACTACTATCTAATTCCAACGGATTCAATACAGTGGAGGCTACCTTCAATTTATTTCAATGAAGTACATATTCCTTTCTATTAAAAGAATAGCTCAACAGTTTAGACTATTTCAATGGACCCATCACATTCAGTAAGTTGTCACCATCTGTTCCACCTTTCAAGTACAAATGCAAACAAAAAAAATTAACAATTAATCAGAAACAACCCCAGGCACATTCCCTATGCCATACAGCACACTTTTACAATTTTTTTCTTAGGACTTGTGTCCCAAATTGGGAAAAAAACTGCGCTCTCTCAACACAGCAAATTCCTTGATAAGGTAATTGTAATTTGAAGGAAAGAATCTGATATTTAGGGGATGCACTGTATAAACCTCATTTAAGAGTACAAATCCTCTCTCCTTTTATGTTTCATTTTCCATAATATAATTGTATTGTTATTAAATCATAAAGCCTACAAGTGTGAAAAACAGACCTAATGCAACCTCCAATTCACCTAGCCTGATTTTACGGTATGAAACTACTCTAAAAATAGAAATTGAAAAATGTCCAGTGCACCTTGCTAAAAAATCAGGATAATTCTTACACATTTTGGGGTTTGCTTTCTATGGAGAAGTAATTTCCAAGCAGAAGTCCAAGCTGAACTCAGCCCATTCTCGCCAAGGAAACTGCTGTAACACAATCATCATTAGACTCCTCTCATTCCAGAGCTTCTTATAAACTTGGGATAAGTTCCCATGTTTTGTTTTTAACTTCATTGCTAATTTATAATATCCATTTCTAGCCCACTAGGTTTGCCAAAGACAGAATTCCCAGTTAAGATACACAGTCATTGCTTTTACTGAGTTGTCAATACTCTAATACTAATTTGTCAGCTGATGGTACAGTTTGGCTGCCTGACAATATGTCAGCAAAGGCAGGTCTACTGTTTTTATATTCTTGCCAGCTTTAATTTCCTTGACATATTAAAACCAGAGCAATGAAGTATGTTACTGCTTCTATATTTTTCTTCCCTCAGCCTTCCTTTAGGATAGCTTAGTAGAGATGCTCCTCTTTAACATTCCAGATTGAATTCAGCTCAGCATGGTGCTGACCAAAAATCGTTAATGTACCGTGGTTAGGTATTGGTTTGTATATAATATATCTACAAGTCTGGAGTCTAGTGTTTTTTGTTCACATCACACTAAACAGCACTGACATAGCTGACCATTTGAAAGAAGATGCCTAGGGCAGAATTAGACTTTGGGATCTGAGTTACCCTTTTGCTGTTGCAGCACATCTATTCAGGTGAGGCTGAAAACATATTTGTGTGACACCTTTATTATGAGGTTGTTGGTTGTCGCTGCATTGGACTAAGGACATAGGCAGAAAAGGTTCTTTGGGTAAATCTGATATCTTATTAGACCAACTAAAGAGTTGGAAAAATTGTTCTTTGTAAACTTTAGGGCACAAACACCCTTCTTTAGGCACAAGGAAAGTTTGTTGTTTCTTTGTGTGCTCTCCTGGGTGGAATGGATGCTGGTATGCAAAATGCAGTTCTGGGGTTATCAGAGGACAGGAAGGTTAAAATGTGCCATAAATCCAATGTCTATATTTAGTCCATGATTTTTTGTATCTAGTAGATTTATGAAGTGAAGTTCATAGACTCATCTATGAAAGGTGTTTTGTAAATTCCCTTTGAGGATTAGATGGATCATACTTTTGAAAGAGCCACCTGGATACCACATGAAGAACTGCAGCAGAACAAAAAGAAAATCCCCATGAATTGCATATCATTAGTTATAACATACCATCCTTCCCTGGAATATATATGGAAAATCCTCAAACAGTTGCAACCCATATCAGAACAAGACCCAATTCATAAAAAGCTCTTTCCAGAACCACCCATCCATCCTAGCCTTTAAACAAGCACTGAACCTCACCAACCTCATCACCAGAAGCAAACGTCCTATGGCACAAAACACACCAAATAGATACAGACCATGCTGGGACAAGAAATGAAAAACCTGCCAACACATTCCCACCACCCCCACAGTAACTACACCTGACAACAGAACCAGCATGATTCCTGGATCTTACACCTGCACCTCCAGAAATATAATAGATCTCATCCACTGCACTAAATGTCCAGATGGAAAATATGTAAAAGAAACCAAACAACAACAGCGTACCAGAATGAACGCACACCGAAAATCTTTCAAAGAGAAAAATATCCAACTATCTGTAGGTACACACCTCTCACAAGATAATCACTCTCTTCAGTCTCTCAGTTCTAATCCTCAAAGGGAATTTACAAAACACATTTCATAGGTGAACCTACAAACTTCACGTCATAAATCTACTGAATACAAAAAATCGTGGACTAAATATAGACATTGGATTCATGGCACATTATAACTTGCCTGCCATCTGATAACTGCAGACCTGCATTTTGCATTTGATTCCACCCAGGATAGCACATAAAGAAACAGCACACTCCCTCTGTGCCTAAAGAAGGTTGTTTTTACCCAAAAGCTTGCAAAGAACAATTCTTCCAACTCTTTAGTTGGTCTAATAGAAGATATCACATTTACCCAAAGAACCTTGTCTACCTTTATTATGACTTCGTTATGCATCTTGAAGGTCTAGGACTTAGAGATGGCTTTTTTTTCCCGCAACACAAAACTATTCCATCAATATACATGGTCACTCAAATGGAAATATTTTGTGGGCCCACGTTGACTGCAACATGATTTTTGCAGACATAAAAATGGAAACATTTCATTCCAGTTCATTTTGGCATATAATAATAATATTTTAAATGGTTTGTGTGACATTAAATATTATTGTGTGCATATAAAATATTTGATATTTAAAATCCAAAATCAACATTAATCAAAATAACATTAAAATGAGATATTGGCATTGTCCTAAATTAAAATTCCTTTCCAGAATTTTTTGTTTCACAGGAAGTTTTGAAACTTCAGGTTTTTGTTCTTATTTAGAATGGAAAAAGCATCACAACTGCAGAAGTTCACAAGTAAAGGAAATTCTGGTTCCTGATCAACTTAAATGATAACACTTTGACCTTTCAAAGGCATTTTATCTTTGGAAATTTTCAAACATTTATATTTATTCATTTTATTTAATAAAAATGTAACCCTCACTGCCCCTAAGTTTATGTCTTTATAATAAAGTGTATGTTCCCACAATGAAATTCAATGCTATTCAAACCCTCTTTTCTTGCCTGAGACCAGTATTTTGTGGTATATCCTGTAAGTTAACAAATGTTCATTCTGCCACCTGAGCAGGGAAGCAAATTCTAGCTCTGAGGGCCCTTTCTTGCCACATTTTGAATACTGACAGGGACTGACACCGAAAGCATCAGTTCCTAAGTTGCAGCATGACAGAGAAGTAGTATTTAAAACATTAAAGGCCTGATCCCACACAAATGCTTATAGATTAACTATAATATTATGAATTGAGTGTGAATTCCAATGGAAAGGCAAAACCGACTATTGTGTGCAGGTGTAATATAATCTGCATGAGAGGAAGACTGAGCTGGCTTTCAGGGAAGGCAAAAATAGCAGCTGTCTACCCTAGTTAGAAGTCAAAAAAGCAAATTTGCTATTGTGGAAAATGTATTATTTGCTGGCAATCATTGTTTTCAATTAAAATTGGCAAATCGTCAGTGTTGTGCAACTTGCTGTTGGACAATAGCAGATAACAAGCAGTATTTTGAAATATCTTCCAGAACTGAATATTGTAAAAGAAAAGCTGAGAGAGAAACCCACAATGGGAAACAGTCGAGCACTTGAAAGATTTCTAAAATGAATGGTTTCCCTTCCAACTGAATGCATCTGAATCTGCTAGTTGTGAATTTTCCTCCAATCGAAATGTCAGTGTTTCACTTCTGGAAACAAAACTTCCTTCATTGAGAGAGAGTTGCTTTTTTTTGATGCTTTCAATAAGTCTGTCAGAAAAGAACAGGAAGAAAACATTGCCACTGATGCAGCAGCTCCATCTGTGGATGTAGTTACACCTTTGAGGAATAATAACTTTGTGCAATTGTAGCATTATTCAAGGAACACGGGAAATATACAGAGGAAGAAACTCTGAGCGTTACTGCTCTGAAAGATCCTGCCAAATAGCCAGGAATCAATGACAGAGTTTGCCTTTTTCTTGGGAGTTCTGGGCCAGTGTAAACAAACTGAAAGGATTTTATTTTGGACAGTAAAGGAAAATGTTCAGTTTTCTATTTTTTATGCCAGCTGTCAAGTGGGGAACTTCTCAATTGATTCTCTTTGCTTCTGTCACAAGCTGTTTAACTTTGGAGACTTTGTTTTAGCCAGGAATGCTATCTGACTGGAAAAACACAATAAGTATCCTAGTGAGAAAGCAGATCATAGGAACAGCAAACATGAATGCAGGGACATGGAAATGAGACTGCAGCAAGATTGTAGAACTGATAGAGAAAACCAGCACCAAATTAATTTTTCCTCAGAACATTGGCAAGGTGTTTTGAAAAGGCCTTTCTGATTGGTTAGGCTTCATGGAACCATTCCCTATTAAGCTTCAATGGACAAGCTCTACTCATCCTTCCATGGGATTTAAAAAAAAAAAAATGATAGCTTTTCTTGAGAAACACAGACTTGTGATGAAAGAAAATCTGATGATTTACCTAAACGGAAATTCATGATTATTACCTGGACAAACATATTCAAAATGCAATTATTAAAATTTGTGGGATCATGAACAAGAAGAAAAAGCCTTTCTTGAATGCTGTCAACTATTGTTCTTTATACTTAATTGCACACAAGACGTCAGAAAATGAGAACATGACAATTCAATCACTGTTATATTTGTTTCTGCAGAAGCAATGGAGGAAGAAGGAGGCAGCATTACAATCAAAGAACATTTGAGGGGACTTTGACAGAATCTGTTGTTTCTTGAATGACAGAAGCTGTCTTTGAACAGCTGACAGAAATGTAAATCACTTGGTGATTTGAGAAGCCAAGAGTATGGCAGTGGGGCAAATATGGAAAGCAAACACAGCAGGGTTCAGAAGAGACTTTGGGACCTAAACAGAAGGCACTTTTTTGTCTTATGCAACACATGGCCTTTGAGTTTTGTACTCATTGATGTTGTGAATTGTTATATTAAACCTGGGGGTGATTTTCAGTGTGCTTCAAAGTGGCAATGGGATATAATGCACCAACATGTGGCCTACTAATTTCCTAAAACTTTGAGGCAGATGATATAGGAAAACCAAGTTAATATGATCCATGTGTTTTAGAATCAAGGGGTGCATCTACACGAGATGTTTACTCAGCAGTTGACTAATTAACTGTACAGTAAACGTCTCAACATCTGCATGTCTCGACATTTACATGTGTACCCCTATTAGGGTGCACAAAATTAATAAACAGGTATCCAAGTTTTCCATTTGCCATGGTAAAATGCAGATTTTCTCATTTTAAAGTGGAAAAACATGGATTTTCTTCCTTAAAGGAGGAAAACATGGGAACTGGCTGGGTTTCCCCATGCAGGGTGGAAGAGTTCCAGCTGGCAGGGGGTTGGGGGGAGCAGGAGGAGGACATTCAGGGAGGGGGCGCGATATGCATGTGCATATGTACACATGCACATGGCTACAAGTCAGCCTGGAGAGCAGCTCTCTGCAGGTAAGTCTGGTGGGGGGGGGGAGGGATTGAGGCCCCCATTGTGAGGAAGGGAAGGAGGGAGGTGGGTAGGTGTGGGGCTTTTGCCCAGCTGGTGTGGGACATGGGACTTGGGGCCTAGAGCCATGGGTGGCCACAGAGCCCAGGTGGGGTGTGGGACAGGGCTGCAGGTGGTTTGTCTGGGAGTCAGGGGGGAATAGCTCCCCACCACTCTGCACACTCCTGATGGGGTTGAGGGAGCATGTGCCCTCCCCATTTGTGTTTGGGGCAGGGGTGGGGATGGGCTGCCCACTGTGGGCTTGGGCTCCCCACCCTCATGCCCTCTCCCAGGACCTCCATGGTCCAGTGGGTAAGACCCAGAACAGCAGGGCAGAGTGGGGCAGAGTGTCTCATGCTGCCACTGGGAGCCCCAAGTCACCCTGGAGAAGTGAATTCTGCTTGCCCAGCAGCAGCAGGAGCAATTGCACAGAGTTGTGTCACTTGCTGCTGCTGAGCTGGCAGGGAGCACCTTGCCATGGCAGCACAGAGCTCCCAGCAGCAGCATGAGCCTCCCCACCTGGCCCCATTGTGCTGGGTCCCACCTGCTGGCTGTGAAAGCCCCAGGAGGAGGGCAGCAGGGTTGGGAGCCATGAGCCTGCAGTGGGCAGCTCACACCTGTCCCCTACAAGGGGCTCCACTTTGGCTGTGCCACCTGTAGGGGAGGGGGGGGAGGGGGAGCTGGGCTCTGTGCTCCTCTCCACTGCAGCAGCCATCACCTCTCAGAGGCAGCAGCTGGTGCTTGGGCACTGATGCGGGAGTGCAGGGGCTGCAGACCAGGGTCCCTGGCCCCATAGCCCTGGCAGCTGGAGGCCCCCCTGGCAGGGCTAGGGGAGCTGTGGGTGAGGGTGAGGGGCACCAGCAGGGCCAGGGGGCTGTGGCTTGGAAGTGAGGGGCATGTGCAGTCTACCAGCATGTCAAGGCTGCTCAGCACCACAAAGCAGTGGCGGGGGACAGCCGTACCTGGAACCAGATCCTGGTGAGCAAAGGGGGCCGGGAAAGCTCTGATTTTCCATGATAAAAAACCCCAAATCAACTGCCAAAATGTATAGGTATTTAGAATGGTTTTTTTATTATAGTGATTTAGGCACAGTAGGCTTCCAAATTGCTTTAAAAATGTAAATATATTAATAAAACATTATGTTCAACATATATATAGTGACATTTCATTTTAAACACAGATTTTAGTTTTTTTTAATCAGAGAATTTGTTTGTGTTTTTAATCAGAGAATTTGCAATTTTTAAACAGAACAAACGAGGATCCCTGTTAATAAACTCTGCAGCAGGATAGTGTACACTGCCCCAGCTGGCAGTGCCAGCAGACAGCGCTTATGTTGAAGCACCCTGGTGCCCCAGCCAGCCCCTCCACAGCAGGTGGAGCCCAGTCGGAGCAGCCCTGGGATAGCAGGCTGACCCCCGGCATCCCTTGCCAGCCCAGGCTGCTCTGATCCAGCTGCACGTGCTTTGCATGAATAAGCTTCAGAGCAATAAGCTCCAGAGTTTATTCATGTACATTAATCGCATGTGAAAATGCACTTAAGTTCCTGAAGTCTGATGCTTTAATTTCTGTTTCCCAATGCACCAAACCTACCTGCAGGAATCAAAGCTCAAGATAATGGCCAATTCTTGGCTCTCAAACTCAGCCACTATCAATCCTTGCATAATATGGTACCTTGGTATGATATACTTCTATGAAGTCAACTTTACTGGTAAAATGCTTCCAGAAGTTGCAGTGGTTATCATGCAAACTATGAAAGAATTGATTAAAGGATAATTGAATGTAAGCAAACAGAATCCTGCAATATCTCCAAAAACCCACTGGTAAGAGTATTCACCAGTGTTGTGAAAGACCTAAACTGATTTTCCTCATCTGCTCAAATCTATTTAAACCCACTCTCAGTCTCCTTAGTGTCCTAACCACTTATGTACAGAGGATTTCAAGAGACTCCTTTGTTCAAGTTGTTGTATTTTGCATGAAATAATTAAAGAGTCATCAGACCAGAAAGAGGAAAAGCATAGCACATCCCAGGCTATCATGGGATAAAATATGGAAATTGGTTCTTAAAGAAGAAACTGGAACCTAGGGCTTTTTCCCAGATGAAGGTACTGTTTACTAGGCTATAGAGTGGTGATAACTTTTGCTGTCTTCTTCTTAAGCTCAAATGATCTTGATTTTTTTTTCCAGAGTGGGAAAGCAGGAGTGGTATCATGTGCCCACTCACACATGTTCAGAATGGCCTATGATGTGGTTATAATGGCACATTCCTGAAAAATCAAAGTTGTAGGTTTGCATTGCCTTCAAGCAGAGGACAGAACTGAACAACTGTGCTAACCTGGGGGCAATAGCCATCTGCATGTGAGGATGCTTCCTTTCAGTGGCTGATCAAAGTTTTTAGTCACGTTTATTTTTTTGACCTTTGCCAGGTGCAAGATTTTTTTCTGTTACTTTCTAAGGAGGTAAACATAATTGAGAAGGCAAGCAAACTGTAGGGAAACTACTATTTCTTTTTCATTAATTTATTCATTAAAACAACCCTAACAATTTTATGATTTCATCTAAATATTATAGGACAGTTCCTATCCACATTGTTCAAGTCTCTTTCCATATTATTCACAGGCAAGGACACTAGGATCATCTTTTGCTCTTGTTACCACAATATTGCTAATTGGCTGTGGTGGCCACAAGAAACTTTGTGCCTGCACAGAGTAGCATAACCACGCATCTGGGAGATGAACAAGCCTTGTCCCTAGATGAGGATAACAATAACAAGGGTGCATCTACATGTGCAATTAAGATGGAATAATAAACACTGGCACAATTCATGCTGGAGTCAACTGCTCCTAGGTGCAATGTCTACATGTGTGCCGGGGCAGAGTAGTCCTGGGCTGGCAGGAGGCCCAGGGTATCAGCCCCAGGTTCCAGCTCATGGGTATCTGGTGCCTCTTGAGTCAGGGCGGGCATGGGCCCCTCCCCAACACCAGTCAGTGACTGGGAGGGTGGGGTCCCCTGGCAGCCAATCCCATTGGCTGAGATCCCACTGGCAGGGGCGGCATGACCGGGGCATGACCGATCTCACTCACCATAAGAACGGCCGTACTGCTTCCAGAACTCCCACAGCCACTTCCAGAAGTGGTGCAACTGCTTTTGTTGGTGGCCCTGCTCCCCAGCCGGCGCTCACAGGGGGAGCATTGGTGCTCCCACCTGCCCCCCTGCCCACCAGCTAAACAAGGAGTGCGGCCTGGCACTGGTGCTCTCAGGGGGTGCATGTGCATCCCCGTGCACCCCCTACGTGTTGCCACTGTTCCAGGTAGTGGCATTGGGCAGCAGATGGGCTGTCTGGGGCCAAAGACTGCTAAAGTATGGAGCTAGGTGGCAGGCAGCCCCTGCACTTTAATGCCCTCATGCCCTAGCCAGCACCTGTCACTGCCTACTTGTACGTTTCAGCGCATGCAAGTACTCTGCCATAAGACAGTAATGTCCCTGGGAACAGTACTGTCTCATGGTGGAGTTAATTAATTTACTGTGCCCTCATATGTGTAGATGGTAACGCTTTACTGTGGAGCTAGTTAGTAGGCCCATGAGAATAAGGAAGTATTCAATTTGGATTTGGATTTGGCTGATTCAGAGGACAGTGATTTGATTTGGAGATTCAGATCACTGTCTCAGATTGATTCGGCTGAATTGGCTTCAAAAGATTCAGTGCCGATTTGGAGAGATTCGGTGGTTTGGCCATAGACTATAATGGGGAATCACTAAAATACCTATAACTTTGTCATTTTTTGGCAGATTTGAATGAAATCAGGAAGACTGGTAGCCCCTTTTGCGTGTATGAGGTCAGCCAAGTTTCAAGGGGATAGGTGCAGGGGTTTCTGGTAAACGGGACCTCAAACTGCTGAAAGCAAAACTCATGTCGTGTGTGTGTTAAGGCAGATTTAGATTAATACAGCAGGGGTGGTAGCCCCTTCTGAGGCCATGAAGCATGCCAGGTTTCAAGGAGATAGGTGCAGGGGGGTTTGGGAAATTGCACCTCAAGCTTCAGAAAGTAAAACGCATGACATGTGTGACTGTGTATGTATTAAGGCACAGTGGGATGAAGCCAGCAGAGATGGTAGCCTGTAACAGGGGGCCTTCCTGGTGCTGGTTAGATCTCTGCCCACCCACCTGTTTGTGGGACAGCTGCCCACCCCTTGTTTGCTTCCCATGCCTTGATGGAAAACTGATTCAGATGTTTCCCAGGAGAAAGGCTGCCCATTTAGGTGTCTTGGGGTGATATCCATTCCACAGCTCCTTACCTCCCCTTACACTGTGGCCCATGCCTTGCAGATTTTTCACTATTCATTCCATCCAGGAAGAGCAGGGTGAGATCTTGGCCCACCCACCTGTTTCTGGGCCAGCTGCCTGCCCCTCTTTCTCCTGCCTCACCTTGATGGAAAACTGATTCAGATGTTTTCCAGGTGGGAGGATGCCCATTTAGGCCCCTGATGTTTAGGGAAGATATGCATCCGTTCTGCAGCTCCGTACCTCCCCTAACACTGCGGCCCAGCCTCGCAGATGGCATCCCAGGCAACTAAGCTGAGCTCACCTGGAGCCTCACAACTCCATTCCAACAAGAAAGTCTCAGGCCTCTCAAAGATCTTACATGTCTAGGCTTTACCTAGCCAGGACTGTGTGTGCATATGGTGGCTGGAGGTTATAAGGTGCCTCCTACCTGCCTTTCAGCAGGGAGGTTTGCAGTCCTGGCATTTCTTGGAGGCTGCCACACCACTGGCAGTCCCACCAGGCCTCCTGACCCTGGCAGGGTGCAGTTTTAGGTTATGCCCAGGACCTGGGGCCTCCTCCTTCCCCATAGCCCCAGTCCATACCTCCAAGTGTGCCCTGGCATGGGAGCACAGCAGGGAGATGTTCTTCCCCTGCTGGCTGGTGATGCAGTGAGTGCTTCCTCCAGCTCTAAGAGTGGGGCATTACATGGTTTAAAAAAAAATGGAAATAGGTGTGGACGGAGTGAGGAGGGTGGCACTCATTCCATCTGCAGGTGGAGCTTGGGGAACCCCAGCAGTGGGAGGTTCACCTTGAGGAACACCAGCTGCTCCACCAAACCAGCATCCAAGGAGGTACAGTGGGGTGTCACAATGTTCCCAGCAATGCTGAATACCTGCTTGCTTGGAACACTGGTTGGTGGATGAGACAGGTGTTCCCAGGAAACTGTTGCCAGATCCTGCCGCATCCGGCTGTGGGTTGCCCCATAGGGCAGGGGTCATAATCCGGCAGCTCCACACCCTCAGCAAGATAGGTAGGCACCAAAGCCTCAGAGCTACCTGCCCAAGGCTGGGTTCTGGTGCCTCTGGACCCTAACATTGAAGCCATGCCCTTGGCTCATATTGGCAGTGGCTGGTGTGGAGGAGAGTGGCTGGTGCTGTGAGTACTGGCACAGGAAAGTGGATCCCCCTCTTCCACATCCCCTCACTGCTACCTTTCTGCTTCCTTGACTCGGTTCATCAGCACCTGTGTCCAGTGATCGAGGGTTTTGGTGCTGCACATGCTCCCCTTAACCCTTGGGTCACAAATGTCCACCAGCACGTGGGCCATACTGGACCGCAATGGATCCAGCTGTTTTTTGATGCCCTCCTTCAGCCACTTTACCAGTGCCTGCACCTCTAGTGAAAGCAGCTCACCCCAGCCAGGAACATTGATCCCCTGGAACTTCTCCATTTGGCTCTCAAGATCCTTGACTACAGGGATCACCTGGCTAAGGAGAGCATCACCAGTGCTGAGGGTCTCGGTGGCCTCAAAGAATGGCTTAAGGACCACCAAGATCTGGCAGATGGTATCCCACTCCACTTTATTAAGGGGGCCACTGATCCCAATCACCCCAAGCAAGGCCATCGCATGAATGGCCTTCTGTTGCTCCACCAGCCTTTCCAGCATCAGGTATGTGGATTTCCACCAAGTCTCCACATCCTGCATGATTTTGTGCTGTGGGATTCTCAGCTCTACCTGTTTGTCCTGCAGCATCTTGCCCTCCTTGATGCTGTGGTGGAAGTAGCTCACCACCTTCCTGCATTTTGAAATCAGCTGGGTGGTAGTGATGGTGCCATCACCAGCAGCCCTGTTCCCCTCCAAGGCATCCCTGACTATGAGGTGGAACTTGTGTGCCACACAGCAGATGCCAACAAAGTTGGCATCATGGACTGCCTTGACCGTATTGGCCCCATTGTCAGTGACCATGAACCCATAGGTGAGCTCAGCTTGCCCAATGAGCCACCCCTGCACTAAGCGGTTCATGGCCACCATGTTTTTCCTTGCTGTGTGGGACTCATCCATCACCTCTGCTTGAAGGAGAGCCCACCAATGCCCTGACTGATTGTGCCAGTGCCCTGTGAGGGAGAGATAGGCACAATCTCCACCCCGGCTGCTCCAGTTGTCCGAGGTGAAGTGCAGAGCTACCTGTGGATCTGCTTTGCACAGCTTCTCCCTCATGCCTTATACAGGGAGGAAACCACTGTCTTGCTAAAGGTCATACATGCGGGCACTTGGTAGGATGGGGCCATAAGTGCCATGAGCCGCCTGAACCTTGGCCACTCAACTAAAGAGAAGGGCTGGCCACCCACAGCAAGCATCTCCACAATGGTCTGGGTGATCTTGCTCGCCCTTGCAACGTACCCCACCTTTGTCTGCAGCTTTCCCCCATTGCTTCAGGGTGGCTTGTCTCTGCTACGTGGGGACAGGGGCTTTGAAACGAGAGAGGGCATCCCCTTTGGGCATGCTCCCACTGGTGCCAGGCTGAGGAGGAGCAAGGAAAAGGGGGTGCTGCCTTCTGAGATGCAGCAGCATCGCCATGGTAGTGACATATCTCACCTCCTTGCCCCAGCTGGTCTGCCTGTGGTGGTGAAGGCAGATAGCATACTTGGGATCATCTGCCACCTCAAAATGATCCCACACTACAGTACCCCTCCCCCTGCCCACTTCTGGGTTTAGGGTGGGGATCCTGCTTTATGCTGCTCCTCAAGCAGGCAAAGGCACAACAATGCAAGAAGCTGAGCCACCTGCCCCCACAACCTCCTCCAAGGTGCCTTCCAGAGAAGGAGACCTGGGTCTAGGGGAACTTTGAGGGGTGTGAAGCACAAACTCAGATTCCTCCTCATTCCCCAGAATTTCTTTTGCTAAGGCACTCAGGTCCCCTGCTTACAGATCCAGCTCCTCCTCTGGCAGTGGAAGGCTCCCACTGGGAGATGAAATTGGGGTGGAGGAGACTGTCATGCTGGTGCTGGTGACTATTTCTAGAGTTAGGGGAGGTAGTGCAGGTGCAGGGACAGGTACTGCTCCCACCTCCTTGCTCCCACTGGCAGCAGAAGACTCATCACTGCTAGGAAAGAGGATGCATCTGTTTGGGGTGAGGGGCGGAACCTGCATCTCTCCCCCTACCCCCCCTAGCCCCTTTACCTCCCCTGCCAGAAGACCTGGCACCTGCCTTTCCAGTAGGCTTCATAATCTTTGCTGTGCTGGAAAAGGCCTGTGTGTGCAACTGTAATAGCTCTTTTTCTCTCTGTTTACTGTACGTGTGTGTAATTGATATCTCTTCTGTCCGTTTACTGAATGTGTTTGTAACTAATATATCTTTTTCTTCGCTGTTTACTGTATTTGTCTGTAATTAATATCTATTCTTCTCTCTGTTTACTATATATGTGTGCAACTAATATTCATCTTCTCTCTGCTTACTATATGTGTGTGTGTATGTGTGTAACGTATGTGCTTTCTGCACAGTGATGAATCATACTGCCAGGGAAAACACAACTTTCTTTTTAAAAAGTGTGGGGGAAAAAATTAACAAGAACAAATAAGAGGTTTTTGTGGGAAGAATAAGTTGAAAGAAATGGATTGGATAGGGATAAGTAGAGGGATTCTAGGCAAGGGTAATTAGTAAGCTGTATCCAATCTTTTCCAGGAAGAAAGACTAGCAGGAGACTGACTAGGAAGCCAAGCCAGTCCAGTAGTACCTTTCAGATGCTGTTGCTCAGGCACAAACAGCTCACAAAAGGGAGAGAAAGGCTGCAGACAAAGGCTTACATGCTGTTTCTATGGCCCTTCCCAGAGCACTGTGATTGGAAGGGGACTCAGAGAAAGATCACAGTCACTGGCCAGCTACAGATGCCAGTCTTTCCCCCCTGCTCCCCCTCCCTCTTCTCAATTTCTGTTCCTCTGCAAGACTGTCTTCTGAATCTCTGAATTTTTTTCCCAAATTGATTCAGAGGGGGTTTTTTGTCTCCCAATTTGATTCAAATTTCATGATTTGGCCTCCAAATAGGGCCGAATTTTCTCTGAATCAAATCGGCAACTAAAGCTTCACAAACCCCTATTAGTCAGCATGGGCAACTGGTGCCTCCTGAGTCGGGGGGGGGCACATGTCCCACCAGTGGCCAGTCTGTGACTGGGGGGGCTGTCCCCCCATGGCCAATGACACCGACCGGGGGGAGGGGCCATAGCTGATCTCGCTGACCCAGAAACATGAGCAGAGTTCCCAGAAGTGCCAGTGGCACTTCTGGTGCCCCCACTCCCTGGCTGGTGCTTCCAAGGGCCCCAGCGCTCCCACTTGCCCTCTCTGCCCATCTCCTAACCGGGGAGCGCTGGCTGTCAGGGGGTGCACCAGCACTCTCAGGGGGCCCTGTGCACCCCGGACACGTCACCACTGCTAGTTTGTCCATTTTGCAGTAAAGTGCACGTGTAAATGCATCCAAAAGGGCTAAACCGAATGTTTTTTAAGCTTAAAAGCAGACAGCAACAAGAGGATAACATAATAGAGAACAGCCAGGCTGTCTCCTGAAGCCCCTGTCTCTCAGGAGATACACTCCCTGGAGCAGGCAAGGGTGGAGTTCCTGCCTTGCTTCAGACACTGAGCTTATATGCCCTGAAGCACTGCCTCTTTTGGCTGGGTCAAACACAGGGGTTTCCCTTTCTTTCCCCAATGGCCATCCTGCCCTTCCTTTCTCCAGCCTAATCCACTTGTTTGCAAGCTTTACTCTCAGGCTGCGTGAACAAGCTTATTGCAATGCAGCTAGCTTTAGCTCAGCTGCCTGCCTACAGAGCAGGGTTAGCCTGATGCACTTTTTCCTAATGTAACAGGAGCCTCTGTTACAGGCACATTCCAAAGACAAAGGTCTATAAGATTTTTGATCTGAAGCAGAGTGGTTATAGCACTGTGTTGACAGGCCAAAGCGATGTAGGTTTAAACTTTTTGGATTAAAGCAGCCTAGAACATGGGTGTCAAGCTCTTAGGGGAATTCCCAGCTACTCAGCTATTGAAGCAGGAAAGAAAAAACATGGAAATGCCCTGCATTTTGAGCTGCCTACATTTTGGGCCCTAGCCTCTAGCACACATCCATGGCTAGACAGCTACATGCCTGCCCAGGTGGTGCATAGCCTATCAGATGTGCTTGGTCTACATGTACTACTTACATGTTCACAATGCTAAGAAAATAGAATTATTACCTGTGCATTAAGTATCATTTTGCCACTTAGAGGCGAGGGGAAATAGAATTCTACCCTAAGTCCATGAAATGGCAGTGGCAGAAATAAAACATGACTTCTCTGTTTTGTTTATTGCAAGGGTTTACTTGCCCCAGTGGGGTCACAGAGGGAGCAACAGGGCAACCATCAGTATCATACAAACAAAAAGGGCTTTACTAAATGCATTTCAGGCATAACAGCAGGCTGCAATAGGAGGTAAACATTATATAGAGGAGTACAAGCTACTGGCAGGAGTACATAACACATATATTTTATACTCAGTAAAATCTCAAGTTTATATAGGTGTTTGAGATTGCTTAGACCAATAGATTAGCATTGAGGTGGTTGCTCAGAGAGTGGGAGACCCCGGTTGTCATCCCTTCCCCAACAACCAAAGGGCAGTTTGAATCTACAACTCCCATTTTCCAGAAAAGGACTTTAGGCACCATCCTATGGACAGACCCTGGGTGTCAAATGCAGTTCCTGTCCAGGGCTGGATCTGGATGGCGGGGCTCCTTGCAGGCCAGATCCAGCTCAGGGCATGGGGTGGCTTCAGCTCCCACCTTTTGCATGCTGTTAAGGCTAAAAACATGCAACGTGTGTGATGCCCAAAAATAATGTTTGAGTTGAGCCATCACCACAACTGAATAGAGGTTATTTTGTGTATTACAAAGGTTTGTTTGTCCCAGTGAGATCACATGGAGAGCAACAGGACAACCATTAGTATAAGAATCCTTTCCTATGATGGGCATTAGACATTCCTGTTAATAAATACTTGTATGCAGTTGGCTTTTTGCAAAAGCATTGTTGACTCATATTCAGCTTTTGGTCCACTACTGTCCTCAGGTCCTTTTCTTCTGTATTGCAACCTAGAGAGCAATTCCCCATTTTGTTTGCATGCAGGTGTGCAGCTTGTATGGTTTGCTCAGTCACACAGTTGTTAATTGTTCTAATCCTAAATACAAAACTTTCCAGTTTTCCTTACTGCACTTTTCCTTTTATTCAGTTTACTGAAAACCATCTCTTCAATTTATCAAGGTAATATTGAATCTTAATCCTATCCTCTAATGTGTCTACCCATTCTTGGTCTCATCTGCAAATCTAATAAATGTGCACTCAGTTCCATCTACCTAGTCTTTAAGAATGATCCTGAACTGTACTGGATTTAGACTCCAGGAGAACCTCTCCTGAAATCTCTTCTCAGTTAAACATTAAGCCATTACTGACTATTTTTTGCATACAGTTATCAATATCTTACCAGTTATGAACTCAACTCATACTAGTTTTATCTAGACCATATTTTCTTAACTTGCTAATGAGACTGTCATAGAAGAGACAGTGTGCTAAAGATGAGGTATATCACATCCACTGCTCTCCCCTTATTCACAAAGTCCATCACCTTTTCATGCAAGGAAATCAGTTTGGTTAAACATTACCTGTTCTTGACAAATTCATGCTGATTATTATTAATTATTAACTGTTTCTTAGTACGGTATTATTCTCTGGGTACTTAGACATAGACTTTTTTTCATGAAATACTTTAGTATCTTTTCAAAGAATGAAGTTAAGCTGATCTATCTGTAATTCCCTGACTCCTTCCTTATTATTATTTTTTTAAAGATGGGCACTCTATTTGATTTTTTGTAGTCTTTTGGGACTTCATACAGCCTCTATGAGCTCTCAAAATATCGGCCAAAAGCTCTGCATTTACCTTGGCCTTCTGTACTTGAGTACTCTTTGAGGAGTCTCTTCCTGCTTTACTGATTTAAAACCATTCAGCTTGTCTAAGCTATCCTTAACCTGTTCTCTCCTACCTTAGGCTGAATATCTAGTTCCCTATCCTTGCTGCTAACTGTGTTTGTTACCTGGTAGCTGACTTCTTTTTTTTTGTGAAGTATAAAGTAAAAAAGTCATTAAATGAATATTTCCCCATTCAGTAAAGGACAGACACTTTCCTTTGTCTTACTTGTAGAGAAGAGCAATAGAATTGGTGTGAAGTTTAATAGTATGAATACAAAGTCATGCATTTAGAGACTAAAAGCAAGAACTTTTGTCCTAAGGGGCACACAGAATGGAGTAACAGAAGAAGAGTGGGACCTGAGTACATTGGTTCATTGTCGGATGACTGTGAGTTGTCAGTATGATGTAGCTCTGAAAAAGGCAAATGCAATTCTAGGGTACATAAGGCAGGGCATTTTTAGCAGAAACATGGAAGTATTGGTAGCTGGCAAGACCCAGTTTTGAATACTGGATATAGTTTTGGTCTCCTATATTCATAGAACTTGAATTTAAGTTGAAACAGATGCAAAGAAGGGCTACTAGGATATTCAGGAAAACAGAGAACCTATCTTATGAGATGTAATGGAAAGAACTCAACTTGTTTTTATTAGCAAAATGAAGGCTGAAAGTAAAAGAATAAAACTAATTCATGCTCTAAGTACCACAGATAGAGAAGAACTCTTTCACTTTAAGAACAATATTGACATGAGATCAAATGAACAAATTCAGAATTTAAATTAGAAGATAAATTGATAACATCAGAGGAATTTTTGGAGTAGTTTTCCAAAGAGAAGTAGCAGGGGCAAGGAACATGAATTGCTTCAGCCCATTTACAGAGGGAAAGTATAGAACAGGGGCATTCTTTGAGCAGTAATTGACACAGGTTATATGTCAATTTGGGGTTCTGGTATTCCCATTCAGGGTTTGAAAGGAAACTTGATCTTCAAGTTATTGGATAAGTAATAATCTGCTTCTGTTGTATTTAAAATATCACATTTATTTGAGGGTAAGTTTCTTTCCCTTGCTGAATATTTGAACAGGATATAGTTAGAAACCATCAAACATAAAATTATTGGATATTTCACCTACACTAAATGACTGTAATTGGAGCAATCATTCAACCCTCATTATGGCATGATAATCCTTCTCTACTGTTTTGAGCACAAATGTTGAGTTCTGTGTATGCCTGCCTTGGGACTGATGAAAGAATAAGAAAAAAAAATCATTTCCTTCCAACCTTGTGTGATGCACAACACTGAAAGGGGATAAGGAGGGGGCAGGCTGATTAAAAGTGCCAAGCAAAAAGAAAGCAACTTGCTCTGGCAGCCATAATAAATGGAGGCGGTTTTGCTTGCCAAACCCATGTACGAGGAACAGTTCACGAGACAGAATGTCACAGAGAGAATATTCTTACTAGTTCCATACTGCCTCCTGTGCAGGAAGATCATACGTGATTTCAAGGTAACTGAAAGGTTTAAATAGCATTGTGAATCTGGCCCCAATATACATGACAAGCAGTGTTGTCTGGATTTAATAAAAAATAGGGCCATAAGTGTCATTTGTGTAGAATTCTGAGCCCAGACACTTTTAGAGTCCCCCTATGTGTGGTGAGTGGGAAGGATAACAGAAAAAGGACCCAGTAATATCTCACATAATGTCTCATGGTAAGGATGAGACCTACATAATAGAAATTATCTAGTACCTCCAGCATAATTCACCCCTCTCTAACAGGGTCCAGAAGCCACCTAACAAGAGGGGAAGTTAGACTAAGGTGTCACAAGCATCAGCCTCAATTTTAGAATACCCAGTATCTGCATATCTAGAGCCTGATTTGAAGAGGTACTCACAATTCTCATTGGAGTCATTTGGGAGTTACAAGGGTTTGCTGAAAAACACAAGTGCCTGAAGCTCGATGCTTTGAAATTGAGACACGTAACACTACAGGCTACTTTTGAAAACTTCAGCCAAAGTGACTGGTATCAGTCAAGCAGGACATCTGCAGCACTGTCAGACTTGTAAACAAACAAAATAAAAAAAAACTTAAATAAAACTTTCCAAGTGTGTTATGGTTTATAATGAAAAATGTCATACGAACGACTTGAAGCATACCTACATAGCCAGACTGCTTAACCCCAATTAAAGTGTAGAATCAGGCATACTGGTAAAAGCTGGATGAGATATAGACTTTATTATCTTTGTCTAGTATTTTTGATGGGTGTTTAAGTATACTCTCTGGATCACAGCTAACTCTGATATAACAAACAATAAAAATCTTCCTTGGATGGTGAAAGTTAATCCTCAACTAATTTGTGAATATACTATCTGATTTAAAGTAGCTATCCATCAGGACAGTGGCATGCTAACTGCTCATGACCCCATGGCAATAATTTTATCTCTTGGTCATGAAAAGCCGAAGAACTATTACAAATAAATGAGGAAGAAGGAAGTCTCTGTAACAAATGGCTTTGTTAAAATAGAAGTTCATTCAAAAATTTAATCTAAATCAAAATGCTAACTTGAGAGCCAAGTAGAAATCTGGATATCAGCTCCAACAGTGCTTGGGAGCCAGACACCAGTGTTAGCTATTGTGAAACTTGTGGAATAAGTAATGACTTCCTTCCTTAGATTATTATAAGTGCCTTAGTAGCTAAAAAATGTGCCGTGTAGATAAGATCATAGCATCACAGGAAAGTAGGGTTGAAAGGGACCTCATAAGGTCATCTAGTCCAGCCCCCTGCTCAAAGCAGGATCTTCCTTGATTAAATTATCCCACCAAATTTTCTGTCCAACCCACCCTTGAAAACTTACCAGGATAGAGATTCCATAATTTTTCTAGGTAGCCTGTTCTAACTATTGACTATTCTAATAGTTTCCAAACTATTCCTCCTCATTTCCAAAGGTCCTCTGCCTCCTAAATTTCCCCTGATGCAGCTTGAAGCTACTGCTCCTAGGCCTGTCCCAGGCAGCAAGACAAGTGCAAAGTGCTGCACTTGGGATAGAATAACTGCATGCACAAATACAGATGGGTGAAATGAGTGGCTAGGCCATGTCCAGGTGAGCATGGCCATG
This sequence comes from Alligator mississippiensis, assembly GCF_030867095.1. NCBI lineage: Eukaryota > Metazoa > Chordata > Crocodylia > Alligatoridae > Alligator > Alligator mississippiensis. The sequence continues at coordinate 212,354,131 of NC_081825.1, read as the reverse complement.
CGGTACGTGATGCCACAGACACATCTGTGGTGCCACATACCACATATTCAGCTGTTCTCTGTGCTGCAAGGGGGGGAGGGGTTGACTCCTAAATATCCAGATATTCAGGGGTCAAAAAGACAAAAAAATAAAAGTAGAACGGCACATGCAGGGGCAGGATACACCACTTAAAAATCAGATCCTGGCCAGCCAGATCTATGCTCCAGCTACTGGCCAGGCTCCGAGTGGTAGGATCGCTGCTCCTGCAGCCCCAGGAGGCCCCCAGGTAAGGCTGCTGGGGTCAGTCCAGTGCTCTCCTATCCTGGGGTAACCTGTTGCATGCCAGAGGGCACATGCCAGAGGGCACATGGCACAGACATTCCCCAGGGATAACTAGCTGCAATGCAAGGTATCCTGCTGCTAGTTGTCCCCAGGGAACCAAATGTATGTGCTCATGTGGACACGGTTGCTTGGATGTAATACTGCAGAGAAGGACCTGGAGGTTACATTCTGTAAGCTGAATACAAGCCAACAGTGTGCTCTTTTCAAGAAGGATATGGCCAGCTTGGAACAAATCCAGTGCAAAGCAACGAAAATGATTAGGGGCGTGGAAGGCAAGACTTATGAGGAAAGCTGAAAGAACTAGGGTTATTTACCTTGGAGAAGACATGACTGAGGGGGATTTGATAACACCTGAAGGGTGAATACAAAGAGGGTGGTGATGGAATAGTTTTAAAGATTAAGGCTGGTTTTAAAGAAGATGAAGATAGACTATTCTGTGTAGCTACAGGGGACCAGACTAGAAGCAAAGGTCTCAAATTGGATCAGAGGAACTTCAGGTTGGAGATTAGGAAGAATTTGTCATTATGAGGGTGGTTAAGCATTGGAAACCATAGAGAAGCTGTGAAATTTCTATCCTCAGAAATTTTCAAAAGCAAGTTAGAAAGACACTTGATTGGGATAGTGTAGAAGGATCAAGCCCCATGGGTGGCTGTGATACCCCCCGGTGGCCATGCAGCTCCTGCCTTGCTCTGGCTCTCTTGTACCCTCCCTCTTTTCACTTTCATTTGCCATGCCTTGTTGCTATTATTTAACTGGGAGAAAGGGAGGCTGCCCAGGGTCCCAGATTTGGCTATTATCAGTCAGTGATTCCTTCCCAACTCTGCTGATCCTCATCCTGCCCACAACACTAGTTGGTCCCTTCCAGCCTATCCATGCCCCTGGGGCACTAATCGCCTTATGGGATAATTTTGTGGCCTCCAACCTCCCCTGTAGCCATGTCCATGCCTCACAGATGTTACTGGTCATCTCTCAGATGGGACATTTAGCCCCCTAGCCAATATCAGGGCCCCTGAAGCCTCTACTTCTGTTGGGGCCTTGTCCTTCTCAGTTTCTGCCCCTTTTCTTTTGCTGGTCCTTTTAGCCTAGGCCCAGGGACCTAGCTTCTGCACTCTAGTCCTTGTCTCAACCTTTTGGGCCCTGCTTTCACCATCTCAGGCTTCCCCTTTCTTGGGCTCCAGGCCTCTGGCCCTGGTCTTGTTCTTCTTGGGCTCCAGCCTAACCCTCTTGAGAGACCTTCTCTAGCTCACCCTCTCAGGCTGTGGGCCCCTGGCCCTGGTTCCTTCCTCTCAGGCTCTAGTTTCAACCCCTTGGGCTTCTTACTCTCTTGGGTTTGGGGCCCTTGGCTTTTCACCCCTCTTTGGCACTGGGCTTCCTGGCCCTGTCTCTACCCTGCTATGGACACTAGGCCCCTTGACTGCATCTCTGCTCTGTTATGGGCATGGGCCCATTGGCCCTGTCTCCTCTGCTCTGGGCACTGCTGGGGCCTCCTCCACCCCTGATAGGCACAATCCAAATCACCAGTGTGACTCAGACAAAAAACATAAGCACTCTGTGGCTATAACTAAACCTCTTAGCTCACTGGCTGTATACCAAAACCTCTGCCTATCCTGGGTCTTAGTCCCCTGCCAGCCTTCAGATCCTTGCATAGCAGGATCACAGCCAGTCAAGCAGCAACAGCCACCTTGTTCCTCCTGCAGTCTGCAGGAACATACTGTCTGCCCTGGCTCAAGCCCTGAGCTTATATGCCTCCCAAGCCCTGCCTCTTCCAGTCAGGTGGCTCCCCAGCCATCCACAGTAGTTTCAAATCAGGCCCTAATAGCTAGCTCTCAGAGTAGTTTACTTCTGCTGCCCTGGTTGCTTTAGCCATGCCCTTGCTGCCCACGCAGGGCTATTGCCCTACTGTACAATTGCAGAGCAGCTAGATCTGCAATAGGCACTCGGCCTCTGACTGCTAGCTACCTAGTTGCCTACAGCCAGCTCATCATGTGAAATGTTTTCCCCACCTGGGGACCTCTTTGTTGCTGCTTTACCCTCAAAGTAACAGGGAGCCCCTAGCTGCCTGTTGCAAATGGTTTAGTCAGGGATGATCCTGCCTTGAGCGCAGGACTGGATTAGATGACCAGGTGAGATGCCTTCCAGTCCTATATGTCTCTGATTCTATGATATTATATATATAATTTAATATAGACGTGTGTGTGTGTGTGCGTGTAGGGGGGAGGAGGAGTTTGAACAAGAAAAATACAAAAGAAAACTATCTAAAGATAGGGTGCATCTTTTCTCCTCCATTCTTACTTGGCACAAAGAGTTTTCATTTATTCTCTTGGCCTGCTCATTGCCTGAGCATTCCAAATTTTAATAGCTCATTTTTAGTTTAGAATTACTATGTCCTCTTTCTGTTGCCAACAACTTTGCAGTGTTTTCAGATTCCAAATCGGTTATCTACAGCTGTATTTCTAAATTACAGATTTGATTACATTTTAAACCACTGGAATTAAACTATATTCTTAACAATGAAAAGTAACTTAACTTGACTGAAAGCATTTTACTTTTTTAAATGAGCTCCCTATCTTATCAGGTAACATTTCAGTTTTTGTGTTTCTATTTCTTGACAGTTATTGGACTATAACTTTAAAATAACATGTTTAAATCAGAGGCTAACTCGTCATTCACTGAGGAGTAGAAGATAATATCATTGCCTTGCAGATTAGTTATGTACTAGCTACAGCCCCATGTTGGTTAGAAAAAGAGAATACATAAATGTTACATAGAAAAAGACATTGTTACAAAAGGTCTGTTCATACTTCTGTGTCTTGTGGCACAGGATCATCTGAAGTTCAGAGCTTAAGTATTGTCAAATCTCAAAGGACACAAGATAAATTCCAGATGATTAGCTTCAAATAAAAGAAAACCCATAACTAGTAGGTAGAATTTGTACCTCTAAATTATGCCCCTTTGCCATGGTTCTTTGAAAATCTTTCCTTAACAAAGCCTCTTCCAAACTTACTTCTCTCTGATAAATTTTTTCATGTTATACTACAGGAAGAGGTCCCTGACCATTATGTTTTTAAAGAAATACATGCAAACCCCACAAACATCAAAGTCATATTTATATGGCACAAACTCCATTGGATGGGATATGTCATAAGGATTGACCTTCTCACTCATCTCTGGACTCCCCAATGACTTCCCTATCTACTGGAAGACTGTCATCCTCGTATCGCGGGACCACCAGCCCTGACATATCTGTCACTTGTGAAGGCTTTGACTCTGCCACACCACTTGGAAAAAACCTGGTATAATTTTGCTTAAGTATGGACAGAAGGATTGGTCTGCTAAAGTACAAGGTAATTAATTTAGAAATATATAATGTAATGTTTTTGAGGAAGACATGGATTTGCATGCCTAATATGCTTAAGTAATTATTGCAGATGCATGAAAAATTGGGCTAATTGCACACAAATAATCAGATGTGGACATTTGCATACATAATTATCCAGTTTTCTTGTGCAAGAAGAAATTGTAAGTAATTGTATATTAGGAACTCATCTGCACAGTTATTTTGCATGTGCAATTGTGTAAGTAAAGATTTTGCCAATCTGAATCATAAACACACATATTGTTACATTAAATGTTGCAAGTCAAATACCATGCATACACATTATTGCTTTAGTAGTCTGGGTAAATACATCATTATGTGTAATGGTTAAGAAAATGCTGTATGATATAGTGAACTGGCACTCTTCCATTTTTATATGTATAGCCCTCTGTTTGTATAGATGGTTGCATGATAGAATCTGATTGGCCCCTTTGGTAAAACTCCTTTTGAGTAGGGCAGAAAATACATCTTCATTGGTGTCATGGTAGCAGAGTGATTAAGGTGTGTCCAGAGGTGTGAGAGAGAGCCCAGTTCCATGTTGTGTCAAAGGCTACTCCCAAACTGACCCAGCTATTAGTGGGTACCTGAGAAGTCAGAGTGAGAAATCAGAGTCTGCTAGATGTGATGCTAAATTTATCAGGGTGTGGACAGAGGAATGTAGACATTGCCCTTTCAAAAGGGGAACATTTAAAAAAGGTAGCATCTGGTACACTCAAATTATTATGTGTGAACGAGCCAAGAAAGATTCAAATGCAGCAAACGCACCCCAATTTTAACACACTTTATCCCAGATTAATGTTGGAGCAGTGTGCTGCCTTTGAATCATTCATACATAACAATTAGAGCATAGCAGCTGCTGTCCTTTCTCCTTTTGAAAGGGCTCTGAGCACTCCTGTATCCCCACCCTCAGTCTTTCTTGTGTGCTGTTGACTGAAGAAACTTAACCATGCTTCATAGACATTAGATGTTAGACTTTAGGGCTGGAAGGGACTTCGAAGATCATCAAGTCCAGCCCCCTCCCTGGGGCAGGAAGTCAGCTGGGGTCAAAGAATCCCAGCAAGATAAGCATCCAAATGCTTCTTGAATGAGTCCAGAGTAGGTGCCTGCACCACTTCTGGAGGGAGTCTTTTCTAGATCTTGGGGGCTCAGACAGTAAAGAAATTTTTCCTTATGTCCAGCCTAAAACGGTCTTGGAGGAGTTTATGACCATTGGTCCTTGTTTTTTCTCCCAGATCCTGATGTACGCCCCTTATAGACTTATAAGCAGCCACCAGGTCCCCCCTGAGCTCAGGGGGGACCTGGTGGCTGACTACCCAGGTACCAACTAATAGCTTAACTATGTCTGTGGGCTTTTATGCTCAGGAAGAACTTTTTTCTTGAGTACCTTCAGTACTACGTTCTACTGTATGCAAGGGATGTAGAGTCACCTATACACAGGTCCATGGGATTCATTTGCCACTCGCACCATAGAATTAGATCCATTCTGCTGTGGCCAAAGGGATGGGCAAAGGTCAAGATTTTTGCCACACTGAATATTGAGCCTTGGTTAGTGTTTATAAATTTATGGTTTTATTGTGCTAGTCTTTATTATGCTAATCACAAAGAAAAAAAAAGAGTTCTTGTGATAGCTGCCTTATTTATTATCACCGTGCTGGGTAGTATTTCTGATTTCAAAATTGCCTACTGCAATACACTGCATGTAGTCCATTTGAGCTACTGTCATAACCTCATCATCACAAACAGGTTGCCCCAATTAGAAAATGTAGACAATTAAAATTAAAAAAAAAATCAGTTAGTGAGAATTAAAAAGAAAAATGCTGTTTGGTTTTCTAGACATAGACAAAAATTAAATTAGTTCCACAGAAATAAATGGATTTTTTTTTCCCCTTGCAGACAAGTGAAATGTGTCTCCTATCTATCCAAATATTAAATTAAACTTGTTTAACAGTATGTTTTCAGGAACAATAGTACCCATAAAGCACCTGTATCATATTCCTTTTACATATATGATGTACTGAATTACAAAGTATCTTTTCTTTCTGGGCCAAGGAAATTCTAGAAAGTCTAGACCAGTCAAAGGTTTCGTTTGGACTGTAAATCTAATGTAAATTTAATTTGGAATGTAGGGATAATGAAAAGGGAGAACGCTGGAATTTCTGCAAAGCTGGCATTTGACTGCTTGGCAAAAACTGAAAGCCTGGGAAGAATGCATAAGTCCAAGTGGGATGTGGACAGAAATGGAAATAAGGCTGAACTCCTAATAGAGTTGCACAGGTGTAAATCTACAGTAAAATGAAATGAAGTCTGCACCCACATAAGCAAATGAGTATTCTCAAGACAAAAAATTGATAATTATTTTTAGAACAAAAAGTGGATGGTTTCATTATTGGGCATCCTTTTTAGAGACAAATCATTGATATATATTTCTTCTGCTTTTCAGAGAGTTGGATATGAGTTATTCAGAGCCAGATTTCATCTCTTTAGCTGTGTCTACATGAAATGCTTACTGAGCAGTACCTCATTACTACTACACAGTAGTGTCACAGTACATGAACTGTGATACAACTAGGGTGGCCATCAAGGTACCAGAAGAATAGAGGACAGTGCCCTTCCAGACTCCTGAGTCTGGAGGGGCACAGCAAGCTCCCACAGGTGGTGGCCATGGAGGCATGGTGGCGGCAAGTGGGGAGCTCCCACAGGAAGCCAAGGCAGTATCGGCAGTGGGGCAGGTCGAGTGGGGAGCTCCTGAAGGTGGCCACAGCGGTATCGGTGGCGGGGGTGGGGGGTGCCAAGCGCTGAAAAATAGAGGACATAAAGGCGTCCGGTAGAGGGCAAAGGACCAGAAAAATGGACTGTCCTCTATAAACAGTCCCCTGTTTGTGGGTGGCGTAGACAAATGGCCACCCTAGATGCAACCAAGATCTGGAAAAGACTCCCTCCAGAAGTGGTGCAGGCACCTACTCTGGACTCATTCAAGAAGCATTTGGATGCTTATCTTGCTGGGATTCTTTGACCCCAGCTGACTTCTTGCCCCAGGGAGGGGGCTGGACTTGATGATCTTCGAAGTCCCTTCCAGCCCTAACGTCTAACATCTAATGTCTATGAAGCATGGGGCTCGGACAGTAAAGAAATTTTTCCTTATGTCCAGCCTAAAACGGTCTTGGAGGAGTTTATGACCATTGGTCCTTGTTTTTTCTCCCAGATCCTGATGTACGCCCCTTATAGACTTATAAGCAGCCACCAGGTCTCCCCTGAGCTCAGGGGGGACCTGGTGGCTGACTACCCAGGTACCAACTAATAGCTTAACTATGTCTGTGGGCTTTTATGCTTAGGAAGAACTTTTTTCTTGAGTACCTTCAGTACTACGTTCTACTGTATGCAAGGGATGTAGAGTCACCTATACACAGGTCCATGGGATTCATTTGCCACTCGCACCATGGAATTAGATCCATTCTGCTGTGGCCAAAGGGATGGGCAAAGGTCAAGATTTGTTTTTCAGATTAATGCATAGAAGGCCAGTTTCTCCTCAGGAGCAGAGCTATAACAGCTAAGGAACTACACTGGATTACACCAGCTGAGAACCTGAGGATCTGTCCTTACTTTTGTGACACCATGGCATGACAGCAATAGGAAATCTTGTTGTATATACATACCACCCGTTTCCTTTTAAATACATGTTCATAAAGCAAGTAATAAGGCTTACTTCTGCACCCAACTCATGACCTTAGATTTTGCACTCCCTTATCTTTTGCGAAGGAATCTTTTCACATCAAAACTTAAGGCATTGGAAGCATAGGAAAGGACTGTCCAGCTGGTGTTCCCCAGTCAGCACTGTAAAACCAGTCACTTCTTGGGCAATATATGCTGATGACAGTGAATGGTGCAATAGACTGAAAAGAGCATACTCATTTTTTGCACTGTTTCTTGCCAAATTAAAAAGGAGAATCTCAGTCTTTGCCTGAACCACAGTGATGTGCATTAATGGCACAGGTATCACAAAAAACATGGTGTTTGTCCTGTTTAAGTCCATTCCAGAACACAGAGTGGACATGAGAGATTTCTTGATGCATTCTGTAAAACTGCAAGGGACAAGTGTGTAGGTATTTTTTGTTCTTCACATGTTGTATGCAATAGTCTCATAGCAGTACTCAAGTCAACTACCATCCAAGCTTCTACTGCATGCCTGTGGATGGAAGTTTTATTTGGAAGGGCAGGAAATATACCTGTTCTCTTTGCTGAAGTTCAGTTGGATAACATAGAAGAAAGATTCAGAATTGGGCCCCAGCTTTGCTGACAGGCACTTTCTCTCAAATTGCTTTTCTCTAAGCATTTGTTTTTAGCTTCTCTTTTGATTTGAAAAGGAAACAAATGAATACAAAGAATAATAGAAGCACCCTTCCAATGAAGCACAAATCTTAAGGTTGCACTTATAAATCGCAGAAGAAAATTGAAATGTGAGAAGTTGATTATGGAGATCTGATGCATTCAATCCAATATACAACAGCCTACTAAAGAATATAAACTAAGTTTGAAACAGCACAAGACTGAGACATGCCATAAAGTCAACCAAGGGAACAAATGTTCCAGGGGAGGCTGCTATAGCAACCAGAACTGAGACTTGTTTTTCAGCAGTAAAAGCACTTGTGTCTCTTGGGAGTTCCAGCACCCAAAGCGGTGATAATTACACCTGCTTTGGAAATCAACAAGAACTACCCACATGGTTCCAAAATCAGAATTTGGCCCTGAGTGGTGAAGCACTGGGAATTTGTAACAGACTCCTTGAAATATCACATTTGCATTAGAATCACTGTTTGCATGAAGGGCTGAGTTCACACCTCACTGAATTTTCACAGGCATTAGTGGGCTTTGATACTGTTTAGCTTCAGTATTAAAACAGGGCTTTGCAAAACATCTTACTCTCACCTACATTCCCCTGGGGGCAGGTCAATCTCATTCATGTAGTTCTTTTTCACTCTTTGTTTCCTAAGTCCTCACACAAAACCATAGCAGTACAGATGCTGCATTCCTATCCCCACTCTGTTGTGACTTCCCGAAAGCCTGTGGTTAGCTCCTGTTCCCATTCACTTGCACCTAATACCATCTTTCTGCATTACCTCTGGCTGGTACTGTTTCTATTCTCTCTGCTTGCCTATTCTGCTACATTACGACTAGGTAAAATAAAAAGGGATTGCTTCATACAGGGAGTTGAATGAAATCTGGATGGATTTGCTACAATCCAGAATTTCCTCCATGCTGGCCATCTCTATGCTTCCTTATGTTTGCTAATTTGAAATGAAGTGGCCTTGGTTAGTGTTTTTTATCCCAGATAAGAATAACAACTGATGCATAAGATTAATGTATATTCATGAGTGGAATTATAGCATTGCATGAAAGTATTACATTAGTACTTGGTAATCAACATCTACTTTGCTTTTTTTTAAGTTAACACAGTCACTAATCAAAGATAATTACATCATTGCCATTTGAAATGTTTATCAGAGGTTCTGTAGGAAGAAGAAAAAGAAATGTAATTTTACTTCACAAGGACAGGCAGCATTAGCTGAAAATGGGCCAGGGATGCTGTGTTCTGGTTTAGCAAACCTTCCTGGTAGGGGTTTTGTTTTGCAAAATAATAATGATATAATAGTCAGATTTGCATTTTAATGGGGTTTTTCCAGCTGGGAATCAAAAGTGTTCTTAAGCATCGATCAGCTAATTCTCAACACACACAGTGTAAAAAAGAGAAGTATCGTTATCCCTTCTTTATCAATGGGAAAATGGAGACATAACAAGAGGTAAGCAGCAGCTTTCCCAGGGAAGTAAAATAAGCCTGTGGTACAATTTAGGGCCTTGCCAGACCTTATGCTATAAACCGAACAAATACTAATTGGCTTAGTGCTGTTCAGCTTAGTGAAGCAGTCACACATCGAGACAGAAAACCTGCTCTGATTACCTCTCCCCTCATGCCTGGCGCATGCCCCCGATGGCTGAGGGGTCACGGCTGCGCCAGCGGCGGTGACAGCATGGCGGTGGCAGCAGGGAGCTCTCGCAGACACTGCTGGCAGGCTGACAATGTCAGCAGTGCCTTTTTGCAGGGGGTTCATGTGCACCCTCTACACGTTGCCCCTGCCTCCCTGGCACAGCTGTGACTTGGCACAAGAGGCCTGGTGAGCAGGGCCAGGACGAGGAGATAGGTGAAGGACAGGCTCCCTGCTCCTTGCAGGCAGAGCAAGTGTTGCCCTCCTTGAGGCCAGAGCAAGTGCTGCAAACTCCTAGAAGCCAGCTGCTGCTCAGACCCAGCTCTACTCTCCACCGGGAGCAAAGCCAGCTGGGTCTGAGCAGTGAGGGGGAGAAGGATGTCACCTGGCTCCAGCTCTGCTCCCAGTGGGAGCAGAGCCAGTGGGGTCTGAGCAGGAGAAGAAACTGCATTGCTTGGATCCAACTCTGCTGCCTGCTGGTAGCAGAGCCATTCCAGTCCATGCAGGGGGCCTACTTGGACACAGATGGCTCTGCTTCCAGTGGGGAGCTCAAACTAAGCCCACGTGACACAGTTCCCTCTCTTGCTCAGACCTGACTGACTCCAGTCCTGGTGGAAGTGGAGCCAGTTGGAGCAGATAGTGCTGGAGGCACAACAGGCCCACTAACTCCTGGGAGTCTGGAGGACTTCAGCTTGGGTGGAAAAGTTGCAGAGAGTGGCCACAAATTAATTAAACAAAAGCAAAATTTGGCAGATTGGAGATAATCCTGCCCTGGAGTGGGGTAACATTAAGGCAAATACGGAGTGCTTTAATCCACCTAAAAAAAATTAATTGTGGCCAGTGCAGGGGTTGGGAGGTCCAGAAGCCACCTAAAGGTACTGTGTATGGGCCTTGTTCTGGAGCTTTTAACCCCTGAAATGGCTGTATGTTGACAACTTTAAATGGCTTAAAACACTTCGTTTTAAAGTTACGCTACTCCAGGCCAGGATTATCTGTAATCTGCCTACTTTGCTTCTGTTCCATTAAGGTGTGACCACTCTCTGTAACTATTCTGCACAATTTAAAGTCCTCCATCAGGATGCAGTGGTCCCTTCTGAGTCCAAGCAAGTGGGGACACTGGGGCACAGCATGGTAAGCAATGCATCTTGCCCCCTGGGCATGTCTTGCAAGCTTCAGTGCCTCCTACTGCTGCCTGAACTGGCTCATGACTGTCACTGCCAGGAGTGAGCTCTAGAGAAAAAAGGATTTGTCCCCTTTGTGCTCAGGTAGCACCCAGCCAGCTGGCAGCCTGGCCAGTGGCAGTGCACAGGGGTAGTTTCTGGAGGAAAAAAAGGATCAGGCCAGAGCTCCAAGGGGCCTGATTGTTTTTATCAATTGACTGGGGACTGGCTAAACTCAGGGGACCCAATTCTTTGACTCCTAATTCGATGTGTGGTTTACTTAACCTTACATACCCTCAGTTGCTGCTATTCCCATTTTGGATTTGTGCATTTGATTGTTCTTTCTTAAACAAAAGTTCTGATAGAAAAAAAAGAAATAGCACCCCTCCCCCCACCCCCAAATAGCCCCACAAACAACCAATTATAGTTAGGATTTTGAAGGTTGCAAAAGTTTGAAATACAAAAGTCCAGAGGATCTTTTCTATTTATCCCAAAACAAATATGGAGTAGGCAGGGTGTTCTTAATATTTAGAGAACAGGACCACAGTTTAGGAGACTCAGCCACCTAAAAAAAGATTTTACATAGGCTCCTAGTCCTGCCCCAGCTCACTAAGCCTCTAGTGGCAAGTCACAGCTGGGCACGTAAAGGACAGTCAGAGATGGTTTTTCATCTTAAGGTATAAGTGATCCACTAATCTGAACAATATTTGTGCAGTGTACTGCATAAGCCCTGACAAGGCCCTTCGAATAACATCCAGGTTTCCTGATTCTCAGTCCTGTGCTATAGCCACCCTTTGCAAAATTAAAATGAAGAGTAGTTTAGCTCTGGGTTTCATTTTATTCAGATCACTGAATTTAGGACTGGGAGTGAACACTTTGGATTAAAATAGAGAATTCATTAATACTAGGGGTGGGTAGACTTCAGATATTTTCCAAATTTAATTTGGTTTCAGATAAATATTCACACCTATGGAGAGCATATCAGCATTTTTTTTAGGGGGCCTTACCTCCCAAAGCATGTCTTATCTTGTCACTCTTTCCCTAAAAGAATGTCCTTCTTCAGAACAATGCAGGGTGTCTCCCTTTCAAGCAGGATCAGGCTCCCTCCTTTCCTCATTGTTTCTTATGAACTGGAGGCCTAATAATACTTTCCCTTCTCCCTCATTCTGCATCTTCATTAGTCAAATAGTCAACCCTTCTGGATTAATTGGGAAGATTGGGTGTGTGGTAAGTAGGTCCATTTCCCTCCCAAACAGTCCTTATTCTCAGTGTCACTGGGACAGAGAAGAGTTTATTCTCTTGTGGTCTCTTATTTCTCCTTCTTTAATGCAATTGGTAGCTAATGTATCCTGCATATAAGGTACTTGATGGTATGGCATGAGGTTCTAAAATCCATGCTCTCCCAAAGATTTATGGGACTGTGAGAAGGAGTGTTTTAGAGAAGAGGAAATAATTTTGTATTTTATCATTCTTGGTTCTTACAAGCTAAAAGCTAGAAACATTTACACCAACTGTTCAAAAGCTCATCAAAGATTTGGTTTGGATGAAGTGTTCTGAACAGAAAGGCAAGGGTAAAGGAGCTCTGACTATTGCATATACTTACCTAATCCTAAAAGTAATTTTCAGAAGTGTCTTGGACATGGTGGATACACAAGAATGTGGACAGAGACAGCTGTTCTATTAGAACCCTGTTATTTCTACTTTCAAACTCCCACCAGTTCACTTTTACAAGCAAAAGCCACTTTGGGAGCCATAAGTCACCTTAATATGCCAAGAAATAATGACACACAAAATGTATGCTATAAAATGTTAATTCAGACATTATATGACATAAATTTTGCATATATGTAGATGAGCCTGAGAGATAAAAGATATTTAGCCTTTGCCCTCAAGACATTATCTGCTCTCTGGCTTGGTAATTCTAATTCTGGAGACTTTTCTGTATTTATTCACACTAACTGTATTATATGCTAGTTTACAAAATGGATTGTACATATTGGACTGGTCAGATGCTGAGCCCCCATAGTATCTGTGCTCAGCACCTATGGAAATCAGGCATTATGCATTCAGTGTTAACTGTTGATATTAATTTTCACATTCACTGGAGCACCACTAAAATAGCCTTCAGGACTCTTCAGTTCACTGGAGGCATTGTAATATTGTACTGAAATATCATTTTGTGATTTCATAACATTCTGAATTGTAATCATCATTAAGCTGCAAAACGGTATGAGCAAAATAAGCCAGTAAGCACCCAGCTTATCCTTTAGAACTGAAACAGAGTTGTCACTCTAAAATCATCAAATCAGCAGCATTTGCACGAGGTATACAAACCTTTTATTGGTTGATCTGGCTTATTGGATCAAACCTGAGGCTTGAACAACCAATTGAAAATTCAGGTTGATCTTTTAGTAGAATTGCTTTAGGTGTCATCCTTCCAGAGTTGATAAATGGAATTTAAAACTTAGGTCATTTGTTTTGAGTCAGTTCTTAAAACGAAGATGATGTCACCAATCTTAGGATGGAAAAGATCCTCTAATACATTTCATGTGAGTGAAAGACCTACCTGAACATTGTATGCTAAAATTAATTTGTAAAGACTATCCAGCAGAAAACACATGTTCTAGGATAGTGCTCAAGCTCCCTTAGCTTCCTGTGGTTCTTCTTTTATTATGAGTTGAAAAAATAATATAGTAAGAATGTCAGTCACAACCTAAGCTTCCCCTCCCAAACTACTCTTTTGTTTTTGCTGTTAGGCATCTCTGAGGAGCTCTCTTTATTCAATTCACTGATCTTCCAGAAACAGGTTAGACAGAGTAAGGGAGCATTTTTATGCAGGTTTCCAACATTTGCTAAGCTTGTTGGTCAACATAAGACACACAGGGTCCATTAAGATCTAAGAGAGCAACTATTCAGGAGGGCACCTCGAGGGAGGACAAGAACCAACGGGCATAAACTAATAGAGGGTAAACTCAGGGTGGATATAAGGAAAAACGTCTTTGTAAGGGTCACCAGAATATGGAACACGCTCCCAGCAGAGGTGATGCAGTTGCCCTCTTTGGAAGTGTTCAAGATGAGGCTGGACAGGCACCTTGTCAAGCTCATCTAAGCCCATTCCTGCCCATGACAGAGGACCAGACTTGATGATTGTACAGGTCCCTTCTGGTTCTATGATTCTAGCTACAATTCTGTGGTGAAGGCAGAAGCTGCGAGGGGCCCTATCCTTCCCCCCCCCCCCCCCCCCTTGGAGCCTGTCTGTTTCTCCCGTGGCTGGGGGGGGAGAAGGGGGGTGAGCTGCTGGTAAGCCAAGAGGCCCTTGAGCTATGGGGAACCCTGTGGTCCCCCATCCTTCCATGGTATCAGTGCCACCTGGGGCCACCCAGGCGGGCTGCTAGTGGGCTGGGTGCTGCCCGAATCTAAGTTCCCCAAGCCCACTGGGGCTTCCAGCACCCTGTGTACCTTCCCTGCTACCTGGGACTGCCCGGGAATGGGCTGGCTTGCCCCTAGGGCAGCAGAGGGGGGCAGCAGGAGGGTGGCTGGGTGTGCTGGTAGCTGGAGAAGGCAGTAGGGATGGTCCACAGGACTCTGGAAGCCCAGGTGGACTCAGGGAACCGTGGGCTTGGTGGGCTTTCAGCACCCTGTGCAATGTGCCTGCTGCCTTCTTTGGGTGCCAGCACACCCAGACACCCTCCTGTAACCTTCCTGTGCTACTCCAGGGGCAAGCCAGCCCATTCCCAGGCAGTCCCAGGCTGCCTGTGGCAGCCAGGCACCTGCTGAAGGCAGAAGCGGCAAGGGGCCCAATCCTTTTTTTCTGTGGATATTGCCCACTTCTCCTGCCACTGGGGGATGAGCTGACAGCTGCATCATTGCATTTTGCAACGTTGCAAACTAAACTACATCCAGATGTAGTTTAGTTTGCAATTACGCAAAGTCATTTTAAACCCCCAAAACTGCCGCATGTGTAATGCGTGATACTATTACGCCACACAAACTAGAGTTTTGTCATATGTACATTGTGATGACCATCAGATGCAGAAGTGCCCATAGAGTAAGATTGGCCATAAGTGCAAAGAAATTATCACACAATTGGTTAATTGTGCAATAAAATGAGACCAGCAACATGTTCAAAATAATTATCACTTGATAAAAATTACTAACTATAAAAAGAACCAACCAGCTATATAGTTAATGCTTGACAATGTGTAATAACTCTATAGCTGGTTTCTATCCAGCTTTACTTTGAGCATGTAGCAGGGCC
This sequence comes from Alligator mississippiensis, assembly GCF_030867095.1. Classification (NCBI taxonomy): domain Eukaryota; kingdom Metazoa; phylum Chordata; order Crocodylia; family Alligatoridae; genus Alligator; species Alligator mississippiensis. The sequence continues at coordinate 212,339,038 of NC_081825.1, read as the reverse complement.
TTATGTAACATTTATAGGAGAACCTCTAGGCTTCCAGCTGGATTCAGTCCCATTGTGCTAAGAGCTGTACAAAAGACAATGAATAACATTCCCAAAGACTTTATGATCTAACACATCACCTAAGATCACAATATGAAACAAAATTATCTTTTCTGGCATTTAATAAGATGTTGGAATGTCATCACATTGGTCTTAATATGAAACTGGGTCCTCTTAAGGCTCTCTGGAAAAACTAGGGGCAAAGAAAAAGCTGCCTTAAAAGCAAACTGAGGCAAGCAATGCTCTAGGCATGGACTTTTTTGGGTGTTGGATGAGGCCCCCTAGTTTCACTAATCCATAGCTATTGAGGTAGAGTTAGAATGTGAGATACAGGGATGAACTCAACTCTCAACTGTGAAGTAATGAACGCATCAAAATGACACTTATATGCATAAATTACTACAATCCCAGGGCTTGAAAATTAATGGTGGAGGGCGGTGAAACACGAATTGCATTCATTGAAAGCAATGTAGGCTTTTTATTGGCAGTACCCACCCTTTTTGATGCAAGTTCACAATTCCATGTGCATGATAATTAGATTCTATTAACAATGAGGGGACAAGAAAAACGGGTTTTATGAATTCTGACAGCACATTATGAGGGGAGGGGGCAAGGGAAGAGAAGACACAAAATTTATTTGTTTTCAAGAATAAAACTCAAAATTTGCATGAAAATGGACTTCACAGTTTTTATCTTTGAGTTCAGAATCACACTATTACCAGAGATTCAATAGTACAGCTGCTCAGTGAATCTTCATATTTTGGAAAGGCTAATGCAGTTGCCTGTAAAAACTGGAATGGCAATGCACAGATGAGCCTGGGATTTGATTTCTCAGTCTGAAACATGTTGTTTATTTCTCCTGAATGGGATGGCTGATCTGAAAAGGGAGCCCTTTGGAGGTTTTAGACCATGGAAGACTCTAAATGTCATCATGTATTTTATAAGATCACCTCATTATAAATGAAGCAGTAGGTCAGTAGGTAGTGGGAAAGGGGAAAATCCATAGAAGCAGTATGATCAGGACACAGGACTGGGAGCCAGGAACTCCTCATTTATAGCCCAACATTTTCCTTAGATAATGTAATCATGTCTGTGCCTCAGCATCCTCACCTGAAAAATTGGGGTAATATAGCTGATGACCTGAAATGACAGTTGATAGGATGAATTAATATTCTATTAAATATAACAGGGGGAAAAAACTTCCAAAGACTGAGAAATCTATGGAGCTCTTTTATTTGAGCCCAATGCAGAGATTAGTGTCAGCTCTCATGCAACCCTGTTTTCTGACTAATTAAACACATGAACACACCAGAACATAAGTTGTAACATCAAAGCTTTTACACCTTCTGCGTATTTTTAGCTGTTCAGAACACAGTAATAAATATAATTCTAGGGTGACCCCTGGGTATGCATTCACATGCTGAGATAATTAACCCTTTAATCATCGCTGTATCATGCTTTGTCAGGCACATATGTTCTTATGCATATATTTACGTTCCTTTTGGTTTCCCTCCCTTGGAGGCAAAAATTGTTGGGTTGAGGAAAGCTCTGGCAGGGCATATGAAAACTATTTTATTAATCATTTATATAAAGTGCAGGCATGCAGTTGAAAATCAATAAGATTTAATGTAAAAATAAAGTGTGCTGTGCTTTCTGAAGTCAGATGGCTGGATCCAATTGATACAGGAGAGAAATGTACCACGTACCTTGTAAAATAAATGATTTTGCAGGATACAAAAACACATATCTGAAAGACAGCTGTGAGCCAAAGAGTAAAGTGCTGTTTCAATCCAATCTGCCACTAAAAGGCTCTGTTGCCAAATCAAAAAATGCCTTTATGATGATGCAGGGATATAACTCTCATTTAAAAATTACCGTTAATTTATGCACCTCTTGGAATAATTGAGGTTGCACCAATATCAAACATTTCTGAAGCTTCCACTGCCTCTCATAAAGCTCATTTGCTGATGAATGTCTGCTGAGCTTAGTATGCATTTCAAAGTGCAGTGAGCTGTTTCCATTTAGCCATTTTAATTATGTAAGGCCATAAGCTGCTTTATGAATTACATTATAAAAAGCATTCTCATTCTTATATTGCAATTATATAGTGAATGTGAAATCAAACAAGAATGTTGAGGTTCAAAGACAGATTAGCAGAAATAGATACATACATCTCTACTGGGGATATCAATGCCCATCAACAGGCAGAAAACAGCAAGTAGGTACAACTCCAGGGTGTCTCCTTAATGTCAGAGGGTTTGGAAAAGATATTTCTTTGCTCTACAGGCATGCAGAAGGAAGCAGGATTCTGACCTCAATCCTTCCTCGCTAGCCAATAGAATAGGAAGTATACTTCCTTTTCAAATGGGTGGTAGAGCAGGAGAATGTAGGAGATGTGTGGACCCACTACTTCCTAAAGGTCCTGCCAAACAGTTTTCAGCATGGGTGACAAGGGGTGCTGGTTCTATTGCAAGGGAATAATTTTTTCTTGCCTCTAGCACTTTGCAGTTTCTTGACCCTTCCTTGGTGCTGTGCAGGTACCTCTCTGTTTCGTGCCTAAAGATTCATGAAAGAATCTCTTTGCTTAACTAAGCACCCTCCTGTTGGAGCTGTAGTGGTGAGAGAATGAATCCCAAGCTCTACCTGAGGTTTACTAACTCAGGTAGCAAGTGAGAATTCCTGTTCCTTCAGGACGTTCACTCTGACTACCAGTATTATAGGCAGAGTGACTAATAATAAGTCACAATCTCTGGAAACTTTTTTTCACAGGCTGACAGCTCTGTTCCTGTGTTCACCCAAAGAATGCAACAGAGTGCATTGCTTCACTAAGTTTCTTCCCTTGTGACATTCACACTGCCAGGAAACAGCCTTATCCTTCACATTAGAGGGGCATATTAGCATATTCTATAACCCAGATTCATTCCCCAAGCCTCATTGCCATATTTTTGGCAAGGCCTCTGACTTTTAGTGTTAACCTTCTCCTGAAACCAGAAACTCTCCAGACCAGAGAGTAGCTTATGTGGCTGTTGGACTTCAGAAGCTGCAGTATGTGCAAGGTAAATGAAAACTCCCACTGACATGGGAGAATATATTCCATGGAATTGCCAAGGTTCAGCAGCTACAGAGGTGACTTTTTACGCTGGATTAGACCAGTGGATTTCTTCCTGTTTCTGATTCTTGTTATTTTACTGCATGGAAGAACAAAAGAAAAATGAAGCAATTCTTTATTCCATCATACTAACATGCCTCCATAAGTAGCTGCTATACTAATCGGTTCTCTGGGTATTGACCTTTCTGGAGGAAATAGCCTTATTTCGCTATAACATTTATCACTAGGCCAAAATGTCAGTAGTATAGATGGTATTTTTAACAGCACTTACAATGGTTTGCATGTAATTCTGGGTATATAGCTTCCAGTGATGCATTTGTAGCCATACTGTGTTCCTCCAGGAGAGAGACAAATAAAATAGGTGGTTATGGGATATTAGAAACATTTTCCCCAGTATAAAGACTCCCCACTTGATTAGAAAAGGTCAGAAAAGAATTTATATATTAGGTCTAAATATATTATAATATTATTAGGTCTATAAATGCAATAAAAGCAACAGCAGGAAGACTAAAATAGATTCATTTTTCCAGCAATATGATTGTAAGTAGTTATCAATTTTTCTTTGCCTGTTGCTCATCTTTAACCGATACACTGACCCATACAATAAGTTGAATCACTACGTTGATTTGTGCAACTACATATTACAGTGCTTGACATAATGACCTTACGTTCCCCCCCAAATGCTACATCAGACTTCATTTCTGAGTGTGGTTATTTTTTAAAAGCAATACATGGGATTTTTTAGTTTAATAACAAAGATCTTGTTCTTCAATATATATACCTTCCCACAAAATCACAAATCTTACATAGCACTTAACAGAACATGAATATTATAACAACTGGCTAAACAATTATCACTTCTAAATTTAGATCAAGAAAATCTATATTTCCTACACATACCTTCAAAGGTGATCCTTTTGGTTTGTCATCCCTACCCACATCGCTCATGTACAGCTCAGAAAGATTAATATTTTTTTCTGTCCTAATATTTTATTATTAGCAAAGAACCCCAAGTGCAGCAAACATGATACATAAGGCAACTCTATGCAGTGCAGATCATATAAGTTGTAAGGGCATGAGGACAGTTAAAGGAAACAGCGATGGAAATGTCAGATGCATGTCTGCTGCATTGGTCATCATCCCTCTTGCATGGTTTTATAGGGCATTAGTAGCATTATTATGAATTTAAATGCTGCTACAAGTACATAAACAAGAATCAGGCTTGTGACATTGCAAGGAAATACCACAGACTGGATCTGATTCTGATCCTCTTAAAATAATTTGACATGACATATGTTAGGGTAACTGAGTTCAGAATTAGGCCTGCCATTTTCAATTACTTTATCATATTTGAGCCAATTGCTGTGTTTCAAAAAATCCCCCAAAAGGGTAGCCAGATATATGCATGATGTGTGTGTATGCGTGTGTATGCATTTTTGTGTAGCTTACCTCTTTAACAACTAAACCTGAAAGGCTGTCCTGTTTGTTGCATGTGTTAGATATTAACATCAACTTCCAGCATTTAGTATTTTAGACTCCTTGGAATATAGCACTCATATCCAATTTTATCTAGAAATTAAAATCTAGTTTCAAAATATCAGTTCTCATCAGGTTAGAGCCCTGATTTATTGGAAATCGGCTACGGAAAAAGGGAAAAATAATACTTAAATCTCATATTTTTGCTTGTTGCTTTTTCTCTCCGATAGCTACAATGTGGAACTAAAATTATTTAAATACATTAATCTGTATTAAAATAATCTTTCTTTTTGCTTTGTGTAAAGGTTTTATTTTCACCAGAAACATGTTTTAAACAATAAATCTCATATAATAAGAAGACTCCTGCACTATCTGCTTCTGTCAAAGTCCATTAATATGTTAAACAAGGGTGTTAACAACTGTTGAACCGAACAACTTTTCCCTTTTTTTTTTGCCATTTACCTAACTATAGCAAGATGTCAGCAACATACTTTGGCTAGCAAGGTGTTTAAAGGGAGCTTACTTGAGGAAGTTAACAGTTCAAATCATGCGTGCTAATTGTTCTTAGTAAATTGATAGTTATTATTGTTTAATTTTGGTAAACATTCTTACTGAAAAGTATTCTCTCATTTGCAGCCTATCTAAAATAAGCTCATTTATGCTAATGTCTTTCTCCTTGACACTCAGTAAATTCTTCCTAATGCATTAATTATGACTCCAGATAGACCAATGATTATTTCATATATGCTAATTAGGAATCATTTTATTCAGTCTGCCACACACATCAGTAAACAAGTGGAATGAATTCCCCACAGAGAGGATAAAAAGACAATGAATTTCTTTCTACTACAGCTTAGAGAATTTACCCCACAATCAAGAAGTAATTAGGGAAGAAATGAGGAGTTAGAAAATACACTTACAGGTGTGAGAGGTACCAAAAGCATGTTCCTTCCCAGTGATTACAAGTGTGAGAAGGTATCAAAAGCATGTTCCTTCCCAGTGATGAAATGAAAACGGATTGTTTCATGGCTAATGAGTTTTTTGTTAACCTTATGTGATTAGAGACCATAATTTCCTTTCAAAATAAAGTAAATAAAATACAATCAAATTAGTTCCATTTGTAGTAGAACAAATTGATATGAAATTGTCTTATTTCAGTGATGGGTCTGAAAGAGTTATGAAGCTGAAACAGAATGTGATGCCTATTCTTCTTTCTAATCTCTTAGGCTAAGTGCAGACATTTGTGGGGTTAGGGGGCAGGGGGGAGGGGTTGGCAGATGTTAGATTGGGTTCAAAATGGTCACCCAATCTAATTTAGGTCACTCTGGGTGTGGACCTTACACTCAGACCCCATCTCAGTGCTCAGAAATCAATAGTACAGAAGTTTTCTGCACACAAACTGGTGTAAAATTGTGGAACCCAGTCTAAGAAAGACCTGAATTAAGGTAGTATCTGACTTATTTGATCTTGGTTAAACCATGGCATGAAACTTCTGTACAGTTACCTGCCAGCCCCAGGGCTGGGAATGCTCATCTGCCTGCCCCCTCCATTCCTCCTGCAAATGCTGCCTGCACTCCTGATCTCCCTCAATCCCTCCCACAGATTTCAACTGCCCCCCTCATTTCCCCACAGATGCCTCCTGAATCTCCAATCCCACTTATCACTCTCACAGATGCTGCCTGTCCCCCACATCCCCGATCACTCCTGTGTGCCCTGCCTGCCCCTTTGATCCCTCCAAGAACTCCTGATCTCCCTTGAGTCTGTTTGCCCTCCCAACCTCACCCCCACACTAGGTCCCTCCCATCCTGTTTTGCCTTAGATCAAGTGGCCATTTTAAACCTGATATAACCTCCCCTTAACCTCTCCCCCTGCAAATGTCTGCACTTAGCCATAGTGCTGAGATTAGGATTTAGCTAATTGTCAAGAATTTTGTTTGTACTACCATAAGTCTGTCTGCACTGTCAACGCCTCCTGCTCCTTTGACAGGATGTGGGATCCCTCAGAAGAGGTTTGGTTGCGACTTCTTTGTAGATATGATACTCCCCCTCTATGCGACTTTGGTCAGGCCGCAGTTGGAGTACTGCGTCCAGTACTGGGCGCCGCACTTCAAAAGGGATGTGGCCAGCCTGGAGAGGGTTCAGAGGACGGCCACCCACTTGGTGAGAGGGCAGCAGGACAGGCCCTACGAGGAGAGACTGAGGGACCTGAACCTGTTCAGCCTCAGCAAGAGGAGGCTGAGGGGGGACCTGGTGGCTGCCTACAAGCTCATCAAGGGGGATCAACAGCAAATAGACTCAGCTCTTTTCTCCCCAGCACCACCTGGGGTGAAGAGGAACAATGGTCATAAGCTGGTGGAGAATAGGTTTAGGTTGGAGATCAGAAGGCAATACTTTACAGTTAGGGTGGCTAAAATCTGTAACCAACTTCTCAGGGAAGTGGTCCTCGCCCCTACCTTGGGCAAATTCAAGAGGAGGTTGGATGATCACCTGTCTGGGGTCTTGTGAACCCAGCATTCATTCCTGCCTGTGGCAGGGGGTCAGGCTAGATGATCTGTTCAGGTCCCTCCTGACCCTAGCTACTATGAAACTATGATGTGGGGAGTTTATTTGCATGAATCGTATTGAAGGTTTGGGTCCAAAGTGAATGTGCATTGTTCAGCTACTTGAAAGGTGGGTGCCTGATGGAATAACAATAGAAGAATGAATTGGCTCCACTGCACTAACAGGAGGGGGAAAAGAAAATTGTATCAATTTGTTTTCCTGTAAACTAGTCAAGTATGATTCTGAATGAGTTAGGAGTGTGCTCCTGACTCCGAGAACATATTTTATTAACAAAGTATTCTTTCTGCATGTTCTTTTTTCTAATCATGGTTGCATTTTAGGGCAAGATGCACATGAAATTAACTTCCATAAAATGTACATAAATATTTCTGAACTTAATTTGCACATTAAATTGTCATGAATGCTCATCTGTAATTAAACAGATAATCATAATAACTGCTTGCAAAATTAAGTGAGCAATTGTATGTATACCTAGCATCTATATTGTTTGAAAAACAGGTCTTAGCAGGCATCTGTTGGTGTTAAATAGAGGTAAACTTCAGCTACAAAGCTTGGATTTGGAATCAAACTGCCCCAGAGTTTAGGGATATTTAGATGAAGGATTCTTGTTTGGCCTTTTTCTGGTACCTAAAGAACTGAACTCCATATTAATTATCCTTAGGAACAGCAATTTGATTTAATTTATGCTACCAGATGTACTCAACTTTTGAGTTATATATAGATAGAGAAGCCTCTTTTTTAAACAGATGAATATAGATGTATGGATGCCACAAAGGAGATCCTTAAAAGAGAGACTGTGGGCACTTCTACATGTGCCCCCCACAGCGCAGTTGTTACTACACTGACATTTAGTATTTGCTTTAGGAAGTACTAAATGATGGCATAGTAACAGCCATTATTGCACTGTCCTGGCCGCACACAGTTATTTTTAGCAGCTACATTGCCGTAGTGATGCACTATAGTGAGGTAGCTCATAGCACTGGTGTCATGGTTTGTGCCCACTGACACTATATCGCCGTATATCGCTATGGTGATGTAGCATCATGTGTAGACATGCTCTGTAGTTCAGATTCTGCAGAATGATTTACTTCTTTGTCATGCAGTCCATTTCAGTAACATTAGCTTCAATACCAGACATTTCACAATTTGTTCTTTATACCAAGCTGCATTCTATAATTTTAGTTGTTTAATGTATTTAAATAATTTGTCAGTGACTTATAAATTTATCTTAAGAAGTCTGGCTAACACTTTGATTCATTATTAAAATAACTAACGGATTACTAGTTTGTTATGGTATGCTAAAAATAAAATACTTCTATGAAATAACCTTTTATGTGTTTTTGATTCCACCATAAAACTATAGTTCTACTCACTGTGGGTCAGTAGGTGTGAAGTACTATTTTTAATGGAAGAATAAAGAGATGGGCCTCCTAAGTATTCAGTGAAACAATGAGGAGGAAAAGGTCCAAGCTGATTAAAATTAACATCAATCAGTTTAGAGAGGTGATCAATAACTGTCCATTTAGCTTGTTCAAGCATCCACACTACTGAGGTATAAGGTTTGCTTGTGGTTTCTAATGATTTCAGGGTGGGTAATTTCAGCCAGCAATTTGAAGATAAAGTACAGGAAAGCATAAGATTAAATGTTAACTTACATACTTGTTTCTATGGGTGAAATGCAGCCGTTTGATAGGGTGATCATTGGAACTTTTATAAATTATGATGAGAAATAAGAAGGAAAATGTTCAAGCACATTAGCCATAATGATAACAACGATAACTATTGGCATGCAAACATAAATGTATTCATGCATTTCATGCAATACGTTTCATTCCATCCAGGAAGAGCACACACCAACTGCTGAAACTTCCTTAGCCTGATGAAGGGTTTTTGAACCCAAAAGCTTGCTTAATAACTATTCTCCAACCATTTGGGTTGGTCTAAAAAAAGATATCAAATTCACCCAAGGAACCCTGTCTGCCTACATGCATGCATACATACATATATATAAAATACAAGCACACATAGTTATTAATAGACAATATGTTTAGCTCACCATGACAAGCTTGTTTTACCCCTAATGATTATTAAAAGGAGAGACTGAAATGCCAGCTAACTGAATGCTGAAGAATTTAGAAAGAAGGACAGACACTTAATGTTTATTTCAACAAAGTTGTGAATAGCAAAGTTAAACTAGCTCATGGAAAATTAATTGAAAATTGATTAAACTTTAACCCATTGCCATCTGGTGGGTGGAATGAGGTGAAGGACTGACTTTTTTTGTCCTTCTGCAGGCTGTAGATGATATCCCTCCTTCCATGCTTTCTCAGGGACGTGACAAAAGACATGTTAACACCATGTAATTTTTATCGCTTTGTACACAGATGTAAATTACACTGATATCCAGAATGGACAGATGGCCACTTCCCTGGATTAGCTGTGACAGCAGGCACTCTTATATTGTTTGCCCCTAGAGATAATAATGTGAGCATTAAGCAAGCAGCTACCCTCGTAACTTATGAAAGTGTAACATTACCCCTGATGTTTCCTGAGGTAGGTTTACACTGGCTTTTAGTTAGTTATAGATTACTCCTTCGCTATACATTATGTACTTAGCTCCTTGTTTCCACTGGGGCGTTATACCATTGTAAACTTGAGTGCCAAGGCCTTCAGTCATTTGGAGCTTGTCAGAATAAAGTAGGACTAAACACAAAATTAGAGACCTCAGTGTTTGGTCATACACACTATTTGAAGAAAATGCTGAGGATTAGTTTGCTTTTTTACATTTGTTTGGGAAATACATCATGTAAGTTACAACTAGGATGGTATGACAGCACTGCTAATTCATATAAGGACAGTAAAGAGAGTCAAAGAATAGTGAACTTCTGCAGCAAAGTGTTAGAAGACATATTGACACAGCAGAGCAGACATTTTGGGTACATATGAGGTTAGGTTGATCTAAAAGCCCAATTGTGTAGGCTTTTAGAGTACACCTAAAGAGGTGCACTAACTTAGATGGAGATTGCAAAGCAGCCCAAGGGCTGGGAAAGCCCAGCTGCTTGTCACAACCCTGGGGCTGTGCTATTCCCTCTCCCTCCAAACCTGACCGAGCAATTTCTTCCTCTTCCCCACAGACTCACCAACCCCCTACTCAGGCCCACCAGTCCCTCCATCCCACCCCAATTGCACCAAACCAGCCCTGTACCTGCCTACTACCCCTCAAACCTGCATCCACACCTCCCATCTTGATCCCACTTACCCCTCTCCCCACCCTGTTACTTACGCTGGTTTCCTTGCATGTCTCTTGAGAGCAGCAAATGGCTGTATGCACCACTCCCCATCTATATTTAGGCAGCTTAAAGCAAGCTGTGTGATTGTAGACCAGCCGTGGTAAACTGCTGTATGTACCCTATATTGCTATTAACAAAATCTTTTCCAGGTTGTTTCCCTGCAACACAGAACAGACATTCAGGATTCCAGTCCAGAAATGGCAACGTGTAAATCATCAGTGGACTATATCAAAATGCAGAATCCTTCTTATTCATCAACTGCAATGCATTCACAAACCTTGTTTTTATAATCAATCTCTTCATGTTTGTGGCTGGTACCAAGCACCTTCATGTTTGTGATATGTTCCAAGTGAAAACCAACCAAGGAGAAAATGGATTTCTCCTTAAAAAGTTGTATTTATATTCTGACATTCAAACTATCATCCTTCATTTGTTCATGCAGATTCTTCTTTCTTATTGCTTCCCCCTCCCCAAAGAATACTATCTGGCTGTTTCAGCTATAGCCTTTTAGTGCCACATTGGAATGGGTTTGGGGAGACACATTCTGATAATGCTTTACTAAATTACTATATTGCAAGCTGTATTTGTTTAAAATAGAGAGTGCATTTTCTGACCACTTAGGATTTACATATTTGCTTTTTTAAGGCTGGGGAATGGGGGGTTGTGGTTAAAGGCAGGCACTTAATTTTCAAATTTGGAAACAATATGGTTTTTCACTGAACACAAAAGCCCACTCTCTGGACAAGTGTGACATCAATTGTGTGAATTTTTAGAGCATTCAATGTAATGGATAATAGTTTTAATTACTTAAATACATAATTGCTTGATAACTAATCCCAATCATGATTGTGTTTCCTTTTTATCTGTACCAGACACTTACAAAATGAACAGCCAGGCATAATTGTTTATTTAAAAAAAAAAGCTATATTGGCAATTGCATTGCATGGCATTTGTTGAGGATTTTAAAATAACTCTTCTAAGATTCTAAAGGCATAGATTGAAACAAGAATATGGGCTACTTAAAGTATCCCTTTTAAGTTTGTGATCCTGGGAGGTTTTGGTTTGTTCTCAGTTAGGAAGAACACACAGCAGAAGCAGCTGAGGGTTCACTGGTCTGTTGAGGAAATCACACCTGAGAGAGAGGATTCTGTTTGTAGCATATCTTTCTGGAGCGCGCTCTCTCTCTCTCTCTCTCCTTTTTTACCACAGGCCAAGGATGGATGGTATAGTGTTTATGCATGAATTCTTGAGTTAATATTCTGCATCACCCTTAAAAGGACATGGCACTCCAGGATTGCAAATCACTGGTTTAGGCACTCTCCTGGGTATTGGGGAATATGGGTCTTAATCTCTTCAGGCACCAATAATCCATTTTGTGGAGGAGTCTTCTTACCATTAACTATGTAAAAAGATGGGTGTGCTTCTATATAGAAGTGGCTGTGGCAGCTATGCTTTATTCTGGACTCAGTGTTGGTGTGCATAAGGTATAGCATGCTGTTTTACATCTGGCACTCCAGAGACTTTACATTGCATTCCTCCTTGTATCTGTATCTTAATAGAACTTTGATGGGAGGTAGATGCTTAGGTGCTCAGACTCAAAGCACCTCCTGGTATGTACAGGCACTGAAGTATCTCTGAGGTCCAAAATGTAGGTGTTGGATGGAACTGAGTGATAATGAGTTTTGTGGCCATTTGGAAAGGGGATAGTCTGGATCACTTTTTGTGACCTTGCCTAAATTCTACTTATGCCCCATTTAAGCATCTGGCCATACATGCCGAAACTGGCAAACCCTTACTTGCCTGAATATTGTTGCAGGAAGAAAACCTAAATAAAACTGAATCCAGTGTGATTACTTACATGAGTGAGAATTAGGTTCCAAGAAACAAATGTGACACAGGGAAATACTTTATACTGAGAAGTAAAATTGATTGAAAATTCACTGCAAAATATTATACACTGTGTGAGAGAGAATGAAAACCACATTGATTGGGAAGAGATATTGCAACAAACAGTAATCAAGGTTTTGATTTGGGTTTTGCTTTTGTGTTCTTTCAAATGCATCTTTTTTTTTTTTTTTACATATTATTAGCAACTGTGACAAGAAACGAATCTGTCTGGACTCAAGACATTTTGAAGTCACTGCTTTCTTCCTGTATTATTATAGTTGCTAACATCTCAAGGAAATATGCCCTGCTTGATAACTTCTTTAAACAGCTCAGCTGAAATTCTGTTGTTTCCATAAATCTCCCATATGCACTGCTCTAAGCAGAGCTCCTTTTAACAAAGATGGAGAAATTAGTCTAATTTCTCCCATTTGCTTACAAACTGGAAAACCAAAAGGAAATGTAAACAGCACAACATAGTGAACTATCACCAGTCATTTATATCTTTTATGCACGTTAGAAGAACACTCTCTGTGCCCTATATCCCCTTATAACTATTATAGAATGGAACATCAAACCTTACTCTTCTGTGATTAGGAAGGAATTAGTTTTAAATGTTGTTGTTAATGGGAAAAAATAGCAATTATGGTTAGTGTGAAAGTTTCATCTTTTCAACCATAATTTTTGGTTAGACCCATCCTTTATGCTAATATAAGTCTGGCTATATTTCTGCTTACATTACCCCCTTGCTGTTCATATCAGAATAAATATTTTATGGGCACTGTAGTTTCTTTCTAATGAAAGCCTTAAACCTTAAAATAAGAAATGTTCAATTCAGGTTCTTGAGAAATACTGTCTTATTCAAACTGCTTAGGAGGCTGGGTAAGTACCTCACTGTCCAAAAGAGCTAGGGAAACTAATGGCCCAAATTAAAGAAAAAAACTCTATATTCCTTTTTTACAACAAAATCAGGGCAACCTAAATGTAACAATCTGCTAGGGAGATTATATAAGCAATCCACTGCTACAGTGCTTTTCTAAGTGAGCCAATATATCAACATTATTTGGAATTCCAAAGACTTCACTGGGAAGAACAATTATATCAGTGAAAATGAACAGGGTTTTAGGTTTCTCAGGGTTTCAGTAAATGTCTTGATGTTATTAAATAGAGTGGTGGATATACTGTCCAATATAAAGATTTGGGATCACGCTAAAACTGGGCCCACACTGAAACCATGTAGGATATGTTCTAGGGCACATCTACATGAGACCTTTACTGAGGAGTAGACTAATTAGCTCTGCAGTAAATGTCTAATGTCTACATGTGCAGCCTTATTAGGCCACACAAAACTAGTTAACTGCAGTAGGGTAGTACTTGTAAATACAAGTACTATCCTGTTGCAGAGTTTTTTTACTGTGTGTGGCAGAGCACAGGGTGTCTCTGCCACTTTAAGGGCCTGGAGCCGGCAGCCTCCAGGTGCCTGATTAGGGCAGCCATTTTGAGGCTTAGGCTGCTTATATAAACCAGGCAGTTTGGTTGTAGGAGGCCAGGCAGCAACATTGCCTGGCTGTAGGGCTGCTGTGAATGACCCGGAGGTAAGGGGGAGCTGCAAGGGGTTGGCAGGAGGCTCCTGGTCCTGGGCATGACCTGAAACTGCACCCTGCCGGGAGTGGGTGGTCTGGTGGGGCTCTCAGTGGCGCGGGAGCCCCCAGGAAATGCCAGGCCAGTTATCACCCTGGTGAAAGGTGGGTTGGGGTGCCTTAACCCCTAGTTCCCACCACCACTGGGTGGGTTACCCATGTGTTTGTTGGGAGGCCCAGATGGGCCAGTGTTGTGAGGGGCCCAGAAAGGATGGAGCCTGAGAGTGGGAGTGATGTGGGTGTAGTGCTGCGGTTGCCCCCGAGAGGATGGGGAGTAGTGGCACGGTGAGGCCCAGTGACAGAGTGAGCGGCTAGAGAGACCCAGCCTGAAGGGGAGAGTACCCTTGACTGGCCCAAGCTGGGGCCAGGACTATGGTAGTCAAAAGGGCCGGGGGCCCACCGCGAGGGATGCCTAAGACCTGGGGGCCTGGGGTCCCGACTGGCCTTGAGGTGGGCCAGGGCAGGAGGCCGACGGTTCCAGGGGAACCACACCCGAGAGGGAAACAAGGCTTTGGGGGGGGCTAGGTAGCCCGGATGAAGGTGGAGTGGCCGCCTGATAGGAAGGATCAGAGAGGGGTCCTGTTAGGACGATTCTGGGGCCCAGTGTGGGGCCGGTGACAGTGTTAACACCAAGATGCCATCTGCGAGGATTGGGCTGTGGTATTAGGGGAGGTCGGAGCCGCAGAGCGCCCCTGGCATCGGGGCACTACAATGGGCAGCCTCCCGCTTAATTGACATCGATATATGAATCCATTATCATCAAAGGCGTGGTGGGTGAGATAAGCGGGCGGTTGCCCAGAGACAGGTGGGCAGGCCACGAAGAGCTCAACTCTGAGTAGGCCCCTGTCACGGTGACAGGTGGGCGGGCCACAGAGTTCGGCCCCAGGAGGCCCCCTGTCACACTGTGCTACAGCGCATGTGTACACACTGATGGGGCTGCCTGGAGCATGAAGGTGCTTCAGTGAGGGGGCTGTCTACTGGCTAGCCCTATACTGAAGCGTCCTTGTTCCCCAGCTAGCCCCTTCACAGCACACTGGGCTTTGTCAAAGCAGTCCCAAGCTGGCAGGCTGATGTCCCTGGCCCTCTGCCAGCTGGGGCTGCTCCAACCCAGCTCAATGTGCTGTGGTCCTGGGTGCATATTCAAATGGAATACCTAGGAGCGATACACCCCAGTGTGGCATGTGCCAGAGTATGTTTCTGCATGCTAATAGCATGTATAGTTGTACCCTAGTATTCCAAAGTTCTGAATATTGAAGCTAGGAGTCGCAGAATGAGACGCAGCAAAAACTGCAATAATGTGTGTATTCTTTGAGAGAGATAGGAAACAAGATCTGGAATAAGTCACAGAAACAAATGTATGGCTTTGTCAATATAAACTATATTTACAAGGAGCTTGTTGTTGGTATAGTACAGGGATGCTCAACCCGTGAGCTGAATCCATGTCATCTGGCTTATGTGGCTCCCCAAAGAAAATCATTTATACACTAACATAATGTAAAATGCATAAAACAAGTGCCCAGAAGACTCCCTCTTTGGAAAATGCTATATCCACAAAGCTACACAGTTAGATATTATCTTCCTTGTGTAACATGGGCTCCCCTCTCCAAATAGAAGGGATGGATGGCTAGGCAGGAGTGCTGTGAGAGGGATCTGCCAATGCAAACCAGTTCCCTCTATTCCCTATAGAGTCAGGCCAGGAGTGGAATGCTTAACTATGCACAGATTTATTAATATATACAAAATCTAAAGAAATTGATATTGAGAAACGGACATAAAAAATTGTCATATAACGTTATATCCCACAAATGAAGGCTGAAAGATTACTCCACCTCAAGAAGTATCAAACAAAGCATGGGTAAGCAGTTGATCTGAAACAGGTAAGCAACAAGTAAATACAGGTAAGTATCAAGGAAGGGGTCCCAGTAGAGCTCCAGCTAAGTATACTCTACATTCTACTAAACTATCGATATGCAATTATAAAAATACACAAAATATAAGATGTAGTATTACAAAATATGAGATGCTCTCTCACAAAATATAAGGCGCATAAATACCAAAAATAAACTTGACTCTTCATAAGTCCCCAAAGCCCAGGCTGTTCCTAAGGCCTTGGCTGCACTCCAATTACTAGTGGGAGGGGAAAACCCAGATGCCCTTGGGCCTTCCACAAACCACAATGAAGTCTAAAAACTGAGAGGGCCCCTCTTCCACTGAGACCTCCCCTGTGGGAGTCCTTTTCCCCAGGAATTCATGACTCCGGGGTCCAGAGTGCATGGTCCTTGGCCCCTCAGGCATGTTGCTCCTCACTTGCAGGAGCTTCCTGAGCCTTTGATTTCTTCTGGACCACTTGCCCACTTGGAGCCCCAAGCACTGTCACATGCTTCTGGAGACTTTCCCTTCTGCTTAGGGTTGGAGGCCCAGGTCGCCTCGTGCAACACCAGGGCTTGGTTCACTCCCACACCCTCCATGCAGCATTGTCTGCACTGGCTTGCTGATACTGTGCCAGGGGACCCAGACTCTGTGCCAGGGGACCCAGACCCGAGCTGCTGCAAGCAGCTCCCAGTGTCCTGATCCCTCCCAGACCACTCTGTGCCATGCTGTTGGCACCGACTGCGTGGCCCTGAGCCAGGAGTTGCAGACTGGAGCCACCTTGAGCGGCTCCCAGGGTCCTGCTCCATGCACTGGCCTGTGCACCACGTTCCTGGCTGCATGCCAGGGGTTGCAGACCTGAGCTGCCTCACGCAGCTTCCAGGGTCTGGCTCCATGCACTGACCTGTGCACTGTTCACTGCATTACTTCACAGTGGGGCTGGGGATGCAACTGCTCACCTCTCCCATTTGGTGAGGAGGGCTTCAGGACTCTTCAGGGCAATGGCTCTGCCCTGCTGGACAGCTCACACTAACTTCTTTTTTTTGTCCGTCCTCTTCTCTGTCCCTCAACGCAGCTGCCTGCGTGCCAGGCATGGTGCTCTTTTATACCCTCTGAGGGCTCTGCCTCCAGAGTGCAAACAGACCAATCAGGCTGAAGGAAGGTGCAGGCTTCAACCAGGTCCAGGTTCTCTGCTTCACCCTGGGTAGGGGCAGGGCAAGCTCCTTCCCTGCAATCGCCCAATTGGTGGAAGGGCTCCGCAAATCACAATGAAGATTCTTCAAGCCCGGACACACCAGGCAGCTATCAATAAGCCCACCAGACTTGCTTTCCTTCTGATCTTACAACTCTTGTATTCCTGGCTACCTGGTGGTCCAGCTTCAGGAAGTGTTGAGAAGAGTACTCCTGCCCAGCTTATTTTAAAGACTGGTGACTAAGATAGGCCTCTCTGAAATAGGGCATGTGATTTCAAATTTTTACAGGATGAGGAAGACCTTAAAACTAGGTCTCCCGTTTTGTGCATGAAAGCTTGTGTCATAGTATGCTCTGTTTTGTAAGTGTTTGTTCAAATGTGTGGGGTTTTATTACTCTCTATAATTATGTTGTGTACTTCAGCTTCCCTGACTTTCTTGTTCACCGTTATGCTTTGGGAAAGAATAGGTTAATGGCACTCTGAAATAGACCTGAGAGTGATGGTGGGTCCCTGAATGTAAATGTCAGCTATTAAGACATGGACCATCAAGCATACAGTGGGCTAACTTCCATGCGAAGACATGCTGGAACATCACTGAATTCAGGCTCCAGCTCCTGGAGACTTCCTGCTGTCTCTAGTGCTCAAGAGGGATGTTAATGAAGCCTCAGTCTGAGAGATTAGCTTTAAAAAGAGACTCTCAGAGATATAAAACATGGCAGAGAGAGACTTAAAATCTCAGGAAAAGACAGGCCTACAACTGATTGGCAGTCTACCTGAGCTTTGGAAAGGCAATCTAATACCAGGCTTCTACTTGGTGTTATCTATCTAATAAATAATGTCTTGTTTCAGAACAGCTGCCTACTTTGTTGCATGTGACTTTAGGTACCCTCTTTAGTAGCTGTGGAAGAAGGTGCTTACTAGAGGAGACGGAGATATGCAGATGGTTCAGGGGCCAGAAGGCCTGGACTCAGGAGTCTGAGGAGGCAGGGACATGCTTATTCTAGAAGCGATTATGCCTGTAGCTGTTTTTAAGGGGTACTCAAAGGGATGGTGTTAAGGCTGGTGAGGGGGTTCCAAGCAAGATCACCTTAGGGAATCTGGCAGTGCTCTATGCTACTTGGTAAAAGGTAGGTGTGACCAGGCCTACCCTCAGAAGTAGAATTAGGTTTTGTTGTTTTTTTTTTATTGCAAGTGGACAAAGGTACCTGACCCTTACCCTGAGTCAGGTGCCTATGATACTGAGATGGGAGAGTTTCAGATGCACCCTTGAGCTTAGTACTTCCCATTCACTATGTTTAGGATTTATGGATTGCCCTTTGGAAGCAATTCCATCTCCCCGTTTGCTGTATAGAACAACTACGTGCCGAAATTTGGTCCAGTTGGAATGTCTTCTTGCATCAAGGCACCTAGGGCATCTTTACATGTGCTCCAGGGTGGTGGGGGGTGCTTTAATGAAAGTGCCTGCAGCATCTTATGTATTCAGCATCCTGAGCTTCAAAATGGCAGTGGGGGCACTTTAACTAAAGCTCATTTGATGAGCTTCAGTTAAAGCACCCCCACCACCATGTTGAAGCATGGGGACACTGAATTCATGAGATGCTGAGGCTGCTGAAGAATGCTCATTAATCGAATCCACTCCAACATGCTGTAATTACAGTCTCAGAGCAGGCATCCCACACATCTACAGGCACCCCTAGCTTTTAGGCACTGGAACATGTAAATGTGGGCATCTCTGCTGCTAAACTGGACTTGACCATTAGTCTCCTTGTATCTCTATTTCCTTCTATTTTATAAAATGTTATACTAACATTTTCTGTCTCACACTCTTTAATTGTCTTGCCTGTTTGGACTTAAGATTTGGGGCCATAGATTGTCCTGGCTTTTGTTTATATGGTACCTAGCACAATTAGACCCTTTTTTGAGACCTGTTGGTGCTAGTAGAATATGAGACACAAGTAGTAAGACCTAAAATAACTTTTCAGTGAAGATGGTCAGGCTGCAGAGAAAATATTCAGATGGACATGGTAGCTGCCTTGTGAGTACATTGGTCAGCTTTGCAACTTTATTTTAATTTGTTCAGAGAGGTATTTAGGGGTAACAAAGATTATCACATTATGAGAGACAACATTTTAGAAATTTAAAAAAAATCCACTTAAAAAGAAACTTTTAGATTGTATCTAGCAACAACCATTATGCAGAAGAAGATAGTTTAACGATAAGACATGTATATTGAAAGGTAAACAACAACAATGGTCTCTATTTCATGCCTTTCCTGGCAATTAATGATCAAGTAAAGGACTCATAGTAAAAGCATGGGACCATAACCCAGTTGGTCATTAAGCAGAAGGATATGCCTCAAATAGAGATTATTCCTGAAGTAAATAGCCTAAGGCAATAAAATGAAAAAAGCTGAACTACATGTTGCTATGGATATGAGGTCCCCATAGGCAGGTTAATATTGAATGCCTTTAAAAATGGCAGCTTTGGGCTTCTAAGTCCAGCAAAATAATGCTGTAGTATATCTGGGCCGAGTTGTAAATTGAGTAGCTTTAACGGAGAATTTATTGAGGCCGAGCGAGGGTGACATTTTATATAGTCACTTTAATTGGCCCCAGCTGTGCTGTTTATAGTAGTATTTTTTTTTTCTACCATCATAATGAAAGGCAAGTGTCCTAATCCTGTCAGGTAACACACATCAGCGAAATGCTGCACATTTATAGAACCGCATTAATTTCAATAGTCTGCCCAAAAATTCAGCTTGGTAACTAAGCCAGGTGTATTTTTTTTTTTTTCAATTTTTGAACAAGAATTTCAAATTACTGTCATGACCCAAGGGTATGATTTTGTGTGTGCTTCGGCACTGCAGAATTATTTCCCATCATGAGGAGCTTTCTTTGCACAGTGCAATTCTCAGTTGCATAGAGAAAACCCCGGTGCAAAGGAGTTCCCGCCACCCGCATGCAAATTTGTTCCCCACTATTGGCTGTTTCTAAATTATTCCTACGTGGCGGCTAGCGATTGGCTTGCTAGCCGTATAAGAGGCTTAAGCGGTTTCCGCCCAAGTTGGAGGACTCCACAACCATCCGGAGGAGGAGAAGGAGGACTTCGCATCTCGTGAAGAACTCTAAGCGCTGTGGAGCTTAACAAACCCAGTGTGTGCCTTAAGAAGGATATAGGGGCCTGATCAACCTCTAGCCTCTCCCCGTCGCCGCCTGATCCCTCGACGTACCCTTCCCTGAGCGCTTTCGGTCCACGGAGCCTAGCAAACTTCGCGTGTGTGTGTATCCAGAGCTCTTTCTGGGTTTAAGAGGCTCGAGTTTTCTACAGGTCTTGTTCAAGCGAGTTTTGTAACTGCAACTTAAGCAAAGTTTTTCCTGCCTGCACCGCGACCATCTACGGTGTAAGTAAAATAATCTTTAATCAACTGCTACGCGTCCGTGCCTAATTCTAGTCTGCCATCCTGCATTCCCCGACCCACGTGCCAGGGCTGCTCGCCACAGCCCGCCGCGTGCCCCCAAAAGCCTCGGACCGCTCCCGGCCCGCACAATTACAACCAAAAAAATGGGGAAAAGATTCAATAATGTTTTCATGAAGCTAATTTCATCTCTTTCAGTCAGGTGTAATAGCAACCAATAGAAGATTTCCACCTAAAGTTGCCCCATGTGGAAACCCAATGAGAAGTTATATTGAGGACTTGGCAATAATTGTAGGAGTATTATCTTTTAAATGCCTTGCACACATTTTGATAAAAACATTAAATTATAACATAAATATTTTATCCAACAGCCCATCTTTAATGTGGAAATTAATATGCCCTCCCTGAAAAAGAGATGACCTTTGCAATAATACAAAATGCATTTAAAAATTACTGCTTCTACTCAGTTGTGATTAGTCTGCTTTTAAAAGCAATAAAATAAGCAGCCATGGTTTCATTTTATTGATTTAAATATTAATTACACTTTTAACAATATAAAATTAATCTGCAAATGAGTATCTACTTAGCAAATATTTTGGCTAATTAAGAGATTAGCAAGTCTCTCAGGTACTGGGTCATGGAAAAAGGTACAGAATGGATTGACAATGAAAGTTGTAAGTATTATGACCATTGTATAATTACTGTTGCAGTTTTGTGACTGTTGTCAGTGGGTGCATCTACATGTGCTATTAATGTGATGCAATAAACTCTGGTGCAGTTCAGAGTTTACACATGCACCCGGGACTGCAGCATGCTGGGCTGCAGTGATGCAGCCCCAGCTGGCAGGGGATCCAGGGGGTCAGCCTGCCAGCCTGGAGTTGCTCTGACCCAACTCAGTGTGCTATAGAGAGCCTGGCTGGGGCATGACAGTGCCACTGTATAGGGCTAGCTGGCAGGCAGCCCCTAGACTGTAGCACCCTCATGTCCCAGCCAGCCCTGGTCACTGTGTCTACACCATCTGTATGTGCTGGAGTAAATAATTCCACCATAGGATACTTGTGTAAAGCAGTACTAGTCTATGGCAAAGTTAATTAGTTTACTCTGCCCTAATAGCACCACATATGTAGACAGTGACACTTACTGTGGAGTTGCTTAATTAGCTCCACAGTTAAAGTGCACATGCAGATGCCCCGAGAATCAAGGAATTTAAAATCTCTCATTATTTACATTGTAAGTACTGTTTTCAAAAGACTGTTTATAACTTGTTTCTGAAAATGTTGCCAACATGTAAACTTAAACATGAACATTTCTGCTATGATTAGAAATGTTTTTGATTAAGTAAAGGGACATTTAGGATACCTTTACCTGCACTGCTACGTTCCCCTTCCCCTCCGCCCCCAGCATGTCCCTCACCCCCTGACGCCTCCATTTCCATTTTCACTGACTGGCTTTCTGCCAGATTGTCCTTTGGCTTCTTTACTATTCCTTCCATCCAGGACCAGCAGACATACAAACTGCAGGTACTTCCTCAGCCTGACAAAGGGTTTTTCAACCCAAAAGCTTCCTAAGATATATTTTTCTAACTATTTTGAGTTGGGTTTTTTTTGTTTTTTTTGTTTTTTTTTTTATAATATACATATAAACCTAAAAAGACAAGATAAGCCATCACACACCACGAGTAACATGTATCCAGCACAACATCTTTACTTCTTGCTGTCAATTCCTTTATAAAAAGAAAGGCTCTGTGACAGTTCCATCTGGGTACCTTTGATGCTGCTGGTGCTATTGGTGTTGAGCCAGCTAAGTTAATAGAGTCATAGATGTTAGGGTCGGAAGGGACCTCAATAGATCATCGAGTCTGACCCCCCTTTTGACATGCTGTCGTTTACAGTGGTGGACTGGACCGAGGCGGTAGGGGAGGAGGAGGCCTCGCAGGGGCACGCTGCTGTGTTGTGCAGAGGCCCCAGCACCAGGAATGGTGCACCTGAATACACACAGAGTCCCACAAGCACCCATGTCATGAATTTTGCCTGCCTGCAGCCAGAGGTGCAGGGCCCCAGAACCCAGACTCCCCCTGCACCTATCTCCTTGACAGCTGGCAGGCTTTGTGGCCACAGCAGAGCCTAGCAGGCCTGCAGTTTTCACTCCCCTGTGCCTTAACACATACACAGTGTCACCTATGTCATGAGTTTTGCTTGTCAGCAGTTTGAGGTGCAGTTTCCCAGAAACCCCTGTACCTATCTCCTTGAAAGTTGGCAGACTTTGTGGCCTCAGAAGGGGCTAGCATGCCTGAACTTTTGATCCTACTGTGGCTTAACACACACACACACACACACACACACACACACACACACACACACACACGACATGAGTTTTGCTTTCAAGATTTTGAGGTGTAGTTTCCCAGAAACACCTGCAGGTATCACCTTTAAACTAGGCAGACATCATGTTTTCAGCAGTAGCTACCACTCATGGAAGTTTCATTTGAATCAGCCAAAAAACAACAAAGTTATAGATATTTAATTGATTCTCCCTTATTCTCTATGGCTGAATCTCCGAATTGCCAAATCTTTTCCGAATCGATTTGGAAGCTCCGAATTGATTCAGAAAGTCTAAAAGCCTCTAGTGATTTTATTTGGATTGGTAGATTTGGCCTCTGAATCACCCAAATCATCTCCGAGTCTGAATCGTGATCCAAAGCTTTGCACAGCCCTACCAATTAGGTAGTACCATAACATTTTGAGAGCAACAGCTAACTCTCTGAGGGCCTCGTTACATGTTGCACTCTGAGCTGCACAAATGTCGACTAGTGTTAGTGCTAGCTTGAGTTTGGAGCAGTCACACCGTAAGTCAGGGGTGGGCAAAATGCGGCCCGTGGGCCAGATGCAGCCCACCAGGCCATTCTGTCCGGCCCACAGGGCCCCTCAGAAATTTAAAAAAATTAATAATTATCTGCCCCTGGCTGCCTGTCATGAAGCCCTCGATGGCTTGCCAAAACTCAGTAAGCGGCCCTCCGCCCAAAATAATTGCCCACCCCTGCCTTAAGGCTATAAACCATTTCTGACTGTTCCCTACCATCATTTGTGTAGTTGTGACTTGCCACTAGGGGGCTGGCAAGCAGGGGTGCCATTAAGAGCTACAGCTGCGAGTTGCCACAATTAGTATGGTGAACCAGGATAGCTTCCATCACTACTCTGGGTGTGTGTGTTCAGGGGTGGGGGGGGGGGGTAGGGACAGGAACATGAATCTGGGAGCAGAGAGTTAATGGGGTAGAAGGGTAATGAAATGGGAGGTAGAAAGGAAATGGAGGTTGGGGAAGGGTGGGGAAATGAAGGCAGTCAGCCACTGAAGGGTAAACTAAAAAGAAGTAGAAAAAAGAACTGAAAAAAGAAATAAAGAGGAATTAAATTAAAGAAGGTCTTGTTTTTAATAAATTGGGATTTTGGAATGGGGTGTGGGGGTGGTGGTCCTGCTTCCTGGGGTGGCTGGAAGGTGGGAGTGCTGAGGCAAGATACTTTTTGGCGAGCTACTGCCCATGCCTGGGGAAGAAACCCTTAGCTAATGGGGACCTGATCTGGTTCCCTACCTTGTTCCCCCTGCCCCACTAGACCCCACACCTGGACCCATCTCTGCCCTGTGACCTGGCTATTTGGCATGTGCCCTACAGGCTATCAGCATGGGGTTGCACACCTGGGGGTGGGAAGGTCACAGCCCCAGGGGTGGGAAAAGGAGCTGGCTTAGGGACAGAAATGCCACCTGTGCAGTAGAGTTCAGGGGATGTAAACTTTGTCCAGGCAGAACAGAAGGGTGGGAGAGGGAACATACATCCTGGGATGCTGGAGGAGTGCAACTTGGGTGTCTCAGCTCCTGCATTGCAGGATGCAGTGTCCCCTCCTCCATCCTCCTGTTCTGTGTCTGGAGGACTTAAACTTGGGCAGCTCATTTGTGGAGTGTGGCCCCACCTTAATGAAGCATGAGCTGGGTAACATGGATCAGAAATAAACCTGCCCTGGCGTGATGCACTTTAAACTGCCTAAAGCATGTTTAACACTACTTTCAGATGTTAATGAGTTTTTAATCCAGGGGTTAAATCCAAGAGCCACCTAAAATTAATGTGTAATAAGGCTCTGAATCAAATAGCCACCTTTACAAAGATCTTTTTGTGCATATCAGCTCTATACAAATGATTCCCACTGATTCTACCGCAGCATCAAGTGGTAGGGTTGAATTACGGTTCCTGTAGAATTCAGAAAATGCTGACAGATCCTGGGCTGGGACAATTTAGTCAGGAATGATCCTGCCTTGGGTAGGGGACTGGACTAGATGACCTTGTGAGGTCCTTCCAGCCCTACTTTCCCATGATTTCTATGATCCTATGACATTGATCAGTGATTGGACAACTGATCAGGGTTGTAAAATTGGTGTAGCTCTGGTGGTTGAAGAAATATGCAAGAAGCAATGGGTTTTTGGCCATATCCTTTATTACCCCAACTGTATATTTGTGGGACGTGTCTACCATCTATACATCTCTTCCAACTACACCTTCAGTCCAATAAAAGATATAATTAAAAAACCCTTCCTTCTATTACATTTGAAATAAGGTCTTCTATACAAGTAATGTTGCAAAATTCTAATTACTTTTTCACTAGGACCAAATCATTTTATAAAGAAAAGAGGGGAAATTAAGTATTACTGTGATGGTTTTCTTATTGTTATCATGTTGTAGTTAAATGCATATGCAGATTTATTTCTAGGCAAGTAAACTGCCATTTTAGAAGTGTGATATAAGGCCTGCTTAAAGGCTTACTAAAGTCACTGGATCTTTCACTTCAAGCTTAGTCTGCATTAACACTTCTTCTGAGCCAGCCATCTGGGCCAGATAATGCTCAACTCTTGAGTTTCACAAAACATGGGCTACAAAGTGCATCATTGCTTTTAAAATGTAGGAAAAATGAATGGCTAAAAAACTCTCTCATTCTTCTACTAGAATCATAAATTAATTAAAGAAAATAAGGTATTGATGTGAAGGCAGTAGAAAAAGAGTACTTACTGGGAATGACTTCCTAGCTGAAAACAGGTAATTAGTAATGTTAGTCTGAAGTCAGGGACAAGTCAAGGTAGGTTTGCACTGTAAAGACCAAAAAAATCAGAAATGCATTAGCTTTTGTAACCATAGACTGACTTCATCTGAGGAAGTATATTATTACAGTGTCTGATGAAGCCAGCCTCTGCCTACAGAAGCTTATGCATCTCTGATTTAGTTTAGTCTATAAGGTACAAATCTACCCTGCCTTCTTCCTAGCTAAAGGCCACTGAATGGCATGAATAGCTAAGTAATGTGGTTCATGTGCAGTTTGAGTGCAAGAAGGAAGAAGTATTCATTAACCTTAAGAGGCTGGATATGAGACTATGCTGAAGACACCCCAGGTGTTCTGTACTTGTTTGACAAATATAGAGGTTGCAGGAGTTGTGGGCACTTCCTCCAGCATACCTATTAAGCATTATCTTTGATTTGGCCTTCAAACCACTGCTTCTCAGAAGATCTATCACCTTCTTCCAATTCAATACAGCTCAAATTCATAGAGACTCTGGGCATTTGTAGATGATACTTTAAAGCAGGTTTAAAGTGGGTTAAATGCCTTTTGCATGGCTTTAATGGCATTTCCGTTTCTACATTTGGCAGCGTATGGTGTGTTAATTCTAGCTGCTGTAGCACTTTCAGTGGTGTAATGCACCTTAAATGACTTTGAGACACAGCAAATGACTTTGGGGCATTGCAAAGTAAAACACCTCTGAGGAGCTTTAGTTTCTAAACCCTACATCTGCAGAGGGAGGCACCGGGCCCCGTGCAGTTCAGGAGCTGTCCAGGCAGCCCGGCAGCAGCCTGGGAAGGCAGGCGCCACAGAACAAAAAAATGGGAAAATAGCAGCAAGCCTGATCTTTCCCCACCCCCCCTGAAGTCTGCTTGCCTGCCTGACCTGTGTGGGGGCCTGGTGCTTTCCTCCGTGGCTACGGAGCTCCCCAGCATGGCCTGAGCTGCATGCCTGTGGGCAGGTGCCACCTGGAGGGGGCTGACACTGCCATGGAGGGAAGTACCAGCCCTCCCCCCACCCCGACCCAGCTCAGGGACCGCTCAATCCACCAGCAGCTCTCTCTCCCCTCCCCGCTGCTGGAGAGGCAGGTAAGGATTGGGGTCCAACACGGGAGTTTACTTCACCCTTAATTGAAGTGGTTTTTAAAAAACCACTGCTTCAATTTAGAAAGAATTAAACCCCCATGTTGTGTACTAACCCCTTCTGCCTACAGTCCTTTAACTGAAGGCAGAGTAGCGGGATCCAATCAGAATATTTAGCAGCAATCCAAAGAAGCAAATATCCAGAGAGGGTTTTGAAGTATTACATCTAAAAAGATTTTGTAAATGAGAGCTCAGTATCTCTTCACAGACTCCAGTAATTCATTCCCACCACTTTGATTGCATCAGATAATGTTGGACTGTTTCAAGCCTGGTGTTCAGAGAAGTAAATCTGCTTTTTTTTTTTTTTTTTTTTGCTTTTTTTTAAGAGAACCATGTACATAACTTCAATGTTCATTTCTTCTCTGTTGCAGCAAAGCATTTAAAAGTTGCATAGTTCTTTTTCATGTTTAATCCTATCTAAATTCTCTTCCACTTTGATTTACTTTAGCAAAATCAATTATGTGATAATACTGTGTGTGATTTTTTGCTGCTATAAAACCAATTTTACTATTCTTCAATCACTTCAATGCTTTCCAAAATGTATTGCTGTACTAAATGAATTAAAGCTTTCTCCTTCTCTCTGTCCAGTCTCTGTCCACGTCAGGTACACATGCACTATTCTCAAGTTACTTCCCTCATTAGTCTGCCACAAGGAAAACCAGCCTCAAAACAGTCACAGGTTAACGGAATAACAATCAAGTGCTGAAAAGAGGTTTTCATGTTTATGCACAGCACTTAAGGGTGCATACCTTCAGGTTCATAGTACTAGAGAAAACTACAACACTCCACAAATGTCTTCGAAGGATATTCTGGAAGAATTCAGTTTGGAGAAAGCACCAGGAAGTCAGTCTCTATGTGCATAACTACACAGTATGTTAACTACAATTGCAGCATCTATGTATATAGTTATATTAATAAAGAGCTATTTTAGTTTTTTAAAACATGGTGTTATTATGCAGCACATGGTACTTGAAACACAGTGCCAGAAAAAAAGGAAATACAATGAAAGAAAAAATGAAGCAACACTTAAAAAGAGCAAATAGGCAGCATGGAGGGACTCAGACTCCCAGGAATAAACATAAGAAATGCCATAATGGGACAGACCAGTGGTTCATCTAGCCCAGTATTCTGTCTGACAATGGCAAGTAGTTACTCATTACCTGTCATACCCTCCTTGGCATTAACCATCATTGGTTTAGGATGACTGTCCTGTTTAATAGCTCTCAATTGAGCTGTTCATGACTTGATGTAATCTTTCTTTTTAACCTGGCTTTACTATCCGTCTCTGCACTCTTCTGTGGCAATGAGTTCTACAAGTTAACTATGAGCTGTGTAAAAAGTATTTCTTGTTTGTTTTAAATCTGCCTCCTGATAATTTTAGTAGGTGCCCCCCTAGGCCTTGTATTGGTGAATCAGAGTTGGGACTTGGTGAATAACAGTTCCCTATTCAATTTATTCATAACCTTTATGATTTTATAGACCTCTATTCTATTGTCCCACAGCTGTCTTCTTTTCTAACTGAGGAGTCCTAGCCTTTTCACTTCCTGTAGCTCTGGCATCTGCTCCATCATCTTTGTTTCTCTTCTCTATACCTTTTTCAAAATCCACAACATCCTATTATTCTTCATTATATAATTTTATTCTACTAGTTTTCCATGGATAGAAGTGAGACTCATTGGTCTATAGCTCCCAAGTCTACCTCTGGAGTCCTTTTTGAAAATGGATATAATGTTGGCAAGCCACTAGTCCTCTATCTCAGAGGCCATTTGTAACAAACGCTACATTTTTGGACCAAAATCCTTGAACAAGCATAGTAGCAGCAAAAGCAAGAATTCCATTTGTATATAGAACTGACCCTGGGGATAAAAATGAGAAAGCTTCTTTTCTTTTCCATTATCTTACTGGGAAAAAAGGTTGCTACATGAATAAGGGGCTCTTGCCAAGTTTAATGCCTGTAATAATGCAGACGCTCACAAAAGCATTTGAACAGTGTTGTGACTGCACTCTGCATGAGACTGTAGAGATATTTAGGGTTTCTATTCAAAACACATAAGAAGTGGGAATAAATTCCTACATTACAGACCTGAGGACCATGGCATCCATATATGACTTTAGAGACTTTAAAGATTCTTTATTTTTATGGGTATGTGGCTACTCTAATGATGTAAATACCATGTGCAAATGTGGAGAAAACTTTTAGGCTATAGAACATCTACTGGCCTGCCCATGTATATGAGAGCCATGCACCAATGAGGACCTCATCAAGGTAATAGTACGTGCCCATTTTTTTACTCAAATTTGAATCTGGTAATAAGACATGAGGAGGAGCAGGAGGGGAAGGGGAAGGGGAAGGGTGAGGAGAGGCATGAGGGGAAAGAGAGGGATGAGGAAGAGGAGGAATAGAAGTGTCCATGTACTGTTCCAGAAACTGTGTACACTTATGAAAATCCTGTAAACCCTTGAACAAGTTTCCCAGTCACAAAACAACCATCAGAGGAACAACATCAACACCTTACAACATTCCAGCCTCAGATTTGATAAAACTGAAAGCAGCAACCAACCCAAAAATATTATCAATCTCTCCACACACACGCTTACCAAAACTGAAAAATCTGTTCTTTCTAAAGGCCTAAATTTCTGTCCAGAAAAATACCCTACTAAAATACTTCAATGTGGAGAACTAGAAGAATTCTTCCAACGCCTCCGCCTCAAGGAATATTTCCACGATGAAACTGAATCCAGTCCCAACAACAACTCATCCTCTGACAACATTCAGGAAAAGATCAACCCCAAAAAGCCCAAAAAACCCATCAGATTGGACACCTCACAGTGGACGAAACCCTAACCTTGACTGCTACATTGACAGCTTCAGGGAAAGAAAGAACAATGAAATGATCAGCAACACACGCCACCATAACAACCTCTTTCTACCAGAGAAAAAGGCCATAGAATCTCTAAGATCTAACCACCAAATAGTAATAAAAACAGCAGATAAAGAGGAGCCAGAGACATCCTAAACTGTGAAGACTACATAAAGAAAGCCAACAGACAGCTCTCTGACACTACCTACTACAAAGAACTACAAGAAGATCCTACTCCCCATTTCACCAAGAAACTCAACAATACCATCAAATCATTTCCATCAGGACTACAAGAAAAACTACAGACCTTGATCCCCCTGCTACCTAACCTGGGGACTTTTTACATGCTCCCTAAAATCCACAAACAAAGGAACCCTGGCAGACCTATCATATCCAACCATGGGACCCTGACTGAGGAAATATCAGGTTTTGTTGAATCAATCCTAAAACCACTCGTCACCCACAGAGCAAGTTTCGTCCAAGACACTACAGACTTTCTATGGAAACTTAAAAACATAGACCACCTTCCTGGCAACACCCCCCTAGCCACCATGGACATCACCAGGATGACATCCAAGCCTGCCTTACATTTCTACAGGAACAAGATTAAAACTCAGACTACAGACCCAAAGATACTACTGACCTTTTACACTTCATCCTCACACACAACAATTTCTCTTGTAATTACCAACACTTCCTCCAGATGATGGGAACAGCTATAGGCACCGAAATGGCCCCACAGTATGCCAAACATTTTATGAGCCACCTGGAAGAAGACTTCCTCAAGAACTGCACCATCAAACCCTTGCTATACTTAAGATATATCGATGAAATCTTCATCATTTGGACTGAAAACCTACAATCTTTGAATGAGTTCCATCAGAAATTCAACAATCACCATCCCTCCATCCAACTTTCTCTAGAATACTCCAGCACCAACATGTCCTTTTTAGACATGATGATCAGTGTCCAGAACGATAAAATATAGACCACATTATACAAGAAACTCACAGACCAACATACATATCTGCACAGAACCAGCAATCACCCTAAACACACCAAAAAACCGGTGATATACAGCCAAGCCCTCAGAAACCACCTAATTTGCATTGAAGAGAATACCTGGGATTGCCACCTCACCAATCTTAAAAAGGCTTTCACCCAACAAGGACACTCCTCCAGAGAAATAGATCGCATGTTTGAAAGAGCCACCTGGATACCACGTGAAGAACTGCTCCAGTACAGAAGGAAACCCCCCACAAATTGCATATAGCTGGTTATGACATATCACCCCTCCCCCAAACCCATAAGGAAAATCCTCAAACAACTGCAACCCATACTAGAAAGAAACACTATTCTTAAAGAGATCTTCCCAGATCCACCCATCCTAGCCTTCAAACAACCACTGAACCTTGCTAACCTCATCACCAGAAGCAAACTTCCTCAGGCCCAGATCACACCAAATGGATCCAGACCATGCCATGACAAGAAATGAAAAACCTGCCAACACATCTCCACCATCCTCACAATTACTACACCCCACAACAGAGCCATCAGCATTCCTGGATCTTACAAATGCACCTCCAGAAATGTAATATATCTCATCGAATGCACCAAATGCCCTGATGGAATATACGTAGGAGAGACCAGACAACAACTGCACACCAGAATGAATGCACACCGGAAATCTATCAAAGACAGGAATACCCAATTACCGGTGGGGGCACATTTCTCACAGGAGGGCCACTCTCTCTCCAATCTCTCAGTTCTGATCCTCAAAGGAAACTTACAAAACACTTCCCAGAGATGAGGCTATGAACTCCAATTCATCAACCTCCTGGATACTAAAAATGATGGACTAAATATAGACATTAGATTTATGACACATTATAACCTGCCTAACATCTGACTCCCCAAGTATCTCTCCACTATTCATCCCCCTTCTCTTTTCCCCCCTTGCCCCCAGCCTGTCTCTTACCCATTGACTCCTCAATCTACATTTTCACTGACTACCTGTCTTGCATATATAACAGGCCAGCCCCTGGCTTCTTTACTTTTCATTCCATCCAGGAAGAGCACACACCAACTGCTGAAACTTCCTTAGCCTAACGAAGGGTTTTTGAGCCCAAAAGCTTGCTTAATAATTGTTTTCCAACTATTTTTGTCTACATATTCATGCTTAAAAATTGCAGTGGGTCACTTTATTGAAAGCTCATTAGACAAACTTTAGATAGTGCCCCTGCCACCATTTGAAGCAGGGGGATGCTGATACACAAGATGCTCTGGGCACTTTAATTAGAGCGGGTCTCACAGATACTCTAATTAAAGCATCCCCTCCCCCGACTCATATATAAATGCCCTTAGTGTCAATTCAGACAGCACTGAAAGAATCAATTGACTTCATGGCTCATTATCATTTCCCTTATTCCTGCTAATCTCTCTCTACTCCACAGATGTTAATAACACTATATTTTTTAATGGTTATGATGTCCTGCTATCCTGCACTTTTGTCTGTTAGCCATTCCTAGTAATGCCTCTCTATTTCACAGGTCTGAAGACTGTTCTTAGCTAAAGACCTTAACTTAGGTGTGGTAATACTAACTCAGGTGTAGAAATGACTGATTGAATTATTGGATGCACTTGAGACATGCTCAAGAAGGCTAGATTTTTGTTTTATTAATCTGAATAGTGGACAAAAATTTAACTATAATGCCTACAGAACTAATGACACAATAACTTTCGACTATTTTTTTCCTAGTTTGTTGTGTTTAACTTTATATATAATCTAGCAAAGCAGTACATGTTCCAATAATTATATTTGTTTTTGCTTTGATCTTAAACTGAATAATATAGTGCTAGCCCCCTAGCATAATGAAAAAGCTTCTAGTTTCTCTTTAGCTAGAGGAAAAAAAAAAGGGTTCTATTATATGTGACATGTGCCACACCATCTGCACCCCCCTTATCAAAATCCTAATGAGGACAGCAGAAGTCTTAGAGGGAAATTGTAAGGTAGCTGAGCTCTAAGAGGAAGTTTAGTTTGATATTCATGCAGCAATATTGATTCAAATGTTGTATTCTTTTACATTCTGGTAATCCTAGAAGTGAGTAGTTATTCCACATACAGATCCTGGCTTAAGTTAAAGCAGTAATTCTATTATTCTGAGTATTTAAGACTGAAAAAGCATGCTTTACAGTTGCTGAGGTATTTTCCGTTTTGTAAATCAATGGCATCTACCTGCTAATAATTTTTCCTTTTGTAAACAAATGGTATCTCTGAAGAATACTGTGATCTTAAGATCAGGAATATAAATGCTGGGTTAAGTCACTTGTGAGCAATTAGTGTACAAGTACACATACATAAATATTAGGGCTGTGCGAAGCTTCAGATGCTGATTTGATTGCAGGAGATTTGGAGGCCGAATCTCCAAATCCATATCAAATCAGGGGACCAATTAAAAGGTCTGAATCAATTCAAAGCTCCCCATATTGGAGAGCTTCAACGATTTGGGCAGTCCCTGCCTGCCAGCTGCACCTGGACTCCATGGTGGTAAGTAGGGGGCAGGGGAGTGGAGGCTGGAGGAGGGGGGTGGGGACCATGGGGGGACCCCTGCCAGGCCCCATCCCCTGCCTGCTCCCCCAGCCCCCATGGCTGCCCTGCCCAACCACAGTTCCTGGTTGTTTAAGAAAAAGCCCCCACTCACTGGCTGCTGCCAGGTGGGGGGGAATGATCCCTGCTGCTCCCCACTGCCCCATGCTGCATGGGGGGCTCTGCCATGAGACCCCCAACCTCTTCTTGCTCTCCCAGCCCCCTTCATGGCTGCTCCACCCACCCCAGCTCCCAGCCCTTTAAAAAAACCAACCAAAAAACCCATGCTCACTGGCTACTGCAGCAGCCTTGGGGCTTCTGGGGGCTCATGACAGAGGTCTCCAAGCAGCATGGTGCAGTGGGGGGCAGCAGGGATCATCCCCCACCTGGCAGCAGTCGGTGAGTCAGGGCATTTTTTTTTTCTTAAAGGGCTGGGGGCTGGGGTGGGTGGGACAGCCATGGGGGGGCTGGGAGAGCAGGCGGGAGTTAGGGGGCTCATGGCAGAACCCCCCACATAGCGAGGGGCAATGGGAGGCAGCAGGGATTGGCCCCCCTGCTTAGCAGTACCCAGTGAGTCAGGACTTTTTTTTTCCAAAAAGCCGGGAGGAGAGTGGGTGGGGGATGGGGCCTGTGTGATTCAGAGATTCAGCAGCAGCTGGATTTCCAAATCAGATTTGGCTGAATTGATTTGGGATGGTGATTCGAGTCACCAGATCCAACCACTGTCCCCCGAATCTGCCGAATCCAAAGTGAATACTAGCTGCTTCGCACAGGCCTCATAAATATTATATATGCTGTTGTATGCAAGGTATTAAGAAAAGAATATCAATCTGGTCAAAAACAGCAACATTTTTTACATCTGCCTGTGTTAAAGAATAGGTACCGGATTCTGTTCCATCTATGAGATGTCTAAGCGAACTTAAGCACCTAAGAACAGTTCTTTTTCACCTAACTCAGGTCCTTAAAAATCCATTAATGCATTTATTTTTGCAACACACTGTCATCCAGTAGTGAAACTTGGTGGGGTTAGGGAGGGTGGCAAGCAGAGCACCAACTTTACACATTGATTCATCAGGGATTGCAGAATGACAGCCACAGGGAGCCTACACAACCACTGCAGGTGATAGTAATCCAAGCCACAACTGCATCAGCCACCAACAGAAGGTGGTACGGGATTGCTCCCCTGCCCCCAGCCTTCTGCCACTCAGGACACCAAAATTTTAAGTTATGCCTCTGCTGTCATCTTTCCCTTAAAGATGGTTTACAAAAAAGACAGTGAGGAAGAGAAAGACCCACCCACCTTTTGTAGTAACTGTTTTTCAGGGACTGAAACAGAGTAAAATAGAATTGCACATAGTCACTTTAAGGCCCTTATGTGTCTGATAGGTAAAAAAGAATCTGGTCCAAGGTGTTCATTTTAAAAGAATTTTAATGAATGATTCTAAGAATAACTTAGATAATAACACCTGATGTATGGATATGTCAGAAAGATGAACTATTTTCTTTTAGTGGTTCATTAGACATGTAGAATATTGGATATTCCAGAAATATTCCAATGAACATTTTAGATTCATTCCTATTTTACATAATCTGCAGAATACATGAACTTTCATATTTTCCCTGCAGTGTCTCTATCATTTTGGAGTTCATCATATGAATAGCTTCACATGCAGTTTCATAGGCACTTTGAAAGTTATGCTCTCATATTCCCTTTCTGGCTTCCTAAGCTTGTTCACTTTTGTCAGCTTCTATGACAGCCACCCAGTTAATTTATACATAGTGGGGAGGTCTACACAAGATGCTTAATGCACAGTAGAAGTAGTCTAAAAACTGTATTAGACTACAGTAGAAGTAGTCTACTGTTCATGAAATGTCACAAAAAGACTGCACCTTTGCTACTGCACAGTAGTGCTGGCTACTATATATTTATGGAGTACCTCATATTAGAGGTACTAAACTTAATGTGCAGTAACAAAGGCACATTAATGCAAGTGTAGATGCACCCAGTGTGACTTAAAAAGATGACCTAAGACACCTGGCCTCATTGTTTGTGCTTTGGGAACTACTGAATGGAGCTTCTGTAGTTGGCAAGGAAGAACAATTAAGGACCAGAAGCTTTAAGAGTTAAATTCAGTGTTATATAGTGAGCACCAAGCTCTGTTGAAAACATAGGCGACTGGTAGGGGTGTACAAGGGACACATACCCCCCCAACAGGCTGTCCCCTGCCACCGACACTGTCGGTGGCTTCTGTAGGTGTGCCCCCAAACCCAGATTCAGGAGGCACCAGTCGTCCATGGTTAAAATATTCACAAGCTTTTGTTGTTATTTTTAGAATATTTTTGTGCGCCAGTGAAATGCTATGTTTGTAGAAATAATTTTCAGTCTAGGTTACCAAAGTCCCCTGTTTCACAGATGCAGTCATCTGTGTATTAGTGCTAGGATTTCTGATGGAGCCTGAGGAAGTTAGGAACCCAATACAGTTCAGCCAGTTAGCTCACATAGACACAAAGATGAGCCTATGGTTGAAATAATCTTCCATTTGTTTATGCTGTAGGCATAAAATGGAAGGCTGGATTTTGAAACATTGCCTTTATATGTCTCTTAATGGGATTTCTTCTATAAAGTTATAAAAGGAATTATTAAAATAGCCTGCATTAAGATAGGCTGTTGTTTCCATAAATAAAGGGGGGAAAAGTATATTTTGTTCTTTTATGCTTGAAGGACTTTGATTTTAGATTAGAAAAGCAACAGGAAAGAACCAAAACAAAGTGCCTGTGAGAGTGTTTGTGAGTGTATATACCAAGTGTCATCAACTCTATTTCATTAGGTGACTAGCAGTGTCTCCGGAAAGTCTGTCTTTGGTCCCTGGAGTATTTTGTGTCTGGTAGAAATTAGAGCAATCTCAACCTGCACTAACTTAGCAGATGGAAAATAGAGTTAATGGAAAGATGAACTTTAACAGTATCTTTGACCTGTGCTAAATAGAGACTGGCATGCTGAGAGTAGTGCCCTGTATAAAACTTGGGAGATGTGAATATAAATTCCAAGAGACACCAGGAATTGACTTTATGTGCATATGGCTGATATGCCAAATACAATTACTGCATGTCTGTTTTATGACTAAAGGGCCAGTTTAGCTTTAGAAACATGGAGTCCTCTCATGTTGTTATCTTCTGTGAAATATTAGAAGTATGGTGGCAGCAGTCTCTCTAGTGGGAGACTCAGCAAGAAAGAGAATAAAATTAACAAATAAATAAAGCAGCCCTTGGAAATAGAGCAAAGAGGCATCACAGAGGAATTCAGACCACCAGAAATCATAGATCCTGTACAGTGCACTTTCAACAAGAATAAAAACAGTGGCAGCAAGAAATGAGTCTCTATACATAACTGACCCTTGGGGATAAAGATGAGAAAATGAAAGGAAGCCTTTGTTTTAAATCATTTGGGGAAAAGGATGAGAAGCTAGAGTTGCCAGGATTAATGTCCAAAACACTGAAACAACTTAAGAAAGCATTTGAAAAATATGATGATGCCAGGCAGAATGAGACTACAAGGATATTGTCTTCTGTTTGAACCCCAGAAACAGAAAGACGAATAGACACACTATAGAGTTGGGAATTCTGCCATCCTTCTGTAACACTAGAGGCATAAAAGATTCCTTCATTAGAGTCAGGAGAGTATGTACGGCATGATTCCAGATTACAAGAAAGGTTATAGAGACCAAAGACAGTTACATTGTTTTAAAATGGATCAAAATTATTACAGTCGCTAGATGTTGAATAAGTATCCAGGTCAGGCTAAAGGACCCCAGGAAGCTGGACAGAAACAGACCATCTCAAAGAGCAAGCCAGCTTCAGTCATCAGCTGGCTTAACATAGGAGAGTTAGAACAAATGAGGTAACCATTGTAGGGTGCCTGTACATGAGCCAGGAGGCTGCTCTGACACACTGTATTTACAGCGCATCAGAGCCAACTCAATTAATTGAGTCTACTGGAGCATGGTAATTACCACACTCCAGCCAGCCTCCATGTCTCATGCATCAGCATCCCCACACATCAAAATGGAGGTGGGGGTGCTTTAACTAAAGCTCGTTCAACAAGCTTTAGATAAAGCACCCCTGCTGCCATTTTGAAGTGCAGGGACACTGATACACAAGATGCTCCAGAAGCTTTACTTACAGCAGCTCTCAACACCACTCTAATTTAAGCACCCCTCCCAGGGGCCCAGAGCACATGTAAAAATATCCCATAAGATCAGTACAGTCGTACCCAATAGAATAAAAGTAGAAACATGGTGGATGTAAGTTTCCCAGCCACAACAATAATAAAAACAAGTGGGAAATCACTTTGAAGATAAAACAGGCTATGACAAGGGTTCTCAACCTGTGGGTTGCGACCCCCCAGGGGGTCATGAGCAACTTAAAAGGAGGCCATAAACTTCCCAGGCGGTATGTGCGGCAGTGCAGGGGAGCAGTGCACAGCAGCAGCATGGAGTGGTGGTTGGTGGTGGTGGCTGCCACACGCGAGATCCCCGTCCCCCGCCACTACCATCCAGCACTCAGGGTCGTGGCATCACAACATTTGAAAACTCCTGGGCTGTGAGATTTAACAGACCACAATGGGTAGCAGAAAATGGCCATGTTCCCATTGCAGGCAACATACTAGGAAGGCCTTGGCCCAGCGAGTCAGAAAATTCCTACACAACAGAAATTGTTAAAGGTAGAAATCTAACAATCTTCTTGGAATTTGTTGGGAAGAACACATTTGTAGAGACACAAGGAAGACATCCCGGTGCACATGGCTAGAATGCTAGTAAATAGTTCCCTGAATAAAGAACTAGTAGAGATTTAGAAACCTGGGGACCAATCATTTTATTACGCAGCACATGAAACAATGGCAAGCTGAAAAACAATGAATTCCTCTGGTTGACAAATGTAAACCTTGATGCTCATATCTTTGCTCATTTTGGGCTCATTTCTAGCCCTGTTAAAATCATTATAATAGCATGGAGAGGCTTTAAAGATTTTTTTTTAAACAAAATAATTGTTTTTGTGAGCCGAGTAGAAAGTCAGTAGTGAAAAAGGCTTATAAAATAAATATTGACATCTTCAGTTTCTTCAGCATCTGCAATAAGTGACATAAGGATAGGTTGACTTCTCTCTGCTTTTAATTAGGGGAAAATGCTGATAATCAGGGGTTCTCAGAAATAATTATTAGCATTTTAAAATACTGATTGACTGGGAAATTAATTTAAGTATATATATTTATAGATCAATAATTTGACTGCTAGTTTTTTCTCTGCCTCGAAGGTGATGAGCCTTATTTCTTATTATTCAACTATAATTCTGTTTCTACCAACATTGCTTCTTATTGAAATATTCCTTTTCATAGTGTTGACAGTATCTAAGTACAAGATAGAGACTGAGCCAATGTGAATGGGAAGATTGTGGGGGGAGGGGGTGAAATTCTTATAGAAATTAATCATTAACATTTACTTTGGTTGCCAAAGGAGACGACTGACATCAATTTTTTTTTCCTTACGAGAAAGATCACCCTTTGGTTACTAGAGCTATAAGAAGAGATTATATCATTAGAAGGCAAGTCTCAGGGTAATGTCTGTGATTCCTTCACACTTAAATGGGTTTCTTGGAGTAATGCTACTGGCTTTCTTGAGATATGATATAATCTTTTGCTGTTTAATTGGGTGCCTGAACTTCTTGGAACACTCAGGGTGGAATATTCAGCTGTAGTTTATCTATATGCTCGTATCTTCATATTTGGTATGTTGCACTGAGTTCCCCTATACACAGGAAAAACAAGATTTGTTTCTTTGCTTGCTTTTGGCCTTTCTTTTAAATCAAGACTTTTTACAGATTCGTCATTACAACTATTTGTTTCCTTTACTGCAGTTATTTTGCAATTTTTCCTATCATTACAGAATCTAAAACCACCACCATACAAAGATAGGTCTCCAAGATACTCTATTCTAAAGTGAGAGAGAGAGCAAATGAGAGAGAGAGAGATTTAATTGTGCTCAGCACCAGGAAGTCTCTTTGAGGCTGAGACATTATGATTCCCAGCATTCATTATGATTGTTTTTCTTCTTTGTAAGCTGCTGCAGCTTTAAAAAAAAAAAAAAAAGATTTATAGGAAATCATTCTTAAAATAGAGCTGGGTAATGTCACCTGAAAGTTACAAAATGTGTCCTAATGTAAGTATATGAATAATCTAAGACACGGAAGGCTCAGATTTTCCTGCTGTTTGATTCCTATTTAATTCTACCATTTTCTTATTGTTTTATTCCTATTTTATCCCCAAAGTCAGTGTTTTTGTTTTCTATTTATTCATCTACTATACAACAAGTTGAATCTTAGCCATATATGTATTAAGCAATGATTCATTGTTAGCATTAGTCAAGACCAAAAAGCATAAATACATAATGTTGACCTTCGCCTACTCTCATTTTAAATATACATTTTTAAAATAATAGCTTTTTCAAAAGCACACTAGCTTTAGACACAGAAGGAATCCTATTATCACTTGGCCAAACAAATGAAAGATTACATTTTAAGTAACACATTTACTCTAACAGATTTGTAGTAAAAGTTCTCATTTACCTGATCAGGATCAGTGGCATGTTTCTCTTCTCGCATAAGCCAGTGTAAACTAGGACTACTTCAGTGTATTACTATCCTGATATAAAAATGTTGTAAAGTGAAAGGACAGCTTCTGGTATTTTGATTTTGAATGCTTGGGCACTTGAGGACCATGGTGAGGAATGTGGTACAAATCTCTCAGTGGAAGGATTAGATTAGAGTACAAGAATTGCACAGTCAGACAGTTACACTGCTACTTTTCATGTATGAATGTAACATGCACTGAAGCAAAAAGCAAGATAGAGAAGGATAAGCAGACACAAATACTGAAGGGAGATAGAGAAAGAGGCATAGCTATGTCATTTCTAGATGGCTAAGATTGCCGTAAATTCATTTTTAGTTGCCTTAAATATTTAACATAGGCTAATTACCGATATTAAAAAAGCCCGAGGCAGAATCAATCTAAATTACAGTTTTCTGTAAGTGGAGTGGCCCAGGTTAGAATGGTACCAAAGAGTATACATGTATGATCTTTGTTGGGGGCTGCCTGCCCTGGCTGAGGCCTGCAGTTTTGGGGTGCTTCTGCATGCCTCCCAACAGGCCCCATGGACTCCCTGGGCTGCTAGAGACCGCCATGGGCAGCTGAACACCTATGCCACCTAATTGGCCACCAGGCACGGGGAAGCACAACTCCCCCCCCTCCCCTCCCCTAATACTCTGGACCCTGTAGCTGTGGGCCAAAACAGACTTGCAGCACTGCACTGGGTACCTGCCAACAGTAGTTGAGCTGTGGAGGTCACAGAGTTGCCTTTCTGTAGGCCCACTCCCAATGTTCTGCCATCCTAACCCACCAGAAGCAATTTGCCTGCACTGACTTCTGCTTGGGCGGAAGGGGGTCCATGGCACCTGTCTCAAGTCTCTGAGATGTGGCCTGGAAGAGCCAGGATCAGGCTCCATGGTGCTGTGCCAGAGCATGGGGGTTCCTTGCTAGGTGCGTGGGAGCCAGGGCCAGGATCCATGGGGTTGTGTCTGAGCGCAGGGGTTCTCCTGGGCTCGGTGTAAGGTGTGCGTGTACATCATATGGTGTTCCATGACAGGGTGTGGGAGCACAGCCTGAGGACATGGGTGCCCAAGTCCTGAGGTTTGTGTAAGGGACACATAACCCCCATCTGCTGCCTGTCCAGGAGCAGGAAGCAGGGTTGGGAAGATGGACTGTGCTGACTTAGCTCTGGGAGAGCTCAAAGGCAGAGCCCGCTGGGCACTTGACCAGAGCAGCTGTGTGTGGAATGAGTACTAGTGCACCTTCCTACAAGGGGAGTGTAACAGTTCACCTTCTCTGGCGCCATCTTTCTGGTTATCCGCACCTTGCATGGGGCGCCTTTGTGGTCTGCTTTGGAAATCTTCGGTCCCACCTTAATCTCTCCTGCCACGTCTTGATGGAAAATTTTGTTTATGTGAGCGGGAGACTGCTTATTTTTTTGGGTATGTTGGGGGTCTCTCCTGATATGGCCAGACCCCTGTTTTCTCTGGCTAGGCCTCCCCATCCAAACCCACTAAACAGGGTTTGACTCCGAGGCTCTAGCTTTTTTTCCTTCTAGTGCCTGGAGGCTCGTGGCCACCTTTCTGGAGCCCAGCACTCCCTGGCCCAGAGGCACGGCAGCCAGACCCACACCCAGAGGGCCGTGGGCTCAAAACCAGGACACAACCCCAAACCCGCCGCTGTTAGTCCAAACAAGAAAAAAACCAAAATACAACTGCTCCCTCTCTGCCCCCCACTCTCTGGGGCATCTCGCTCTCCCTTCTCTGGGGCCAGGGTCCCCACGCTACTGTGATTCCCCTATGAGGCCTCCTCCATCCCCATATAGCCTCACCCAAGCCACTGGTTTTAAACAGCAAACAAAATACAAGCCCTTGGGCTATAACATAAATCCTAGCCACCCGGCTATAACATTATGCCAGCCGCACCAGGGGTGCTCCATCCTTCCCCAATCTTGGGGCTGTACCTGCAGTCTGGCCTCTCCCCTCTGCTTACTCTGGGAGAGCTCCTTCCCCCTTGGCCACCTGCAACTTCCCTGTAGCAGGGTAGTAAGGTGCCTGCTACTTGTAGAGCAGAGATAAACACCCAGGTGTGGGTTGCTAGGGCAACTGGTTAATGAGGGGATTGGCCGCACCTGCACCTGGTCAGCTGGCCGGAGGAGGCGGAGCCCTAGTCCCATATAAACCCCAGGGCTGCCCTGGGGTTTATATGGGACTAGGGCCCCGCCTCCTCCGGCCAGCTGACCAGGTGCAGGTGCGGCCAATCCCCTCATTAACCAGTTGCCCTAGCAACCCACACCTGGGTGTTTATCTCTGCTCTACAAGTAGCAGGCACCTTACTACCCTGCTACAGGGAAGTTGCAGGTGGTCACAAAGGAGTCTGGGATGCTGGATGACAACAATCTAACTTGAATTAATAGGGAATCTGGTACAGAAGTACAATTCATTTGTCTAACCTAAATCGATTAGATCTGAGGTCACATTGAACCAGGTCTATTTAGACTGGGGCCTGCTGTTTTTAGAATGGTCTATGTGTACCAAACTTCTGTACGGTTATGGGTTTAGATCTATATCCAATCAGTCAAGGTGCCTATACATGAGCAGGGAAGGGAGGATGCATCAACATGCTGCAATTCCAGCACATCAGAGCAAACTCAGTTAATTGAATCTGCTGGAACATGGCAATTACCACACTCTAGTAGCCTCCCGTGTCTCATGTATCAGCATCCCTGTGCTTCAAAATGGCAATG
Organism: Alligator mississippiensis; assembly: GCF_030867095.1. NCBI lineage: Eukaryota > Metazoa > Chordata > Crocodylia > Alligatoridae > Alligator > Alligator mississippiensis. Next base: position 212,296,498 of record NC_081825.1, on the reverse strand, counting down.
GGGGCACTTTATCTAAAGCTTACCAAACGAGCTTTAAATAAAGTGCCCCCACCACAACTTTGAAACATTAGACTGATTTATGTGTAACGGACCCTATTGAACCTATTGAAGGGCAATAGGAGTTAGACTAAGGTCTTCAGATCAGATCCACAATGAAATACTCATTTTTTAGAAGTATGAGTATGTTTAATGGATGATCTTAAAGTAGGTTTGGTATGGTAATTAAGAAAGCAATACTGAGACCAATCAATATTTTTAACTAAATGACAATATGTAACTTGCTTTTGCAGCATTTAGCACAGGTTACTTACACTATTTAGTTGGCATAAAAGAAAATGTTCATTTTATCAAGGAATAGTTGAGTTTGTTTTTGCCTAAGATTATTACCCTCCCCCCAATTCTTTTTCGTTTTCTGACATTTTTGTATGTATGTGTATATTATATATATAAAATATACATATATATACAATTTACATATAAAATATACATATACAATTAGTTTTTAGACTAACAATAATATGTATTCACCTACATATGTTTATGAAGAGAGAGAGAGAAAACAATCTATATATTGCTTTTTGTTGTAGACTTTTATTCTTGCTACAATTGAGTAATAATATTATTCCTTTAATTTTTCCAGTGATTATAAGTCAAAGTTTGGAAAGGAGATTTGATGAAGGATAACATTTGGGCTAATTAACTTAAACAGGTATAATTCTACCATCTGGGAAAATTGTCAAGAAATCTCAGTCTCAAGCATTTTTCCTCTGTGCATGGCTAGTTATGTGGGACACCTCAAGTAGAATTATTTTATAACTACATGATTTACAGTAGCCTTGCTTAAAAATCTTCCCCATCTACACATCTTTTATAGGATAGTAACTAACAAAAATGAGTGTTTGCCTACAGTGACAACCGTTATTGAATGACTCAGTTGTCAGAGCCATGAAAGTGCATTTATTAGTATTTTTTATAGAAAAAATGTTTAATCAAATATTGAATTAAGTCCTAATTGTTCAGGTTGTCTGGGGAGGTCTCCTTTTTCTCTGCTTTCTATCCTACCCCTAAATCAAATCAGGTTTTTGTCTCTTCTTCTGGACACATTCCTTCAACTTCAGCTTCTCCTGTCTGACCTACATGATCTCCTAGTACTATTTCAGCTGATTGCTGTATTACTGTACTTAGTAATGGATTTCCCATAAACTTCCATTGAAATCTGATTAGCTGAGAAGAAAGATATCCAAGTGGGAATGCACTAGAAGTAACTGGCCTCATGATAAATGATTGTCAGTTTATTGAAGATCCCTGAAGTATATTAGAAAATATACTTGTTGGAGTCAGTCTTTCCCATTATGAAGATTATTTATTAAAAAGGCATTTCCCCACTTCTTTCCTTTGGGAATCTCTGAAGTCATAAGCATTAATTATGATATCATCTCATCTGAGGTGTCCATATCCACTTAAAATCTTAGATGCATTTGAGCAAAAGGAGGTGGCATTTTTGCCCTAAAGAGAACCCCCCCCCCCACCATCAGAAGTTATTAATAAAAGTTTTTCTCCATTAAAAGAATGCAGTGTTTAGCTTTTAAATATATTTTTGTCTTGTACCAACTTTAACTGGACCCAAAGCTCCCAGTTATTTTTTACTCAAAATACGCATGGGCAAAATTCCCACTGATTTTCAGTGAGAGTTGTAGCTGATTAAAAACTCATTACGAAATTATCAGTCATTATTGCAGTGGTACAAGACAACATTATTGACTTTTGAGTGCACCAGAGTTGCTGGTACATTTTTCATTTAAGCAACAAAAAGTGCCATTTTCATGTCGTCAAAGGTGAAAAATATTGAAAAAAATTGTGTCTATTTCAATTCAATTTCATTTAGGAAGAAAATAAAATGTGTGTTTTGAAAATGTTAAAACATACTATTTCAACTTTTTTGGAATTGAACATATGATTTCAAAATTATATATATATATATATATATATATATATATATATATATATACATACACACACACACACACACACACATACATACATATATATACACACACGGATATACACACACACACACACACACACATATATATATTAAAAGAAGGTTAAAATCAGACTAAATGTTTAATCAACCCAAACATTTTTTCCTCGGGATATTGTGTTGAAGATTGTCATGAGGTAAACATGCAGCATAGCTCCATCCCAAGAAACCATGCCAATCTATCAAAGTAAAGAATTTGGCTCATTTCAATACATGTTCTTTGTTCTTGGGATTTTTTTAAAATGTGCACTATTCTTATTTTAAGTGTGCAGTTTTTTGGGGAGAGGGTTAAGGGTAGAATTCAGCAGAGTGTTCAAATGAGTTGTAACTTTTTTTCAGCACACTGTCAGCCTATCAATTACAGCAAACCAGACCTCCCCAGACCACTTATTACCATATTTATTTGATTTTAAGATGGGGGGAGCTTGTCTTAGAATTGAATAAGGGTGTTGGGGTGCCAGGCACCTGATGTGGCTTGGGTTCCAACCCCTACCCAGGGTCAGGACTGTAGCCGCAACTGCTGCCTACCCTCCCACCTGCCGCTTCTGCATACCACCATTTCCCTACTGCACTCCCTTCCCCCATCTCCTCCCCCTTCACACAGCCTCTGCTCCCCAACCTGCTTCTCTCCCTCCCCCACCTTACCCTTGCTCCACACTGGCAAGCTCCATCCCTGCTGCAGCCTGGGGCCTAAGCATGGCCCCAGTGCAGCCCTATAGCATCAGCATACATCCTGCACAGCTGTTACAGATCTGGGCTGGGGTTGTGCTCTGTGTCCCAGGCTGAAGCATGGACATAGCCTGCTGGCACAGAGCAAAGGTAAGCGGAAGCAAAGCAAAGGGCAGAGGGGTGAGCAGAGGCTGGGGAGTAGAGGAGCAGGAGGGGGAACAGAGGTGGAGAGGGAGAGGGGATCCAAGTCTGCAGGGTGTGGAGCAAGCACGGAGCAGAGGTGGCAGGGTGCAGGCGCAAGTAGGGGGAAAGCTACTTGGCCTCCCCATACCACCTGCTCCCCTCATTGCCTGCCCCTGAAGCAATGGGGGCATAAATTAAAGACGACTCTCCAATAATTAGATTCTCTAAATGGAAAATTATTTAAAAAATACATTTTACTTGTATAGAATCTAATTATTTGGGGGGGGGGGGTCATCTTAAATTCTGGGTCATCTTAGATTCAAATAAATTGGCAGTACTTATGCTACCTGATTTTGACCCAAAAATGACTTTGATGACATTTCTGTATTTTCAGAATCCACAGAAATGGAGCCACTGAATAATGTCAAGCACTTTGGAAATGTTTGACTTTGCTACAGATAGGAGTCTGCTGGGATTAAAATGTTCTTAGCGCTGGGCCTGACCTGTTTGAAATTTTCAACTTAATACTATAGTATATAAAATCCAGGTAAAGTAATTGGTGTCTGTATTTTAAAGAAAGAGTGTAATCACTGCAGTACCAAGACTAGCTGTCACTAGTACTTTCTTTGCTATATTTCACAGTGTCCTGTATTATAATACTAATAATCCTGGTCCTGTAAAGGGCACATAGTTTATATATGACTTCAGTCCCAAATTGAATAATTCTGTTAGTTAATTGGAACCCCACATTGTCACATGGGGAACTGTAAAAATCAACAGTAAATGATCCATTTTATCTGTAATTCTGAACATACCAGTCAGGATTAAACCATAATCATGACTTTTTATTCATTCAGTATATTTCTTAACATACTTCAAAGGATCTTGAATAAACTGACTATCGCTTGACTGCAAAAGGATTTATCACAGGTTCAGTTACTTGTAAAGCGTTCCCACTTGGATTGCTTTCTGCAGAGCTAATCGGATCTCAAGGGAAGTTTAGGGGAACTTCCGGCTACTAAAATGACAGATGTACACATCTCTGCCTTTCCTTTCCATCTGATCTGTATTGTCTCTGTCTTTGCTTTTCTTCCTGACCTCTCCTTTTAGCTTGATCTGACTTTATGATTATTTATTTGCATCAGTATTTCCTGTGTTTTCCCACCTTGACTTTTACTGTTTTGTTTGCTTCAACAGGAATTGTATTAAGAAATTGAGGGGTATCATACTACTGTCAGACAAGTATGCGGATAGTCTTTGCTGACACACAAATGGAAAGGTTTCCCTAGCATGCTAATACGTTGTTTACAAGGCCTAGGAGAAAGCAGAAATCTATTTGTGTAATGGGAAATGCACTATACATAGGGAAGCGGTAGTGCAGAATGGCAATGTATAGTAACTCAGAACTGAAATACGGAAGCAGCTCTGAGAAGCTGAAGGGAGCTACCTCTGGAGAAAGTGTGAAGATGCTTGCTCTATTTACTGAAATGCCAAACATGGACGAAGAGGAACACTCTTCCCTCTTTGGGAGACATCATATCAGTCTTGTTGCACAATCTCTAGAGTCAGAGCATTTGCATTACAGATGTACCAGATTTCAGGCACACAGGCAGTGCTGTCTTAAGGTATAGGCCTATGGAACCCGGGCCCTGGCCCATCTAAGCATCAGGGACACAAAATGAAGTGACCCATAGTATGATTCACATTCAAATTATGCAGAAAGTGTCTGCATGCTTGTTTGAGCACAGTCACTGCAGTATCTTCCAGGGGGTTAAATGCATGGAAGACCCAAGGATTTTGAAGGCCCTGAAGATGGCTCTTCACATGGGGAGTGCACACCTCAGGTGGTAAGTTGAAAATGCCATCAGACTTACCATAGGGACATGTGATATCAGACAGGGACAGAAGGAACTGCAGCAACGCACACAGCACTCCTGCATGGTTCTTTTACCTTTCTTTGGGTTCAGTGAGCACCCAGGCCCTGACCATGGGACATTCTTCCAGTTATCATTTTCAAACACATGCTAGAGAGCATAAAATGCCTTTCACCTCAAGCTAAGGGGACAATGCTGAGACAAATCCTTAGAGCTATTTAAGCAACTTGTCTCCGCATAGCACCTCTGAGCACGGAAGGGAAGAGTCTCATAGAAGATGAGACTGAGCAGCTCAGCCAGTTGTGTTATCAGAGGCCCTTCAAGATACTCTGATCAAATACAAGCTGATTAGTGTCCAAACACCACTGAAGGTGAGTTATATCAACCATAAAAAGAGTTTTATACTATGACATAGACATCTGCTTGGCACAGAGGCAAAGATGCAGAGTTAGCAACCATTTCCTCCACAGATCCCTGCCTGCCCACATTCTCATCTTCTCCACTCTTTCTAGCTCACTGGCCACTTCCTAGTTTCACATGCCAGGGTCTGCACAAATATAGATAGGCTGCAATGCAAAACACTCACAGGACCAGTCATGGGCAATGCAGCAGAGAGACACTTTGTAGCCTATAGCCCCAGACACTCAGTGGTGAGAAAGATTTGAGGAGCCTGCACATCCTAAAGTGGATAAGTGGTGGGAGGGGGTCTGGGAAAAGGAAAGGATAAAACATGCTGATAGGTCTGCTCAGAAATCCAGCAGTGTTTAAAGAAAGACTTGCTGTAGAGGCTACTCCCACAGGTTATGAAAAAGAGAATCGCATGCCGGCAACACAGTACACACACACAAAAGGAAAAAAGCTCTAGCAAGCATCCTCTTTCCCTTCCTCCAACCTAGTGCAAATGCCCAGCAACAGCTCTGGACCTAGGGGCAGACACAAGTTGCTAGGCAACCAGTGAGTACTCATGATGAGCTATGGCTGGCAAGCCAGTGGCTAACATCTAACTCTCTTTCATACACACTTACTCATGGCCTACCTCGTCACAGTGCTCACATGTGGAGAGGCAAAGTGATTTACCCTATGATTCAGAATCACTGTCAGAGCTGGTAATAAAACTCATCAGTTCCCAACTCCCGGTAGTGAAATGAAATTACAAGGCTACAAGTCAGCATACAAAGATCTAGTAGGAACCAAAATGGATCCATTTAGCATCCCCTTCTCTGAGAGGTTTTAGAGAAAAATCAAAAACCTCTTACTGAACATGAAGAACCAATCCCTGTGAAGCAATGCTTCAGAACAAAGCATTACTTAACCTCCACAAACCAACTTTTCCAGGCATGACATCTTGCTGCCTATTTGTATGAACAAAATCGACACACGGAGCACCATAGCTTGAAAGCGACGCATGCTAAAACCTCTCTGAGCAGTGTTAGTGTTTGGTGCTAAAATGGACTTTAAAGCGGAGGAAAATCCCAGGTTGTGCAAACACAAATGCAGTTGCATCAGCATAAATGTGAAATTTCACTTCATGTACACATGTCCTTGTACTCCAGATAAAAGCATCAGAAACAGACAGAAGCTGGAGGTACTCACAGTCATGAAAACAAAGACACAATGACTTGAGGCTCAAGCATTGACCCCCATGAAGAAGAATCAGAAAGCAATTCACTTGCATGTTCAAGAGACATGACACAAATCCCCACACCCAAAAAACATACCAATTAGTTTTTGTTGCCTAGCTATTAGACCCAAGAATCAATTGGCACCCATGTGCCAAATATATACAGCTGTCTATGTGCTACAGTTGGTCCATCTGCTGCACAAGCCATATGTCAGTTGCTTTATATAGTGTGGTTAGGGAGATAGAGAGATATCCTGAAAGGCAAATTAATTCTAATTGCTGTGAATCTTAGAAACTATTAGAGACCTAAACTTGCCAAGTAATTTCATATCTGTTAAAATGATATGCATACTAAAAAGCAGCAATTTGCAAAAAATTGTATTAATTATGCCACAGTAGGGGAACAGGGTCTGTAAATTATTTCACACCAATCAATCCAAACAGATTCTCTGCTTTGCTGCCAATCATCAAAACTTACAATGAACCTTCCCACTCGGAAACTTCCTTTTGCTTCTAAGTTTCGGTTTCTGCCACGGGTCTTTATTTCCTGGAACTCATTTTACCATGGGTTACCTTTTCCTTCTTAAAGTTCATTCAGAAAATTAACTTCTCCCAGAAGAGCTACAAATTCTTACTCTTTCCTCATGAGGAACCCCCTTCCTACCTCCCCAAAACCCAGAAGCAAATCATTTTCAGATGAGTTCAAAAAATGCCTTTCATTAGTTGTATGACTTCGGTTCATATCCTGTCCCCTGATTAGTCCTTTATTTAGACTGTAAATTTTCAAAGCAAAGGAATCTTGTCTTACTTCCCTCCCTCCCCACATGTAAACTGCCTAGCACATTCTTAATACTACAGAAAGAACAAATAAATTCATCCTTATAATAAAAAAAAATTGCAGATTCTGTAAGATCTGGTTCCAATTTTTTTTTATTGAGCTTATCTAAAGTTATATATAAAACCTTTCATACTAAGAATATTAAAATTCATATGAAGGTACATGGCACAGCTTGAGTTATGTGCCTGTGTTATACAAAAGTTGCTTTAATCTATAGCTATGTGGTGTCAGTCTTAAAATTAGTTGCCTGAAGGATGCTCAAAGTTATATCTGCTGCCCACAACTTCCAAGGGCCACTCAAGCAGACTGGACTTATTGGAGGCTAATGGCACCCTACCCATTAAAGTATTGATCATGAAAGGGTTTGACATCATGGCTCTATATCATTTAAGGACCCATTTCACAAGGGAAAGGAGATGATTCTCTTGGTGTTTTGTCTTTTCTTTCTAGGGGGAAAATTTACCACGTTTTTTTTTGGCTGATAATTTCTAAAACTGGAATATATAAGCCAGATCTTCAGCTAGTACAAATCAACATAGCTCAGTGCGGTCTATGCAGCTGAAATTAGCTAAAGCACTGGACCTTTCTGAACTGATCACTGGACATGACTAAAGTTGCTTGCTTGCTTTCTTTCTTCTCCTTTTTTTTTTTTTGACAGGCATGTACTGGTGCTCTTGCCTCTAAGAAAACTCATGAGTTCCTGGCTAGAGGATGTTACTTTTCTGCTTGTAAGGAACTTGGGATCAGGAAGGATTTATTTTTTGATAGGTGGAAATGGCAAGGACTAAAGATTGTTTTGACTTCCTCTGTAATTTGGAGTGTAATTCCCCTTTTGGGACTTTCTGAGCATATACTAACCAATTCTTCTCTACCACTGAGGTGACAAGGCATGGGTAGTGATCTTCTCTTCCCTGTTTCTGCCATTCTATAGCATATTGTAGGGTATTCCTGGTATTTCAGGTTTTGTGCCTTCTACTTGTTTATTCCTGGAGTGGCCAGCTTTTAGGAATCCATGGTTGCCTGTGAATTCAGTGGACTGTATTTGATATCTCAGGAGGCCATTCCAGTTCAATGTCTTTTTTAGTCAAGGAAACTGTCCTATTTTTAAAAAGTCAAAACTTTACTAATATCAAGAAAGAAAAAACAGTTAAATCCCCAGTTTTTGTAAGTAACTAGCAAAATGATTAATGTAGGATTCATCAGGAAAGCATTCTGAGCCTCTACCTTATTTATATGAAAATGCTTCTTTTCAAGGTGAACAACAAATATGTAAACAGTCCAAGAGTCATCATTCATTTTAATGTGGGTAAAAGAGGTAGCCCTGGAGAGGAACACCCAGAAAATGGTCAAAGTCATTATTTGCTGACATTAGGTCCAATTCCATCCTGTGCTTCCAGACACTTTGCCCTTGCTTAGGTGTGGTAAAGCAATGGAGTCCAATCCCAATTGGCCAGATGAAAATTCATCCTGTAGTGGGGAGCCTTTGGATGGTATAAAGAAGCATTGGCAGGTCCCCCACAGGTTCTTCCTTACCCTGATGTAGAGGAAATGTTAGCAGCAGGGCACATCTGTGCTTTGCCAGTTCTCAGATGAAGATAAGGCCCCTTGGCATTGGCAGGTAGCTTGTGTACATTAAAGTACCCCAAAACTGTTGAGAACCAGGCCGGTCAGCTAGATATATTAAGAGAGAAAACCTAGGCTATCAACTTCACAATGGTATCTGGGATTATTATAATTGTTCCCTATCCTTAGAATAAAATTACAGTGTTACAGAAGAACAGGTTTGGATGGGACCTCAGTAAATTATCCAGGCTACTGACAAGTATTCACTGAAAGGCACAATGGTATCCGATTCCTGATCCCACTAACTGAACCTCTGATATGCCACATGTGCATGGCAGGACCTATGATTTTGGGATTGGGGATCAGATCTCAATTAAGCCCCACTTGTCTGGATTTATGGTCATGATTTCAGGCTCCCTCTACACTGGGAAGTTAAAAGCTGGGAATTCAACAATCAGCTGATTGTTGGCCAGCTCTGGGGACAATGCTAGGCCCAGCTTAAGCCCCAGTATGGACCTGGATCTGTCTGACAATCTGCAGATATTTGGCCAGTAGGGACCACATCAGGGCCAGGTCAAGTTCTGGTGCAATCCCTGATCCAGCTGGCAATCAGCTGAGTGTTGGCCGATGGGTTGGATGGAGACCCCAGTGTAGTCCGAGCCCTGCCACTTATTCAATTTAAGGCACAATGGAGACCAGCCAGAAAAGTGTTTCACATTTTTGTGTAATATTTTTGTATTCTAGTTTCTTTTTTAGTGGTGCCATTAATTGTTATAATGTGTGGCTGGATTACTATTTAAGATGCAATTAACCAACTAATCACATCTGAAGTGTAATGTCTGCCTTAGTCCAACCTCCTGCTCAAGGCAGGATCATCCCTGTCTAAACCAAATCTCAGCCAAGTGTTTATCTAACTTGCTCTTAAAAACTTGTAAGGATGGAAATTCCACAATAATAGATGTTTGTGGCAATGTTTAAAAACATTGACTTTTAAGCATATTATATTGTTTGTGGGGCAAGTGTCCTCATTAGGACAACAATAACACAGCAGCTATAGTTGTCAAAACCCTTCTGGTTGCTGCTGCCACCAGGAGAGAATGTGATTCAGCTGCTAGCTTTAGTTTCCTCAGCTCAAGACTGAAGTACATTTGCAAGACATTATAAAGGAAGTTTGCACCATTTCTGATTTAACTATATTTGTTCTGTGAAGAGAGGATTTCAGTCTCCAGGCCTTAGGTTCCAGCATTTTCCAGCACGGCAAATTATTTCATGCTGAAAATAAATAGATATCTTAGAACTGAAGAAAATTAAATTCCAGTATGAGGTGTTCAAATGTCTTTGCATCTTCTCCATCTTCAGTATCACAGAATCACCAGGGGGAAAACATTTTACACGGTAAACATGTCCAGACACATCATAGTATAGAATCCAGATGAGATATCTAAAGTTATTTTAATACAAAAAAAATAGGGGTAGAACATATGATAACCTTGCCAGTTGTGATAACTTAGAAAAAGTAATGGGAAATTCTCCAAAAATACTATTCTTTCTCCAGCATATTAGATCTGCATATGTAATAATCCATTTCAGAGTTGAACCATCAAACCCTAGGAGGCTAATTTATCCAATAAAACATTATAATCAACCATATCAAATGCATTGCTTAGATCCTTAGATATTTTAGGAGTGGAAAAAAAAAGTGGTATTCATACAAATTTTTGTTTCATGCATTCTTGCAAAGGAAAGTGTAATAGTTATTCAAAGCATTGCAGAAGAAGTTGGCAATGGCATGAGCTACACTCTTCTGCAACTGGATTCTTTTAGGAAACAAACTGTTGTGAGTTCTGTGTTTAAAATGTATTATTTTTCATTAAATGTACTGCTGGCAAAAGTTAGTGGGAACGTGTCTGTGTGACACATCAAATACAGCTTTAGTCCTATGGTAACTGTAAAAGAATACATGGCTGACATCAGGTAGTATACACAAATCATACAATGGTACAAAAATAGGATAATTCATTCTTTTTGACCCCCACCCCTCCCCACATGCTTAATTGGTACTGCCTATAATTCTTCCAATTAGATTTTGGTAAATAAAAGAAACTTGTGCAATCGTATTGCTGATGTTTAAATTACCTCTTGATGTGAGGCATGTGCTAATGTTTCATCTAAACAGGAAAATATCCTGCTACCTTTAAGGATTTTCTGGTATTGTAAGGAATTTAGCAAGGATTCAGGTCCACCTAAGCTTATTGTGGACCTTGATCAATGGCATAACTTTATCAGTCCTCCTCATGTCCCCAGGAAATAGTTCCCTCTTCAGTTATCTCTCAGGCCCTAAGAACCCTCCTCTAATTCACATATGTTAGAAGTCTTTTGTGGGGAAAAGGAGGGCATTGTAGGCTAATTCCTTCCTGTCACTGATACTTTCTGGACCAAAGAGGTGTTCTTTCTCTTCTTATCTCAGAGGATACTGCACAGCTGCTTCCAACACCTTCTATCTCTTGACATGGTATAGTCAACTTGTTAAAGTAGCATGAACATTAGCTGTAATAAGGGAGTAATTTCCAGTATCAATTTAAAAGCATTAATAAGTTTGGGGACTGGGTTTACAGACTCAGGAAGGATTAGAAGTTAGCAATATGACATACATTAAAGGAAAGCTTACAGGAAGATTCCCAAAACTTTTGTTCAAGAGCTGTACCTGGGATGCTTATGTTTTGTAGTCAAGATTACAGAATCATAGAGAAGTAGGGCTGGTAAGAATCTGCAGAAGTCATCTAGTCCAATCCCGTGCCTGAGGCAGGAACAGCTCTATCCAAGCCCTCCTATAAAATGCATAACGTAAACTCTACATAAAATACTACCATCAACACTTACACAACACAGACCTAACAATCTAACATGCCACAGGTAAAGCAGGGGAACCACAGAAGCCGATATCCTGCTTCTATTAAACGTTGTCAATATATGCTCAAGAGATCTGGGGTAGAGGGCTGCACCCCCTGCTACAGAGAATGGCAAGATCCCCCACAGTCCATACCAGTCTGACCATAGGGTCAAATTCCTTCCCAACTCAAAATATGACAGATGGTGTGACCCTGAGGGCCAAGACCCTTTAGCCAGGAACCTAGCTATGGTCCGAGGAGGAGCATTGACATACCCAGGGCAAAGTCCTCAACTTTCCTGTAGCCAACATTCAATGCCTCTGAGGAAGGCTTAAAAATATCCAAACACATGTATCAGAAAGATAGGGTGGGGTTAACCAGCAAAGCCCAGAAACATGGGAAATACCAATAGTTGTACATAGGCATAGCTCTGCCTAGATCATACTTGACCAGTGGCTGTCCAGCTTCTTCTTGAAGACCTCCAGTGAAGAACAGTGAAGAAAGATTTCCAGATATCCAACTGTAGCAGGTCTGAGCCCTATGGGCTGCCATGATGCCCCCCCTGGTAGCTGTGCAGCTCTTGCCTGGCTCTGACTCTAATGTAGTCCTTCCTTGATCACTTGCTCACCATGCCTTGTTCTTATTAAAGGCTGAGTAAGGGAGGCTGCCCACAGGCCTTAGAGTGAGCCTTAGTCCATGCAGATCCCCACTGGGTCTCTTTTGGACTCCACTAGTCTCAGTTCAGCCCTCAGACTTAGTAGGCCCCCCTCAGCCTGCCCATGCCTCTGCAGGGTACCTGTAGTCTTAAGGGCTTATTGCATGGCTCTATTCCACCCCTACACTATGCTCCACATCAGAGAGGTGTTATCACTCATTGATGTTACCTGAGATTCATTCTGCTCAGCTCCTCTCTGGGCTCCTCAATACTCTCAGCCCATTTCTCTGGGCTCTGGAACCCTGGTCCCCTGCTCACCCCCTCTCTAGGGTTTTGGACTCTCTGGTCCCACACTCAATCTACTCTCTGGGCTCTCAGACCTCCTGGTCCCATATCCAGCTCCTCTCTGGATTCTTGGAACTCCTGGCCTCATGCACAGCGCCCCACGGACTATGGGCCTCCAGTCCAACTCTCATCACATGCTGGACTCATGGACCCTCTAGTTGGGTTCTCAGCCCCTCTCTGGGCCCACAGACCCTCTAGCCCAGCTCTTAGCCCCTCTCTAGCTCTTGGACCTCTTGGTCCCACACTCAGACTCTTTTGACCCTTGGTCCTGCTCTCTCTCTTAGCCCTGCTCTGGGCTCCTGGAGCCTCTGATCCTGTTCCCAAGCACTATTCAGGTCCTGGGCTTTCTGGCAGGCACCCAAATCTCCTCTGGTTTTAACATAAAACCAAGGCCACCTGCCTGTGTCAACAAGCTCCTCTACCCTAGGCACCTTTCCCTTGTTCTCAGGCCTTTAGAGTTGCTTCCTTCCAGGCTATTCAGGAGCCCTGCTGCTAAGAGCTCCTCACTTCATGACTCTTGGGGCTAGACTGCCTGACTGGCTCAGGCCTAGGGCTTTATGGCTCAAGCCCAGCCTTCTACTAGTCAGGTGAGTTCCTAACCCAGGGGTCAGCAACCCCTGGCATGCGTGCTAAGTGTGGCATGAGAGGCCATTTTGCTTTGCACGCCATGGCCAGCCCTGGCTCTGGGAAGCTGCTGCCAGTGATGGAGCCCAGGTTGTTCCCAGCAGGGCTTGCAGCATCCCAGCTAACTGCTGGGAGCAGCCCGGGATCCCGGCTGGCAGCAGCTCCCCAGAGCCAGGGCTGGCTGCAGCCAGGAGGCTCCAAACAGCTGTGCTGGGCTCTGGCATCAGCTCCGCACTGGCGCGTGCAGGCGCGCCTCGGAGCGGGCGGTGGGGGAAGTGCCTGAGGAAGTGCAGCCCTGGTCTCTCCCCGGCTCCCAGCACAGAGGAGATGAGCCCGGTGCAGCTTTTTGTAGCCAGCCCAGGCTCTGGGCAGCTGCAGCAAGCAGCGGGCAGAGTGCAAACAGTGGAGCTGATGCCAGAGCCCAGCACAGCTGTTTGGAGCCTCCTGGCTGCAGCCGGCCCTGGCTCTGGGGAGCTGCTGCCAGCCGGGATCCCGGGCTGCTCCCAGCAGTTAGCTGGGGTGCTGCAAGCCCTGCTGGAGCATCCTGGGCTCCAGCAGCTACCCAGAGCTGGGTTAGCTGCTGGCAGCCACAGAGCCCAGGCTGGGGGGCAGGGGCTTTGGGTAGGGGCAAGGGGCACAAGCAGGGCATCCTTCCATGTACCCCTTGCCCTCATTTTGTTTTTCTGCTGTGCCAGCACTCCAGCACCTTCCAAAGTAGGCATTGTGGTGTTTTTCGGCACTCTGGCCAAAAATGTTGCCTACCCCTGGGCCCTAACCAATTCCCTTCAACACTGGCAAGCTGCCTCTCAGGGTGCTTTCCCCTTAAAGGGACAAGTGCACCAGCTGCTCTGTCATATCCACCTAAACTTGCTTTGCTTCAACTGTAAGCCATTGTCACACATTCTCCTGTCTGCAACAAGAGAGGAAAGGCACTTTCTCTTTTCTTTATGGCAGTCCTTCAAGTATCTGAAGATTGCTATAATTTCCCCTCTTAAGCACCTTTTCCTCAAGCTGAATATGCCTAGCTGCTGTGGCCTCTCCTTATATGACTTGCCTGCTAAGCCCTTTATCATTTTGTTGCCTACCTCTGGACCTCTCTAACTTCTCCACATCCTTTTAAAAATGTGGAGCCCAGAACTACACAGAATACTCCAAATGAGGCTTAAGTAGTACTGAGTCGAGAGGCACTATCACCTCCCGTGGCTTGTACCTAATGCTTCTATTGATACAGTTCAAAACTGCATTCGCCTTTTGTGCGGCTGCATCACACTGCAGACTCATATTGAGTCTGTGATCTACCAAGACTCCAAAATCCTTTTCTATAGTGCTCAGAGCATTTGTAGTAGAGGTGATATCTTTTATTAGACCAACTAGACAGTTGCAAAAAAAGTTTTTAGTTGCAAGCTTTCAGGCTCACATGCTCTTCCTCAGGCAAAGGAGAATGCAAAGACAGTAAAATTTCTCCCAGGTAGAAATGAAGCTTCATCTTACACAGGAAACGTGGAGGATGGTAGAGGTGGGAAAGTTTATTTTATGTAAATTAGACTAAAATAAAAGCAGAACAGTCTATTTATCTCAAAGGTATCTGATGGCAAGGAGGATGTTGAATTTTGCTTCTTGTTCAGTTGTTTCATATTGCACAGGAGAATTGGTTGATCGAATGGAGCCCAAAAGCTTGCAAATAAAATTTGTTTGCAACTATCTAGTTGGTCTAATAAAAAATATCACCTCTACCACAAGAGTTCTGACTGCTTTTGCCTTTACACCAACATGGCTACAACCTACATCCCTTTTTATAGTGATATAATTCATCCAGGTGTTACTCATTTTATATTTATATTTTTTATTATTTTTCCCCGAGGTGCAGCACCTTGCATTTGTCTGCATTAAACTTCATGCTTTTAGCTCTACCCCAGCTTTCAGATATGTTGTGATCCTTCTGAATTGGGATCACTTCCTGCAGTGTGTTTGACAACTTGCTCTCAGGAGATGCTCTCAGGAGGCTCTTTTTCTCAAACAGTAGCACCTGGGATGTAGCAGAAGATTTGAAAGGGAAATCTAGGCTCTCTTGCTGAGTGTGTCATTCACTACATTCACTGATATTGACTGATTGCATTGGTGGTGCTACTGTTCTTTCTGTGTTTGTGTATGTGTGTATGGCTGTTTGTGCAGGTGCATGTATGGGCATATGTTCAGTGCAGAAGTCTCCTTCTCTTTAAAGGATATTTTTTCCAAAGGGTTTACAACCTCTTATCTTCCCCAAAATAAAAATTCATGGAATTTGTGGGAGGAAGGAGGAAATATTACTCTGGGAACTTGATTTCATAAATTCCAACTGTTCAAAGTGTCTCAGAGTTTTTGAGCATTTCGGTAGCTCTCAGCAGAGATGCATTAGTGATCAGAGAGAACTTAAGGCAGTGAAATATGTGTAATAAATTCACTTATCACATGGCTCTTTCATTTTATTTACTCTGCCTTCTGTTGATTCCAGACTAATGCAGCTAACTGCCTCTCTCTTCATTTTATCACATGGCTTTTCATCACAACTCACCTGCTACTCCCATGATGACTCAGCATCCTCCTCTGTGGTGCAGTTTATAAACAGTACCTAGCCAGTGTCAGTATATGGAAACACTGGAGTGTTGGTTGTTGTATAAAGGCAAGAGAAGAATAAAAATAGGTGAACATGATATTTTTTAAAGAACTTTTTATAAATAGGGCTCCTGGATTTTTTGGGCTATCATATTCTGTGGTTACATAATTAGAGATCACTAGAGCTGATCATTTTTGCAAGATAATATATTATATATCTTGCAGCAACATTAGCTTACTTTTGCACAGAAACTAGCTGTGAAAAGATTCTTAGGAGCAAGCTATACTTCAAAATAGAATCTTTCAGTTCATCCTCAAAGCATCAAGGAACAGTTTGTAATAAAATGCCCATTCTTACCTATACAGAGTGAGTGCTTTTATCATACCTACATTTTGTGTATATAAAGAGAGAGATTTAGCCCTGAGCTAATTCATAGATTTATAGATTCATAGATGTTAGGGTCGGAAGGGACCTCAATAGATCATCGAGTCCGACCCCCTGCATAAGCAGGAAAGAGTGCTGGGTCTAGATGACTCCAGCTAGATGCTCATCTAACCTCCTCTTGAAGACCCCCAGGGTAGGGAACAGCACCACCTCCCTTGGGAGCCCGTTCCAGACCTTGGCCACTCGAACTGTGAAGAAGTTCTTCCTAATGCCCAATCTAAATCTGCTCTCTGCTAGCTTGTGACCATTGTTTCTTGTAACCCCTGGGGGCGCCTTGGTGAATAAATACTCACCAATTTCCTTCTGTGCCCCCGTGATGAACTTAAAGGCAGCCACAAGGTCGCCTCTCAACCTTCTCTTGCGGAGGCTGAAAAGGTCCAGTTTCTCTAGTCTCTCCTCGTAGGGCTCCTCGTCTCTCCAGCTCCCAATAGAGGGGAAGTATCACCTCCTTGGACCTATTCATCATGCTTCTGCTGATGCACGATAAAGTGCCACTGGCTTTTCTGATGGCTTTGTCACACTGCCGGCTCATGTTCATCTTGGAGTCCACTAGGACTCCAAGATCTCTTTCCACCTCTGTGCCACCCAGCAGGTCATTCCCTAGGCTGTAGGTGTGCTGGACATTTTTCCTCCCTAGGTGCAGCACTTTGCATTTCTCCTTGTTGAACTACATCCTGTTGTTTTCTGCCCACTTGTCCAACCTATTCAGGTCTGCCTGCAGCTGTTCCCTGCCCTCCGGCGTGTCCACATCTCCCCATAGCTTTGTGTCATCTGCAAACTTGGACAGAGTACATTTCACTCCCTCGTCCAAGTCACTGATGAAGACATTAAAGACTATCGGTCCAAGGACCGAGCCCTGCGGGACCCCACTGCCCACACCCTTCCAGGTCGAGACCGACCCACCCACCACGACTCTTTGGGTGCGACCCTCTAGCCAATTCGCCACCCACCGGACTGTGTAGTCATCCACGTCACAGCCTCTTAACTTGTTCACCAGTATGGGGTGGGATACCGTATCGAAGGCCTTCCTGAAGTCTAAGTATACGACATCCACCCCTCCTCCTGTGTCCAGGCGTTTCGTAACCTGGTCATAGAAGGAGACTAGATTGGTCAGGCACGATCTGCCCGCCACAAACCCGTGCTGGTTTCCCCTCAGCATAATTTGCCCTGCTGGGCTCTCACAGATGTGAGCCTTGATAATTTTTTCAAAGACTTTACCAAAGATGGAGGTGAGACTGACTGGCCTATAGTTGCCCGGGTCCTCCTTCCTCCCCTTTTTGAAAATGGGGACCACGTTAGCCCTTTTCCAGTCCTCTGGGACTTGGCCCGTGCGCCACAAGCGTTCGAATATTCCCGCCAGCGGCTCTGCAATGATGTCGGCCAGCGCCTTCAGCACCCTCGGATGGAGCTCATCCGGGCCTGCCGACTTAAAGGCATCCAGTTCTTCCAAGTGACTCTGCACCATCTCAGGATCTATGCATGGAAGTCTGGTGCCTTGCTGCTGCCTCTCTACAACCCCAGTGAGAGACTTGTCATGCCCCTCACTTAGGAACACTGAGGCAAAGAACTCGTTGAGGAGTTCAGCCTTGTCCCCCCTGTCTGTCACCAATTGTTTCTGCCCATTTAGCAGGGGTCCTATTCCTCCCTGGGCCTTCCTTTTACTCCCTATATATCTAAAAAACAATTTATTGTTGTCTTTTACTTGGGTTGCCATCCTCAGCTCCATGGTAGCTTTGGCCCGTCTAACTGCCTCCCTACAAGCACGAGCAGAGGAGGTATATTCATCTTTAGTGATCTCACCTTGTTTCCACTTTTTATGTGCTCCCCTTTTGACCCTTAGGCTGCCCTGGATTTCTCTGGTCAGCCATGGATGTCAGAATGGCATTGAATAATGACAGCTATTCAATACAGTTAACAACGTTAAGTTTTTTAAGGGTCATTTTAAAGCTTTTGTGAATAATATGTCCCTTTTTGGCTGAAAAAAAAAATAAGTTTTGGAATGTATCTACTTATTACTCGTATCTTGTGACACTGCTGAGCTAGATGTATGAAATTTACACTACAAGGATGAGAAAATGCCCAAATTTCCCCACTAATCATTATTTATTATTTGTATTCCTATTGTGTCCAGAGATGAAAATCAGGGACAGACCCCCATTTTGCTTGGAGTTATAGAAACATATAATCTAAGATAGGCCTTGCCCTAGGAAAAGTGCGAATAGTCCAGCACTTGCTTCTGACCCTGGAAGACTTTGACCCCTGGAAGATATTGACTTTAGAGTCATAAAGACCTGACACGTCTGCACGTAAAGGTGGGATAGTTTCTATATGTATCCTGGAAAATTTGACCCTTGGAGGGTGTCAGGGTCTGGTGCAATCAAAGTGGGAGGTTGTTCTACATAGTTATGAGGACATCATGAAGGTAGACTGTAAGGTAAGTAAGAGAAGTATGTGAAGGAGGTTTCAAGGACAGACCTAAGGGTGGAGCAAAAGCTAAGGTTACAACTTGTTCAAGGGCTTGAAGGTACATGAAGAACTGAAATGTTATGTAGTAAGAAGAAAATAATGAGAGCATTCAAAGAGAAAAGTGATACAATGTTAATGATCCATTATAGCAGGGGTGGCAAAATTCATAGATTCATAGATGTTAGGGGCTGCAAGGGACCTTGCAGATCATCGGATCCAACCCCCCCACTCTAGGCAGCAAGATAACTGGGGTCAAGCGACCCCAGCAAGGTGACTGTCCAGTCTCCTCTTGAAAATCACCAGGGTAGGTGACTGCAACACCTTTGGACTGCACCACAGCCTGCAGGCCAAATTTGGCTTGCCAAGGGATTTTATCTGGCCTGCAGCAGGTCCCTTGACCCCCACCTGGCTGAATACACCCTGCCTGCCGGGGTCCTGAGCCTGTCTCCATGGAGGGCCAGGGCTGGAATTGCTGGGCAATGGCAGCATGGGGCTTGGGCCCTGAGCAGGGCCACTTAGGCATGTTTGGTGAGCTGTTTTCGCTTCTGCTGACCCTGTCCACAAGAGCTCACCAAAATTCCCTAAGTGTCCCTCTAGTCCAAATAATTGCCCACCCCTGATATAGAGGCAATAATCGGGGCAGGAGAAGACTGAAACATAGATAAGTATTTTATTTGCTAACCAGTGAAGCGAGAGTCCCCAAGTAATCTCACTCTTTCTGTATATCTCTTCTGCATGGCTATAGTCCAAGCACACCAAATGAAGCCTGCATCTTCTAGTCTGCTGTATCTAGCAATTGGCCATGTAATTTACAGAGCAGTTGGTTAAAAGCCTTAAATCAATCTGTCTCTTTAAAATAGAGAATGCCATTGGCAGCATCATTCTTAAGCATCTTGCTTGGCTGGCATCTTTAATTAACACAGTTAAGTGCCGCATAGTATTAGTCCAGGCCTGCAGGACAAAAGTAACACAGACAAAGAGAGTCTGACAGAGGGGAAGTCTGTTATCTAAGATGCTTACATTGCGGAAGGGCAACTAGAGTAGTAATCCACTGAAACGACGCTGCCAGAAACACATATATAGTGGCAGAAGAATTCAGCTTAGTGGTTGCTATTTTGTGGTGATCATTCAACTACATGGGCAATTTCCTCTCCAGAAAGCACTTTTTTAAAAATTTCTCATGACATATTTATCCTTCATCCTTACAAACTATTGAATGCCCCCTTTGGGGTGCTGATTGTGCTCGATTCCTACTGTAGTTGATTGGATAGGCAAGATGAAGCTGAAGATCACCAGAAGAGCATGTGCTTGGCCGGGGGGAGGGGGGGGGAAGCATGGAGTTGCCTCTTATTTTCCTGAATGTTCCGATATTTTTTTATCTATTCAGGTGAATCATGACAGAAAAATCTTTCATTTATATTTCCAGCTTTGGGAACTTCATTGGAATTATTCTTGGAGAGGGAGGAGCGTTTTCTTGGTTGGGAGGGTGGCAGGGAGTGAGAGTTTGTGTTTAGGTCCTGCATGTAGATGTGCCGGCTTGGGCCTGGCCAGAAAATGATATATTTACCTTTTAAAAGAAGCCTAACACCTAGCCGATCAAACCAACAAAACAGAGAGACAGAGTATTAGATTTTAAAATCTGCATGCCTAGAAAGGATGCAAAAATGTAGTCTGGTAAATATGCTTCTTTTGGGGAGCGGTCAGGAAGTTGCTGGCATAGTATGAGTACCCTAGAAATGAAGGGGTGATATATGGTAATATCCAGACTGTGAAAGGTACTTATGCCTGCCTAGAGGGCATGGCTTTTGTCTTCATTCTTCTACAAGTAGCTGATTCTCCCAGCCAGGAAAGCTGGGTAAAGGCAAGCTGAGTGGGGAATACAAGAGGCCCTGACAGGCAGGGTCAGAGCCACAAGCTGCATTTAGACCCTTGAAGATGGCTAAGGATTGCATCTTTGGTTTTAAGGTGCAGTGTAAGAAGAGATCAATGTTTTGGGGGTAGGGGTGGTGCAGGTGAAGGTGCATGGTTGACACTCCAGAGGCTGTAATTTGAGGCTATAGCAGAAGCGCTCAGGGTGCAGCCTCTCAGAGTCAGAACACAGGGAAGGGAATAAAGGTTTACTTGTCTATCTCTGTATCAACATATGGTTACTGATTTCTTATGCTTGTTTTGCTTTTATAATAAATCCTTTTCTTCTTTGTCTCCTTACTGGTGATCAGTGAAAGGAGTGACTCTGGGCAGGTGATATCCAGGCTAACCCAGAGAGGGGAACCTATAAACTTCTTTCTTAATTCAAAAGTGGGGGGCCACTTAGGGCTGTCACAGATCCCTCAGTGAACCTAAAGAGTCCAGTAAAGGGCATAGAATCGAAGGTGCTGAGATAGGGAGCTATCTTGGGGCAATCTCAATTTGTTCCCTGGGGCAAGTGGTGGCACAGTGGGGAGAAACTTGGGACTCTGGAGATCCACAACAGATGGGTTTGTGGCACAAGGATTTGGCAATGGATAAAAAAATATCAGAGGGTAGGAGGATGGATAGCAAGGAGAAAGAAAGTGTTAATATTGATAAGGATAGTAGTTAGATGATAGATACAGTTGATACAGTGACTGTGCAAGAAACCTTCTGTGGTCAGCATGAGGCAACTGAAATATTTGTAAGTTGATGAAGAAGAAGCTGAGCAACAAAATGAAGGAACTTGAGCTACTTGTGCAGAATGTAAAACAGAATATTACAGATAACAGAAACACAATTGAATTTCAGTGATCACTGAGTACAGGTATTGAAGCGTATGCACTAAAGTAAATGTGGAAAGTTGCCATGTTATGTTACTGATGTGTAGGAATAAGAAGGGATATCATGGAAGCAATCTAGGTAACAATCGCTTTGGAGGAGAAGAACAAATAGGCTTTATCTCTTGCTACCTCCAGTCTGCTATAGACTGCTTAGGTCAGATTTCAATATGGATAAAGGTACTGATAGAGAAAAAAATCTTTTTGGGAATTGTATGATTATGGAAGACTTGGACAATAATGCTACTAATAACTATTCCTGGACTTGAAAACTGACAGATTTATTTACCAAATAGTCATGGAACCATCAAAAGGGGATATAGTATTACACTTGG
The DNA here is from genome assembly GCF_030867095.1 of Alligator mississippiensis. Classification (NCBI taxonomy): domain Eukaryota; kingdom Metazoa; phylum Chordata; order Crocodylia; family Alligatoridae; genus Alligator; species Alligator mississippiensis. Next base: position 212,274,570 of record NC_081825.1, on the reverse strand, counting down.
ATAAGCAGTGACAGTATTATAGGAATGCAGGTTGTAAAAAATGACCTTGACTTAGTGGTCACAAGTTGACAAGTCTTTATAATTCTTGATTTTCAAAGGGCAAATTTGGATAAACTTTGGAAACTAGTCAATGTAATGAAGTGCCGTAAGGAAAGTTTGGAATTTTTTCAAGTAAAACATAAAATCTATCTGGAACTTGTATCCCAAGCAAGGGCAAAAACTTGTGTGGAAATCTTCCTGAACTTGCTGAGTGAACATCGCAGTCATCTCAGAAATGATATTAGGAATAATCAGGGCTTACAAAGAATTGGAAGATGATCAGAAAATAAAGTTATATCTTAGAGACCATGAAGTGTAGGGATAAAGTGAGATTTGCCCGAAGTCAAACTCAGAGCTTGCAAAGGAAATTAAAATTGATAGCAAAAGTCTGTTCAGCTATATGAATTAAAAGAGAATCTGGAAAGAGGAAGTGTGGCCATTATGCAATGATCTGGGGAAGAGATATAACATAGGTGTATGGTAAAAATAAAAAAAATACATTGCCTCACATTTCAAATTCTGAATGGGGGGTGAGGGCAGGGGCCGGGGGTGGGGGGGAGATACAGGATGGCTATGAATATGGATATGTAACTGGAAATTACCACATCCAAACTACAAGCACAACATAAAAAATTTAGGCCAGGATTCAAAGTGCCTTGGTAGGCCTGCTGATTTGGAAGTTGTGTAACCTATGCCCCTCATTTTGCGAAGTAACTCTAGTCTCATGAAAGATATGTAAAGGACTCTAGAGGGTATTTAAAAGAGCCTATTTTTCTCTTTGCTGTTGTTTCTGCAAAAGCAATAACTGTCAAGAAACCCTTTAAGATTGTGATACAATATAAGTATAACCATGTATCACAAAGACTATTGTTAACTATGGGGTAACAGACATTTAGACCACAGTATATTAAAAATAGCTATATGATACCAATTGGACTTAAGTCAGCGTTGAGTACCAACACAAACAGGACATATCTGGGCCTAAGGGAGGAACAAGAAAACATATGTTGGAGCAGAATCAATTAGTTGAGCTAATTAGCATGCTTCAGCAGCCTCAGCATTACATGTATTCAGCACCCCTGTGCTTCTAGATGGTGGTGGGGGTGCTTTAACTAAAGTTTGTTGGATGAGCTTTAGTTAAAGTGCCCTCCTCACACCATTTTTAAGTACAGAACACTGAACACAAGAGACACTGCAGGTGCTTTAATTAGAGCAGCTCCTGAGAACCACTCTAATTAAAGCCCCCCTCCTTTACCCCAGAGCACATGTAAAGATGCCTATATAGAACAAATTATGATACCACAATTAAGATTTATCATAGACTAACATGATGTCTGAAGTAGCATAAGTTAAGGTCATGATAGGTGTCGTGTGGAGGCCTATGCTGGATACCAAAGAAAGAAATATCTATAGTTGAAATTGAACAAAAATATGCTGACTACAATGGGCCCCTTTTTGATCTGGAAATAACCTGCATATGATTGTTACAAGCTTGCTAATTTGTTGACTGTGCATAAGAACAGGCAGGCAAGAGAGAAAAAGAGGAAATAAAAGGAGACAACTGCAAGACACATGACAATTGGACATGAACAAGGATCAACCACTGAAGAAGTGGTAAAATTTGATTGGACAACAGCAAACAAAAGAATTGTGAGGTATAAAAGAAGAGGTTATGTGAAAAGCAACTTAGGTACATGACACCAAAAACACCACCATGCATGTACACAGAAGCCCCTTTGCCTGACGACTTAGCCTGGCCAGCCACATCACCCAGCAAGACTACACATCCTATATGTAATGTATCTGATCATTTAATTTTGCTTTGTTTAATCTGTCAGTAAATCAATGTATCCTATATCCACATTTCTGCAGAGACTGAAGAGTGACTGGCTCCTCAAATAGATATTTGAAAATTCAGATATGCCTAAACGTAACCAGTAGGGATTCCTAAAGGCTAAGACAGCTAAAGAACCTCTTCTTTCTCCCTTTTTTTTCTTAAGAAGGGAAAAGTAATCTTTGTGATTGAGGGATAGGTCTGTTAGCCCAACTTCAATAGCATGCAAATTAGAACAAATTAAAGGAAACCGTAAGTAAAGACTTGGAGGTAAAAAGACAATGGGATAAAATGCAGCATGGCTCAACAAAGGGAGATCACAAGAGTAACAGATTTTCTATGGCTTGTGGCCTGCATCCGGCCCACACACAATTTTTATCTGGTTTGCCAAGCCAGGATGTTGGCAGTAACTGGTGATGGGAATAATCAATGGCAGTCAGTGGCATTCAGCAGTTGGAGAAGCAGAGGCAGCTGGGTCATAGGCAGTGGTCCTCCTTTAGACTGACTCGCATTAGTTCAGCCTGTTGTTGCTACAAGTTTGCCAGACCCTGCTCTAGATGAAGAAAATGTAGTTGATTCTTCTATGGATTTCAGTAAAGCATTTGATATGATATAACATGAGAAAGTATTAATTCATCTATAGAAAGTGGGGATGGATGGAAAAACATTCAGATGGGTAAAGAAGTGCCTAATAGGGAGAAATTATAATTGATTTGCTGAAAGGGGAACAGATGGAAGTTATTTGTATTGGTTGTAAGTATTCATTTGGGATTGACATCAAACAATATTTCTATTAATGACTCTGCTACATTATAAGAGTGCTAATAGAAAGTGCTGATGACTCAAGGTTGGGAGACATTGTCAATAGAGAGAAATATTGGTTTATCATACAGAAAGAATTGGATGACCTTGAGGAATGAAGTAATAGAAATGGGATGAAATTCAACAGGACAATATACAAGTTCATACATTTAGAGACAAGAGTAAGAAGAAATAATATTAACATAAATAAGTAAAGTTCCTATAAGCTGGAAACAGCTAAGTCAAAGGACCTGGGGGAACAGATCAAAAAAAAGACTCTGAGGCAAAGATGGCTTGATGCAGTCAGGAAAAAGACAAATGAAATCCTGGGATGTATCATCATCAGAAGTATTTTCAGAAGAGCTAAGGAAATCTTAATGCTAAGGAAGCTATAATGTTGTACAAGGCATTGGTGGAATATTGTGTACAATCCTGGTCATTCAAGTTCAAGAAAGGTCAATTTAAATTGGAACGAGGTCAAGAGAAGGCTACTAGGATGATCAAAGGAGTAGCAGCCCATCTTACAACAGAAGGCTAAATGAGCTTGGCTTGTTTAGCCTAGAAAAATGAAGGCTGAGAGGAAATGAGATTGTTCTCACTAAATACACTGAGGTGGGAGAATAAACACCACAGAGAAAAAAAGATCTAATTATGCTAACAGACAACGTTGGCACAAGTACAAGTGGGTATAAACTGGTCATGAATAAATTTAGCTTGGAAATTAGACAAAAGTTTCTAAACATCACAGCAGTACAGCAGTAAACTTCCATAACAGCTTCCAACAGGACTGTCTGTATTTTTTTCAGATCGAGCTTGATCAGTTTGTAAAAGGGATTATGGCATGGTTGCCTCTGTTAGCAGGGGACCCAGAAGGTCCCTTTCCCCTATACATTCCTAAATGAAAGTTCCCAAATCAATCCAAATCACAGCCGAAGGCCACTGGAACCTCTGTTTTTTCCACTATAAGGCCATTATTATAACAGTTAATAATAATATGTGGTGCATTGATGCCAGATGTTTGATAACAGTGTTCTGGAAAATTAACACTTGTGGCTTGCATAGTGAAACTGTTGTTCAATGAACCAATTGAATATATACATTTTATTTGTAATTGTTTGTGGATAATAATTTACAGTAATAGAGTCTATACATTAAGGATACAATCAATTGTTTAGAAAGGGATTTTCAAAGGAATTGACACAAACTAGGCACCCAAATGTAGGACATGAGTGCTTATTTTCCTTAGGCTTCTTTTAATATACTTGCCTTAAAATACAACTATCCAAAACTTCTGGAAGTGTAACTTCACTGAAGACAATGAAGTCCATTAACCAGAAAATCTGGGCATACCAAAGATCTGCATATGTAAGATATAGATAGAACTCTGCAATTAACTGAGCCAAAAATAAAATATTAAAGCAATGGTACTACTTAAAGTACTACTTATTTGCAATCTGAGGTGGAACAAACCTGTAGATTACCCCAACTTTTTTGGAATTTACCATTTTATCATGAAAAATACCAGAGTAGTGTCATCTTCTCAGCACCAGATGAGCAAAATGTGTTCTTTTACTGCACTGAGCAGTTTATGTATAATTATGTCATAAAGGAAAAGATAAGTTCTCCAAGGGTGGATCTTTCTTAAATTGGATGTTAATAAGAAACTGCTAGTTTGAAACAGCAGTGATGTATTGCAGAGCATGGAATTGCTCAGAAAAGGTGAATCTGTGGAATGAGGTACATGGAACAGACACAACCCATTAAGAAGAGTTGTGATAATAATTCCACTACTTTCAACTGAGCTGAGTCTACTTAATTTTAGTGATATCTTTGAGGGGGGAAAAAAAGAAAAAGAAGAAATAAAAGTTTAGATTTTTCGGGTAGAAGTTGTGACTTCAATTAATGGAAAAGAGCCAGAAAACCCAAGAGATTGTTTATTAGGAACTATAAATGGGCTCTGGGAGTGTGGGACAGGGGTGGGGGGAGGTGCATTAATTAGAATAGCTCTGAGAACCACTGTCATTAAAGCGTCTGGAGAGTCACGTGTCAAACTCATCGAATGAGCTTTAGTTAAAGCTCCCCCGCTGTCATTTTTCAGTGTGGAGATGCTGATACAAATGACACTGGAGTCTGCTGAAACACAGTAATTACCATGCTCCAGCAGATTTGACTAATCGAGTCTACTCCGATACTCTGTAATTACACTGTGTTGGAGCAGCCTCCCTGCACATGTATAGGAACTCAAACATTAGAGCAAAATGATTTATGAGAAAGTACTGATTTACCAGATCCTTTTGTACATTTTCCTCTCAATTTCCTCACCTGGCCAATGTGAAATGAATTGTGGAAGTTGTCCATTTCTAATGAATGTAAAATGATTCATGTTCCTATATTCCTTGAAGAAACAGGTATATAATATACTAATCTCAGGTTTATACATCACACTCAGGGCCCTGTTACATGTTACACTATTGATGGGTAATGCTGATGGGTGTTGGTGCTAGCTCGAGTTTGGAGCAGTCACACTTCAGGCCAGCAGGATTCTAGAAGACTGAAAAGTAATAATCACCCCCACCCCCGCCCCCGCCCCTACCATTTCTGGGCTTCCTCCCTGCCCCTGTACCCAGGGTTCCTCCAGTTTCCACCCCCTCTCCCCAAACTTAGGGCTTCCTGCCTCTGCCCCTTGGGGCTCCCATCTTCCCTTTTACTTGTGGTTGCCTGTGCTGTCTGTTCCAGGGGAGCAGGAAGAGAAAGATTAACTTGCCTGCCCAGCTTCCAGCATTGCCAGGCTGCTGCTTTTCTATGAGTTGAGCCCAACTCTGAAAGGAGTGGTGGTGGCCAGGCAGGCAAGTTAACCCTTCTCTGCATGCTCCCCCAGAACAGGCAGTGTGGGCAGCCACAAGTAAGTGCGGGGAGAAGAAGGGTGGAACAGTGAGTGGGGATCTGGAGTGCTGGGGAAGGTAGGGGCCTGATCCAGGCCAGTGGCAGAGGGGGCTGGTAGGATGTTTACATTAAGGTGCAGTTTAGAGTGGCTAGACCTTAGTGTAACACAAGATGGGTAACATGGATGAGAGATAATAATCCTGCCCTGGAGTGGCAGAATTTTGAGACGCTTAATGAGTGCTTAAATCTAGTTTCAGGTGTTAATCTGTAGACAATCCCGGTGTTAAGAGTTTCAGGACCTGCCCAAAATTACCATTTAGCAAAGCCCTTAGGCAGTAATGTAGCATCAGAATAGTAATTTTTGTAGCATTAGAATGGAGCAAGAAAAACTGCGAATCTATATAGATTGAAATCAGTTCTAGATTAAATAAACATTTCCTATACAGATAATAGACCTGGGGTATTATGATATTAAAGAGAAAAAAGAAATGTGATCTAGATGTAAGAGCTCAGAACTGGGAACTAAGCCATATTGAGTTCATCTACATGAGACACTTTGTGCATTAAACTAATTTTCTGTGCAGTAAAGCACCACTGTCGACCCATGCCTGGCAATTAGGGCACAGTAGACTAATTTACTGCACTGTCAGATAGTCCTATCAGATACAAATGTTATTTGGCAGCTCAGTAAACTACTGCCCTTAAATGCATGTGTAGACAGCGACATTGGGATTAGTTTACCCCAGCTCAGATTGAGCAGGAGTATATTCAGTTGTATTAATTGCATGTGTAGATGTGCCCACTGAGTTCTAATCTAAATTCACCAACTATTGTTTACTTACCCACTGCACCAAGACTTTCTGTTGATTATTGAAATGCCACTATAATGCTCTATGCTGTGACTATATTAATTAAAGTTAGCCAATAATTTAAAAGGAGAATATAGCACTTAAAAATGGAATATGATTGTTAATGAGGTAAGGCACAACAGTTTTAATGAGATAGCCCAAGGATTCAGTACTTGAAACATAAATATAAACACCTCTGACATTTTATATGCTGAGATACTTATTAAACTTTGATGGATGGCTTGGAAATTTGCAGTAGAATTATCTTTAGAAATCTTACTACTTTTGCTGGTCAAAAACTATTTTCAGAGCCAATGCCTTAAAATGCTGTAATATTTTTGTTGGATGAACTTTAGATATAAAGTCACAAGCTGCAGACAAACAGAAGTAGCAACACAGAAATGGAGAAAAAAGGGAAAAAATACTATTGAAGAGGCCAGGAAGAAGCATAAAATCTGGAATGTTTTGTAACATCTGAGATAGGTATACCTGTGGGAGCCACCAAAATATCAGCAGGTAATCCAGTGATTTTTATTCAGACTTAATACCTGAACAATATCCCTGCTGAGAAGAGGAGATAAAGATTAAGCCTTGCTCATATGAATAGGCCTACTCAAACCACTGGGATTAGCCATGTGAATAAAATGAGCTGAATTTGGCCTGTACTTGTTAGTGTTTTATAAGGACCATTGAATGATTTGTGTGGGGCCTAGATTTCATCTCTATTTCACTTTCTCTCATTACACATCAGGTTGATTGTGTCAATAACAACCAGAAATCAAGGAACTGCAACTAAGCTTGGTGACCTCTACCTGCCATGTTTGTTATTCCTGTATTTGGGAACTTCTGATATATGGCCAGTGCAATCAGTGTTATGGAGAATTTTTGTGTTTCTGAGGATGTGTTCAGCTTCAGATTAGGATGGAAAAATATATAATGAATTTTTGTAGCTCTGAAAATGAAATTTCCTTCTCCCACATCTCCCTGCCAACTTCCCTCATGCTGTTTACTTGTTCAAAGATGGCTGACAAGCAAGGGAAAATAATTAAATACACAAGCAGTGGTAACTGTCTTAATAATTCTCTTAATTCTAAATACAATTACAGGGTTGCATGGTTTATTTGGAAAAAAAAACTGCTTTTGGTAACTAGTTTGCACTGATGTACTTGTGGTTCATTTGCATCTTTGTCAAAGAAAAATAGTGGGTTGTGTGGGTCTGTTCAGTGCAATACAATTCTTGGTGCCACAGACACCAAGTATTCGTGTTCTCTTTGCTCCATCTGTTCAATTCAGTGTTACAGAGAGAGGGAGATTGCAAAGAAACCCTATGTGTCCTAGATATTCAAGGTTAAAAGTTCCTGGGAACATAAACTGATGAAACCCTTGTGAGTAAAGGCCCCTGAATTAATTCTTGTCCCCTTTCTGTCCTTGTAAGTGAAGATTGTGGTGTTCTGTGAGTGACAGAAGAGAGGTTAAGGGGTGGGCAGTCTGCATCTATCAATCATTCACTGCTTAGTTCAGCATTTTATCAATGTTTCTCCTGATTTTTCTCCTCTCCTGGAATGTGATGCTTGTGAATTTTTCATGCAGCAAGACTTCCAGTCAATCAATCAAGTTAGTGCATAGGGCAGACTTTGTTAGTCCAACTCTGCAACATACCAGATCCTTCCAGTCACTGATAATCCTGGCTTTTAACTGGCTCCTAAAAGTCTCCCTCACATGTACGGGTGGAACCTCATACTAGATTGAAATTCCACCTGTTTTCCATTTGAAAACTTCCAATGATGCTATGCTTTTGATCAGTTGGCCTGCTAGAAAACAGCTTGAATAAGAGACAGAGCCCAAAGAGAGGTCCTGTGAGTGATTCATATGCCTCAAAATGTGACATAAGCAAGCATTTTAAAAAATATATTATTTTATAAAGGACAGTAAAGTGCTCTTATCATGAAATGTTAAATTGTTGAGAAATAGAGGCATACTAAAATGACAAAAGGTAAGAAATGTGGCTTTCTGCTGGTGCAGAAAATAATGTGAGTAGGGGGTGCACCGACAGAGAGTTTTGCGGCCAATACCAATAGCCAATTTTTAAGGAGGCTTATTGGCTGATACTGATCCAATTTCCGATATCCAGCCTGCCAGAGTGGAGAAATGCCTCTAGCTGGTAAGTCTGGTGTGGTGGAAGGGGAAGGGGAAGGGATAGTGGCATAGTGGGGAAGATCAAAGCCCCTGTGGTGAGGGAGGGTGTGGGGCTGGGGTTGGGGCAGAGGCTGGGGCAAATGCTTCCCAGCTAGGGTGGGGCTGGTGCAGCACAGAGCCGCGGCTTGTCTGGGGGGCGGGGTGGGAAGTTGGGGAGGTTCCCACTGCAGCATACTGTTTGGCTGGGAACCGTAGGTCCAGCGACTTGTCCGGCGTTTGCCTGTTTGTCTGCCAGTTCCTGCTGTTGATCTGGGAGGGGGGGGGTGTTTGCCTCTGGATCTGCGCAGACTGGGGTGAGGCGGGGCAGGATGAGCTGGGGCTGGGGCTGTGCCAAGCTCTTCCCAATGGGGTGGGCTGGGCTGGGAAGGGGCTATGGCAAATTTGTGGGTGCAGCTCCTCCATACCCCTTTCCCAGGGCAGCCCTGTCCTGCTGGGAAGAGCTTGGTGCATCCCTGGCCCCAGCCCCAGCCCTCCCCAGCCTGCCCTGTGCACAACCTCCCCCACCCTCCCGGATGAGTGGCAGCAGCAATGGTGGGACCCACTGGACCAGAAGGCACGTGCCAAGTGAGCTACCAGGCTAGCAGCTCCCAGCCAAGTGGCGTGCAGCAGCGGGAGCCACCCCCCTGGATAAACTGCTGCTCTGCACTACACCCGCCCCACCTCGGCTAGGCAGTGCTTGTCCCAGCCCCACACCCTCCCTCACCATAGGGGTCTTGACCTGCCCCCACTACACCTTTTCCCTCCCCCCTCCCCTTCCTCCACAACAGATTTTCCAGTTGGAGGCAACTCTCCATGCTGCTGGGCTGTGCATTTCACCACCTGTGCTGCGCTGCAGCTGACTGCATGCATGGGCCATTTATTGGCCAAATTATCAGCCTGATGTGGCCGATTTCTGATATAGTAAATTTTCTTTATATTGGTGTTGATCTGATGTATCCGTGCATCTCTAGATGTGAAGGATTTTGATATTTCTCCATGCTGCAAAAACAATTAAAGAAAGCTATCTGTTCCATTGCCTTAGTAGGCATTTTCTCATCAGAAGGGCTAGCCACTAGGCCTGTGTGAAGCAGCTAGTATTCACTTTGGATTCAGATTTGGCCGATTCGGGGGACAGCGATTCAATTCAGTGATTCGAATCACTGTTCCAAACTGATTTGGCCGAATCTGATTTGGAGATTTGGCTGCTGCCAAATCAGGCAGATCTTCAAATCACACAAGCTCCATCCCCAGCCTGCTCTCAATGGTTTCCCCACTGCCTCAGCTCCTTGAAAAACAAAAGCCTGCATTCTCTGGCTGCTGCCAGCCAAGGGGGAGGTGATCCTTGCTGCCCCCTGTTGCCCCACACCATGTGGGACGCTCTTCCATGAGCCTCCCAGCCTCCACCTGCTCTCCTAGCTCTGCCATGGCTGTCCTGCCCGCCTCAGCTCCTGGCTCTTTAAAAATAAAAAAAAACCCCAGCGGGGTGGGGGGGGGATCCCCTCTGCCCTCCACTGCCCTCCACTGCATGGAGGGCTCTGCCATAAGCCCCCAGAAGCCCTGAGGCTGCTGCAGCAGCCAGTGAATGCAGGATATTTTGGGGTTTTTTTCAAAGGGCCAGGAGCTGGGCCTAGCAGTGGTCCCCCCATGGTCCCCTCACCCTAATCCAGCCTCCCCTTCCCTACCCCCCACTTACCAGCATGGAGTCCGGGTCCAGCTCCCAGCTGCAGCCAGTGGGGACCCCCCAAATCACCAACGCTCTCTGAATCTTTTCTGAATCGATTCAGAGAGCTTTGAATCGATTTGGACCTTTTAATTGGTCCCCTGATTTGATTTGACTTTGGAGGTTCGGCCACCACATCAGGTCAAATCTCTGCAACAAATCAGCACCTGAAGCTTGGCACAGTCCTACTAGCCACCTACTGAGGAAGCTGAGTAAGTGGATAGTACAGCTGCAAGATAAACAAATAAACAAAATGGATGATATGCTTTCAAAGATTCAAAGAGGTATGATGGGGGAAAATGATCATCCAGCAAATACATTAGGGTTAGGAACAGGGACACATAGAGAGATTCCTTGAACAGGAGCAGAATAAATAGAAGCAGGATTGTATACTCATGGAATACTTCTTTACCATAGTTCTGAATAGGACTCAGCATTAATAAGTGCCAGTGCAAACACCTTGGTTAGGTATGGACATTCAAAAAGCCCAAGGTGGAATTGATCTAATTTACTTGGTTTTCTGTGAGCAGTGTTGTTTAGATTGGTAATATAAAGAACAACCATTGGTTTTTGGGTGTAGGGGGAAAATCTTAGACTGAGTTCCACTATTTTTAACCAAGTCTGTGTGTGCCAAACTTCTGTTCTGTTATGGGTATAAATTGGTTTCCAATCACTTATACCAGTAAAAGTATAATGTCTTTACCTGGACCTTTTCTTTCAACCTTTCAGTAAACTTTCCCACTCTACAGACTGTGCAGGCAGGACTGGAAACAATGTTTGTAGAAGCCCTGCCCAATTCATGTTAGATGTGGTACCAAGGGAAGGAAAACAAGAAAGTTTCAGTGAGCAACAAATAGCACTGTCATTGAGGCTGCTTACAGGTTTTCTAGGTTTATTTTTATATTCTCTGTTCCTTTTTAATTAGTTTAGGATTGCTTGTTTAAACATTGTGTTACATTTACACTGTAGTACATTTTGAAAATGGTACCAGGCAGCTGGTGTGTCCTTATTGTTCTTTTGATACCCCTTGAGATACTTGTTTGTTTAATAAATTTTTACTTTTCTGCACACAATTAAGTGCTACACTGAAACTTGGTTATTTAATATTTCCTCAGTCCTCAAGGAGTCAGTCATAAGCAAACCATTTCAAGAATTATGTCACAAACTTCCACAATCCCCAACCCAATAGCTACCTTGCCAATACAGTCTGCCATGAATGAACTGTCTTTGTCCTGAAAGGTTAGCACCCCTGGTAGCATAAAAGACTTATTGCACATCATAAACTGGTGGGCCAGAACAGGAGTATCTCATGTGAAAGATGTATGACTTGCTCCAGTGAATACAAATGGAAAGCAGTAAGAAGTCTACAGAACTGAAAGAGGTAAAATCACTCTTGTGCTTGAGGCCATGAAGGAAAGATAAGTTGTCCCACACTGTGCCACACATCAGTTCTTATGAAGCTCCATTTTATATAGCATTAGGAAACCTACTATTTCCTAGTGTCCCTGCCTCCACTGCCAACACTGCTGTGGTTGCCTGCGGGAGCGCCCAGCTCGCCGCTACCAGGCCTCCACTGCCGCTGCTCCCCCCCCCCCCCCCAACCTCCAGGGGCATGCGGCATTCATGAGTGTAAGAATGGTAGTGAAAAAAGCAGACTTTCTTCATTTGATTTGACATGGGTAAAAGCATCCCACTTTAGAAATATTTATATTGTAGGCTTTAATATCAGCACATCCTAAGTGACTTAGGGACCTAACTCAAATTCATTTCTAAGCTTCTAAATGTAGCTTTATTTTTTTCAGTATATAAGATTCAAAAACCTACTGAAGTCAACAGGAAGATTTCCACTGACTTCAGTGGTCTACTAGGGTTTGAATCCTTCCTTATAGTAAGTAGGCAACCAAAGTGATTCCTGGCTTAGTATGAGATCTGAGTGAATGCTGCTAGAAAAAAAAATTAAAAATTCTTCAGAATTTGTAAATGATTGCTTAATACATATTTGCTTCTCCTTTGTGTTTCTCCTTATATAACATGACAATAGGATGAGTGGGAATGAAGTTCTTCATAGCAGTATATTCACAAGTAAGAAGTATAAGAAGTGTAAACATTGATATTCACAGTGAAACCCAATGCTCATCCAGTCATGGAAAAAAAATGTCATATGACTTACATGAATAAAGAAAACAGCTTCAGTATTGAGAACTCACAAAAGACTCTGCAAATAAAGCTTAAGAATTGTTCATAGCTTCAATGATTCCATATGATGAATATGTGATTGGTTTGTACCATGAAGTTAATGGGATGACTATCTTTTATTAAATGAACAAGAAGCACAATTCATCTAAGGAAGTTATCATTTTGAATTTGACCTCATGTTATTCATCCTAAAAGTGCAGCTCACAACATTGCAAAATGTCATAGAAGTCACTTATATGTCAACTGGAATCATAACAGTAATATTTAATAAGCAACTTTCATCTACTTGCAGGTCAATGATGTTATTCTGGATTTGTACCGGTATAAATTAAACCAGGTTTTAAACTAGTATATGTAGTCTTTGTATTTTTATAGAATGGTAGTTTTTCCCATGGATCCATTTGTCATTGGTGGAGTAAGAACATAAGGACAAGCATAAGCTATAAAATTGAGTTAATAACCTCTGCTTGTGACAAGTCCAACAGATTTGGAATCCATTTCATTCACATTTCAGTGATGATTAAACTTTTCATTCTATTGAATTTCTTTTATAATCTGTAAAAAAAAAAATCAGCCGTATTAATAACATATCATTGCATATGTACAGTAATTAAGGGCCTTGTTTTGACTGAATTGTTACAATACTGGCACCTTGCAAAAAAAAGTGAGAAAAGCAATTTATTTTCCTAATGTTAAGCCTTTCTGTGTAAACTAGAAGCTAAACACCTTTACACTCAAAGCTCTGAAAATGCACTATTCTTGCTAGCTGTAATTTTCAATGTTTCTACTATAACAATACACAATGTAATTAATTTCCTTTTAGAAAAGGATTAAAAAAAATGCACAATCATTTTTTTCCGATCCAAGCTTAAATCTTGGGCATTCAAATTAAATTGATGCTGTTTTATACTCAGCGATTTTTTCATCAGTATAGCACAGAGAGGGCAGTGTCTATTAATACAGAAAAAGCCAGCTAGACTTTAGCTTTATTACTACTTTGCTAAAGAAATTTAGAGAATCTTGTTTTCTTTACTTAACCTAGTTTTCCTGGGAAATATTAGCACATGACAGCAGAGTAGAGCCTTTTTTTCAAATTCTAATGCAAAATTTGTATATATATTCCCTGCAGGGGATCTTACAACTTATTATAACTCAAAATTAATATTTTTCATCTGCAGGCAGATGGTTCCTGCATTATCCAGCACTTCATAACTCATAAGGAATGGCTGTAACCCTTAGACAATGATTTCAGAAACAAATTCAAAGTTCTGAGCTTATATTGTTATATCAGCCTGGCAGTAATTTTGTGCTTTTTATTTCTATTTGCAGTTTTCATCTCTGCTTAGCCAGCAAAAATCCACCACGCACAAAGAGGGATAGTGTCATATGATACATATATTTTATGCACTGCCAAAATACTAGATTGGCCAGCTAAGGATTATCTGAAACTTGCTTACTGAGTTTATGTTATTACTAGCCAACATCCAACGAAACAGGTATAATGAAACACAATAAGAGACAAGCCTGAAGAATCACCCCAAGACCTGTCTTATGGAAGATAAGAGGCTGTGAATAAAGATACTGCCTCAGAATATATTAGGGAACACTGGATAATTTATGGAATTAAATGAGTTGAGGTTGGATGAACATTTCAGTGGAGTCCAACTGGTGTTGAATAACAATATACTATGTGATGATTTCAATAGCAATTTAAAGCACTTATATCCCTTTCCCTCATGCTCAGAATCTTTTATGATTGGGCCATATAGTTATTTGGGGGAACATATTTTCCTGAAGGGAATATGTATACATGTCAGAACAACTAGTTTGTTAATGGGCAGTTACAACATTTCTGTTCTGTGGCTAGAACATGGTTGTGTAGAAAAAGGCCATATAGTAATCATTATCTTGATTGTATAACTCATTTACATTGTAATTATTAATACAGATAAAGCCATTGAGTGCTCCATTGGTCAATCTCAGTATCTTTTCAGGGAGGCAACTACATTCTTCCAATGTATTTTGGAAACATTGCTAAATTTTCACGACACAGGCACAAAACTTGATCCTCTCTTTTAATGTAATTCATTACATAGGAATGAAAAATATATTACATTTTTGGAAGGGCATGGTGTGTAGGGGAGGCTCTTAAATTGGATACAATTTAAATGTATGGAGAATGTCAGTATGTATTAACAATAGAAGATTGTCATGGATAAATATGTAGCAGATTAACATACTACCTGTGTATGCTTATTTATATGTTCAGCTTGAAAGCCCAGAGGTTAGTGATTAATATTAATACCTGTATATGAAAATTATATCTCTCTTATGCATGTGTATGTACACATCCACACACGTAAGACTGATTCAAATTGAAAAGAAAAATTCTTGCAACAGGTAGGTTCTTTTATCAGTTATTTATGTGACTGTCAATGTATTATACCATTTTAAATGATGGTCTCATTACTCCGGTAATCCAAGAAAAAGCAAACATTATAATCTACGTTGTGCAATGGACTAAGCCTGTGTAAATGAGATATTTTCTGTTTTAGTCTGTAGGAGAAAAATGGGGTAAAAGCTTTCTGCCACCTTTTTTCCTTTTCAAAGCTCTTCAGCCACAAATGCCTCATGTGGTTCAAAAGACTGCAATCGCAAGTGAGCCGTCAGAGTTAAATGATGCAGCAACTCCTCTTTGTATAGAACTCTTACAATTTAAATGGGAAATCCTTGGATGAGGGACTTTCTAAAATGGCAGCAAAGGTCACTCTAAGCAGTAGTGTACAGTTAGGTATATAGGTGTCAATTTTGAACAAAGCAGGACGCATTTATGTCATTCTGTCTAAGAGCAGAAAAATTAACAAGGCCTCAAGGGCTTAATGAATGAGTACCTGAGAAAGAGAGTAGTGCCTCTATGGGGCCAAATCCTGTAGTAATCTCTCATTTTTTTCTCAGAGTTGATTCAGTCAAAATCCCAAAAGCAAATTGCATGTAGAAGCTTGTCTGTCTATCTGTCTGTCATGTTACACTTAACAGCCCTTGACTTATCTGCTTTCATTACATTGGAGCAATACTACCTTCATGAATGAAGCTGTGAATTGTCAATAAAGGAACTACAATAGCTTTCGAAGGTGTAGAGCACTTTGCACTTCATGGAAAGCAATTCTCCAAAGCTTGGTGGTGGGGAAGTAACTTAACAGGAAAACATGCTGAGCTGGTAGGAGTCTATTCCTAGTATTGTAAAAAGCACAACATGGAACAGTTGAAGGCTAAACTTGGGTTGTGTTAGCCCTCATCCCTGGTTGATGTGGGACATGGCAATATGATAAAACATAAAACAAAAATAATCAGTTCCCAACTGCTTCTAGATAGAGGGATGGTTTTCTTTTCTAGAACAACTTTAACAGTTTCACAAACTTTGGTAAAATTATCAGGGAAACACTAACCTTTGTTATATCTGATTTTTCTTGATAAACCATGCCCTAAAGCTATTTGTATTTATTGCTACATCTGCAGATGGTATAATAGAGAAATAGAAAGAAGGTGGAACTGTCTAGTGCTTCATTTAACATTGCATGGCATTTAATTTACCCTATAAAATCAAAGGAAGGGGCTGTGATTTTCTTTGCTTTTCTTCTTTTATTTTCCTGTTATAAATGACTTAACTTTATTTGTTAGCCAGGAGATATTCTATGCTTTTGCAATAGCTCCACAGGAATTTGTCAGGTAGGAAAATATGGAGTGAGCTGTTGATTGATATCCAGGTTTTCATCAACAGAAATACATAATGGAAACTATCGAAATAGCAACTGGCAACAGGGTGTGGAACACCTGGTAAATCTGCAAGGTTTGATATATGTAATTTAATGTCATTTTTACCACTGTTTTATTTGTAGAGCCAAATGAAAGCTTGGAGGAAACTAGCATTCTGAGAAAGCTGTCTTTTATATTTTAATTTTGGTAAGCAGTGAACTTAAGACAAGGGTAATTATACTTAAAGGAATATAATTAAATCTATTTAAAATGAGGTGGGTAAAGTAGAGGTTGGTTAGGGAGTTAGATTATGCAAGGATTGCCTCTCTGTTTAGGAATGAAGGATATAAATCCAGAATAAAAGGAGAATAAGGAATTAAAGCAATAAGGAAAAAATAACATTCTCTAAATTCATTATCCAGCAGAATTTTTCTATCATGGATATAGAAGAGTGTATAATACATAAATTATTTCTTGGATTAATCAATAGCATCCTTGCATACAATATTTCAAAGAGGCCCTTTATAGTGGTGAAATAGCAAAGTTTGAATGAGGACAGTCCAGGGCCCAGTCACATTATAACAAGTCTCACACAAACTCCCTTTAGTGGGTGGTGATGATAGCTCCCATAACAGGTTAACAGTTTATTAATAGTCACAAAGAAGATCACACATCTCCGATCTGTTGTTTTAGGCTCTCTAAATCATCAAGGGACCATTGTATCAGCTATACTTGAGTCATATTTTCAATTACTGCCTGCCATTTGGTGTGCTGACATCATGAGGATTTGGGCCATAAAAAGAGACATCCCCTGTCCTAAGAAACACTGAGACAGATCCAGAGTAGATGCCATAACCTCATTTAAGTTGCTAAACTCCTGCTAAGGTCAAGTTCAAAATGGAAGTTTAGGTGTCTAACTGGGAGTGAGGTACCGAGATACCTTTTCAGGCAAAAGATAACTTTTGAGAATCTAACTTCAGGAAAAGACACAGTGGGTGCATCTACACATGCACTTTAATGCGCAGTAGCCTATTTTACTGTGCATTAAAACGCTGGGTAAAAAAACATGTAAATTCATTAATGCACATTAAAATAGGCAACTGTCACTACAAAAGCAGACCTGGATCTTTGGGTAAATCCAATATCTTTTAATTAGAACGACTAAAACAGTTGGAAAAATTCTTCTTTGTAAGCTTTTGGGTACAAACACCCTTCTATAGACTGAGGAAGCATCTGCAGTTGTTCTGTGCCAACATGGCTACAACCAATACCATTTTAAAAAGCATGTGCTTTCACTACTGTGCATTAGGACAGCCTACTGAACATTTATTTAGTACCTCACATTGAAGGTACTAATTAGGAAAAGCACATTAATGCACATGTAGATATGCCCAGTAAATGGGTGGAAAAAACAAATCAAGTAGATTCAAGAGAGAGTAAGCCAAAGAGAGAGAGCAAATGGGATAGCAATGATGTGCCTGAGTTGTTTATACATAGTTGCGTTCACAATATATAGTTAGAATATTTTATTATTTATTGATGGAAACAAACAGGTAGATTGGTATCAGAAATCTCAGGTTGGCACAAGTCTACCCATTATTCTGTGTTCTGTTAACATATTTTCCACTTCTTGTGCATGTGACTTTTTGAGAACAGATTGGACGTTTGTTCAATAATGAATGACTGGTTCTCAAACCATTTGTGATTTTCAACCCTTCTCAACAAATGTTCCATTGGGTAGTCACATACATCATGTGGTATTTTTTTCTCTTCCCTGATATTACCATTCAGCACAAACCAAATTGCTATTGGTAAATATCATATTTAACTGCGTTTAAAATTCATTCTGCTTTTTGTATTTGCTTATATGTAAATCATATTATTTAATATTTGAAGGGTTAAGAATAGTTAAGCATAGTTCAATCACAGTTCGCCTTTGAATGAGCATCCCCAATAATGTGTGTGTACTATTCACTGCACTCTAATGATTGATGCTGTGTGCAACTATCCTGTGTAAAGCTAACATATTATATGACTTATGCTCTAACAAAACCATTCATGACATTTGCAGACTTATCATTTGGCAGTTTTTGTATAGGTGGAGATAGAAAATAACATGAGAATCTGTGCAAGGACTTTGAGGGGCATAGGGTTTATTTAAAGACTAAAGGGATTGCCCTCCTACTTGATGCCTATGTGGCAGCTGCCCAAAAGCATGAGTGCAGTATGGCTCGGCAGGACGTCGCGCACTCCCTGGGAGCTGGGGCCACTGGGGCTGGGTGCTGCTGGGCTGTCTGACACGTGGAGCCACCCCAGCTCCCAGACAGTGTGTGGTGCCCTGCTGAACTGTGCTGCACCCGTGACATGGGGGAGCTGTCACATGGGTGCCAAGTGGTGGGGTGGGGCGTGATCCGCTCCCAGTGCTGCCGCATCCCACACTCCCCTCCCTCCCTCCCTCCCTCCCTCCCTCCCCAAGTAACACAGCCTTCTGCCCCAGCTGAGCAGCTTGTCCCAGCCCCAACCTCAAACCTTCCCTCCCCCATGGCCCTTCCCTCCCCACTCCCCCAACCCCAACAGACTTACCGCCTGGAGGCAGCTGTCAGCTGCATGTTTAGTCTATGGATGAATCTTTTGTGAAACTTTTCTGAAACAATTCAGTTGCTTTGAATTGATCCAAAGTTTTTACTTGGTCTCCCGATTTGATTCAGATTTGGAGATTTGGTCCCCGAATTGGGCTGAATCTCCTCCAAATCAAATCAGCTACTGAAGCATCGCACAGCCCTACTGTAGGCCAGATAACAGTTCTACTGTGGCAATTCTGTATTCTGATTTTTGGCTTACTTCAGGACTTTGGCTTTGGATTTCTCTTCAGTTCTGTTTCCTGGCTCCTGACCCTGGTTCAGCTCTCTGTTTGGACTTCACCCTGTGGATTGCCTTCTGCATTGGTACTTGGTATCTGAGCTCTGGATCCTGACCCTGGACTGTTATGGACTCTTGCTTCTGGGTTTCTCTCTGGCTTTGGTATATGGTTCCTGACCTGTGACCCAGCTCCAGGCCCTGCTTCCTCTTAGTGGACTAACCATTAGGCCAGACCTATGCCCCAGTCCTAGTAGAAGTCTGTAGAATTTGAGGAACAGGGGAAGGTGACAGAATGAGATACAGTGGTTAGAAGAGGTAAGAGTGTTTGTTTAAAAAGTCACTATGAAGTCACTACCAAAAAAGGTTTCTGTCAGATGTTTATTCTTAGACTTATAGTTAAAAATATGTGAAAAACAGTAGATTTTAAGTAACGTTCCATTCATATTTACCCTCCCATTGATGCCTTCCCCATAAAAACTTGTGAATGAAGGCTGATTATGATTAAAAATGCTCTTGTTTGAAAAATTGAGATCTGTTTAGCATGAACAGAGATTAATCTAACAGCAGATAACACTTACGTAGTTACCTAAGGCCACCATGTGATAGTCAGTACTTTCCAGATTCTGTGGAGTTCAAGTGTATGATCATCTTTGTTACAGCTTCATTAAAATTTTAAAGAATCAACAAAAGTTCATTCTTATTCTTTCCTCTATCAAGAAGAGGGGTGTCTAGGTCAGGCATCTGTCTGCACTTCTAACAGTGTACCACCTAGTAAATATATGTATTCTGTCATTGTTTACTAAGCTTACTGGCTGATATAGTAACTTGAAAGCTGTCTTTGTGATTTTATATCTAGAAAGAAAGGAAGAAGATAGAGATCTAATCTGAAGATATAACAGCCATCAGGGAATGAGTAAACTCAAGCATGGATTTAACATTGCAGCCTCAGGTCAGTAGAGCTGAGAACATTGCTTAGTCCCTAGGGGGAAGTGGTAGCCTCACTAGAATGAGCTAATCACCCACTCAACAAGTGTGAAATAGGGAACAGTGATGTAGCCTCAAGTCAATATAAAAGAGGAGAGTAAAGAAAGTAATCCAAATGTTATGAATTTAGTATCTTTTTTATATCAGAAAGTATTGATATCAAAGAGTATCTTCTTTGATATCAATGGACTTCATTTAATTTATCCCAAAGTAAAACTAACAAGAGAGTTAGGATGTTTACCATGAAATCCTTGTCCAATTTAAAACAGTGGCAAAACTCTCACATGCTGCAAGACCATTTCAGGCTGGACATAAGGAAGAATTTCTTTACTGTCCAAGTCCCCGAGGTCTGGAATAGCCTGCCATCGAAGGTGGTTCAAGCACTTACATTGAACACCTTAAAGAATAAATTGGATGCTTATCTTGCTGACTTCCTGCCCGTTGGACGAGGGGCTGGACTCGATGATCTTCTGAGATCCCTTCCAGCCCTAATGTCTATGAAATCTATGAAATCTCACTGACTTCAATGGACTTCATTTCACCATAGGATTACATGGCAATGTATGCACTAACTTACAGTTAAGCAAGAACAGTTGATATTTACTTGTTTGCTTTACATAAAACCTTACAATAGAAATGCAACATAACCCAGATGAGGGCTAAGTGAAAATCACCATATGATTTATTAAGTCCTACAGAATTACAGCATTTATTTGCATATTATCATTAGAATGCCTATGAAAAAGTGGTCTCTTAAGCTGAACTCCCCACATTGAGGGGCCTCAGCTCTCTCAGAGAGATGAAGAATGTGAAGTAAAGGATAAATAAGATATAATGCAAGTATTTCTAAGAAAGCTTCTTGTGAGTAAAGATTTGTACAGGTATGTATGCTGATGCAAGTGATGGTTGATAGAGTGAAAAAGAGGAGGTAATTCTGGGTGACCCTGAACAACAGCATGCATTAAATAGCATGTTGATCGATTCAGACGTAAACTGGGTGGTGTAAAGTCTTTGTGAACCTGAGGTATGATTGAAGGGCTAAGAACAGTTTTTAAAAGTGTTTGAGATAAGATTAAGGGAGCAGGGTAGACAATTAGATATTATTGCATGCTTCCTTAATGTGTCCTCTCTTTCCTGTAAAAATAAAGGCAATATAATCTGTCACTAGTTCTAGCTTGTGTCTTTTTCACCATTTTATATGAGACAATTAGAGTTTTGATTATAATCATTTTTATGGCATAAAGCCATTCTTTGCAACTAACACACAGTCAACATGTAATCATAAGTGACATTTTATTTCATTTCAAGAACCTTACTTGTACAACAGAGTTTACAAGCTTCCCTATCCTTGCTGCTACTTAGCGGCATATAATAGTTATGATTCTGGACAACAGAAACGTTTTGGTGAAAAGGTGAAACACAAAAGTAATATAAATGATTTTTTTCTTCAAGTGGCTTGGAAATGGCTTGCTTACCCAATTCAAAAGCATAAGTATGAAAGAAAATGATGAAAACTCTAAAATGACGGTCAGCTTTCCTTTGGATGGTTTTCCTCCTTGTTCCAGAGAAATTTTCCCATTCAGGACAAAATTTAAACATGTGCTTAAGGTTTACCATGTGCTTAAATATTGGCCCTAGTTAGGAGGGGCAAGCTGGGGATTAACCCTGGATGATGATTTAAGGCGAGTGCCAGAATGCCCCCCTGGAGTCTTTGTCAAGGAAGGTTTAGCCCTGCTTCACCCTGTCATAGGAGCTGGGCAGTCACAATGTGATACCCATTAGAGCATCTGGAAAGGTGTGGTGAGTGAGCAAAGTGGAATCATGCCCCTTCTCCCCATCCTAGCCCAGGAGTCCTTGCCAGGGAAGTTGTGCCCTGTGTTGCCTGGCCATAGGAGCCAGACAAATGCAGCCCTATGTTCTGTAGCATATTAAAGGCAGGAGGAGAGAACAGACCACCAAAGTGGTCCCTGAGGAGCCTCTGCCATGAGGCTTACTGGGGTGCAGAGAACCAGGGCAGGTAAGCCTCTTCTCCCCCCCCCCCCCCACATCCTCTGCACTGCAGTGGGTAGCACAATCCCCCTTTTCCCTCTCTTCCATGGGCACTGAAGGGGCTTGCTATGTTTCTGTCCTCAGTTCTGTTTTGGATGTGGAATCATTTTTTTTTAATTGGCAATTTTGGTTTATGTTTCTATGCTTCTATTTTCTTTCTTTTAAATATAAGTTTTTATTTGGGATACATAACCACTGGGTTCATGTAAGAATAAGATTGTTTAGGCAATTACACATTTTTCTTGGAAAGTTTAATAGTTAACTGTAGTAAAATCACCAATAATTGAGCCTGAGGAGAACATTAAGCTTATAACATCCATTCAATGTTGTTGTTGCTCTTTTAATAAATATGCAGATTTTTGTGTTGATGGCATGAACACATTTGCCTCTCACACTCTTCTTGTCGGAGAATTATGCACCCACTGATTCATCTATCCATAATTTAAGGAAGCCCCAAATGAAGAAATAAAAGTGCTTTTGGATATAGAAACATACATGCTTAATAAGGAAAACTTCATTCTACTTAGCTTCTGTTTACAAATACTATCAGTCATTTCAAATATATTAAGTACATATTTAGGAATAGGGCTTTATGTATAGGAAGAGAAATAATGTTTTCTAATCAAGAAAGCATACATAATTTAAGAGGTAATTGACCAACAAATGTCGTGTGTAACTCTGTTTAACCCAATTACATAAGTCATTTATAAAGTAGGAATATGGCTACAGACATCATTTGCTGTGAGGAACTAGGAATTAAGAATGGTTAAAATATATGCCTGCTTCCATACCTTCTCCTTTTTTTTGTCTGATATCATAAGAAAGCTCATATCTCACTCAGATTCGTGCACACTGTTTTAATGAAGACAATGAAATTCTGAGTGAGCTTAAGAGTCTGCTCTCATAGACAGATACAACTGTGCAATCAGAGGCTAAGTACAGACATTCAAAAAGCCCCTGGGGGAAGCATTCTATTGTGCTTTACTTAAAGTGCTATAAGTTAGTGGGAGTGAACTAAACAGATGTTCGTTGTTTGGGGCGGAGAGGGGTGGCTCTTAGAGCCTGCTCACAGTGGCCACTGGGGACACTCCTGCACGCCTACTAGGAGGCTACCAAGGTGGTCCCTCTCTCAAACCCTGCCTCACCCTCCATCTGCCTACTGTCAGTAGTAGCTGGGGGGAGAGACCCGAGACCACTTCCCTGCAGCCTCCCCCCCCAGTCAGACAGTGACATGCTGTAGGGCTGGGGATGCTAGGGGGAAAAAGACCCTGGACTCCTTCCCATGTAGCCCTCCCAGCTGGGCAGCCACTGGCCAGCCCAGGGTTGTCTGTGGGGGAAAGGGGTCTGGGGTCTGATGTGCCATGGGACCAGGGCTGCTGTAGGGATGTAGAGCCCATTTACCCCAAAGCCCCCCAAGGTTGGCCAGGAGGGCTGCCCAACTGGGGCAGGGGACTATGGGGGGGAGAGGTCTAGAGTTTCTCCTCCTGCATCAGTCCTGGCCCCACAGTGCACCACTGCCTGGCAGAAGTTCGAGGTGGTGGGGAGCTGCAGGGGAAGTCTGTGTATCCCTGCAGGAGCACTGGCTAGTCAATGATACTGTAGGACTGGGGCCAAGGTGGCTGTGGAGAGAGAGACCCCCCTTCCTCCCACCAGCTGGCTGTGGCTCACAGCTGGGTGGAGGGAGGAGGTGAGGCTGGGATCAGAGGCTCTCACTGACTTGGGGTCAGATCTGGCACAGATATTCAATAAAGTGCACTAACAGAAAGCATTTTAATCTAATACCTCATCCATTGAAGGTTAACTTAGAGCATGATCCACCATATTTTAAGCACTCTAAGAGCTGTGAATGTCTGTTCAGTTATGGCTTTAAAGTGTTGTTTGAGCACTTAAAATGTGATAGGTGTAACGACTGTACCTAGCCAGACTTAGAGAGAAGACCTTATTGGAAAGTATATGTTTAATAGAAAATGGTTATTGTTATTCATGTAGAAGGCAAGGTAGGTTTGCACCTTATAGGCTAACCAAAGTGTATGTATAGGGCTGTGTGAAACAGCACCATTTTGTTTCAACTTCCGTTTTGCTGTTTTGACAGGGCAGTGTTTCACTTTGAGTTTTGTTTCATTTGGAAACCACTTTTTTATTTTGTTTCATCCAAACTGTTTCGCTGTTTCGATGCTGTTTCGAGGTTTCATCCATAGGCTATAGTGGGTAATCATGAAACTGCCTATAACTTAGTCATTTCTTGCCTGATGTGGATGAAACTTGCTGAGATGGTAGCCCCTGCTGAGGCTATGAAGTCTTCCAGCTTTCAAGATAGGTGCAGGGGTTTCTGGGAAACTGCACCTCAAGCTGCTGACACGCAAAACTCATGACGTGACTGTATATGTGTGTTAAGGCATGCCCTCACTGGCACTGGGGCATCTACACAACACGGTAGTGTGCCCCAATCAGGGCTTCTCTTCCCCTACAGTCTCATTCTTGTCTACCACTTTAAATAACAACAGGTAATAATTTAGTAAGCAGCACAGTAGCACCAGCAGCATCTCAGGCAACCAAATAGTCACAGTCAATATCAGATCAGTTTGTTCCCCATCTTCTCCCTCCCTCTCCTTACTTTCTGTTTCCCTGCAGACAAGCCCAGCTTTAGCTTCGAAACTCAAAATGTTTTAAAACTTTCAAAACTTTTCAAGTGCCCTAATTTCATTTTGAGGCTGTTTCAAAGCACTTCATTTCATTTTGATTTCACTGTTTTGAGCTCGAAACAAGTCAAAACAGTGTCAAAATGAAACAGCTGGTAAAATTATGCACAGTCCTAATGTATATACATATACATCTACATATCAGAAGCTTTTGGGGTTGAAGCTTACTTCATTAAATAAAGTGAAAGGACATGCATGGTCACTCAATAGGATTAGGAAGTACTGTGATGCTGGAGTTGCTGTCTTTAGAATAAATGCAAGGTTCTGAAAACTCTGGTCATTAAAAATCTCACAGCATTTTTCCTGGAAATATTAGAGTTAGACTGGATAACCTGCCTGCAAATCTATTGAGTAATCCTTTCACCTAAAAGGAAATCATTTCAGTTCAATACCTTCTTTATTTTGACCTGTAGTGGTGCTATATGGTATTTCAAAGATGATATTTTCAGTCCCAGTGGTGGCTGCAATCCAGTAATTATTGCTATGATCCCTGTACTTTAACAGAGGACTAGTTCTGCTATAGCTAAGACTGAGTTGTTCTTCCTATTTAAACAGTGTTTCCTTTAAGTAGTCTAAAACTCACATGCTTCTTAGGATGACCTTGAAATTCACTGTACCTTGTCAGGGATACAGGACTTAGAAATATGTCCATTTATACATCCAGCCTAAGCACTCTGACCACTGACCTATGGTCAGTGCTCTCAGGTCTCTCTGGCCCAATGGATATTTAATTATTTATAGGAATTGGAACAGCTCCAACAGAGAGATGGAGAAAGACCTAAACCATAATAGGTGACGTCAAGCAGCTGATTGATTGAGACAAGGGAAGAACTTGACCTTGAATCTCTGACATCCCAGGTAAGTGCCCCAAGCTCCAGGCTATTGCATATTTTGGAACTACTTTCTTTTTCTTATGAAAAATCTGGAAAGTTTGTGGAAGAGGAGAATATTTGAGATCTTGAAAGTTTTGTTCAATATGAAAAACCTTTCCTGCAAGCTGTAGGGAAGAGATTACACTGAAAGTCATATCAAGCAGCTTTGACTGCTCAGTGTTTTCCTGTTCCAACCAGGGCTGCTTCTTTGATGAATGAATCCTTCTTTACTTTACTAGTAATGTAAGAGTGATGTTGTAGCTGAAAAACGTCTTGCATTCAAAAGCTTATCTAACTTTTATCCAACTACATAGTTGGTCCAATAAAAGATATTGCCCTAAGAAACCTTTCTTTACTAGCAGACTGCTGGTAGACAGAATGGTCCTTAGGGAGAATAGTGATTTGGTCCATCTACACAGTGAACTTACCATACCCAGCAGTGCCACCCTCAGGCATACCATACTGCTCTGCATATGCTGCCTCCTAAACTGGAAACAGTATAGCCACTTCTTTATAGTTCCATAGGTGGGTGCATTGGCATGGGGCAGGGGTGTTAACTGGCACTGTCATTCAACAGTGCTAATTACTACCCACAGCATTAGGTGGATGCTTCCTGTTTGGGAGAAGCAATATTTGAGAGCTGAGATAATATCTTTATTGGAGATGTCAGACAAGCTTCTGAGCCCAAAATGCTCTTCCCTAAGTTTAAAAGGCAGCCTGCATGGACTAACTCTGCTGCCAGAAGTAGTAAGTTTATCCTGTAGGTGTTGCCTTCTATGTAGAAGGAATGTACATGAATTGGAAATGTGTAATGCTGATTCATCTTCATATCTTTCTCAGGGACATTCCTGCCATTGTAAATGGGACTATTCCTAAACTGTTTTTTGATTTGGGTCGACATACTATGTGCTAAATATCCCTATAAAACATTATTTATAATAACATGTTTGGGTTTTTAAAGAAATATTAATATAATAAATTTTAACTTTCTTCTTGGTGTATGCCAGGTCTTATCTTCTGGGGATTTATAATACATAATTCTCAGTTAAAAAGTAAAGAATATTTACTGAAAATGAAGGAGTAAATGATGATGAAAAGGGAAGAGATTTAGAATTATACTCCCAGAGACAAAGGTGAAACAAAACTACCTAAAAAAAGGGATTTATTCCCTTTAACATTCAAGACAGGTATTAAGTACTACTTTACTGTGGAACTGGAGTAAAACCAGCTGCATCCACCTATGAAGTATTGAAGTCACCAGCATATATAATAAACTAACAGTAAGTTGCTGTAGCACAAGGTTAGGCAAAGAAATCTCATTTGAAGAATCACTTTGTACTCAGCATGGTAGCATGTGCTAACTTGATTCTAAAACCTTATTTATCTTTCCTTTGTCCAAGTGACATGGACGCTGCCCATGCATTGTCTTTGTTTGCCAGTGCATGGATTTCCTTCGAGTCTTTCCTTAGATTGGAATACCAATTCAGCCACAAGATAAAAAGCCTAAGACGCTCTCTGAGCAACTGTGGTAACATTTAAAATGTAATTGGTTTTGGAAAGTGACAACTAATTATCCAAAGCAAAACGCATGTTAGGCATTTAGATAATGAAATGTCAATCAGTATAATAGAAGTGTCACTTACTTAGTACTTTTTTGCTTCTGAAATTATTTCACATGCTTTTAAAATGGAGCTACCTACATATCTGTATACACATTACATATATATGCTAATGTAAGTATTTGTGTGTTAATATGCTGCATCTGTATATCTACATATTTAACTCCATTTTAAAATGTATTTTTATGTGTATTTTATAAATATTTATGTTTATAAATTTGTGTTTATATATATTATTATACCTAGATGCATATGCATTTGCTCTTTCTATATATAAATATATATAGGACTATGTATCTTTGAATAAAAACTAAGCACAAGACAACAGCTGCATTTCTGCAGATAGACAGGAAGGTTTGTTCAGAGACAACTGCATTGCCCTTGACATTGAACAGTGCTGGAAATCAAACTCCAGACCATCAAGCAAGGATTCAGAATGAGCAGGAGAAAGATTTTCCCATGAATATTTATGTGTAACTCTGTTCAATGTGAGCAAAAATGATAAGGACGTGCCACTGGTAATCATGTTGTAATGTCATTTTTTTAACAAAACAATTTGGGGATATAAAAATATATATTGGGAATTTAATAAATTCTGAAAAGCAGAGCTGATCCTGCAAGCACAGCTGTAGAGATTTACTTGTGTGAGTAGGTTCATTTCAGCCAATGGCACTACTATTAAGTGTAGAGTTATGTTTGTGCATTAATAGATATATGTTCCCTTCATTTTCTTACAGTAAAAATGGCTTTGACTCCAGTAGGTAAATTTGCAAAACTGTTGCCACTATAAAGCCCTGTTTTCAAAAGGACATGCCTTTGTGAAACAGTCAGTATTAGAGCTGAAACAGCATAATCACTTCCCAAGGATAATTTTTATTTATTAATTTGCGTGTGTTTCTTTGGAAAATTGACCAAATTGATCTAATTTTTTCATGTGAGGAGGATGAAAAAATGACTTTTTTGGATGATACTTTAGTCAAAGATTTGAAAGCTGTAATTTGCACA
This sequence comes from Alligator mississippiensis, assembly GCF_030867095.1. NCBI lineage: Eukaryota > Metazoa > Chordata > Crocodylia > Alligatoridae > Alligator > Alligator mississippiensis. The sequence goes on along the minus strand of NC_081825.1, from coordinate 212,246,234 downwards.
GTGATAAATGGTACTAAAGGACAGATCAGGTCCCTTTTAAGACAGAAATTGTTTTTGATGTGACTGAGTTATGAGTATTTGAAACTGACTTTATAAGCTTGCATAAGAACTTTTGTTAAGCTCACTAGATAAATAACCTAAGGAACAATGCACCTGATTTGTAGGTTATTTAGCTACATGGCATACAGCATATTCTATAGAATAATTTCAGATTAATCCCCAACTCATCATTTGGTAAAAGAAATGTATAATTATTAAACTCTTTTCCTACCATACTCTTTTTTTCAGTCCTTATGGAATAGGCATTTGTGTCCTGTCATATATTTTCAGTTGTTTGGCCTTTGTTGTTCTGAGAACAACCTTTGAGACCTTAACAGTGCTATGGGTAATATTTGTATGTAATCTTACAGGAAAGAAAGAGATAGTTTTCTATAGGAATTGATTGAGAAGCAGTCATTTAAACGTCATTTATCCTTATCTATGTATGTATGTGGGTCTATGTGTATATAAGGACAAAGTTAAAGTTTAGGAAAATGATGAGGGTATGGCCACTTGGCTGGGAATGAATTTTTGTGGAACCCACTTTGGAGCATTCACCTAACATTGTTCTTAGTTTACACCCTGATTGTCTCTTTTTTGCAGAAAAATTTGGTCCAGGGCACTTAAGGTAAACAAACACATTTTCCCTGATTATACTATCAAAGGTTTGCAAATACTCCTTGCATATCCCCTAAAGTTACCTAACGTCTCTGTTGTTGGCCTCATGGACAGGGGGAGAGAAACATTGTACAGTTTTCTGGTACCAATACTTCCCCAAGTCATTCCATTACCCTTGCTTTTATGTCTGCATGCATAATTCCAAGAACCCAGGTAAGTAGACTGGCCTTCGTTTGGAGTTCATCGAGCCTCACTTCTGTGTGGAAGAGATGTGATTTATTCCCAAGTGGTACTATCTACAGGTTGTTCCTGTAGTTTTTTCCATTGTGTAGTATTAATTGGAGTATTCAGAAGCAGAAACGTATCATGATGATGAGTGATAAGTTTCTTGGAATTTCTAGTCTTTCCCACAGAAATGCATCCAAATGTCACCAAGTTTGTTGTAGGTTTGTGATCACCATTAGATTTTGCCATTCTTATATGAACTCTCTATTCTGTTATTAGAGTTCATGGAAACTTACAGCATAACTCCTTGTTCGTGGTAATTTTCTCTTTCTAATACTTTAAGCCCTATACTGATTTTTGCCTCACTGCTTTACTATAATTCCCATTTGATGTAGGTCTCTGGAGAGGGGAGGAGTGTTATAAGATTAGTCCCTATACTTGTAAAGAGATCACTAAAAAATGAATAAGATTAAATTGAGTTTAGCACAAAAAATCAGGTTAAGGTTCCTCAGATTGTGCAAATCATCACTGATCCATTTACTTCAACAAAGCTATGCCAACTGAGGATCAGACAAAATACCATATAGAGTTGATCACATCAGGAGACATTTCTGTAAGGGAACATCATGTTGAGAGATTGATTTTGACTGTGTAATAGGACCACAAGTCACCCTAAGGAGAAGAGAACAGAACTGGAGTATTTTAAGGCAGATCCTAAAAGGGAAGACAGAAAAAAATTAAGCACAAATCAGCCAGCCAGATTCCAGTCTCAGCCTTGGGAAAATAACATGTTTAGGGGAAGCTCCTTAGATCATGAAACAGGAATTATTCCTGGGAGTAACATAGCCATCCTTAATTCAGAGAAAGCAGTTAACAGCCCTCCCTCTGCCCCTGGCCACAAGATACTCCTTTCCAAACTTGCCTCTATACACCAGTCATTTCTGGAATCAAGAGCCTGCTAGAAAGAAACACTAACGACTTTATTCACCTCCCCCAAGAGGCTCTGCACCCTTTTTTTTTGCAGACTTTTCCCCATTTTGGAGTCACAGCTATCAGTTCCACCACTCAGCAGCCTAACGAGCCACAGCCACTAGATCTTCTGGTTTAGCAGCCATTAAAGGTTAACTTCCTTTCAGTTCAGTGATGAGGTGTGAACTCTTCCAGTTTCCCCCACATGTCCTGTCACAGACATAGTAGTAGGTTTACAAAGTTCTCTCAGTTGGAAGTCAATCCTATTATGTGCATTTTTTTCTTTCCCTTTCAGGAATGATGTTCAGGAGCCAATCCTACCTACCTTGTTAACTACAATGGCAGACATCATATAGAATTTTTTTTTGCAAAAATCTAGTTGGTCTAATAAAAGATATCACCTCTACCATGAGTCCTGATTGTTTTTGCCTCAGGACCAATAGGGCTACAACCTGAATACCTGGCTCATTATTGAAAACACTTTCAAATTCTATGTCAAAGCACATATAAGACTTGGTTCTTGCTCCTGTTCTCTGACTTAGCAACTAGCTGTGGGATACTAGGTGCTGCTCTGTTTCTTTTCATAACAATTGAGTGGGCATCCCTTGCACACTTATTCTTGAAGTAATCACATCATTGTGACTCTTGATTCCAGACTGAATGACACTGGAATATGACCTAGTTAAAATGCTGACTTGGCTGATACTCATAACAAGGTTAATTTTAGGTGAAATATTTTTCAGGCTGCTCCCTCATTAACTACTCTCTGATGCATGAGTCCTGGATCTCTAGCAAAGTAAAGAAGAAAAAAACAATATCTTTGCAGGACTGTCTTCTGACCTTAAATAGTGGGAAATAAGCTCTATGAGCAATTCATTCTGCTGATTATAGTTAAAAGGAAATGCAGCTCTACAGAGTTATCTGCTTAAAAAAATTAGTCATGTGACATTAAGCTGCTGATTTTTTGGCATTGTTAGATACCCCCCTCAGAAGTCTGTGAGTACGAACATAAAGCTTCCCTGGATCACCACCACAAAAGATCATCTTTAGGTCTCATTAATAAAGGTAGCCACTGAACTTTCACCACTAGTAGCACTGTCCTCAGTGCCCATCTATTTCAAATGCTGAACCCTTAAGGTACTTAAAAAAAGGAAATGAAAAAAAAGTTGTGGCATGGAATGTTAGTTCTTCCTAAATTGCTTTAGTTTCCATGCTGACAACTTACAATTTGTTTGATGATAGAACTTCATTTTGTGTGTGGGCACTGAACTATTTTTGCTGTACTCAGTGACCCATGAAAACATAAAATGGCACGATGTTCCTCCCATTGGAAAATGACTGGTAAAACAAAGTTGTTAAAGTTTCTGATAGACGGTAATTTGTTTTGTGCTGTAAAACATCATCATAAAACTAAATGCCGCAACAGGAACAAACCTTGTGCTAGGGAGGCTCTGCTGATCTGAAGCATAGCCAGAATACCAAACTTCTTGAGTCTGCAAAATCGGGCTGGAAATTTCACAAAAATAGATTTTGCAGCACTGACACTTCGATACCTGAACAGAGGCTTTGTTCTCTTGTGGAATAATAATACCTATTGATCCATGGAATTCCTTCATGTATACTGGTCTATGTACGCAAACCAAGGGGACCAAATTCTGGTCTCAGTGGCCATGTCTACATGAGACACTTACTGCACAGTAGCTCATTAGTAGAGCACAGTAAGTGTCACCAGGCAACTGTGCGGGGATGCTACTGCGCAGTAATGCTGGTTACTGCAGTCATTTACTACTTGGTTATGAAAGTACTAAATGACTGCGCAGTAACAAGTGCTCAGTCAGGGTCTCATGTAGACGTACCCAGTATCAATCTGAGATGTGCCACTGAGCTACACAGAATTCTATTGGTGTAAAGTCATGGTAAATAGAAACCCCTCCCTCAAACCCATACTGAAAATCCTCAAACAATTGCAAACCATAGTAGAAGGAGATGCAATTCTTAAAGGGGTCTTCCCAGAGCCACCTATCCTACCCTTCAAAAAAGCACCGAACCTTGCTAACCTCATCACCAGAAGCAAAGTGTCTCAGACCCAGAACACATCAAATGGATCGAGACCATGCTATGACAAGAAATGCAAAACCTGGCAACACATCTCCACCACCCTCACAATTACTACATCCCACAACAGAACCATCACCATTCCTGGATCTTACAGCTGCACCTCCAGAAATGTAATATATCTCATCCAGTGTACCAAGTGCCCTGATGGAAAATACATAGGAGAAACCAAATAACAACTGCGCACCAGAATGAACACACACCGGAAATCTATTAAGACAAGAATACCCAATTATCTGTGGGGGCACATTTCTCACACTATAACCTGCCTGACATCTGACTCCCCAGGTACCTCTCCACTATTTACCTGTTACATCCCCCTTCTCCCTCTCACCCTCCAAGCTGTCTCTCACCCATTGACTCCTCAGTTTACATCTTCACTGACTGCCTTTCTTGCATGCATACCAGCCTCTGGCCTCTTTACTATTCATTCCATCCAAGAAGAGCACACACCAACTGCAGATGCTTTCTCAGTCTGACAAAGGGTTTTTAAACCCAAAAGCTTGCTAAGAATTTTTTTTCCAACTATTTAAGTTGATGTAATAAAAGATATCAGATTCACTCAAAGAACCTTGCCTATGTCCTTAAACCAACACGGCTATGATCTACATCTTGATAAATAGAAACACATTTGCAACCAATAACTCATAGTTTCATAGTTATCAAGGTCAGAAGGGTCCTATTATATCATTGAATCCAAACCCTGCCCAGGGCAGGAAAGAGTGCTGGGGTCAGATGACCCCAGCCAGGTATCAATCTCCTTTGGAATATTTCCAAGGAAGGGGACAACACCACCTCTCTTGGAAGCCTATTCCATATTTTGGCGACCCTCCCTGTAAAGAACTTTTTCCTGATATCCAGCCTGAATTTACTCTCTTCTAACTTGTGTCCATTGTTTCTAGTTGCCCTGACTGTCACCCTGGTAAAGCCAAACTCAGTTGGCTACATAGATAAAACTGAAGGGAGAATCTGGCTTTCAGAAGAGTTTTTTTTTAAATCAGATCCACAAAGCCACATCCAATCAATGGTCTTATTCTTAATTAACACTGATGTAGCAGGAAGCATAACTGACCTACGGAGACCTAAGGAGAGCTATGCCTGATGGACTTAGTCATGGTGTAAGAAACACTGGCTCATTACTGTAATGGAATTGGGAAAGCATAATCATTTTATAGCAAATGAAATATATTCTGATAAAAATGTGTGTAAGAGAGAGGGAAAGCTGAAAAGCAATGTGTGCCTTTAAGATAAAAATTACTGTAGTTGTTCATAAACTTTTTTATAGAATAACTACCTATGACTTCTTTCCTAATTTTATTGCCTGATGCAAAGAAGTAGATACCATGTAGGTGAAAATGGACATCCTGATAAGCCATTTGTTATTTTTAAACGTACCAGAAGTGGGTCACTGTTTCATAATTTGGAAAGAAGGCTGGTTTCAGTTTTTCCAGCATTTGTCCTAGTATTTTTGGAGAGCATCTGCCATGCAATTTTAATAGCAGATTTTGAAGAAGAACAACGATTTATGAGGAGACTTTCCATAATGACCAAAGAGCTGAAGATACCATGAAAATCAGGCCACAATTACTGGGTCCAGAATACATGAACAACTTGAACAAGTGGCTTTGATGAAAAAGTAAAAAATGACCTCTATTAAGGTCAAGGCCATGCAGAGAAATAGCATTCTTGTATAGGCTATCAACAACATCTTAAGCAAAAAAAATGCTTATCTTCTCCCTGAATAGCCCAAAAAAGAAATGGAGGACTCTAACCACTGGGTGACCAAGAGACTCCTGCTGGTATCAAGATCTAACCAAATTTTCATTGGTTGGTTCCAGTAAGGCTGCGTCCCCACATGCAGGGGCTTGAACTTGCAGTGGCACAAAAAGTACTGGCATAAATTTATGCCACTACTTTTTGCCTCACCACATGTCCCTGCATGTGCACTCTGGTGTGCAGCAAAATGCCCTGCTTTGGGCAAAATGCCTGTTCCCCACTTCTCCCAGTTTCTGGCATGCTGGAAGAGTTGGAGTGGACTTAGAGGAGGAGAGACACTTTGGCCAGCAGCTAGAGTGTCTCCTCATAGGACTCAGCCTCCAGTTGTTTTGGTGCACCACCCTTTTTTGCTGCATTTTTTTGAAACCAGGAGTTCCTGGTATCAAATTCTAGTGCTGCGCTGATAGTGCATGATTGCAGGTGCACTGCATGCAGTTTGTGGTGCCTCAAACTGCCTGTGCATGCTAGTCTGGATGCTCCCCTAGAGTCAAGAAAGAAAAACAAAAGCTATTTCTTCTTTTATTTTTGTCTTATTGGAAAATAACTCCTTGGTCCATAAGTGTGTAAGTGTTTGGAGAATGTTTGTAGCAAAACAGCACTGTTCAATGTTTTTTGAAAGGAAAGTCTAGTTCTCCAAGTCTGTCTACAGTAGTGAATGCCTCTGGGGTTAAAAAAAGTGTTATTTAAAAGCTGCTATTGTGTGGTTCAGTCAACCCACTCATATTAAATCATTGTAATTTTGTCTGCTATTGTGTGAAGGGAAGGAAGCATGAAAATTAAACAATAGATACTTTAAGGGCAGTGAGACTATGTAAGTTAGTAAGAAAGTTGAAAGCTTTAAAGAAATTGCTAAGACTAGCTAAGGCAATTTCACTGTCAGACTTGGGTGACCTCCCAGGCTGATGTCCTGTCCTGTTCCAGTTGGAGTCATAGATGTAGGATTAATAAAGAGATATTCTTTTTTTGAAGAAACTTGCAGTATTTATTTGAAACAACTATACTATAGATTCAATATTAATTGTGACCTTTGTTTAATCATTATATTATTCTGTTCCCAATTAGTCCAGTGAAATTAGTCTCTATGAAATGCTTGTATAATTCTTTTACTCAAATCCATAAAAAAGCATCCAAAATGGTTTGTTTCCATAACTTACAAGATTACCCTGAGAGCAAATATAATTTAGCTGAGGTAAGACAGAAACACAGTTCTGTTTCTGCAGTCAAACCTTTCTCCTTTGCAATGCATCCATTGCTTCAGTGGGACTATGGACCTTAAGGGAAATCTTACCCAGACCAAAGGTCTGAGTGTAACATGCTATGCACTGCTGAAGAGCGACAGCTGAATGTCACAGTGAGAGTTTACAGTATCCTATTAAAGAGCTGTAAAAAGGTCCAGCATGAGGCCTATTCATCAGTTAAGTTGCACTCTAATCATATCATTTTGAAGCATTTCAGCTTTAAAGAGTTTAAGATTCTTTCTGAGACAGAGAACAGTTGGCTATTTTCTGTGTTCCTTCAGATGTACTTAGAAGATGAGAGAGTTATTTTTTTGAGCACTTACCTGAACAGCAGGTACTTCACAGGTACAGATTTAACTATCGTGTCTACGATTAGGCATTTTTTTTTGGAGTGCCATATTCAGATGAAATACCATTTCACTGGAAAATGAAATGGTAATTGCAAAGGAATCAATCATATATATCAGCCGCTGAACTGAACAGCTATTTGCTAGTTTTTTAAATATTTGATTTTGCTGACTTGGTCAATATTTCAGTAAATAATGTAATAGAGTTTAATTTGCTGTCCCAGAAACATTAACACTTTAATATTTAGAGGGAATCCTTTCTTAAATAAATGGTAAGAAAGAAATGTACATAAAATATTAAGAAGTGGGCCAAATTCTGCCTTTTTTTACAAATGTAATATGCTTGCATCTTTGCTATCATCTTGGGCTTTAGACACAGAGCCCTACATTCAGTGGTGGGTGAAGAGAGCTATGTTGCAGTTGAAGTCCTAGGATGTTTTTGGAAATCTAGGACTCCTTGAGAAACAATGTTGTATGGGAGCTCTTCTTGACTCTTTGAAAAGTACCGTGTATTCTGTTGCTGCAGGGGGGGAAGGCTGTAATCTAGTGGTTTCAATCTGTGATCTGCAGATCCCTGGGGGTCTGCAGACTATGTCTACAGGATCCACAAAAGATGACTATGAATCTATGATTAATCAAAAGTATGTGAATACCCACACTTAAAATTCAAAGGGGTCTGCACCTCCATTCAAAATGTTTTAGGGGTTCACAAAAGAAAAAAGGTTGAAAACTACTGCTCTAGTCCTCTCTGAGCCCCCTTTGAAGAATTTGAGGAGTGTTTACCCCCCACTGTTAGGTTGTTACTGGTCTTTGGGCAAAGGCTTCTCATAGCAACCCTTTCTGTTGTGGTGGAGACACCATTCAGGTTTAGGTAGGTTAGTGCAGAATCTGACTCACTGGGCATGTCTACATGAGATGTTTACTGTGGAGTAGACTAATTAGCTGTGCAGTAAATCTCTTTTACATGTCTACACATGCAGCCCTATTACTTCACAGTAAATTAAACTCTTCAGCAGGGCAGTATTTTTAAATACGAATACCACCCTGCTGCAGAGTATTTTAGTTCACAGCAGCGCATGTGTAGATGCTGACACAGCTGGCTGCCAGCTAGCTCCTCATTGGAGCACCCTTGTTCCCCAGCCAGCCCCTCTGCAGCACACTGAGCTGAGTCCTCTGCCAGATGAGGCTGCTCTGACCCAGCTCAACATGCAGCAGTCCCAGGTGCACGTTCAAATGGCGCTCCCAGGAACAATAAACAATATTGTTGGTGATATGTGCCAGAGTTTATTGCTGCATGCTAATAGCACACATAGATGCAACAAACTATGCATCAAAATCTGGCATGTGGGCACTCAATTTTGTAGTAAGATGCTTAAATTTAGTGCCAGGCACTTAAAATTTAAAATACCTGTTTAAAGAACCAAATAGGGAGGTTAGGGTGGGTCTGTATGTTAGACTAAGATGTTATTGCGGACTGTGTAAATATGCCTGAGCCTGCATACAGGTAGCAGGGGAGCTAGCCCCTGGAGCAAGTGCTCAGATACAAACTAACGCAGCAGCTTGTACTGCTTTTTGCTGCCCTTACAGCTGTGGCTGCATTTCTATTAGTATTAATGCTAGCACTACTACGTTTACATGAGCTGCAGGCACACCTTTGACTACCACATAGACATACCCTTAGTTCAGTGTTTAGGCTTGAAAATTGAGCCCCCAGAGACATTTTCCTCTGGATTAAGAGCAATTAGAAAACACTAGGAAAAAGAAAACTTGTAAATTACAAATGTGCTAAAAATCAATATAGAGAACTACAGCCCCAATGAAGTGTCTCAATTGCACACATGTTGAAATTGGTATAGAGATAGTCACTCAGCCAGCTATGCCTGGCTTCCTGCTGCCCTATGCAGCAGTATTGTACATTTGCTTTATCACTCTGAATATGCACATCCCAGAATGTCCAAACATTTCTATATAATATTCTCCCTTGGATTGAAAATTGCCAACGTTCAGTCAGGAATGGGAAGAAACCATGAGAATTGTTCTGTTATCGCAATCCTTTTGACACACTTAAAAAAACAATAAGATCAGAACTTTTTTTTAAAATGGGGTACCAGGATCTGATCACTTATCTACAGACAAATGTTTGAATCATGGCCAGACAACCTGAGTTTCAAAACTCTCCTGCTTTCCCCCTGCCAACAATATACTTTTTTATCAATACATTTTTATTTGTTAACTGATAATGAACACAAACCTGCAAATCATCAGTCAAATGAACAGTTCCACTTACACAATTAATCTACTTGCAGGCATAGCAAGTATGCAGCAGCTAATTATTGTGGAGAGTGTCATTATTTGCTGACTAGTAATGGTTGTGATTCTCCTCAGCCTTACATTCCTTGTAGGCATTCAATCTGGGCAAAATGATTAGAAGATGCTACCAGATAAGAAAGTCCATTTTGTGCAAATTTGAAGACTCATGCCATGAAAATTCAGGTTTGCTTAGGACAGAAATAGAGGAGACAACATTTTAGGTTGATTATAACTGCCATACAGATAGCTAGAAAAAATCCATAATTTTTTTTTATTCAAGCTCAACAGACAAAGTTCAGCCTTTTGTTTAGGAAAATCATCTTGCCATGCCAAAGCTATTTAGTATGCTCCTTTCCATTTTTTCTGATTGAAATATACATCAAGTAATTATATGCAATTAAACTTATTCTTTCCAATGCTATTTCCTGATCTCCTTTTTCATTACTACAATTACAGTGAATTTCCACTTACTAATCAACTCATACTTTCTAAACAATTTTATATGCCTTTACAGTTGTATATTATGCACTGGAAGGGACAATACAGACTTTCATTGCTCTTTCAGTACCACTATCACCTTTTTATTGTTCTTTATGTTGGAACACTGTGAAGAAGATAGAGGACTACTCAGTTTTATGCTAATCTTTTAAGTACAGTGGTTACTTCTGCAAAGGACTTAAAGAAGAGACTGAGGCAGAGAGAGATAGAGGACAGCCAAACTCTTCTCTGTAATCAGCCCTATGGATGATTATTACACATTCAAAACTTGTACTATGCCCAGTGTCATCAGAGGAAACAATACACATGAAAATAATGCAGATCTGAAGTTGCAGAATAGAAACTATGCAATAGTAAGGGAGAGGAAGTGCTCAACCTGTGGTGTGAACTGGAGTGAAGGATGTGTTTGCCTTACAGTATGTGAGCATTAACATGAGTCATTAACCATGGAGAGGAGCTTCACAAGTTACAAGATTGTAAAACACAAATGACTCCCCTGAGATAGGGACATAGGCAGGAAAAAAAATTCTTGCATACTCTGGAGACATCTATCTAGGACTTGCTGCACTGAATGGTTAAATGATAAGCTCTTTGGGGTTTCTGCAAAAAAAAAAAAAAAAAAAAAAAAAAAAAAAAAAAAAAAATACATTCCCTTCAACTCTTGCTTCCTGTGAACTGCTAGGGACAATGAAGAATGCAAGGCAATATAACCAAATGCTTCCTGCTCCACGTGTGCATCTTCTCAGCATGTGGCATGTGTGCATATTCTCAGGTGTCTTAGTGGGGCCACTGAAGGGATGGAACAGTTGGAATGTGTCAAATAAAAGAATACGCTCTGCCCTTCAGCATCTGAAACATGGTTTGTCTTTTATTGGACCAACTATATAGCTGAGATAGATGTTAGATAAGCTTTTAGGCATGAAATAGTCTTAATAGCACACTCAACATAGTCCACAATGAAACCATCACAATCCATGGATCCTACACATATATCACAGAATAAGATACATCTCATCCAGTTCACCAAAAGCCCTCATAAAAGAACAACTACTGTGCTCCAGAATGAACTCTCACAAAAATGCTAAAGGACAGACACATGCCATCACCAGTGGGAGAACACTTTTTCAGAACAAGCACTGCATCTCTGACCTCTCAGTCTTTGTACTCCAGGGAAACTTATACAACGCTTTCAGAAGCCAGATGTGGAATCAAAATTTCATAGTGTCTGGACAGTAAAAACCATGGACTGAATACAGAGAATGGTTTTATGGCTGATTACAATTGACCTGTTCCCTCTTCTCGCCTCTCTCTACTGTACAGGGAATAACAACCTTTTTCCTTTTTGAATGGTCTTATTCTTCTGCATAACTAAGCTTATTTATTTCAACAGCCCTTTCCTTAGTTCTGATACTGCTACTGATAGCTACTGCTGCTGATAGCTACTGATAGCTACTTCTGACACCTTCTCTTTACTCCACAGGTTTTCTGCCTCTTCTTCTTCAAGTGACTTTTTCATAATGGAGTTTAACAAAAGGAATTGTTTTGCCTGGTATTTAACTTAAGCTGTATCTGCTTCTTTCCCAGACCTGAAGAATGACATTTTGTGCCTGAAAGATTGTCTAACATATCGCCAAACTACAAGTTGGATCCAATAAAAGATATAGTCAAAAACAAACAAAGAAAAAAACAAAGAAAAATGCTTCTGGCATAGTCCCTCATTCATTACAGCTGCAACACCACACTGATCCCTCAACACCTGGACATTTTTAAAAGTAAAAGCCCACCCATATGACTACACAGTCATACAACCCACACCTTTCTAAAGTCATCAGTCCAGAGACTAACACATCTTGAATAAAAAACAAGAGAACCTTACAATAGTGACAATAAATGCCAATGGCAGTGTTGGTATTGGTTTATATAACCTCCCAAGTACAGGGAAATTGATTGGGCTTCCTTGCCAAAAGGTAGTAGTTATCTTGACATAAAAACCTTGTAGGAAAAAACCCCCATACAAATAGTGCTATCCAAAGTCACTGCTATACCACCCACCTTATTGTTGTTCTTATTGTAAAAATATAGCTGCCTTATTTCCTCATTTTATTATGCACATTAGTTAGATTAGGATAGAAGCACCCCTATTTCTAGCAGTGAAAACAAAACTACAAATCCCTCATTTTACCAGGCTGCAATCATGAAATGGTGCAAGTGTTCATTCTCTACCATGTTAAAGTAAATTCAGATTCAGTGGCAAAAAGTGAGCCAGAGTCAAAAGCTCTGTCTTTCATTGCTAACACTACTTGCCATTAAGATGGTTTTTAACTAATAGTAGTATAGTTGCATTTCTAGTTTAAATGATGTCATGATAACGTGCTTTTATTAGCTAGAAGTAGTCTTGTGAGATGTGAATATACAGAATAAGCAAACCAAATTTTCCTGTCAGGTGCACCCATTTCAATTTGAAATAATTTCACTAGAGTCTAAAAAAAGCCAAGAGTCAAAATTGTGGCTGAGAATCAAATCTGATCTATCAGCTATTAGATATGCATTTAGGGAATCCAGAATTCTGTTTAAGGATACGTGCAGTTGACAAGAAACCAACCTGTTTATTAATTTATTAGAGTGCTATGTCACAATTCTCCCTTTTCATTATCTTCTGTCAGTTGCCTTTGGATAAGTTATCTTCCTTCTGCCACATACTGACTTTAATCTCACCTAGAAAAATACTATACTATACAGCATTGTGATACAGCAAAGCCCCAAATACCCTAGTAACAAGCTGTAGTGCCGGAGATTGGTACTGTGGAAAAATACATTATTTTTATTAGGGTATTTAAGAAACAATAAGCAGTTTGGGCAGCTATTATTGCACTGAGCCATTATACTTCTTATTGAATCAAATCTAGTCCCAAATTTCAGGAGAGCAATTCCACTAGTGTTTGTGATGGAATAAAGATGAACTTATGGTGGAAGCATAGGACTGGATCTTGTACAGGAAGCATGGGTTGGATTCATAATTTCTTTGTGCCTTAGTTTTTCATTGTATAAAAACAAAAGGATACAGAGATGTTCTGAGAACAAATCCAAATTGGTGATGTAGTTTAAAAGTATGGAAATGGAGAAAAGGAGCCAAATAAATTCAGGGAGAGTTATGCGGCTCATTTTTTTCCCCTGGGAAAAAACCCAATTCTCCTTAGAGAATTAACTGCAGTTTTCAGGGAAGAAAAGAAACAAAAAGCAAAACAAAAAAATCCCCAAGAATTAGTTTCTTGCAGTCAGTTAGGGTGGAATCAACTCCCTTTCTTCCATAAGAGAAAGTTGCCAGCTAAGCCTCATAGGTACAGAAAGTGTGGAAGACTATTTTGCTTTATATATCTTCTTCCACGAACAAGACTTTCTTTCTGCCTTGGTGCCCCTGAGTCTCCTTCTTTCCCTGCTGGCAGCTGCTGTCCTCACCTTAATAGTATGGGCAATGACATGTATGCCTCCCTCCATATGTTACATGTCACTCAGCGAGACAGTCAGAAAGGCTGGTACAAGAAGGAAACATCTGCTGTCCACCTCTTTACATGTTTCCTCTGTGACCTACAGTCTCTAGGGGGCCCGGGGAAGAAGACTCACAAACCTCCTGCTCCACATCCTGAAGCTGCAGATTCCAGTGGTTCTGTGCCTCAACAGACCTGCTCAGAAACTCCTCTCTGAGCCTAACTTTGTCTACTATTTACTAATAAATAATGGTTTCAGCAACAACATCAACCTTTGCGTTGTGAGGAACCACACTGTCTCTCTCACCTTCCTTCACTGTAAGCTTGGTGAGAGGAAGCATATTAACAGGGAAAAGGGAAACTTCCAGGACCAAGGAGTAGTGAACAGGCCGGTTTACCAGTGCTGGATTATGACATGCTGAGGCCCTAAACTATGTCCAATTTAAGAGGCCCCATACAATAAAAATAATCCATGAATATATGAAAATGGATTTTCATGAAATTTTAAGATGAATTATTGTTATTTCTGCACAAATGTATGAATTCAATATGAATAATAACTGTGGAGCCATATATAAGGATATTTTTGTTATATTAGAATGACAATGTCCTGGGTTTTTTTTTTTCTTATTTAGAGGCCCCTCATATTGTGAGGCCCTAAACTGTAGCTTAAGTAGCTTAAGCCTCAATCCGGCACTGCAGTTTACAGGGGAGTTTGCTAGGGAAAGTTTGCTTTCAGAGAGGAGCAGGGCGAGTAGGCAGGGGATTTAAGAGACCAGGGAATTGCCTGGAGGATGTTGCAAAGTCAGGCCCACTACCACTGCTACCTCTACCTCTGCTTGCACCTTTGAGGTGTCTGTCCAGGCAGGGCTGCTCATGTTGAGGCTTCCATCCAAGTCCTGGTTTGGGTCTGTGGGGACTGCAGTTTGCAGGTTTCTTCCAGTGACAGCCATATGAGCACCAATAATACTGCCAGGGGTGACCCTGAACAGATCAAAAGTGACTACAGGGCTATGGGTATAAGGGTGAAGAGGACAGGGGCTGAGGTGGTGGCAGCAGTTTACAACTGGTGCCATGACTTCGATTTGAACTGAGGCTGCTGAGGATGATGGGTAGCTGCCTGGTGCCCAGTCTTGGCTGCAGCCATGGAGCTTGATCCTTTCAGTCAAGAGGAAGGGTCCAGGCAGGAATGGACATATTCTACAGATCAATGTGTGGCTGTGCAGATGATGTCACCAGCAGGGCATTGGTTTCTAAGATCACAGGATGTTGTTCCAAGAAGAAGGATTGTTAGGAAGAGATGGGATCTGCCTAATGAAGAAGGAAAGAGCATCGTCACAGACAGGTCAGTCTGAGGGGAAAGTCCAGGAGAGATAGTTGTATTTTAAGGAAACCATAGTGAAGGTCCAGAAACAAACCATCCCAATGCTAAGGAAGACTAGCAAGTATGGCAGAAAACCAGTTTGGCTTAACAGGGAACTCTTCAGTGAGATAAAATGCAAAAAGGAAGCTTACAAGATGTGGCACCTTGGACAAACTACTAGGGAGGTGTATAAGAGTATTGTTTGGGCATGCAGGGATGAAATAAGGAAACCCAAAGCACAACTGGAGTTACAGTTAGCAAGGAACATGGAAGATAGCAAGAAAGGTTTCTAAGTATGTCAGCAACAAGAGAAAGACCTACAAGGAAAGTGTAGGTCCCTTACTGATGGGGGGGTGGCAACATAGTGACATGATGAGGAAAAGGCTGAAGTACTCAATGCCATTTTTACCTCAGTCTTCACAGGCAAGGTCAGCTACCAGACTACTGTACCAGGCAGCACAGTTTATGGAGAAGATGAGCAGCCAACAGTGGCAAAAAAACAGATTAGGTACTATGTAGAAAAGCTGAACATGTACAAGTCCATGGTGCCAGACACAATGCACCCGAGGGTGCTGAAGGAGTTGGCTGATGTGCTTACAGAGCTGCTGCCCATTATCTTTGAAAACTTGCGCATTCGGGAGAGGTCCTGCATGACTGGAAAAAGACAAATATAGTACCCATAGGTAAGAAAAGGAAGGAGGATCTGGGAAACTACAGACAAGCCAGCCTCACCTCAGCCTGTGGAAAAATCGTGGAGAAGGTCCTCAAGGAATTCATTTCTGCACTTGAGGTTCAGACAGAAATGAAGATTTTCACCCCATCTGACCCCTGAAAGTGGTCTACAGCCATGAACAAACAGAAGGGCATGGCTACAAAGCACTTTAAAAGGGCATGAAAATGGCATGAAAATCTGAACACTCATTGCATGAGGGTTCAGATAAAGATGTTTCAAAGCACAGTATTTTCTGTAACTTGTTTCTGCCTGCCTCCCAGCCTTGGAGCTGTTTTCAGAATGGGAGAGGAGAAAGGGATCAGAGGGAGTTCAGGCTGGATTTTTTTTCAGCTGGATCCAATCCACCCACCCCATCCTCCAGTGCTGGCTGGGAAACTCCTAGAATGAGCTACCTCCTCTCCTCTTCCTCCCTCCTATTCTGAAAACAGTGCCCCGGTTGGGAGAGAGGACAGACCACTGCTAGGGGAAATGGGCTGCAGCCTCACAGCTAGCAACTGGATTCCCCAACCCCCTCCTCCATGAACCCAACAGTGAACTTCTGTTTTGTCTGTGGGATTGTTGTGACTCAGAAAGCTTCCTGCAAAGTGTTATGAATTACAGCAGAGAGCTGCTCTTCTTTCTGTACTCTTGGAAAAGAGGGAGATTAGCAACAGTCAGCGTGGGTTCACCAAGAGTCAGTCATGCCTGACCAACTGATTGCCTTCTATGATGAGATGATTGGCTGTGTGGGAGAGCAGTGGATGTGTAGGGAGAGCAGTGGATGTGATATACCTTGACTTTAGCAAGGCTTATGATACAGTCTCCCACAACATTCTCACAAGCAAGCTAAGGAAGTATGGATTAGATGACTGGACTGTAAGGTGGACAGAAAACTGATTGGATCATCAGGCTCAGAGGATAGTAATCAATGGCTCAATGTCTTGCTGGCAGCCAGTATCAAGTGGAGTGCCCCAGGGATCGGTCATAGAGCTAGTTTTGTTCAATGTCTTCATCACTGACCTAGAAGTTGGGTTGGAGTGCACCCTCAGCAAGTTTACAGATGACACCAAGCTGGGGCAAGTAGTAGCTATGCTGGAAGGTAGGGCTAGGATTCAGAAAAACTGAAATTGGAGGATTAGACCAAAAGAAATCTCATGAGGTTAAATAAGGACAACTGCAAAGTCCTGCGCTTCGGACAGAAAAATCCCATGCACTGATACAGACTGGGGACTGACTGGCTAAGTTGCAGCTTTGCAGAAAAAGACCTACAGTTTCCAGTGAACAATAAGCCAAATATGAGCAAACAGTGTGCTCTTGTTGAGAAGAAGTCTAATTGCATACTGAGCTGCATTAGTAGGACTGTTGCCAGCAGAACAAGGGACATAATTCTTCTACTCTATTCACCATTGGTGAGGCCACATCTGGAGTACTCTGTCTAGGTTTGGGCCCCCGACTACAGAAAGGATATGGACAAATTGGAGAGAGTCAAATAGAGGGCAACTGTAATGGGGCCTGGCCCTGTCATTGTGAGAAGAAGCGCCATCTCCCTCCCACCCCAAGACAGATGCAGCCATGCCGCAACCACATGAACCAGCCAGAAGCCTGAGCAGTTACCAACAGCAGTTACCAGCCCCAGCTGGGGACATGTGCCCAGCTGTGGGAAATTGGGAGTCCACCCTCACAGATGCGGAGAGCTAAGAGCAGCTGGCAGCAGCTGCACAAAGCTGGATGAGGAAGAAGCAAGGAGGCAGGTTTCTCCTTGCCTGACAACAGCCCTGCAACCAGCCCACACCCAGACCTGGGCTGCTGGGGGTGCACCAGACAGACCCACCATTTGGAGAGTGAGTGGTGGGGACTGCACACAATGGGTACATCAAGACGAGCCCGCACATGCCTCTTGCAACATCTCAAGCTCCTTTGAGACACTGCAAGAGGCATGTGCGGGAGCAGGAAAAGGTTCCCCGCACTGCAAGTTTGCAGTGTGGGGGCAAAATTAGACCCCTGGATATCCAGGGGCCAAAAAAACCCAAAGTGAAAAAAAGTAGGGCAGAGGGCATGGTCCTGGACCGTACCCTGAGGCAACTGGAGGCTGGGTCCTCCACAGAGATGCTCTGGCTGCCAGAGTACCAATCCCCAGGTACCAATTGGCTGGGCCACAGAAGCTCCTGAGAGTGAGTAGCCCTGAGCTACTTGCCAGGGCAAGGCAGCTTTTTATACTGCTGGGAACAGCACAGGTGCTGGGCCCAGGCTCTAGCCCTCCCTGGCTGCAGATCTGGGAGGAGCCAGGTAGGGTTATTTTGCCCCTAGTGGCATGATTTGCTCCACAACAAAGTGCATGTCCGAGCACGTGTGCCAAGGCAAAAAGGCCTGGCTCAAATTTGCACTGCTTCTATTTGAACTATT
Organism: Alligator mississippiensis; assembly: GCF_030867095.1. NCBI lineage: Eukaryota > Metazoa > Chordata > Crocodylia > Alligatoridae > Alligator > Alligator mississippiensis. The sequence continues at coordinate 212,228,136 of NC_081825.1, read as the reverse complement.
TGCGCATGTGCTTGCATGTGTGGATGCACGCAATGAGCACATGTAAGTGTACCTTTCTATGTTAACTTTTTATTGATTTAAGTTTGATATTCATGGACCCTGGGCAGGGAGTCCAGAGCCCTGAGGAAAGGTCTGTGGTTCCAGTAGTGTGCCTCAGGTTAGCTGCCTGGGGAGGCGAGGGAGCAGTTCAGTGGATCTCTGGCTGACTCTCTGAAGCTAGAATAAAAGTGGTTAGGGGACTAATGGCATGCCTGACCCAACACACCCAGCAGTGCCCTTTAGGGACTGTGGCTGCCTTGGAAATATACAATTGGTGCTGTGACTCAGATTTGAACTGAGGTTGTTGTGGATGAGGGATGGATGGAGCCCAGTCTTGGGCACAGCCATGGAGCAGATCTTGCAACTCCTGGTTCAGCAACAGGCAGCAGCAGCTGAACGGACCAAGCAGCAAGGGGCCCACATTGCTGGCCTATTGCAGCTGCAGGTACAGGCCACCGAGCAGGTAAGGGGAATTGTGGAGGAGAACAGGAGAGCTCTGGTGCAGCCCATGGAACAGAGTTCAGGGGCCTCAGCAGCCTGTCTAGTACCCTCAGGGATGCTGCAGATGACCCAGGATGATGATCTAGAGTTTTTCTTAGGGGCATGAGAACAAATGGCTGTGCAGGCTCCATGGTCCCAGACCACTTGGGCACCTCGGTTGGGACTTCTGCTTATGGGAGAGGCCCAGAAGGACTACAGTGGGATACTGCTGGCTGACACCACCAATTACAAGGTAAAGGAGGCCATCTTCCACCATTTGGAGGTAGCCAAAGAGCTTCATTGTCAGAGGTGTCATGGCAAGAAAGCCTTTGGGGCAGGGAGCCTCTGGCGGTTAGTTCATTTGCTCCAGAATGAGGTGCAGCAGTGATTGTGGACACAGGATAGAGACTCAGCAGAAATAAGAGAAATTATACTTTAAGAGCAGTTTATCTGGGACTTGGAAGGGGGTGTCAAGTCATGGGTCCAGCAGCATCAGCCCTAGTTGGTACAGAAGGCCCTGAAGTTGGCAGAGGATTTTTAATAGCAGGGCATGACCTCTGTGGTGACATGGCAAATGGACCCAGTAGAGTATGAGGTGTAGCAGCAGGCAGATGTAAAACCTAGCAGGTATATCATATCAAACTTTTGAAAAGGTGTGTGGACAGGGAGGCTCTGTTTGTTGCCGTTAGCCCGGAGTCAGACGAGTTTGGTCTTAGGGTACCTGATTGAGGCTCAGGAGGACCTGTCCGGATTGGTCCAGGTGTGACACAGGCACAGCAGCAGCCCACAACCCAGCTAGTGAAACAATTCAAAAAGGTATTTTCAGACCACCCAGGGTGGAAAACACACTGGGTGGAACACTGAATACAGACCCCAACAGGAAAGATCATATGGGAGGATTGACTGTGGCTCTCCCAATAGCTCTGAGAAGCCATGCATAGCCACGTATAGCCCAGATGCTAGCAGATGGGGTAGTGGAAGAATCCAGAAGTTTCTGGTGAAACCCCATCATCATGGTCCCGAAAAAGGATGGGACCATGTGGCTTTGCACTAATTTTAGGAAAGTTAGCAGCATAGTGCATTTTGATGCTTACCCCGTTTCTTGGGTTGAGGATCTTCTGGAGCAGATGGTGGGCAGGAGTGAGATTTATCTCTACTCTGAATATGGCCACAGGGAACTGGCAGAAGCAAACACCCAGGAGAAGACTGCATTTGCCACTAGAGGTTGGACTAGATGACCTCCTTTTAACCCTAATTTTCTATGATTCTAAGAAATGCTGAATATAATCATCCCAGTTGCCTAATTAGATGAATTTTATTCACTGAATTCACTGTTTCCCCATTAATCAGTCAATATATATATTTTATTAATACCATTGGACTAGCTATTTATCTCATTGGAAAATATTAATTTCATTAGGATGTAATAAAATAATTTATTCAATAAATAATAGTAAAATTCACAGATAAAAAAATATATATGATGAATTAATGTTTGACCAGCTCTGCTTAGAGACCCAGATACAATTTAAATGGAATATTTGCTTATTTTATATTTAGAAGGGCTGATGTGTTGCACAGCCTATAACATATGTCAAGGAATTACATTTTCTCATTGGATAATCTTGGACAAGTCACTTAGGACCATTCTCAAAAGTGGGTTTGAGCTTCCTCATTTTCTGAGTGCCCAGTTTGACAGAAGGCCTGATTTGTGAAGGAGTTTTTCATCCATAACTCATTGACTCCAGTTGGAGTTGTGAGTATATAGCAACATGGAGTCAAGCCACAGGGTTTCTACTTGAACTCCCAAAATATGATATTGTGATAATGGATGTTCATGTGACACTTCTAAGCAGCCCTGAAAATCAGGCCACTTAACTAAAAATGAAGAGTAGTGATTATGAATGACTAGGAGTCAGGTGTTTAACTTGAGACACAGAAGTCTGAGCAAAGCTAAATATATCTAAAAGGGAACTCTGAGATGTGAAGCCTTCAGGACTAATGGCAACTAGTGGAAATTTGGTCCTTAAGCTCTCTGTTTCCTGGTGTTTGTATCTGTAAAAGGGAGATAATAATAGTTAATATGCACAATTTTGAAAAGTATTCAATATATGTACAATTTTTTAAAGTATTCAATAATTCAAAGGCTATAGGCTGCACAGGAGGGATAGGACAGGGAGGAGAGGTGGGGGTGTGGTGCTCTACATCAAGGAGAAATACACATCCTCAACAAGTGGCACGGGGTCAGAGGAGGGACACACTGAAGTGCTCTGGGTTAGAATACAAGGAAGTTGAGGGGAAAGGGACTTAACGGTGGGGGTCTACTACAGACCACCCAACCAAGGGGAAGAGCTAGACTGGGAATTCTTAAGTCAGCTCACGGAGGTAGTTAGGTTAAAGGACGTTGTCATCATGGGTGACCTGAACTTTCCAGACATCTGCTGGGAAGAGCAGTCAGCCAGGTCTGACTGCTCATGTAGGTTCCTAGCTGAGATACAGGACCTCCATCTAACCCAGGAGGTGCACAGCCCCACAATGGAAGATGCCTTGTTGGATCTGGTCATGGCCATGGGCAATGATCTGATGAGGGGTCTGTGGGTGGTTGACCACCTGGGCGACAGCGATCATTGCCTGCTGGAATTCACCATCCAGCACAAGGTGGCAAAGGCCTGCAGCAAGGCAGCAGCCCTGGACTTCAGCAGGGCAGATTTCAATGAGGTAAGGAGAATAGTCAGGGAGGCACTGAGGTCCTGGAGGGAAGGGGTGTCAGGTGTCCAGAGTGGTTATTCCTTAAGGAGACAATCCTCCATGCCCAAAGGGAGATAAGTAATCTCAACGTGGATCAAAGGGGGCAAGAGGGCGCAAAAGCCCCCATGGCTCACCAAAAGCATACGGGAATGTCTTCTAGCTAAAAAGGAGGTGTACATCCAATGGAAGGGAGGGGCCATCACCAGGGAGAACTTTACCTTGGTCACTCGGGGCTGCAGGGTGGCAGTCAGGAAGGCCAAGGCAGAGATGGAACTGGGATTAGCTACCCAGATCAAGGACAACAAGAGGTCCTTTTTTAAATACATAGGGTGTAAAAAGAAGGTACAGGGAAACATGGGGCCTCTGCAGGACATGCTAGGAAATCTGGTCATCGCACCAGACTGCAAGCTAACCTATTTAACAATTTTTTTGCCTCCATTTTTCTGAGCAGGGACTGGGTCACCCCCCACACCGGGACCCCTGTAGGTCCCAGCGGAGGTGCACCCAGGCCTAGGGTAAAGTGGGGACTTAGTCAGGGAACTTCTGGAGGGACTGGATGTATTTAAATCAGCAGGTCCAGACGATCTCCACCCCAAAGTGCTGAGAGAATTAGCAGAAGTCATTGCGGGACCCCTGTCACGGCTTTACGAGCACCCATGGTGCTCTGGCATGGTGCCAGAGGATTGGAAAAGGCCTAATGTGGTTCCCATTTTCAAAAAAGGGAGGAAGGAGGACCCAGGAAACTATAGGCCAGTCAGTCTTACCTCCGTCCTAGGTAAGCTTTTTGAGAGAGTTATCCTGGCGCATGTCTGCGAGGGGCCTGCAGGGGAGATTATGCTTAGGGGCAACCAACACAGGTTCATTAGAGGCAGGTCCTGTCAGAACAGCCTGGTGGCCTTCTATGACCAGGTCACAAAATCCTTAGACACAGGGGTAGAAGTGGATGTAGTCTTTCTGGACTTTAGGAAGGCGTTCAACACTGTCTCTCACCCCATTCTCATTAAAAAACTAGTAGATTGTTGCATCGACACCTACACAGTCAAATGGGTCACTAGTTGGCTGGAGGGCTGCACCCAGAGAGTGGTGGTGGACAGGTCATTTTCAACCTGGAGGGATGTGGGCAGTGGGGTTCCACAGGGCTTGGTCCTTGGGCCTGCACTGTTCAACATCTTCATCAGCAACTTGGATGGGGGTGTAAAAAGCACCCTGTTCAAATTCACAGACAACACTAAGATGTGGGGAGAAGTGAGCACACTAGAAGGGAGGAATAGGCTGCAATCGGACCTAGACAGGTTACAGCTGTGGGCAGATGAGAACAGGAAGGGTTTCAACACTGACAAGTGCAAGGTACTGCACCTGTGGGGAAAGAACCAGCAGCATACCTACAGGCTGGGGATCTCCCTTCTTGTCAGTGCAGAGGCAGAAAAGGATCTTGGAGTCATTATTGATGCCAAAATGAACATGGGCTGACAGTGTGGGGAAGTGGTCTGGAAGGCCAACCGTACCTTGTCATGCATCCACAGATGCATCTCAAGCAGGTCCAAGGAGGTGATCCTCCCCCTCTGTGTGACACTGGCAGGCTGCAGTTGGAGTACTGCATCCAGTTCTGGGCACCGCACTTCAGAAGGGATGTGGACAACATGGAGAGGGTCCAGAGGAGGGCTACGCACATGATCAGGAATCAGCAGGGCAGGCCCTATGACGACAAGCTAAGGGACCTGAACCTGTTCAGCCTCCACAAGAGAAGGCTGAGGGGGGATCTAGCGGCCATTTACAAACTAGTCGGGGGGGACCAACAGGCATTGGGGGAGTCCCTGTTCCCCCAAGCACTACCAGGAGTGACAAGAAATAACGATCACGAGCTGGCAGAGGGTAGATTTAGGCTAGATATCAGGAGGCACTACTTCACAATCAGGGCGGCTAGGATCTGGAACCAACTTCCAAGAAAAGTGGTGCAGGCTCCTACCCTGGGTGTCTTTAAGAGGAGGCTGGATGAACACCTTGCCAAGGTTGTTTGTCCCCAGTAGTCTTTCCTGCCATGGCAGGGGGTCAGACTTGATGATCTGCTCAGGTCTCTTCCAACACTACCAACTATGAAACTATGAAACTATGAATATCCTCAGATACTGCATGAAAAGTGATACATCATGGTAGTATTATGCTGTAGTAGTGTTATGCTCGTGTAAATAAAAAACTGATATGCCCCCCTATTGCCATTTATAGACCAAACTCAACCTTGTCATAATGCCAATGAATATTTTTTCATGGAATTATATCTGGAATGGATTTATCCACTTGCTTTATTTTTCCTGAAAGAAGGCAAAGGTTGTCTGATTTTTATACTTCAAATAACCTATCTGAAATCCAGGCAGACTGACTTATGTTCCATAGGAAATAGTTACAGATATGGGTTGGATTTGGGGGTTTTACTTTTAAGAGTCAAAAATAAAACAAGCAGTTATTTCAGTTATAGCTCTTAAAATATGCAGCTTTTAAAAACAAAACCAGCTTAATTTAATGTATTTGGCCACCTTCTTATTTTTGTTCATAAGGGACTAGGGATGGGTACATTGCCTGAATAGCTCCATAGGTGATTTAAAGTGCAGTATTCAGTCAGTTAGCCTAGCTTCCAGGGCAGTCTTTAGCATATCCAGTCACAAGCCAACTTCATTAGAAAACTGATACAAATATTAAAATATTAAGAATGGATACAAGACACATTGAAGTTCCACCACGTAAAGTCTGATCCATGGTGACCCTTTCTGGCTGCTATGTGCTGCACAGAGAAGCTGTGAAATCTCCCAATATAGAGATATAAGATGGCATAGAGGTAGGAGGCTAACTGTACATGCCGGCTTCTCCTCTTGGGCATAACAATAATATTGGAGAAGAAGTTTCCTGGGCGGGAGAATGCCACAAATGGGAAGGAGAAAGGGCTTGCCACACAGCTTTGCATTAGGAGACTATTCCAGACATCATAATTAGAGGATCTTTGAGGTTACCCTAAACCCAAGAGCTTCAAGGTGACTTAGAGACAGTTTTTTCTCTCACCTACCCTAATGGGCCATACTGAGTTTGATTGTAAGTGGATATCTGATCTGTTGGGTTTACATTTCAGATTGAACGAATGCTCTGTAATAGCAGAAAAATTGTCTTTCAGTAACAGGACATGTAACTGTCCACCAGTCATCCTCAGGTGCTTGATAAGGGTCCTAGCTACTTTGGAGCAGTGTAGCCTCCTCCTAATTAACACATATGCACCCAAACAAGGACGAAAGAGGACATGCTTTTTCAGAATACTAGCTGACCTCTTACAGACTGTAGACAATGAGACAGACCTCCTAATCCTAGGGGGTAATATTAACGAAGTTTCCCAGAAAGGCTTGAAAGGAATGGCCCAGAGCTTTATCCACCCTCTGCTTGACAGCTGCAGACCACACTACAGGCAGCAAACCTATCCAGTGTGTGATGGAACTTCCATGCTAGCATGTGGCAGTATACTTGGGTGAAGGCAAGCACCCATGAGCTCTCCGTGGCTCACCTGGATCAACTCTACATCATTGAAAACTACATGCCTCTGTGGCAGGCCAGCCACGTTGTACCACCAGGACTATCAGACCACAGCCTGGTCTGGGATCAACTGGGTTTTCCTGACTTAACTCACAGCTAAGCACCCTATTGGTGTCTCAATGTTAGCCTCCTTGAGTATGCCTACTTTTGAGATTGCTTTACCTACATGTGGCAGACCTGGGTAGCATCAAGAAGTGACTTCCCCTCCTGGAAACAGTGATGGGAAATAGGGAAAGCACACAACTCAATATTTTCTGTCAACAATACAGACAGTAGGCAACCTAGCTCGGTCCACAATAGGCAACCCAGGACTGCCACTGCAGTGTTCAAGAACTCAAGTAAGACATTATAGAGCTTCAGGCTGCCCTGAGGGATGCTGGTCATGAGCTGTCTGAGAGCCTCAAACTCCAGAAAAAGAAATTAAGAGAGCTGGTAGAGTGTGTGACCAGAGATGCAAGAAATCTAATCTGCTTCCAAGAACTCACAGAAGCTGATGCCCTGACCTGTATCTTTTTCAGCCTAGAGAAAAAGTGTGAAGAACAAAAGATCATTGGCCACCTTACAAGCTCATTGGGTCAGGTGCTTATGGACCTGCCAGGATCCAAGAGCATGCCATTAGCTTCTACATAGAGCTGTTTGCAGCTGAGCCTGCCTGCCCAGAAGCCATTCAACATGTATGTGAGGGCCTCCCACAACTATCTGTGTCCAGCTTGAATAGGGGTTATCTTTGGCAGAAACAATTATTGCCACTAAGGGTCTCACTATGAGGGAGGCACCAGGCCTTGACAGATTATTCATCATATTCTACAAAACTATTGGCCCCTCCTCAGCCCAGACTTCGTGCACAGTTTTCAGGAGAACCTTAAAGTGGGATCCTACCAGTTAGCTGCTGGAGAGCAGTCCTTTGCTGCTGCCCAAGAAAGGGGATCTTGGAAAGAATAGGAACTGGCAATTGGTGTTGTAAGGAGTGACCTAGAAACCTCTACTTGAAGACGAAGCAGAAGAGAATGCTATGTGAAGAATGCCCATCTTCAATGATAAGGAGGAGACAGTCCTAGATAAAGGGGGCTTGAAAACAAAAGAAGAAACAGAGTACTGGGTTAAAGGGCTCATTAAAATACTAAAAATCATACCCCTAGGTGGGGAAGAAGTATGCTAATGAAACACATATGTATGTAAATGAGATACATGGCTAAAACACAGGTATAGAGACATGCTCAGTAAAGAACTTCTTGCGTCGCTCACTTATAACGAATCATTGAACAAGCACGCTTGCGAAGGCATTGAAAACTCCTGTCTAAAAGATGCTTAGAAATAGTGATCTGGTGTGCTTGTTACGTGAATTATTCCGCTTGCACCTTTTATTGCTAGCAATAAACCTTCTTTGTACTTTCACCACTGGTATCTTTATTGGCCTTTGCATACCGGGCACGATCCCAGACTTGAGCTGGGGCATAACAGTGTCGCTCCTGTGTATCAGTTACAAAATCTTAGCTGGCTCAAAATGGTCATGGCCTCCATTGTAGGCCCCAAGCAGAGCTACTTTGTATCTGACAGAACCATCCAGGACAGTGTGTTTCTGCTACATGACCTGTTGGCAGCAGTGGAGCTCTTTGACTTGGTTGTCCTCAATCAAGAAAAAAGCCTTTGATCAGATCAATCATTACTTCTTATTCTGGACTCTGGAAGCCTCTGGGTTTGAGCCTGCCTTGTCTTCAACCATCTCGCTCCTATACCAGGATATCTCTAGCTTCCTGAAGGTGAACTGAGAGCTATGTGCCCCATTCCCAGCATGCACAGGCATCTGGCAGGGCTGCCCCCTCTCTCAAATGCTTCATGCCCTAACCATTGCTTCACACTCTGTGGTATGACCTGATGGGCCTACCCCTCCCATTAACCACAGTCCCAACCACTGGCCTCCTGGTTCAGGTGGTGGTGTATGCTGATGACATAATGGTTTTTGTGTGCAGCAAAGGTGATGTCCAGTCCTGAATTGAATGTTAGCAGGGCTAAGCTACCTCCTTAGCTTATTTCAACTGGGCCAAAAGTGACACATTTCTGCTAGGCACCTGGGCCAATGCTTAGCCCCTGAAGGTAAATCCTGGTGCCACAATACTTTCAAAGCTTTGGGCATTTTCCTAGACCTGCCAACCTATCTATTCAAGAACTGGGAAGGTCTCAGTTAGGAGGCTGAGCCATAACTACAGAAGTAGTGCTGGCACCTACCTGGCTTCTCCTACCTTGGCTGGGTTCTGGTCATCAAGAACCTAGCAGCTGTTCCTCGGTGGCAAATGTGTGCTATCCTGGACTCACCAATGACCCTGCTCAAAAACAGTGTTCCCTCTAAGCTGCGCAGTGCATAAGGCTGAGCAGACACACCTGGTAGTATGGCATGAGCATGCCTGAGAGGCCACACATACCACACAGCTTAGAGGGAACACTGCTCAAAAGACTCCAGGAGCTCTTCATGGACTTCTGGAATGGCACCACTGATTCCAGTGGTCTATTCTTTACTTGCCCACCAGTAAGGAAGATCAGGGCCTAATCGACCCGGTGAGCAAGCTGGCTGCTTTCCATTTGCAAGCCTCTGCAAGTCTCACCTCTTTGCTGGTGAACACCCTCCTTGACAATAGCTGGCTTTTGCTTTCCTGCACCATGTGGGATACCTCAGCCTTGATCAGGAACTTTTCCTGATGGATCCCAATTGCTTCAGTTAGGACATATTGCCACCCATCTACCACAGCCTTGCCCAGACCTGGTGAGCCTACCTCTGATTGAGATCTCAGGACAGGTGCCTGTGATTTCCAGAGTTGCTGCAGGTCCTGGTCCATAACTTGGCCTTGCAGCAAGGGGCACCAAGCCTCACCTCCAGAAAGCTCATTGTTTCCTTGGTCTGGTTGCTCACCATCAAGCTGATCCACCTCTTCAACTCAGCTTGACCCACCTGGCTCTTGGCCAAAGCCATGGCTTAAGCCTGCACTCTGTGGACTTTGCTACATACCTCTTGACTGAAGTGAAAGTTGCCCTCCTCTTGGATGCACTTGGCACCCTTGAATACCACCTCCACACGCAAGACCTCTGCATTGGCAGCTTTCCAGACAGACCCCCTTCTATCACTCCCTGTTTACTCTAGCTGTGGACAATGATGAGTGGTGGGCCTGGCATTCTGCTGTTCCTCCCTGTTCCCAAAGGGAACAGTAGCTGGATCCCATCTGGGAAGGCACTGTATATGTGAGTAGGCAAAGTGCATGATGCCAGTACCCATGCTGCCCTTCCTGACACAACTTGGAGTTATCATTTAGTGACAACAATACCAGAGCAAGGCTATTCCAGCCTGGCTCAGAGCTCACCCTGCACAAGCTACCCATCACCAAGAAAACTGGCGACTTCTGCTGCAAGAGACCCTGGCTGTGGGCACTTTTGTCCACCACTTAGACCTTGTCGTGTTGGCAGCATGCCATCTGTGTGAGGAAGAGGTGAAGGAGACTCTTTTCCATGCCTTCTTGAACTGCCTCCAGCTGTAGCTGCTCTTTGCTGCTATGAAGACCCTATTTGGCATGCTAGACTTGGACTTCTCTGATTCATAGGTGTTAGGAGCTGGAAAGACCTCTCAAGATCATCAGGTCCAGCCCCTCTGTGTTTGGGCAGGAAAGACTGCTTGGGTCACATGACCCAAGCAAGGTGAGTGTCCAGAAGTTTTTTGAAGACTGAGACTGAGTACATCTTCTCTATATCGTACTGAGTGGATACATGATATTGTGATCTGGCTGCCCAATTTCATTCTGAGCCAGGCCAAGATAGTGGCTCTGTAAACCTGAAGAAACCGGCTCATAGGGGCTGGTTCCAATGATGTACCCCAGCTTCTCCATTTCCGGTTCAGGCACATCACATTTGAATTTAGACACGTCATTCTGCAACAAAATGTGGACTAATTGGTGTTGTCCTAGGTCACTATGAAAGGTGGAAGAAAGATAACTGGTCCTACATGTGTAACCTGGTGACACAGTGGTTTTTTTGGTCACTGACAAGTATTTCATGCTCAGTCCCTGGAAGGGCCACACATCTTTGCACTTTCACCATTTGTTTTTAAAAATTTAAAAAGTCAAAATAAATATTGTTGGTAGCTATACACTTTTTGGCTCCTGTCTCCTCCCCTCAACACAATTCCTCAGTAGGGGGTTATTTAGTTTGCTTTCTTAATCTCTCATGAAAACCCAATAGCCTCTTTCATCAGAGGCCCTCTGAGGTATCAAATGAAGATGAAAAATATTATTTCTAATTTATATTTATTAATTCAGTTATTTCCTGTTTAAAAAAGATGAGGTTGACAGAGTTAGGGAGTGAGGTAACCTTTTATAAAAAAAGGTGCAACTCTTTTAATGCAGAGGGGACTCTAATAGAGGTGTAGCAAGCTGCTCTCTATGAGTTTGGACCCTGATGTCCAAGCACTTAGGCTGGGGACATAAATTACACATACTGGTATAAGTGGTCAGAAACCAGTTCAAATAAGTAACACAACATAAGTTCAGTGCACATAAACATCTTTCAAAATGGTTGAAACTGGGTGTAAGATAAACCTGGATGGATATAGCAGACTTAACTGATTTAGGTTAAATCAGTTTATTGAACTTCTGTTCCAGATCCCCTCCAGACTCAAGTTAACTCACAGTCCCCCAGTATCCCAAGATACTTTGCACCTCTCCCACAAACTACCCCTTGCAGGGTGGATGGGCTAGCCCTGGCCTAAGCTGTCTGCTCGAGCCAAGCAGTGAGGTGTGCTCTAGTGCTCCCCAGCTTCTGGCTTGGGCCACTGCAAGCATGTGGCTGCATTTCTGGAATCAAAAATGAATGTCTGTTCACTTTCTTATCAGTTCAATCTATGCAGCTTAGACTAACCTACAAAGATGGAATCAATTCAACCTCAGGCTTTTTGATTGTCTGTACTTGGTCTTAATTTGTTGGTAAGAAAAATGTGGGTTTCAGTTTCTGTTTGCCTGTTACATCTGAGTTGTGCGAACGACATCTGAAAAATCTCTTAATTGAGATCAGGACAGTGGGGTCACAATTGGCAGAAGGAAAACACAGAACGTTTACATTTTTGGGGACTTCAACAAATCAATAATCTTCTTATGTGTTAGCCAGGAAAAGGAGGGGCAAAGACAGAGAAGGATATAAACTTCAAATAGTTTTAGCGATATTTACTGGATTTCTTCAGTATTTCCGGGCAACAGAGCTCAATCCAATTTAACCAAAAAGCAATACATGTGCCGTTCAGTTTTTACAACCTTTAGATGAAAGAAGCTGTTTTATCCTAATAGGCTGCAGTGGTGATGCTACAATGGCATAACGCATCATTAGGTTGGGAAGGTTTTATTCACATCTCAAATGTAGTTTTTTTAGTGTACCTGAAATCTTATCAAACAGTAAAAGCGAAGTCAAGTCACTGCTCTGCAGGGCTCCAGGAGAAGACAGGCTGGGACCCAACATGGCCTAGCCTGGGCTTTACCATGCTCCTCACCAAAGCAGAGAAGGAAACTCCCTCCACTCAAAACAACCACCAACTCAGGGACTGCTTACAGCAGGAGCAGAGGGGAGCAAGTAAGACACATCTCACCAGAACCGCCGAACTCCCTGACTGTGTTCCGTGTACAGCTCTGTTTAAGTGGGTCTTAACGAGTCAATAACAGGAGTTTTACTGAAAACGGTCTTAAATATGTCCCATATGTCCACGGATAAGTTTTGTTCTTATATTAATTATTCGGTATGCCTTATTGTACAATGGCTGATAACTACTTTCAAGTAAAACTGCTAATCTCCATAGTGCACAGATTCCAAAGTCTTATGCAGAAATCATTTGTAGTCATTTTACTATATTAATTACAACAGAGCTGTTCTGAAGCTACTTGATGGTAAGAGAGAAGAGAACCAAGATTTCGGTGAATTCAGTTTTGCCTCTCCAGTCCTTTAGAAAAGAATTTCCTATTTTTTTCTCTCACTATGTTATTCTGACCTTCAATGTTGTCTTTTTTTTTCTCCTGTAAATTCGTATCTCTCTGATTTACTATTCAGGAATACAGTGTAACCCAGTTCTTCTTTAATTGGTCTCTATCATAACTTCTTTACATATATCTGACAAATTTTCCAGAGTACCGAGCATACTGTGTTATAAATTTTCAGATGAGAAACACAAAACAAGTTTATAGGATGTCAGATAGCATCTTACCTAAGCTATAAATATAGAATGTGTTAGGACATTCCTAAGCAAACATTTTGTTTCCTACAGGAAATTGGCAGCAGAAATGTACTTCCCATGAGACAGCACAAAATCTTCAGACTTGAGTTTTCAATGAAGCCATCATATGCCATGCAAGACACAAAGAAGCAGCTGAACATAAGGTACCTTTGGGGCGCTATTAGACCATATCTTCTGAGCTGCTTTGTCCTTAAATTATATATTTTATAAGAGCTTAAGGAATTCAGCATAGCTGTGTTGGACCACAGTGAATATCTGAAACAATGTGTATCTTAGACTGTATCTTTTGAATACTATAGGCTTAACTGCCTGACATGTGAATTAATTTTACACTGGCATTCCACCACTCACTCTACTGGGGTCTCCCCAGCATTGCATAGATCTCACCTGCCTATGTGGGCTACATTTTTTGTAACTCATGAAAGCCTCCAATGAAGGAATTGTGGTTAGACCTAATTAGCTCTATATACTTTTTTGTTCTAACCTATTTATGGGTCAGCAACAGTAAAACTAAATCACTTGCTGAACTGAAACTATACCTTGAAAATAGGCAAGGATCCATATACAGAGCTGGAGAGCTACAGCAGTCCTATTAACATCAATGAATTTGGGAATCCAAATAAAATTTGGTTTTCCATTTCCCCTCCTTCCAGCTCCCCACATAAGCTGGTTTACATCAGTTAATTCTACCAAAACCCAGGTTGACTTTTTCAGATGGCTTTCCATATCCTTTCAGGTTCATATAATCATATTAGTGATTTCCCATCATATAACATTAGAACTGTCTTATCAGATTTCATTTTTTTCTCAATACAATATAAAGACCCCCGTGTGTATTAGTGACTTTTCTGTCATGAGCTTTTAGTGAAGCAGAATATTAATGAGATGTGATGGGGTGGAAAATTGTTAGCAATATAAAAGATGCTTGTGTTTTAGAAAAGCAATTCACTTTGCACAGTTGTTAAAGGTTTCCTTTTAATGAGTAGTGGTCTCTCACTCTTTCTCTCTTTACCTTCCATGTAGGACCACTGTTAAGACTTTATTTACCATTCATATGTTGACTGATTAAATAGCTTTCATTCTCTGCCTGTTGAATGGTACTACAAATCATGAAGGCATTCTGTGGATAGTAATAGGAAGAAATTACGCTTGCATTGTCCCTTCCTCAGCATTGTTTCCTTTAAAAAAGTGAAAAAGTATGTCAAATTGTGGCAGACTTTGTATTTTTATAAAAAATAAACTTATTAAATGAGACAGATTCTTTATTAACAAGTCAGAAGCCAAATGATTAAACAGTTTTCCTGATCTTTGAATACCTAGCAGAAATCAATGTACATTATACAACAGTGGCAGCTGAGGTTGCAGCAGACCCAAGGACAGCATAAAGATTGTGATTTACTGAAAATATTTCATCAGGGTAACAGCCCTGAGCTGAAGTATAGTTTGTCCACAGAATATATCCTGTCCCTTGCACTTTTCAGCATGAATTTAGAAAAGCTACTTGCATACGTGTAAAAATGTACTATTCTTGTTGCAAATCCATAACTGTCAAGCTAAAAAGAATTGTTCATACATCCCAAGCAGTTCCTCTAGGAAGCCTTATAGAACATTATATATCACTATTCAATAGTAGACAATGTTAACAATTTTATTATTGTTGCTTATGACAGTTACCACATAAGAAAACTTAACTGCAGAGTAGCATGTTTATGTTACCTCTCTGCAGCACTTGAGAGAGAGAATATCTTAAGAAATCCATGTTCATGTAGTTTTCATAGTGCTGTACCACCCTTAGATCTTCACAGCTGTAGCAGAAATAAAAATCAGGCCTTTAAGGTACTTTAAGGTACTTTAAGAGCACAGAAGTCTCCCATTCAAGTTAAAGGAAAATCTCTATTTAGGGATATTATCAAAGGTCCTATCACAGAGGGTGGTAAACATGCAAATGTATGCATTCATTAAAATACAAAATATCTTTTGTCCCACAGATACCGAGGTATTTTACAAGCTTTGCACAGGAATCACTTCCCTTGCAAGTAAATGTAATTACTCCGGTGAATATTCTATGAAGCAGCACACAGGATGCTAAATGTTTCCAGACAAGAAGTCATATCCACACAAAGTGGCATTTTGGGGGTTGTTTTTTTTTTGTGTGTGGTTACTCAGAACAGAATTTGTCTGGTATTCTTGGACTAACATTTCTAAACATGTAAAAAAAATATATCTTTAGACTTCTGTTTTATTCTTCATCCAAAAGACAGTATCCCCAATAATCCAGTGCTTCTGCCACTTCAGGAGTTTAGTAATCATTTGCTATTGACTGAGAGGGCAGAGTGCTACCTTTTGAATCATCTTCATCACTATCCAAGTTATCTTTGTCCACCCACATGCCAGTCTGACTTGACTTGGGATAGCTGAGAACTTCAGAGCCCACATCACAAAGGCTGCAAGTGACAAAACTGAACTAAATGAAAATTGTGGAACAACACAGAGATGTAATAAGGCAGCTACTGTACTGACAGCACATTTGGGCAGCTGTGGTGCTGACTGCTATTTTTCTGCCTCTGCCTCCAACTCAGCATCTGGGGTCAGGGGTAGATCCTGAATTTTTTAAAGGGGCCGGGGGGGGGGGGGGGCAGAAGCAGTGACTAGCACTGCAGGGGTGGCTGCACTCCCTATTCCCAGCCTCCCTGACCCACCCCAGGGCAGGCAGACCATGCTGCAGGAGTAGGAGCCCTGGGTCTTTTTGTAAGTCCTTCAATAACATAACAACCTTCCTTTCTCACTCCCTTTCCTCCATGCTCAGCAGCATGTCCCTTCCCTTCCCATTCCCCTGCTTCCCTGCCCACTGGTGCACCTATCTAACCTGGGGGTGGGGAAAGGCTTCAGAGCCACTCCTGCCAGGTGTCACATGGAGCCAGGTTTGGCCAGAGACAGCAGTGGCAGTGGGCAGGTTCCCTTCCCCGAGCATACTCTTGCCCTGACAAGGAACACCCAGGAGGCACTGGGCAGGGAAGGGGAAACGTGGTTGTCCCTGGCTGAGTCTGGCTCCCTGTGGAGCCTGGCTGGAGCAGACAGGAGCAGCTCTGGAGTCTTCCCCTGCCCTTGCCCCTGAGGCAGCCAGAGACAGCAGCAGTAGTGGATGGAGGAGTGAGGGAGGGAAAGGGAGGAGAAGGGAGGTGTGGCTGAGCGTGGAGGGAGGAAAGAATTCTTACTCAATTCAAGAACTAAAAAAAAGTCCCTAGCTGCTGATCCTGCAGTTCTGTCAATTCAAAAGGGGGTTCATTCATGCCACTGCACCCTCTCTAGATCCACTCCTGCCCAGGACTCCTGACCTGTTACCTCAACCTAGTCACACTACTGCAACAACAACACATTAAAAGGATTCTGAACTAAATATATCAACTATAATTAAATATAAAAAGTTTGCATTATGGAATTAATGAAAACCAGCTCCACTATATTGCCTCATCTTCAGTACAATTATTAGAAATGATTAAATAAGCAGTTAATTCTCAGCATTTTCCCCTATCAGCATAATGGAATACCATGTGGAGAACCTCAGATTAAAGAGGAGGCAGTGGTCAAGTACATTTTTTTATATAAGCCTAATAAAGGGTAATATCAGAGGAACTCTGGAGGATAAGAACTGCAATGGAGTTGATAATTAGGTTGGCAAAATAAAGGTATAAACAGATATATGGCCACGTTTTGCTCTGATTTGTATCCTTGTACAATCTCAAAGACTTTAGTGACAGGCACGGGGCACATATTAATGTAGGATATGGATCATGTATGGTAAAGCAGGTGGTGCCATGATTAAGGAGGAATTTTGTCAAAGTAAAATATGGAAATTCACTATGTACATGTAGATAGGGACACAGTGGGGTTAAATCACAAATGTATGCAATAGACAAATATATGAGGTTTACTTGCTACTCTCCCAGCTCCCCTTGTCTCACTAACAGTTAATCACCATTTAAAGTAAATTGTAGACTCTTGACTCCTGTAGTCTCAGTGTATTGTGAGTCTGTAAAAAGGTCACAAAATGATTGACTGTGATAGGGAAAAGAAAAGTTAGTTTGGCTTTAGACAAAATGTACTTTGGGCATCAGGTGGATTTCATAGCTTCTCCTTACTGTCTAGAGCCTGGATATCTATTTTTCAAGATTCCAGAGGAGTTTTCTTTGTGTATCAGATTTTATACCGCTGTTCAAGATTTTATACCTCCATTATAGTTTAGGTACAATATTGCTTCATAAGTGGACATTATATGTCTTATTCTCTCACGGCAGCATACAAGTAGCTCCCAATGAAAGCCTGGGAGTTTTATTCATATCCTGCAATGGGAGAAGTGGGTCCCATAATTGTAGAACAACGGTAGAATCCTTAATAACTTATGACATTCTCTTGACTGTCAGAGTCCATCATGATTCATTTTATTACAGTGAACAGCAAAGGAATTAAAAAAGGTTAGGCTCCCTGTTGTAAATTGCTGCCATATTTTCCCCTGATGCTTCTGCTGTTCAGAAGCTGCTAGTTCTATTCATATTCAGACAGTAGATTCCAGTTTCTGAACCCTTTAAATAGTAATACCTATTCAGTAGAAAGAATATATTTATTATCAGCAGGCTATGATAAAAAAATATATGATTAGATAGCTTTTTAATGAAAGTTGCAGACAGATATATAAAGATGTGACTATCTGGTGAGTAATTGGATATTTTGCATCCTGTATATTATCTTGCTCTCTGGGAGGAGGGGAGAATCTGAACAGTGTGTCTGAATCACTCCTGGAAGATTAATGAGGGTGAGAAGGAAACCTCATTACTTCATATGGTATTCTGGCTACACTGTCAGCACCCACTTCAGTTTCTTTCCCTGTGGCACAGATTATGACTCATAGAAATCTTGCTTATGTTATCAGGTGGGAGAAAATCTCAGAACATTTAGAATCATTTTAAAGCTTCAAAGAAAAGCTTTATTTTTATATAGGTATTGTTTTAAAATTATTTTAGGATTAGAGTTTTGGCGATGGAGAAAATAATCTCTGTCTCATCACCTGTCTACTGCCTAACTTTGATAAAGGAGCCAAGTTTCAGAGAAGGAACATAGAGACATTGATTAGTGTATCCGCCCTTTGGACAGAAAATAGCTGTTATATCAGACTGCTGAGTAGTATCTAGGTGTTGGCTTTTTAATGACAATGACAGCATGGACAGCAAACAGCTATAAATCAGAAATAACAGCACTTTATGTTTTTATGGACATCTAGGGTACATACAGTCACTCCAGGAGGTTAGGGGGAGGTTAGATCACATTAAAAATGGCCACCCAATTTAACTTAGTTCACCCAGGTGTAATCCCCCCAATCCTCCCAAATCTCCCTGCAAATCCCAGTTGCCCACCTGATACCCTCAATCTCTCCACAGACCCTGCTTGCCCCACCAATCTCCCCCACAGACCCTCTGATCCCCTAAAGCTCCTCACAGATCCCCCTTGCTTCTGATCCTTCTAAATACCCCCTGCAGACTCCATTAACTCCCAGTCTCCCCAAACCCACTCACAGATCCTGCTTGCCCCCCCACCCCTGACCTGTCTTGCAGACCCTGCTTGTCCCCCTGATACTGTGAAGCCTTCCCTCAACCCATCCCATTCCAATTTACCTTAGATTGGGTGGCCATTTCTAATTTGATCTAACCTCACCAAATGTCTGTATGTACCTGTAAAAGCTAGTTTTATCTCCTTATTTGTACTATAGATCAGGGCCCCTATACAAACACATAGTGTGAAGCATCCCTTGTCCAGCAAAACTTCTCATTGAAATAAATGAGATACAAAATGTAAACAGGGAAATGGGCCCATAGTTTGAAGTGACTCCCCTAGGGTCACATAGTATATCGGTACTAGAGTGGGAAATAGAAACTAGGTCTATTAACTCCTAGTTCAGTGCTGTGCCCAAAATACCATGCTGCTTCCTGGATTTTTTTTTAACTTTCTGTGGTATTCTCCTGCCTGTGAGATATTACTTACCTATATACACATTTTATGGGAAGGACAAGTTGCTGTTTTGAAATGTAGATATAAAGTATGCATTGCTCAGCTGCATGGGTAAGTCTTTCTGTAGGTACACATGAATTCTGCCTTAGCAAGGTTTAACAGTCATACAGCACGGAGAGGGAAGTGGATTTTTAAAAGTGCCAGTGGACTGAGGGCCACAAGCTCCAATATTTGTTAATGCAAATTAGTTTCTTTTGAAATACTACCCCTAAAACAACTTCTTAACTGCTAAAGGAACAGGTAAAAGATTAGTACATGCTGCTTACTATAAAGCTTGTATTGTTCCTGAGTGTTACCATAGGCACATATTTTCTTTATCTTAAAAAAAAATAGGGAAATATTTGCAGAGCACGATATGTCTATGATATGAAGCAAAATAGGCATGGATTCATATTTTAGTTAGTCCTTATGTACAGTCCTTATATACTGCCAACTATATTACTTGTACCTGGATACCTCTGTTCCTCAGGTAAACTAAATTGTAAATATAAATCCATAGTCAAAGTGTGACTATTATATATGGCAGAGGACTAGAAGAAAGGTCAATGTCCAATATTTATAAAAGTATTCCAGGCAAGTATCTTATGACATTCACTAATGAATGTACCTGCATCTGTGGCACAATTATTAGGCAATATTACTGGGAAAATGTGTACTGTGCAAAATCGAATGTGACCCAGAAGATGTATGCAGTCTAATTTCTCAGTGAATTATTCCTGAAGATGTGCTGAATCTAAATGTTGAGAAGTAAAGTAACCAGAAATAAAACCCAAGATGGTAAGATGTGTGATATAGGAGCTTGGGGAATCCAATCAACAGGACTTGTCTGAAAACTTTGTGTAGTAATCCAGAAAAGCACTTGGGAAATGCAGAAGATGACTGGATGGAAAGGCTCCATTGAACCAGACAGTAGAGTGAACCTTGTGAAGAGTGATCAGAGAGACATCAGAAATGAGCTGAAGGAGGGAAAATAGTAGTTAAGTGGCCTTTGCTACAGTAAAAACACTGGTGAATTAAGGTGGGGGTGGGGAGATTCACAGTACAATAAAAAAATACTTAGGAGCTCGGGAGATTGATTTATAAAGAAGAATTAAGAAGAATGTATAAAAGGTTGGCTAAATGATGATGAAGGGGTGTAAAATAATTTGATGACTATGATGGGTTAATTAAGGCAGTTCAAGGAGGTATAAATTCAGGCAGTGGAACAGAACAAAAAGTAGTTTGAGGGTGAACAGTAAACAAAGTGTCACATCTGTGAGAGCTATTAGTCTGGAGAAACTTGAGCCAATTAAACATAGATTGGAGAAAGCACTTGAGAATGCACTGTGGGTTTCAGAGGATATTCCTACCCCTATCCGAACACTTTGCTCTACGCTGCAGGACTGGGAGACTGCTGAATGCCTACACTGTGTTTTCTATAGATTGTTCTCAAATGTCGGGGTTATCCCAGGGAGCATGAAGGGGTTCCATCTCTTTAAGTATGCTTAAGCTTCTTAAGCTGCTGATGCTTTCAGATAATGCCAAAAAAATCCACAGGAGCACAGACACTCCCACGTGGCCCATGAGCTTTGGATAAAAGCCACACCCCAAAACCTGCTAGGGAAGCATAGCTCACTCAGAATCCACTTCCCTCCAATCCCAGCTAGCATCTGTCCCAGAAATCCCCTCTCCCAGGGTAAGAGGCAGAAAGAAATATAACACAGGGTGATATAAACAGTTCAGAAGATGCTGAAAATATCAGCATTGCATAACTTGCATGTTACCCACAGATTCAAAAACTGGCCATCTCTTTTTCTCACTCTTGCTTAGCTCTGCCCCAGTTCAGCTGTGAAACACACCAAAGAACAGATTCTTCTAAGTTTCAAACACAGCAAATAGCCTAGCCATCTATGGTTTGGGGATTTTTGTACATCATAATCTTGTTTAAATTCTCCTCCATATAAAAGAAAATAGAAGAGGGCCCTTTGAGTCTGTAATTTATTTGACATGATTAGTGGAGTAGAGCAGAATCAGGGAGACTGAGAGGAAATACCAGAACTAGAAGTCAAAGAGAGAAGAAATAAAAGAAGACAGGGTTCGCAAAGCCTGTATGGCACAGAGCAGTGTATGGAACAATAGAAGACATAGCAGTCAGCCAGTATGTAGCAAATCAACCAGCCAATATTAGGCAATGCTCCTGACTTGCACTTTTCTGTTCCTTGGTTTCATCATTCCAAATTTTATTTAAAAATGTAGTGTTAAGACCACAATCTGTATTAGTTTGGAAAGTGTCTCTTCCAACATGAACTCTGAATTCATCAGACAACAGTGCAGTGTTATGTAAGCAACATGCATTTATATTTGTATATAAACAACATCCACATCATACATGCTGATCATACTTAATAATTATTGAGAACTGACGTGTTAAATGCAACTGTTCATGGAAAGAACAATCTTTCCAACTATTTAGTTCATCTAATAAAAGATATCACATTTACCCAAAGAACCTTGTCTGCCAATGTTCATGGAACACTTTTTGCCCCCCATAGAAACTAGAAAAAGTCTCACACAGTTTGAAAGAGAAATCAAGAAGCTAAAATTTAAGTAGGATGTTAAATCTGTTGGAATGTCATGTCCTATGAGCTTTCAGAGCCTTTATGAAAAACAAAACAAAAAAAACCAAACTACCCCATATGTGCTTATAGCATGTTGGCAAGCAACAGATGAAAAGACAGATGTTGTCCTCTTTGCCACCCACTAGAATCATGTTGTCAGTATAGTTAACATTCTCCATCCATTTGAACTGGCAGTTTGAAAGTGACAGTGTTAATACAACTATGTTCTTTCTGCTGCCATTTGTTCACTAGGTGGTGAAACTACCAAGAGCAATATTGTGTCAATGCAAGGAAATAAACTTCTAGCTGTCCTCAAGAGCCTCACAATCAGTGGAAGGCTGGAGAGTAAGGTATGCATAACTCCATATTGCTTTGTCACTGCGTCAAGGGGAAGATTTCACACCATGCTACCATTTGATGCATACGCCAACAGATCATAGAAAAGGTGGACTCATAAAATAGATACTGCTCTTTTCCTGCTGCTTCAGTAAGGCACATACATTTCACAACAATATACTTAGTATCCTAATGATACATTAACAGCCACTTTGATGTGCTAAGGACCAAGTGCAAACAATGTATTAATTTTCTGTGTAACAAACTCCAAATTCAATAAATAAAAGCTGTTGCTGCTGACTACAATGATATTTATTTTGGATGAGCAGAGAAGTAAATGCAATGCTTATTCCAAAGCTTTTATTCATTTATATTTTCTATGTAGGAGGTATTATCATCTTGTTATACTTTGAGCTTGTAACATAATGAAGAGTCTCCTTCTGGACTTTCCCATTGAGGTCAAAGACAAGACTGACTCCAGCTCTTAATGAAGTAAAAAATCCTGGGTAGTAGTTGGGGTTTAGGTTGTAGCCGTGTTGGTCTAAGGACATAGGCAGACAAGGTTCCTTGGGTGAATTTGATATCTTTTATTAGACCAACCCAAATGGGTGGAGAATAGTTATTAAGCAGGCTTTCGGATTCAAAAACCCTTCGTCAGGCTAAGGAAGTTTCAGCAGTTGCTGCGTGCTCTTCCTGGATGGAATGAAAAGTAAAGAAGCCAGGGGCTGGGCTGGGCTGGGCTCGGGAGTCAGTTGCCACGCAGATTATAATGTGTCAAAAATCCAATGTCTATGTTTAGTCCCTGATTTCTAGTATCCAGCAGGTTGATGAAATGGAGCTCATAGGCTCGTCTCTGGGAAGTGTTGTGTAAATTTCCCTTGAGGATCAGGACTGAGAGATTGGAGAGAGAGTGGCCCTCCTGTGAGAAATGTGCCCCCACCGGTAATTGGGTATTTCTGTCTTTGATGGATTTCCGGTGTGCGTTCATTCTGGTGCGCAGTTGTTGTCTGATCTCTCCTACATATCTTCCATCAGGGTATTTGGTGCATTGGATGAGGTATATCACATTTCTGGAGGTGCAGCTGTAAGATCCAGGGATGCTGATGGCTCTGTTGTGGGGTGTAGTGATATGTGGGGGTGGTGGAGATGTGGGGGCAGGTTTTGCATTTCTTGTCATGGCACGGTCTGGATCCTTTTGGTGTGTTCTGGGCTTGAGGAAGTTTGCTTCTGGTGATGAGGTTGGCGAGGTTCGGTGCTTGTCTGTGTGCAGGCCGGGAGCGGTCCGCGGCCCTTTTTTTTCGCACGGCGGGCTGTGGCCAGCAGCCCGGATACGCCGGGTCGGGGAAGGCAGGCGGCACGCTAGAATTAGGCACAGACGCGTAATGATTGATTTAAGATTGTTTACTTACACCGTAGATGGTCGCGGTGTAGGCTGGAAAACTTTCAGGAAAACTTCGCTTAAGTCCTAGTTTAAGGACTCGGACAGAGCTCTGGATTCACTCACACGAAGTTTGCTAGGCTCCGTGGAACTTGTGCGCACAGGGAAGGGTACGTTGAGGGATCGTTCAGTGACAGGGAGAGGCTAGAGGCTGATCAGACCCCTATAGCCTTCTTGAAATACACGCTGGGTCCGATAGGCTCCACAGCGCTTAGAGATCTTCACGAGACGTGAAGTCTCCTCCTCCTGATGTTCGTGGAGTCCTCCAACTTGGGCGGAAACCACTCAAGCCTCTTATACGGCTAGCAAGCCAATCGCTAGCTGCCACGTAGGAATAATTTAGAACTAGCCAATAGTGGGGCACGAATCTAAATACAAATGGCGGGAACTCCTTGCAACGTGCATTTCCTTTCTGCAGCTAAGAAATGCACCCTGCAAAGAAAGCTACAAGTGGCAGGAAATAATTCAGCAGTGCCGAAGCACACACAAACAAAAATCACACCCTTGCGTTGTGACATCCCCCCTTGCTGAAGGCATAGCTGAATTATGCTGCACGCTTATCACTCGAGTAATCAAGAGCTCTTATCACGGGTCGTCGAACTAAATGGGTAAACACAAAATCCACCAACATAAGAAGTTCATCCTCAAGGGATCGAACCAAATAAAAACCAACACAAATACATATACACATAATCAGATTCATAACAAAAAACTGCACGATCAGGGCTTCAGTGGGCGTCCTGGCAAAGTCACGTGTCAGGCCCTCACTTCTTTTGATGATGTTATCCTTCTTGGGGCTTCTCTTCACCATGCACCCTGAATTCCGGATCTGTAAACAAAAACTCTCAAAAAATAAGTTAACGTATATCAAAATATTTACAAAAATTCTACACAACAAGGCAGTTAGTCAAGCTCAAACTCCATGGACATGAGTTCCAGCCATGAGACTATAGCCTCGTCAGACTCCATTTCAGATTCTTTGTACAGCTCCTGTAACTCTGTCCAAACACGAATGCGACTGGTGGCAGCATCTTGTGCATCAGTCACTGGGTTGATCGTTGTTACAGGACAAGCTGCTCTTTCGGGAGTCGATGTTGTTACAGGCTGAACTACTGCTGCGGGAGTCACTGCTGCTGTTATTGCTTCAGGCAGGAGGGGCAGATGCACTCCTCTGCTCGATTCTCCCTTTCGTCGGCATGAAGGCGTGGTCGCTGGAAACGACGCTGCGTCGGTGGGCGGAGTTGCTGACCGAACTCTCGCGGGTTTCTCCGAAGCTCCACCCTTCTCTTCCGGTTCTTCCACGTGGTCTCCCTCTTGCTCGGCGCCATCTTGTCGTGGCGTCTCAGGATTCTCTTTCGCAGCCGCTTCTTTGACTGCTCGAATGGCCATACGCAGCTGGGCTTTCAAACTTAAATTCTTTTGCATTAGATCAGTTACAGTGTGAAAAGTTGCAGTTAACACTCCCCCCTTGTCGTATTGTGGGGCCACCCTCTCATCTGTGGCGCGTTCCTCCGTCTCCAGATCTTCGTGGAGCTCGGATGGAAGCTCGCGACCCCTTAATCTAGACACCAGCATAAAGGGGGCAAACCAGTCGATCGGCACTGGTTCTTCACTCTCCCGAGCACATCTTAGGCAATGGGCACACTCCCGGGTGAGGGTGGGGTTTACTTCGCCCGCCGGGTTGACTCTGGCGAGGGACACAGTGTCAAGGGGCCTGAACAGGACCCACTCATAGCCCATTATACACCCGAATGCCGCGGGGTGCAAATACACTTCCCTCTCTTTCGGGGCTCTGTCTTCGGAAGCTTCCTCTTCTCCCTTCAGCGAAAGGCGTCCGCTGATAAACCTCTCACCCATTCCGCCCACCTGGTGGTAAGCGATATGCACCTCCAGTTCCATAAAGTTTTCTACTTGGCGTTTTCCACTGTGCCAAGGGCAGTTCTTAACTAATTCTAGCTCCAGCGTGCCTTCCCCTGATCCCATCCTCGTCGCCACGTGCAGGCCAGGAGCGGTCCGCGGCCCTTTTTTTTCACACGGCGGACTATGGCCAGCAGCCCGGACACGCCGGGTTGGGGAAGGCAGGTGGCACGGTAGAATTAGGCACGGACGTGTAATGGTTGATTTAAGATTGTTTACTTACACCATAGATGGTCGCGGTGTAGGCTGTAAAACTTCCAGGAAAACTTCGCTTAAATCCTAGTTTAAGGACTCGGACAGAGCTCTGGATTCACTCGCACGAAGTTTGCTAGGCTCCATGGAACTTGTGCGCGCAGGGAAGGGTATGTTGAGGGATCATTCGGCGACGGGGAGAGGCGAGAGGCTGATCAGACCCCTATAGCCTTCTTGAAATACACGCTGGGTCCGATAGGCTCCACAGCGCTTAGAGATCTTCGCAAGATGTGAAGTCTCCTCCTCCTGATGTTCGTGGAGTCCTCCAACTTGGGCGGAAACCACTCAAGCTTCTTATACGGCTAGCAAGCCAATCGCTAGCCGCCACGTAGGAATAATTTAGAACTAGCCAATAATGGGGCACGAATCTAAATACAAATGGCGGGAACTCCTTGCAACGTGCATTTCCTTTCTGCAGCTAAGAAATGCACCCTGCAAAGAAAGCTACAAGTGGCAGGAAATAATTCAGCAGTGCCGAAGCACACACAAACAAAAATCACACCCTTGGGTTGTGACAGTCTGAAGGCTAGGATGGGTGGCTCTGGGAAGATCTTTTTAAGAATAGGGTCTCTTTCTAATATAGGTTGCAATTTTTTGAGGATTTTCCATACAGGTTCAAGGGATGGGTGATACGTCATAACCAGCGGTGTGCAATTTGTGGGTGTTTTTCTTCTGTACTGCAGCAGTTCTTCACGTGGTATCCAGGTGGCTCTTTCAAACGTGAGATTTACCTCTCTGGAGGAGTGTCCTTGCTGGGTGAAAGCCTTTTTAAGTTTGGTGAGGTGGCAATCCCGGGTGTTCTCTTCAGTACAGATGCGGTGGTATCTGAGGGCTTGGCTGTATATCACAGCTTTTTTTGGTGTGTTTCGGGTGATTGCTGGTTCTGTGCAGATATGTATGTTGGTCTGTGGATTTCTTGTATACTGTAGTCTGTATTTTACCCTTCTGGATACTGATCATTGTGTCTAAAAAGGGGATGTTGGTGCTGGAGTATTCTAAAGAAAGTCGGATGGAGGGATGGTGACTGTTGAATTTCTGGTGGAACTCAATTAGAGATTCCCGGTTCTCACTCCAAATGATGAAGATGTCATCGATGTATCTTAGGTATAGTAAGGGTTTGATGGTGCAGTTCTTGAGGAAGTCTTCTTCCAGGTGGCTCATAAAAAGGTTGGCATACTGTGGGGCCATTTTAGTGCCCATAGCTGTTCCCATCATCTGGAGGAAGTGTTGATTATTAAAAGTGAAATTGTTGTGTGTGAGGATGAAGTGTATAAACTGAGTAATATCTTTGGGTCTGTATTCTGGGTTGTAATCTTGTTCCTGTAGATATGTAAGGCAGGCTTGGATGCCATCCTGGTGTGGGATGTTGGTATATAGGCTGGTAACGTCCATGGTGGCTAGGAGTGTGTTGCTGGGAAGGTGGTCTATGTTTTTAAGTTTCTGTAGCAAGTCTGTGGTGTCTTGGACAAAACTTTCTCTGTGGGTGACAAGCGGTTTTAGTAGTTGACACTTGTCTTTATTAAAATGTTGAAGATTCAGGTTGTAGTTGTTGATCCCACATAGCGGCTTGTTAGCTTGGCTGCAATGCGCAAAACCCCACACTGGTTAGGAGGAGATGTTTATGACAAACCCTGAACAACAGTATTCTTGAGTTTAGAAGAGTCATATCCAGATTGCCTTAGCATAAAGGAAGGTGGCAGTAACGTAATATATTGCATTAGTCTGCAGAGATAAATTAAGGAATACTCAGAGTTCTGGCAATGAGCTCCTAATCAAAAGGGCTTCTCCCTTTGCTTGTTTTGCAAGTTTCCTTTTTTATTAGTGGTCCTCAATGGATGCATAGAGAAGGTTTCCCTTAAATGCACAAGGATTCAGCAACATTCTCACAGTATTAAATCATCTCAAAGTTGGAAAGAGCTCCTTTTATTTTTGACGCAGAGCCATCATCATCTGACATGAAGCCATCATGATAAAATATTTTCTCAGGAGGCCTGGCTGAACAAAAGCCAAACCACTGCACCTACACTCACTACACCAAAGCAAGAAAATACATGGATAGCTTGAGAATTTTTTCATTAACTCAAGTACAGTCAGGACGTACTGGGCAAAACCAAACAGTACAAGAAAACATTTCCATAACAAAAAGGGCTCTGTATTACCTCTGAGGATCAGAACCAACCTGGAGGTGGAACATAAGGAACAAAGTCCACCAGGATATACTGGAGCCCCACAAGTGCAGCTGTTCCCCAGTTAAAAATGCAGATACCTGCACTTAAATTCCCATCTGACTTGTGGAATTTATCATTGTTGCTAGTAGTAGTCTTGCACAC
Organism: Alligator mississippiensis; assembly: GCF_030867095.1. NCBI lineage: Eukaryota > Metazoa > Chordata > Crocodylia > Alligatoridae > Alligator > Alligator mississippiensis. The sequence continues at coordinate 212,200,116 of NC_081825.1, read as the reverse complement.
TCCTTTTATCCATAAGACCACAAGAACAACAAGTTGACAACTGCATAGAGAGTCCCAGCCTGTGTGAATTAACTCAAAGCTTGGAGCAATCCATCCACATTCTTCAATGCTGGGGAATAAGAAATGCTGACATAGAACAGCATATATATCAGAAACTATCTAAATTATCCTGTAAACATTGTGCCTGTATTTTTACAGTCACAGGTGCTTGGTTAGCAAATAGACTCACTCTGCCTACTGCAGATAGCGTGGAATATCTGATAAAGAGGAGCACAAAGAACAGTGTTGTTCATCTAATAGGAAAGTATGTTCCCTGGCTTTGTGTCCCAGTTTGATGGGATGGGCTTACTCCTCACTTCCAGGGTTTCAAAGTAGTCCAACCTGTAGGAGGAATAGTAGCATATAGGAAATACACCAATCACATAGGATTTCAAATGAGGCATATTCCAGTGGTGATCAGTTCCATTTCTGTCTTTTTAAAAGGAAAAGTTAACAAAAATAGTAACTTTTCCCTGTGCCCACTCTAGAGGAGCAACTGTTTGGTAGAATTAAATCTTACAGCTCTAATTTATATATGCAAATCATACTTGTATGAGTGTTGATCCAACTGCAGATTATGCCAGATTTATGATGGGAATACATTATGCAGCCAGAGAAATCAAACATTAATGTTTTTCATTGCTTTTCCCTTCCTTAAATGTTCTCCTTTGTTCTGATCACAATCTCAGGAAATAATGGTAAATGGTAATTTACTCTGGTACGAACTATCCAAGTTTGTCAGACTCTGGACAAAGCAGCATACAACTGCATACAGCTCTAATGTTCTATTTGTTCAAATATTTAATCTATCACTCAAACAATGCATGCTGCATCTTTTGTTTATTTAGTCAATGAAAGCCTAGTAATATGAATAGCTAGACATCAAGCACAGTGAATAAGACATAATTTAAAAGTTGAATCCAGGATAATCTTTCTAGATGCATAGGAATCTGGAGGAACAAAATATAGCTCATATATAATCATAGATGTATAGGCTCAGAACTCTGCTTTATGATCAGATGAAAATAAGATTCAAGGATTACTTACAATTATTTTTTCATTGCTGCATTTATCATTGAGTATAAATGCTTTTCCCGAAAATTGGGCCATTATCCAGGCATTGCAAATTAAACTTCCAGCTCCACAATTAAAGGCATCATGCTGATGAATGGGGCAGTGATACTGATTTACATTTAGTGGTTATGTGATTCAGAGAGATGATGTACAATAACTCTTCCTCCTCAGCAGGAGCACAAGCTCTATCTGAAAGCCATTGTCTGCCAGGTTTCCTAGTTATCACTCTCACTTAGAAACCTGCACTGTTTATGATCCTGAGGAATTTGTTAACAGTAAAAGTGCATTCACTCTTTAATATTTCTTCTTAAGAAGCAAATTAAGTGCTTTTGAATAACATAAGACTGATGGCTCCAAAGATAGAGAACATTTATTTATTTATTGAGAGTACAGGTACAACAAATCACGCATACCAGTTTCCCCATACTGCCCCATTAGCATGAATCAACCTTATCCAGAAACATCCACTTTGTAAATGGTGGAATATAGCTGTCTCTAGACCCCCATAGTCCTTGGTTCCTTTTCATGAAGCAAACAAAAATGGTTAATTAGAAACAGGCAAGTTGGAAGGGAAGGGAAGAATCAGATTTTTGTTAAACCTCGACAAAGATCTAGTTCTCATTTCAGATCTAGAATGTGAAACAAAAATGGTGGAAGCACTATGAGAACAACCATGCAAGAATCAAACAGTGTACAAAGTATTCTGAAATTGGTAGCTCAAGCGTGTGGCACTATCAGCAAGATGACTGTGCTTTTCCTTCTTTTGGATTTAAAACATTTATTAATGAATGAACTATTTTTAAATCCAACTTGGTTTCTCATAATACAGTTATTATTCATCAGTCATCATCTGAGCAGCAGATTAACCAAATATATTTTACATTTGTGGTTGCCTGAAGACTCTTTACATTGAATATTAAATATGTATCATTGTAAACTTACTGGGCTCAGCAGCAGTACCATCAGGCATGATGATACGCTCCTTTAGTAAGGTTGCTCCTAAACCAGAAACAGTGTAGCCACATCCGTGAGGTACTTTTGGTGGACAAAGTAGCATTACTAGCACCCAAGTTGATTAATATGGACACAGCAACTGTTTTTGGCTTAGGAAGCAACCCACATGGGGAGGAGTGAAGCATGCTTGAGGGCACCACTGACTGCCAAGGTAAATTTACCATGTTGATATGGCCAAAATCACATGGCATTTTTTTCTTTGTTCTGATAACCATTCATCTTTAAACAGAAGAGTGGTGAATGAGCAAGCAATCTTTCAGATAAATAATCATTCATGCTAAAATGTTTGTAACTTCCAAGTCACAAACATTTTTTATGAATTCTTGAAAGTTATATAAGGCATGGGGAATAAACGCAGTGATCTGAATTGCAAAGGTGTTTTCAACTAAAGCGTAACTCCACTAAAATCTGAAGATTTACACTATGGATGATTTGGTAATAATATACCATGCCATGTTCAATGTATCACACATGATGCTTTTAAGATCACTAGCCAAAAATGGGAGGAAATGGAGACGTTGAAGGATGGAAGCCATTAGAATGCTGACATCATTTCAAAATTAATAAACCTCTTGTTCACTGAGGTTTAAAATCCTGCTGAATGGTTCATCATTTGTCTACCATTAATATACAAAAGGTGCACTCTGACACTGTTTTAGAAAGGGTAAATGAAACTGTCATCAAGATTTCTAGTGCTTAAGAAAGAATATTAGCATAATTGCTCTAAAAATATTTTAAAGAGCTGATGGAGCTGCTTGCTGACCCTTCATGTCTATGAATATATCGAGGATGGCACCTACCTTTTGACAGTAGACTGATCGGATCTGTAACAGTTCCAAGATAATACAGTGATTCCTGCCAGTGCTGCTATCACTAAGGATCTATCAAAACTTCCTGTATTGGTCCTTGCTTTTGGAGACTTATAAATCCTTATGACCCCAGATATTAATCTTAACTCCTGAATGTAACTTCTCATCATGCAAACTGTCTTTTATTTTGCTTCTCCTTGGGGAATAGGTAGGGCTGAGTATTTTCAATTTTCAAGAATTCTAGTTTTAGATTAGAGGTCATCAGCTGAAATTTTGCAGTGTCATCTTTAAAATTTGACATTGCCTGTCAGTCCTCTTAGTTATGTACATGAAAAACAATAAAATACTCCAATTTTGACTAATGCTTCTGAAGAGCTAATTAAATTCTAAAACATCTTTTGTATATATTTACTATTACTGACAAACTAATGGCTCTCTACTATGACCAAATTTCTATTCCCTGCTTAATGAAATTTGGAAGGCTTATACAAGGCTCTCTAAAACACGTTCCCCAATGAGGATACTATTTTCAAAAATGCTAAAAACATCTGCATATTCCAGTGACTTGAAATACATGTGAAGATACAAAGCACCTCCAAAAATAATGTGTGCTGTAATGGTATGTGTAAATGTTATGGAAGGCCTTGAGAAGAACCTGTAAACCAGGACATATTTAACATGGAAAAAAGAGTTGATGTTTGCCTTTGGTAGCCAGTAATTAGCTTGTTCATACTAGTATGCATATGAAAAGATATTATGGAACAGAGCACTGGGATAACTTTTCCTTTCTCTGCATGGTGAATCTTAATTTCACACTCCTTTAAATTCGTGTCTACCCATAGGAATATTCTATTGGAGCCTTGATCATCTATGCAGATAGGGGAGAGGAGTTCCCCTTTAAGTGGGCTTCATTACAGGGAATCATGTTAAGATCCATTTATTAATATTGCAAAAAAATACACCAGCGTAATACCAGGGGAATATAGATATGTATGAGGAACCACTGTGTTCTAAAGGATAAATAATAAACTTCTTTAAAAGACCATAAATAATAATACTTGGCATTTATTCATTGCTTTGCAACTTCAAAGTGTTTCACAAACTAATTAATCCTCCAAGTAATTAATAGTAATTATTTACTAGGCAATAATTATGTTACTCACTGCCATAATACTAACTAATTATAAATGTTTTCATGATATACCATAATGTTTTATATGCAGTTGTCATGGTCCATCAGGTTATAATGTGCATTTTGAGAAGTCCCTCTGATGCTTATACCAAATTGGTCTATTTTGTTTCTGTGACAGTTTGTAACAGTTACAGGCAATCAGGTGAATAATACACATGGGATAATAGGCTAGATCAACAAAAGGACTTATGTTCTGCAATGCTGAAAGTTGCAGAAACTAATTTCTAGGCATCATGCTGACTAATCTGCAGCTCAGAGTTAAGTGCCAAGACTCCCCATACAACCCATGGGAACAGTTAAGCACCAGGAGTGTCCCAATAGCCAGCATGCTGAGAGTCACAAAAGCTAGTTAGTAGAGAACGATGAGAACAAATTGTGTATTAAGCCTCTCACTTCTAAAAGGCTTTGATCCTAACTCTGGCTTGCAGACAGGCATCTACCTCCATGAATGTAGTATTCATGGCCCTGAACACTATCTTGGGGCTGGACACTAAAGCCTCTTCTTTCAAAACCTGGGAATGGGTTAGTATTTTTTTTCAAAAAATGTCTGATGATGGTGCTCCTCTTTATCCCATATCCAGTAACGTAGAGAACTCTTTCTGTGGCCCAAGGAGTATTCAGTTTTTTCATGAAAATGGAATAGCTTCAACAAAAGAGTTCATTCCCACCCTATAATGCCATATAATGTCATGAACTTGAGAGGTAGAAGATATGGGTTCAAATCTTTTGGGGAAGACAGTAAACTGAACCCAGGTCTAACACAATCTCTGTGAGCATTCTATACACCTTCTTTGCCAGGTGTGTTTTATAGAGAACCCAGTTCATTAGACATGGTCTGAGAATGCTTCCTTAATGGACTTTCACAGATGAAAATACCTAGTTTAAGAATGATTTGGGCAAGGAGCTGCTCAGCACTTTCAAGACTGGTGCTTCAGGGCATGTAACAATACCCTGAGATTCCTTACCATTGTTGCCTTGACAGCAGCTGATGCTTGTGTTCTTAAAACAACTTGGTATCATGTCTGCAGCAGCAGTACTTCAATACCACAGTGAAACAAAGATTTAGTCAAAAATATCTATTTGTAATCAGAAAAGTAATGCTGTAGAAATTACTTTCTGAGGTTCCCTATTGATGCTTTCTCTGTGACTACAGACAAAATCAGCTTTTGTTGGGCTTCAGAACAAAAGATGATTTTTCTAATACCAGTTCTGAAATACTTGATCTGCTGGATCTGTAAGTGAAGCATTGTTCTTTCTTCCTCTAACATTGTCACCAATAATTGTAGTCAAATCTGAAAGAACAGGATTTAGCTCAAGTCTACATAACTATATTAGCTTTACGTTTTTAATTGTAGAGAAACAATCATTTCCACGAGTAAGTTCAGAGTAAATGACTAGAAAACAAAAGGTTACTTTTTCTCAACTGAGTTACAGTGTGGGTGCAAATACTGTATTCTTTCTGAATCTAAACTCATATTGATTTCATATGGACCTTTAGATCTACAAGAAAGGCAGAATCATAACTATCTATATATCTACCATGCTGGTGTAGTATCACATATTGCAGTTTATTTTACTTGATGTGACAAGTCTTTCAAGTTTAAGAATGTTTCACCTTTAGGCCTTTCAGATTAAACATTGACATCACTAGGGTCAGGTTTTCACTCTTTAAAATCAAGAACTAGAAAATTAGATGGTTATGATTCTGCCTTTCTTGTAGAGCCCAACGGGAAAAATAATGCTGAAGGGCATTGCCTTTTGCTGTGATAATGCTGCTTGACTAACCTTGTTTCTTTTTACGACCAGGGCACAACATGCTTAGATGCAGGAGTCAAGGTAGATGTCATCTACTTGGATTTTAAGAAGGCCTTTGATACGGTATCTCATCCTATTCTCATAAACAAATTGATCAGCTGTGACGTAGTTGATTACATGGTCAGGTGGGTGGCAAATTGGCTTAAAGATCACACCCAGAGAGTGGTGGTGGATGGGTCAGTATTGACCTGGAAAGATGTAGGCAGTGGGGTACCCCAAGGCTTGATCCTTGGACTTGCGCTGTTCAATGTCTTCATCAGCGACTTGGATGGGGGCATGGAGAGCACTCTGTCCAAATTCATGGATGACACAATTATGGGGTAAAGTTAACACACTAGAGGGTAAGGAATGAATCCAGGAGGACCTGGACAGGTTGGAAAAGTGGACAGACAGGAATAGGATGCAGTCCAACAAAGACAAGTGCAAAATTCTGCATCTAGGGAGAAGGAATCACCAACACACCTATAGGCTAGGGGATGACCTTCGCATCAGCACAGCAGCAGAAAGGGGTCTTGGAGTCGTAGTTGACTCCAGGATGAATATGAACTGTCAATATGATGAAGTAATCAGTAGGGTTGTGCGAAATTTCACCCGCTGTTTCATTTTGACGCTGTTTCAATTCATTTCAAGCTCAAAACAGCAAAATCAAAATGAAACAAAAGGCTTCAAAACAGCCTCAAAATAAAACAAGAGTAGTTGAAACATTTCCTAAGTTTTGAAACGTTTTGAAGCTCAAGTTGGGCTTCCCTGCATGGAAACAGAAAGTGGGAAGAAGGGGGAAGGACTGCTCTCATATTGACTGTGTGTAGCTGGCCAGTGACTGTCATCCATCCCTGAGGTCCCTTCCAATCCCAGTGCTCTGTGAGAGGGATGAAAAAACAGCATAAAAGGCAGCATTGTTTGAACTGGCCTTCCTTCCATCACCCATATCATGAGTTTTGCTTGTCAGCAGCCTGAGGTGCAGTTTTCCAGAAAACTATGCACCTATCTCCTTGAAAGCTGGCAGGCTTCATGGCTTTAGCAGGGGCTACCATGCCTGCTGTTTTCACCCTACTGTGCCTTAACACACACACGTGACATGAGTTTTGTTTTCAAGACTTTGAGGTGCAGTTTCCCCAAAACCCCTGCACCTATCTCCTTGAAACTTGGCAGGTGTCTTGGCCTCATAAGGGGCTACCATCCCTGCAAGCTTCATCTTAATCAGGCAACAAATGGCAATGTTATAGGCAGCTGCATGCTTCCTTATTATAGCTTATGGGCAAAACAGAGAAACAGAGAAACAGTTTCGATGAAATGAAAGAGAACAGTAGTTTCAAAAGGAAACAAAACACTGTCCTGTTGAAACATCAAAACAGAAGTTGAAGTGAAATGTTGCTGTTTTGCACAGCCCTGGTAATCAGTGAAGCTAACTGCACTCTATCATGCATTAGCAGGTGCATGATGAACAGGTCCAGGGAGGTGATACTTCCCCTTTTTGTGGCATTGGTCAGGCCCGAGTTGGACTACTGTGTCCAGTTCTGGGCACTGCACTTCAAGAGGGATGTGGATAACTTTGAGAGGGTCCAGAGGAGGGCCACTCTTATGGTTAGGGGCCTGCAGGTAAGGCCCTACAAGGAGAGATTGAGGGACCTGGATCTCTTCAGTCTCCACAAGAGAAGGCTGAGAGGGGATCTTGTGACTGTTCACAAATTAATTTGGGGGTGAGGGGAGGGAGGGGAGAGCAACAAGAAATAGGAGATGCTCTGTTTACCAGGGCATCCCTTGAAATATGCAGAAACAATGGCCACAGATGGAATGAATGGATTTTCATTCCATCCAGGAAGAGCACACACCAACTGCTGAAACTTCCTTAGCCTGACAAAGGGTTTTTGAACCCGAAAGCTTGCTTAATAACTTTTCTCCAACTATTTGGGTTGGTCTAATAAAAGATATCAAATTTACCCAAGGAACCTTGTCTGCCTGAATCTTCTTCAGGCATCCTCTACATATTACATTTATACTATGATTAATGTGTTAATCATGGCATAAAAGGCATGGGTGCTACCCAAGCAATCCATTTAAGGTACCATAAAATGGCAAACTTTAGCCATAAAAATGTTCAAAATATATTATAAAACATTTTTTATACCTGGTTTGTTTTATGTCTTGCATTGAATGCATGGTAGGCCTGGAGGCTAGAGCTGCTAATCAGCTAACTATCTGTTGCAGGCATGGACCAAACCAGCGCCAGTTCAAGACCCTAGTGCAGTCTTATAGCTGAAGCTAGTGCTTTGTTGATTGTTGTTCCTGGTCCTGGAGCCATGGGCCCCTGGCTTTCAATTTGCCAGTATATGATCATGATTCCAGGATCCCCTTGCACTGGCAAGGAGAAAGGGTGGGAAAAATTGGGATCTTATACCCAAGGGATAGAAAATGATATTTAGAGATTTGCTTTTAGGAACTGGCTTGTAGGTAAAGTAGATATTGCATTAGAACAATGGTCCAGGGAAACGGCAAGGATTAATTGGTTTCTAAAAGACAAAGTTTTACAGCCTTCAAGGCAGACACTGTGTCTGAGGCCAACTGACAAACAGGGTGGGAAATTTGCACAGTGTTCCCTACAAACCTATAACAAAGATAGGCTTGCCATACTGGAGTAGGCCACAGTGCCCATCTGCAAAACCCCTGGGATTTCTAGTTTTGTTCGATGGACCAAATTAAGAGGCCAGGAATGCTCAAATTAAGACACCAGTAAATGACCATATTAAGATGTATGCAGGTGATGGTTTTGTTGGAACAAAGGATTATGCTGACAGAACAGATCGTGGACAGTATGATGACCACAGGGAGACCAATCAATGAAGCCCAGAAATAAAGAGTTATCAGGAGGAAAAAGAATACAAAAGAAGGTATTTCAGAGCAACAGTTGGTCCCCAAGAGGGGGATCCCGAGGCCACTATGGACAGAGGGCACCCCACCAGCCTGCTTCACCCACCCCACTGGGGTGGGGGAGGGGACCTTGGCCCTCAACCTCCAGGCTGTTGACATCTGACATTCAAGCAAGAACCACAGGGTAGCTTTCATGTATAGGCCAAGCATACTGTTTCTCTGTGACACCCCTAAGACTGGTTGATAAGTAAAATTGCGGGGGGGAGGGGGGAGGAGTTGAGTGGTATTTTGTTTGCTTTGTCTATCACTGTGTATCAGTAAAATCTGCCTATTATTGAATGGAAGAAGTCATGGTTTGGTCTGAAAGTTTGGGTCTGTCCAGAACAAGATATCTGGGTCATAAATCCAGTGCCAAGAACACCTGATCCCAAAATCATGTGTGGCATTGCAAGAGGTGTGATTGTTGGGATCAGGTATCAGATCCCATGGCACTTTTAAATGACATGTCCCAAGGGCCTCAGAGTTATTCCTCCTAGGATACAATCTGCTTCCTGTAAAAAGGGAATTAATACAGGGAAATCTATGACTTACATTTTTTTCCTCTGGATGCCTTTACACTTGACCACATTGAAATGCTGAGTGTTTGCTTGCTCCCAGCTTGGCAAGAGACGAGATTGCTTTGTATCAATAACCTGCTGTGTTCATTTATTTACCGCTGTATACTTTGTCAGTAATTACTTTGATTTTGTTCTCCAAGTCACTGATACAAAAATATCAAATAGCATAAAGGCCAGGAACTAATCTTTGCAGGACCCCTTTTGAAACACCAGATTCCCCATTTATAATTACATTTAGAGACCTATCTAAATGCCAATGTTTAATTCATTTAATGTGTGCCATGTTGATTTTGTATCATTCTAGTTTATTAATCAAGATGTCATGAGGTGCCAAGTCAAATGTCACATATTACATCAACACTATTACCTTTATCAACCCAACTTGTCATTTCATCAGATAGAGATATCAAATTAGTTTGTATGAGATGTATGTTCAATAAATGTTTGCCAGGTCCTTTAAAACCCATTTCTGCAAGTTAGCTGGACCTACTGATTTAAAAAATGTCTAACATTAGCAGCTGCTGTTGAAAATCATCTTTAGTTACTGGAGTGGAAAGTAATTCATCATTGTATGGGGAATACATCATATTACTAGACCTTTACTCTGCAATTTGTGCCATTGATGTTAATGGGATTCTTGTAGCAGAAGTCCTATTCCTCTTGCATAAGAATCTTGTCCTGAGATAGTAAGTAATCAAAGAAAAACAAAACACCTATCTGGAAACAATGCTTTTCTTGGAACTCTGCTAAATTATTTTATTTGGGTTTTCCGGAATGTCATATTCAATATTTGTGGACATTTATCTGCGTATGTGTAATGTTGTGGTATGTCACTTTGAGCTAAGTCAGTAGAATCTATTAGCTGACTATTTCAGAAGAAAAGTTTTAAAACAATCCAATAGCTTCTAAAATGGTCTAGATAGCAGATTACCTGCCAGAACGAAATCTGAGGAAGGTCTCAGATGTCTACAGGTAATTAACTGCAGCAAATGTTGGCATACTTAGACCTTCTTAATACCTATTGGTAATATATTTAGTTTTCAGAAGCAGCCCTCTCCTACAGACTTTTAATCACTGTTCAGTTAACTTATTTGGAGACCAAATTCTTTTTTGATTTTCACTGTGGGACTTCACTGGGCTTGTACAAGGTGTATATCGTCACAGAACTTGGGCTTCCATTACTAGCAACTAGAGTGTTCTCTCAACTAGCATGTAACTTACCACTAGCATTTTTTGTATTGATCAGTATCAAGCTATATTTTTTAATTCCCCAGCATCCTGGTATGGAGAGAGGACTGTTATTAACAGTAGAATGCAATCTACAGTCTCACGGCCAGGAGTCTAAAATAGCAGGGTTTAGCTTTTTATCCTTCAGGACTTCCCCATATTATGCCCCTTTAGCCAAAACTGAGACAATGGGCCACATGACTGACATTTCTTTGTTTGAAAAAAAAAAAATCACATTTTAAAACAGTGGTTCTCAAACTGTTATCCACAAACTGCTTGTAGTCCATGAGGACATGGTGAAAAGTCATCAGTTTGCCCCAGGCTTAACATATCTTCTAATATTTTCAGTTAGAAGTTTGATAATAAAGGCATATGGTTCTCTGAGGGCTGATGGTAGTTTGTATTTGCCAGATCCTTTAAAACTCATTTATTCAACTAGCTGGACCTATTGATTGAAAATGACTAACTTTAGGAAGTTTGGGCACCATTTTTGTAGAAAAAATAGTTTCTCTTCTATACCTGCAACCCACAATTTGAGGGGTTTTTTTTCCATAGGTTAAATACATGGCTACTTTTTCTAACAACAAATCAAAATTCTTTTTTTGAGTAAATACATAACTTGGATCAAGTATATATTCAAGTGCTTTGATCAAGCATACATTAAACAAGGCCAGGAATGAAGCAACAAAGAGAAGGAAGAAAACTGAACATAGAAAACTGATTTATTCATTCATGTAAGTAATCAAATCACAACAAATTAAAAGGAGGATGGGCTCTTACTGTGGAGCAATTGATAATCAGTAACTGCCCTCCTGCCTGCTCATACCCCACAATAAGTAAAAACTAAAAGGTAAGACATTTTAAGTTGCCCTCATGAAAATGTCTATAGAATTTAATCATGAGTAAATTAATAGGACTCTATACATTTAAATACATATTTTAATACTTTTTAAAAAAGAAACTGCCAAAATCCTATAGTTCATACATCATTTTCTATTAAATTCTATATGAATGTTGTATAAATGGAACATTTTAATGTAATCTTTCCATCTCTCTCTCTCTATAAGCATATATATATCTGCATATATCTATACACGCATATACAAGCACACACGCAGAGACAAATAGTTACACATACACATACATCTATTATGTGAATATTATAGATATGTAATTAATAAATTTAGTTAAGTCCAGGCTTCCTTGGGATGCTTAGATAGCAGCTGTAAATGCAGGGTGCTTGTACACATGATAAAAATTGACTGTTCTTGCAGTTTAATTGCCTCACACTGTACACGTGAGGGATTTTTTACAATTTAAATGAGTTTGTTAAGTTGCAAAGTAAACCACATCTGCATGCAGCTATTTGTAATGCTGCAGCCTTTTGACAGCTTGCCCTCTCCCCCACTGCCACAGGAGAGGTGGGATGAATGAACAAGCAATGAGGGGGCCAATTGTTTGGGGTTTTTTGTGGAGCTTGCCTGCATCTCTCACAGATCGGGGGCAAGCTGCTGGCAAGCCAAGTGGCCCCTGAGCTGTGGGGGGGCCTTGGTTCTTCCCTCCATGACAGAAGTGCTCCTGGGGCCACCGAGGCAGGCTGCTAGCAGGCTGGATGCTACCCCAGCTCGGGTTCGGGGAAGAGTTGGATTGGACTGGGTGCTGCCTCCAAGCTGGGGCAGCACCCATCTGCTAGCTACCCGCCTGGGTGGTCCTGGGAGGCACCATCACCATGGAGGGAAGGACCAGGGTCCCCATGGCTCAGAGCCCACTGGCAGTTTCCCCGCCCCAGTCCCGCCCCCCAGCTGCAGGAGAGGCAGGCAGGTTCCACAAAAAAAAAAGAAAAAAAAGGATCAGGCCCCTTTCCACTTTTTTTTTCCCCCCCAGCAGAGCCTGCCCACATGAGCTGCCACTGGGCCACATAGCCCCAGAGCTGTGAGTGTGCCTGACCTTTCCCTCCATGGTGGTGGTGCCCCCCCAGGGCCCTCCAGGTAGGATGCTAGTGGGTTGGGGGCTGTCCCAGCTCGGAGGCAGTGCCCCGCTAGATCCAACTCTTCCCTGAGCATGCCTGGGGAGTAGTGCCCAGCAGGCTTCCAGCAAGTGGCCTTGGAAAAGAGTTGGATCCAGTGGAGTGCTATCTCCAAGCTGAGGCAGGTCCCAGCTCATTAGCAACCTGCCTGGGTGGCCTTGAGGGGTGCCGCCACCATGGGGGGAAAGACCCTTCTTCCAATAGCTCAAGGGCTGCACAGCCCAGTGGCAGCTTGTGTGGGCCAGCTCTCCCAGAAAAAAAAAAAAAGAGAAGCAGCGAGGAGCCCAATCCTTTTTTTTTTTTTTTTTTTTGCAGAGCCTGCCCACATCTCCTGCAGCTGGGGGGCAAGCTGCCAGCAGGCCCTGAGCTGTTGGGGGCCCTGGTTCTTCCCTTTGCAGCAGTGGCACTCCCCCAGGGCCACCTGGGTAGCCAGCTAGCGAGCAGGTACTGCCCCAGCTCTGGGGCAGCACCCAGCCCAATCCAATTCTTTCCTAAGCCTGGGCTGAGGAAGCATTCGGCCTACTAGCAGCCTGCCTGAGTAGCTCTGGGGGGGCACTACCATAGTGGAGGGAATGACTGCCCGCCCCCAGCTAAGGGGCCACTCAGTTCACCGGTAGCTTACTACCTGGCTGAGGGTGATGAAGGCAGGCTCCACAAGAAAAATAAAAGGGATTAGGCCCCTTGCCATAACAGTGATGGAAGTCCCTAAACAGTGGGTTTTTAATTGTCACAATTAAAATCCCACCATTTCAATTTAGGGGACTAAACCCCTGTCACATGTACAAGCACCTGAAGAGCATATTTACTCCTGTGTACTAGGTAAGAGAAGTGTGAATTTTTTTTGCTGAGACAGGTCTAGCTACACTAAACCATACCTTCTCTGTCATCATGAGACTAAATTATTACATAATATTCCAGTTTTTCAAGGTGATTCTAATCAGCTGATTACTTCTACATCCAATGGAACATCTGTCCCCAGGCTTCTAGTTTTATGCTGCTTCACACCAAATTCATTTGCTGCTGCTTCTACATTTCTAAAGGCTATGTCTTCACTTCTTTTTCCATTTTTAAATCATATTAAATCGTGCTTTGGTTATCTCATGGATTAACTGCTGAAATCCCTTTTCTGTCGCTACTACTCATTCCTTCATTCTATTCAAGAGATAGTTTATTCAGTTCATACCAAGTTATCATGGGTGCCTATACACATGCAGTGAGGCTGCTCCAAAGCACTATAATTACAATGTGTCGGAGCAGACTCAATCAATTACTAGCCTTTACTCTGCAATTTGTCGGAGCAGACAATCAATTGAGTCTGCTGAAGCGTCATAATTACTATGCTCCAAAAGACTCCAGTGTCTCATGTATCAGTGTCCCCATGTTTAAAAATGGTGGTGGGAGTACTTTAACTGAAGCTTGTTCAAAGTGCTTTACTTTAAGTGCCTTCCACCGCCATTTTTCTGTGTGGGCACACTGGTACATGAGATGCTCTGGGTGCTTTAATTAGAGAGGATCTCGGAGCTGCTCTAATTAAAGTGTGCTTCCCCCTACCTCCCCCCGCCTGAAGCACTGCTGAAAACGCTCCATGTTACTCATTCTTGTCATCAGGGCCTTTGGTGGCTTTGAGATGTTTCTCACATTAGTGTTACCTCATATGATACCTTGAAAGTTCTACATAGCTCTACCCATTTTACCTTTCTTCTTCTCTCATTTCCTACTACAGCCCTTAAGGTCATTCCCAGTAGTGTAATGATGGGTGGATGAGCAGGAAATGAACCTAAGTTCAAAAGAAGGGCAGGAGCATGCATCATACTGCCATGCCCCTATCCTCCCCACACTCTGGACCTTTCCTACCCTGACTCCAAATCTGGCAGTGGGAAGGCCAGAAGTTTGCTGCTGCAGGAGGGAAGATATCTCCTCCTTTATTACTGCCCCAAATCAGTGCTTAAATGGCTGCTCAATGGATATGTTGGTGGCAAAAGAAAAAAGGTGATATCACTCTGCATCAGTAAACTTCTGGCCTCTATCCTTCTCCCATGTGCCACCACCATCCAGGGTGCAATAATAGTCAGTTACACCTCTGGTCATTCACAGGGTTTAATCCTTATTAAATATATTTTATTAATAATAATTAATTAATAATATTATTTTATAGGTTTATACAATTTAAACTTGTTTATTTTGGAGCATAGCATCAGTGTTTGCACACACTAGGTTTTTGAACAAATTAAGCCCAGCCCTCGGCTTGTGCTGCAGGAGAGTGGGATGGTCCCATGCTGCCCCCCTGGCCCGGGCCCCCCCACCTGGTGCCCTGCCATACAGCTGTAGGAGCAGGGAGCTGGCACATGACAGAAGAAAAAAAAAAGCAGAAGCAATTTGAAAGCAGCAGCAATTCAAAGGGGTGAAGTACAAAAAAGGTGCAGCACAATCTGCTGGACAAGGAGGCTCATTACACATCTTTGAGTGTCTTTGTGTTTGTGCACAATGAATCCACGGACGCGACACTTTAATTCACAATGAGCTGAACTAAACTATGTCTGAGGAGTTTTAGTTTAATGCACCAAAAAGACTTTTAAAGTATTTGGAAAACCCACTCATGCAAACAGTCACTCCACAGCAGTGCAAGAAAGGGCAAAAAAAGTGGCATGTACAAATGCCTCTTGTTACTGTGGCGGTCGAGTGGTAGGCAGGGAAACGGCAGGTGGATACTTTCCCGTGATGGAGCAGAATTAGGCACGGAAACGTATTTGTTAAACCAAGATTACTTTACTTACACTGTCGATGTATACAGCGTAGGCAGAAAGTTAACTTCAGTTACAGTTGCAAACCGAATGAGAGCTCTAGAAACCGAGGTGAGATGTCCGTGGACAATTCAACGAGCATGCAGGGCACGGGGTACAACAATTCAACGAGCATGCAGGACGTGGGGTACGTCGGGAAGGTCGATGATGGGAAGTCGTTGGTGGGTGATCAGTCTGCCAAGTTCACTCCGAGGTGGGCGCGGAGTTCTCTGACTTGGGCGGAAACTGCTCTAACTTTTATACGGCTAGCGAGCCAATTGCTAGTCGCCATGTAGGAATAATTTAGAACCGGCCAACAATGGTGTGTGTATTTGCATAAGGATGGCGGGAACCTTTCTGCACCGGGGTTCTCCACCGTAGTGGAAAAATTCCACTGTGCCAAGGCACTTAACTACTAGGTTCTGATAGAGACTATCTCTTCCTATGCTTAAAGAAGCATTTGCCTTGAAGAAAGTATCTTTCACATTTTCTCTTGAATCCATCCTTGAATAGAATTTCTCTCTCCCAACTCAAAATATCCACTGAAGAGTACACTACTTATTCTTGTGCTTGATAATAATAAAAAAAACAAAGCAATTTATTTTGTCTCTTTTCTCCTATGTTATTTTCCCTTTTTCTTTGAAATCTGTTGTCTTGCCTCATTTCCTCCCAGCACCATGGTCTATTGTCCTACTCATTCTTTGACCAATTTAAGTCACAACCATGAACCTTGTCTTTTTTTTGTCCACATGGAGCAACAAACACACACATACACACAGACACATGATATAGAAATTTTCAATGCTTCATAATCTATGCTGGGGTGGACAATTATTTGGACTAGAGGCCACTTAAGGAGTTTTGGTGAGCTGTTGAGGGCCAGAGAGGTGGGGGTGCTGACCTGGCTTTAGCCCTCCATCACAGCTGTTTATGCCACCCTGAATGTGGAGTGGGGGAAGGGCAGGAGATGCAAATTGATCCTATCTTTCCCTGGGCCCATCCACCCCAACACCCACTGCCATGGGTGCCAGATGGAGTGGGTGTATGGGCAGGTCGGGTCTCCATGGAGATGAGCCCAGGACTCCCACAGGCAGGGTCCACTCAGCCAGGCAGAGAGGGTGGAGCCACAGGTGAGTGGCTCCTGCCCATTGAACTGTCATAGGGATGTGTGTGGAGTGGATCACCCCATCCTGTCACCACCCTATGATCGCAGCCCTGGCCCCACCTGACCATTCCACTCTCAGATGCTCCTTCCTGCCCACCCATGGCCCCATCCCTTCCACCCAGCCAAATGTGCCCTGTCTGCAGGGGTCCCAGGCTGATTTCCATGGAGACCTTACCTGCCCACCCACTCCATCCAGCACGCCTAGTGGTGGGTATGGAGTAGACAGGCCAGGGTGCCCGGTTGGCGGGGCTTGGTCCAGTCGGATGGCAGAGACACTGACAGCAGCAGCTAGAGTGTGAGGGTGAGAGTAAGCCACTGCTGTAGGGCTGCCAGGAAGCTGATTCCAGCCACAGTGCCACCCCTGCCCCACCATCATGTCACCTGGCCCCACAGACTACAGCTCCCGGTATGTCTGAGGTGGCTGAGGGCAGCAGAACCAGTTGCATATTCCATGGCTCAGGCTGCCTCCTCCCCACACTTGGGCTGGGCAGGGCCAAGAGACCCATTGCAGGCCGGATAGAATCACTTGCAGGCCAGAGAGAATCACACATGGGCCATATTTTTGTCCACCCCTGACCTATCCAAATATAAATAGATTTTCATGAACAAACAAAAGGCTGGTGTTTGTCTCCAGTATTATCACCCGGCCAAATTTCAAGTTGTTGTGTCACGGGCATCAAGGTGCAAGGACGCTTCAAAATAAGCTGGAAGAATTATAATGAAAAGTTTGAGGAAACTAAATATAATGGTTGCTAGTACTCCCTATAATAATGTGTCATGTACATCAGTGGCTCTGGGTAAATAATAACAACAACAATAGCAGCAATGAATGTTACAAGAATGTTTTCAACAGTTCCTACAATAGTTTTTTGTATTTACATTCCACAAGCAAAGCTTTTATATACAGGTGCCCAGGAAAGTTATAATTCTTTACAAACCTGAAAAGAATGGGAAGGTATTTATATAGCTCAAAAGAAGATGCTGACAGCAAATTTGATATTCCTAATATAACTGAATTTATTCTTTTTTTTTATAAATATGTCAATATATAGCAATCTAGTTTACATTCAAAACAGAATCTGAGCTAAGTTTTGGGTTGGCACTGAAAGCCAAAACCAGACAAAAAAACCTGGTTTGTAGCTTGTTATGAGAGTTCTGTTCAAAATTTTTGGAATTTGCTCCCATAAGGAAGTTTCTTCTCAGGAGATATTTCATAAACTTGGGCTTTAAATGCACAAGTTTTTATCTGATTTTAGCTACAGCAATGCATAACTATGGTAACTCCAATAATGGAACTAGAGTTAAACTACATTTATAATCGCCTGTTCTATGGCATTTTCTCATAAATGCTGTTCCTTTTATTGAAAGCATATTACTTCAGCAATTCAGCTGTGTTGCATAGAACTATATAGCGCTCCACACTGAATAATACAGGAGGTAGGAAGTGATCTGAAGGAACAAATATCTGTCAAAGAGTGCACTAAGATGGACAAGTTGGAATTATCTCATTTTTTCCTTTATGCGGATAGCTTTGAAATGTAATTTTTTTTTTGTTATTTCCTAATCTAGGTTGGCTCAATCAATCTGTTTCCAGGATTTCAGAATTGTGGTTATTAAAAGTCAGTTTCACTCCCAAAGGCTAGATCTGTAGAACACAATATACTTTTGTAAGCTAGGTTCTACTGCTGGCAGCTTTCATCCTCATTTTTTCCCATATAGAAAGACATTGCAAATCATTGTCTCCCTGCCACCTAGTGGGAAGCTTGATTTTACACATGCTTTCCAAGCATTTGTTTCCCGTTAAAAATAAGATAATGAAATTTTGTATGAACAAAGAACCTGAAAAAGGAAACGTTCAGGGTTGACTATCTGTGCTATGTCTTCTGAAGGTGCAGCATGAAAACTTCTAACAAGTCAGGGAGTGAGACAAAAGTAGCTTTAGGCCATTTTTGGACTCTCAGAATTTGTGCTGTTCTGAGGACCAGTATAACCCTAGTATAAATCAGAGCAGTTTATAGTACACACCATATAGGATGGTGTGATATGATCCTACCCTAAGAAATGCCCAAATATATCCAGGTAGACTCCATCACGGATGTCAGTATGGATGGCCTACCCACATAGGTGACTGGTAGGAGGCAACGGGGGGGAGGGCACATGCCCCTCCTGACAGGGCCGTTCCCACTGCTGACACCACCGGCAGCATCTGCAGGTGCTTGCCAGCTCCGCCCCCGCTGCCAACACCACCACCGACTTCTGCAGGAGCCCCCCCAGCCTCAGGAGGCACCAGTCATCCGTGCCTACCCAGTTCCTTCAGCCCTTTCTGTTCTACATACAGCCATGTGCAGCCTGTTGGAAGTTAAACAAGCTAGTGGACAGATTCTGTCCTTGGTTATTTTGATCTATCAGATATGATGAAGATTCCGATTCTTATTAATAAAAATATTTAAAGAAAGGTCCATTAGGACCATATTTTGTTTACTTCTAGACTGGCTTTTCATCATAGACTTCAATGGAGTCATTCCTGATTTACACCAGAATAGATAAAAAGAAAGTAGGCTTTCTATACATTTTTTTTTCAGATTGTGAATGTTGCTTTTAATGGCTGTATGATCCCATTTAATTATTTACGCGTGTCGGTTAAGACAAAGGCATATATTGCAATGTGCAAGATTTCTCTGTTTACCAGAAAGATGACAATCTTATTCAAAGCTCTAACACTCTGTACCCAGCCACGGGTCATATACTGATCAATCATGTCTGTACTGCATGAGCATCCACATAACCCTAACAAGATACCTAAAATATTTCTGTCAGTTATACAACTTAAAACCTAGAATTGATCTCAGGCCCTGGGCAAGGAGTTGGAAATTAATTTCTACAAATCTGTACAAATCTCTTCTCAGGGACCTCTTCTTGTCAAAAGCTTATAATTATTATAATAAAACTGCTAAGTTTTCATAAGTGGTTAGTTCTGGGTGGGCAATGTTAGCAGAGGTTTTTATATTAAAAGTGGAACGTGGTTAGACAAAAGAAAATAGAAGGAACAAGAAATTATAAAATAATCTTAGTTCTGCATGTATAAAGTGAATAATCTGTTTAAGTATTTCCACTGAAATTAAGGGAATTCAGAGGATGGGCTGACTCATTTTCCTGCACTTTTAGTTTTCAGTGCTGAACTCATTGTCATCACTGCTAATTGGCCAGGAGCCTGGCAGAGCAGAGCGGCATTTTTGAAAAGGGAATTCCCTGCCTGCCTGCCAGAAACAATGTGGGGCAGATGGCCACTACTGCTGTTCCTATCTCTTCCAGTGAGGCAGGCATTGGGTGCTTTTCAGCAGCATTCAGATGCCTTGGGAGCAAGGTCTCTGCCTGTAATTAAACCTGGCTCTTGGCTGTGTGCTCCCAGGCCAAGCCAGCCCTATTGCAGCCTCAAGCGGGGAACCAGGCTGTGGCCTGCCCTGCCCCTAGCCCCTAGCTCCAGCCCTAGCCCTGGCTCCAAAGGCACTGTGATCCCCAGTGCATGCTGACAGCCTCCCACACCCTGTCCTGCCACACACACACACGCACACAAACACACGCTGGCAGGCTGCTTGCTCTTCTGTGTGTGTGTTCTCTCCCCAATCCCTGGCACCCCAGTTTCCCCCCCTGGAGGAGCCGGGCTGGACACAGGCATGCATGAGCCCCCATGGCCCAGACAGAAAGGGGACCCGAAAATGATTAAAATAATTATTATTATTATCATTATGTCCGGCAAAGAGGGGCCTGATACTAAAAGTTCACCTCGGGCCACCAGGAGTCTAGTTAAGGTGCTGTGGAGGAGCAAAGAGCCCCTCCCCTACCTGGTGCCAGGGCCACCTGCCTAGGCAGCCTTCAGGTGCCCCCCACCCCCGTACCTGCATTTTCCCACCCAGAGGAGCAAACAGCTCCTCCCCTACCCATCCCCACGCTCTCTCCTCCCCCTGTCCCTTTTTCAATCCGTTCCCCTCTCCCCTGCACTGCTAGGCTTTTGCTGCTGGGTGGGGCATGTTTCCCCAGCCTGCCACTGCCATCTTGTTGCAATGAAATTCTGTGTTTGCTGGGGAAACACTGGAACTCCACAGCAATCAACCACATCATGGCATTACATTGTAAATTGCATTTTTTTCTGAAAAATCACTCAATCACAAAAAATACAAAATCACAATTTAAACCAGGCCCTAAGTGTAAGTATGGAATATAGGACCAAAAATCATTAAGTATGGCAGGTATGCTCTTGAGGGAAGGAGGTATATTGTGACTCAGGTTGATTGGTTTTATAGGTAAACGAAGATAAGGAATCTTAGAGACTAATATTGGTACACGGTACTCCACTTGCATGCACATCAAATATGGGTCTAATTCATCTGAGTAACACACTGCCTGTCCCAATGTGTTATTTATTGCTTACATTGTGAAAAGCTCTGGTTACCTGCCTATTGCTTAAGTGCATAAGTCAATTAATTGCATAGCATTTTCCAGATTTACTATCTATTTCATGACCAAATTGTACTCCATTCAACTGCAGAACTGATGAAAATTAGTAGGTACCATCAATTTTGAGGCTTCCAAAACAGCTCAGAATTGACTAATTCCTTTCAAATCTGCTATTAGAAGCTCTCTGAAAAGCAAGGCTCTCTCAAAAACAAGGTAGCAAGCCTTAATGAGGTGCAAAAACCTCATCTCAGCTTGCTTCTGTAGGGAATGATCATTGATTTCCCGTAAGTGCATACTCTAGGTAAGTGTATAGCCATTTTTGCTATCTTGGGGTTTTGCTCCTAAGAACGGCACACTGCATAACAGTATTTGAACTTGGAGGCACCAGTAAAGAACAACTTTAAAATGTTCATGGATAATTAGCCAAAGCAAAAATGTTTATGTAGTTTTAACGAAAATCTTACAGGTATGAGTTTAACTACTACAAACCACTTGCTGCTTGCTAGGTAAATGTGAACCCAGGTGAAAGTCAAGTGCATCTGGGGCTTGCATTGAATGTACAGCACTTCTGTGTTTGCAACTGATCATAATATAACCTCAGGTTCTTGCTATTTACAACCAGTCACCTTAAAACAAGTCAATGGCATTTGATATATTCTGCAGACATATTAGTACATATACAGTTACTCACTGTACCATAAGAATTACATGGGCTCATACAGCTCTGTCAGCTGATTTCTGCCAGCATGCATCCTGACATTTTTCAGGCTGTTACACAGAAAGAAAGTTTTCCACATCCTCATGTCCCCTCCTACGTAACAGATTTACTCAAACAAAAGCCTCTTCTCTTGCTTTTGATTCTGCCTTGGAGTCATTCTCAAGTTGTATTTTCTCTGTAACTGTGATATCAAATGAACATTCTTGGAATTAGATAGTGGCAGAGATGATAGTTCATTAGTTTCAGTCAGCTCCATATCAGTCCTTGCTCTTGGTCCTTTCCCAGTGTTTCAGTGAAAATTGAAGAGTCAGAGAAAACACTCAAAGTCCTTAATCATATTTCAGAGTAACACAGCTACACTTAGCTTGCATTGAGTGAAATATTATTGGCATGAATACATTGCCTGGAGATGCATCTTGAGACTATAAATGTGTCAAGGAAGACCCACACTTGCTTTGACAACACATTCTTTTGGTGAAAAGGCAGAATATATGTCTGATTCATCTCTCTTATCCCCTGATGTCAATTCAAATCACTGGAGTTACACAAGTGTAAGTGATTGGAAAATAAGACCTAACGGCATTAAATGCTTCTAGTGAGCTTGAAAAATATCCATATTTCACATAATGGTGCTTGCTTTTGGAAGTATTTACCAGCACAAGCTAGTGCTGTTTCATAAGGAATTATACCACATTATTTTACTGTATTTGCCTTTATTTCCATTCCTCCTTGTAATAAGTATTACATTTTAGAAGTCTTTATATACAGATGAAATATACCATGTAATATTTTAATAATGTGGATTAACATGAATAGGATATTTCAATTTTTTATGTTTAAAATTATTAAAATATTTCAAGCATATAGTTTTCATAATCTAAAACACATTACCTGACACAATGTTTTTAAATGTGGGACACTTACATGGCATGATGTATATAATTTGTTACACTTGCTCCACATACCTGTACAGCAGTGGTATGAACCCATAAATATGGACAAAAATAGAAATACTGTTTCCTTTAGAAGATGCTGTTTAGAGGATTAAATCCTCATGAGCTTTCTGGTATAAACATGCCGCCTTTTGTTTTTCTCAGAATACCAGGCCTAATCAATTTTTAGTAAATCTCAGTTTTAGCCTCTATATTATGCTTTGTGGTATTTATTAATAGCTGAAAAATGAAAGCCTGATGAAAATACAAACCCTCATGAGTCTTTTGTCTATTCCCTCATCTAGAGTGATCGCAGTGTAAAGAGCAGCCTGGGGATCTCAGTTTGCCAAATTATCCAATCAACTGGGATGCCAGCCATTGCAATCTAATGAGGCTAAAGCAAAATTAAATGCTTCTTATGTGGAGATATGGATTAAGTAGTTAAGCAATATGCACTTAGCACAAGTGTTCTGTCTACAACGGATCATGGAAATATGCTTATTAAAAAATTTAGAAGTAATAAGAAATTTAAAGGGGAGTCTGAATAGGTAAAGATAGCTAATTGCATTCTGAGAAAAAAATTCAAAGGCACATATAAGGAACATTTTTTACAACTATTTAGTTGGTCTAATAAAGAATATCACATCTACCCAAAGAACCTTGTCTACCTGACCAGGGACAGATATTCAAAAAGCCTGAGTCTGAATTGATTCGATCTTTGCAGGTTAGTCTAACCTCGCTAGGCTGAACTGGTTTGTAACTGGACAGACATTCTCTCTGGACTGAGGAAATTCAGGCACATGCCTGCAGTGGCTCAGGGTAGAAGCTGGGGGTGGGGGTGGAGGGCTAGAGCAGCCCTCCCTTCCCTTGCACAGATCTGAGGTCATGGTGGCCAGGCCCCAGCAGGATGCTATGATTAGGGAGGGGTTCTCCCCTCCCCCACCCCTACTGGTAAGGACATTACCAGCTATCTGTTGATTCTGCCTTTGTCCCATGTGCCACAGCTTGGAGGTAGCCAGCCTGTGATCTGCTAGCTACTGCTGAGAGGTGTCCATGAGGGACAGGAGAGTGCCTGCTTAGCAGTGAGTGGGGAGGAGAGGAGGGGAGCAGAACCCTGGCAGACACTTGCAGAGACTGCTGGAACTGCAGCCAGAGAGCAGATGGGACGGGCCAGTTCTGCTGTGGAGCAGAGAGCCCCACCCAGCCCAGAGAGCATCCTGGGATGCTGGGGGAGTCTGCAGCAAGGAATCTGGGAAAGACATTGTATAAACTGGTTTGAGCCAAATCAGTTAAGTCTGATCCTACATTCAACCAGATTTATTTAAAACTAGTTTCAGCCATTTTCAAACTGGTTTATGTGCACTGAACATCTGTTGTGTTACAGATTTAAACCAGTTTCAGATTGCTTAAACCAGTTTATGTGTAATGTCTGTCCCTAGACTCTATGTCCTTAGACCAACATGGCTACAACCAACAACCCCAAATAAGGGGTAAGCCCCCAACTCTGGTAGATTTTCAATACTGAACTGTATTCAAAGTATCACCTGCAATTCACCCAAGTCCACATTTACTAAGAAAGAAGAAATGTCATAGGAACTCCAGGTCAATGATGAACAGATGGTCATAATAGAGGAACAGCAGTAGAGAGACTGTACACTTGGATTTTTAAAGGGCTGGAGTGTTGTGCATAGTAGACTGAATGGCCATGTATATGGAAGTTTATATTTTTGTTGAGATTTTGGGATCTAGACAGATCCTTTTGTCCTCTCTAAAAGTCTAGCTCCCCGAGTAATATAGACTCTGTGTCCTAGGGTGTGTGTAGATGAAACAAGGGGCATGTGTGCAAAACACTTTAAAGTGGGTTAAATGCTTTTGCACTGCTTTAATGGTGTTGGTGTTTGCACACATCGGTCGTGTATTGTGCATCAATTCCAGCCACTGTAGCACATTCGGTGGTGTAATGAGCCTTAAATAACTTTGGGAAGCAGCAAACCAAAACACCTCCAAGGAGTTTTAGTTTGCTGCCCTACAGTTGCAGAGCAAAGCAGTAGGATTTGTGCAGCTCACGGACTGTGCAGGCAGCCTGGCAGCAGCCTGGGAAGGCAGGCTTCACCGACGTGGAAAAAAAAAAAAGCAGCGAGCCTGATCTTTTTTTTCCCCCCCACCCCAGAGCCTACCTGCCTGCATGAAAACCCGGTCCTTCCTTCCGCAGCTGCAGTGCCCCCTGGGACCACCCAAGCTGAGTGCCTTCAGTCAGGTGCTGCCTGGGGGGGTGTGAGCTGCTGCTGCTGTGGAAGCACCAGCCGCCCCACCCCCAGCCCAGGTACTGCTCCATCTGCCAGCAGCTTGCCCTCTCCTCCTTGCCACCAGAGATGCAGGTAAGACATGGGTGTACATGACACAGGGGTTTACTTTGCCCTAAAGTGAAGTGGTGTTTTTAAAAACCCACTGCTTCAATTTAGGGCCCCTGTTTCATCTACACACACCCCTACACTATGAACTAAATAATATTTCCCTGAATTCTTGGTTGAATTTATTAGGCATAGGAGGGAATATTTTCAATGCAACGGGTCTAACAATTCTGAAAGGAGAAAAAATACACATATACACTTAAACAATTGACTGAAAATATAGGAAAATTGTCTTCTCTCAGTTTTGTAGAACAAGCTTCTCTCAGTAATTCAGGGCTGTGGGTGTCAGTGAAGTTTGTGTGTGGCACACATGCATCGTGCATGGCAAGAAGTCAAGCAGCGGATCATAAAGGAGTATTTTCCTCAGAGAATCTACATTCACATTGTCCCTTCCATGTCTACAGTAAGTGGATATCCAAGCAGAGACATTAGATGTATAACTTTGTATCTGAACTCAGACTTCATGTATAACTTTATATCTGAAATGAGACTTTTGAAGGCATTAAACATGAGTATATTAGATGAATGTTCATGAAATCATGATTTAATTAGGGAGAAGCAGCATGAAGTCATAAAAATGAGGTTACACTTAAAGCTATTACAATATAGTTGACTAGAAACACATATAATATTAATTAAGAAAAATTAAACAGGGGAAGCCAATAATGTAAATGTTATCCACAAAGAATTATACAAAAGGTCAGTAAATACATTACTAGACTTACGTTAATTAAGTGGACAGAATATTTGTTTTCAAAGAGAAGAGAGAAGGTATCAAAGTAATATGAGATGAAGGGATGGGGACCAGTGAAGTGGCCATTGCATCAGTATTTGTATAAATACTTTTAACTTTAAATATCATCAGCCTGAAGGAAGGAACAGACAAGGAAGGTGATTAAATTTGCTAATGAGTGTAATGGAGGGAGGAGTAGTCAATACAAAGCAGGAGGACAATAAAATTTGAAATGACTTGAATCAACTTGAAGCACAGGCAGACTAAGCAATTCTGTATGGAGAAATGTAAGGTAATGAGCCTCAGGATAAAAAGAAGGATAGAAAATATATCCTTAATGGCCATATGCTCCAGAACATCGAGCAGGAGTAGGATCCAGGGATAGTGATGGATAAAACATTAAATATCCTTGGCACAGCAATGAACACCAGTAAAAGAAAATGCAAACAGAATATATTGAACCTAGAATAAAATGGCACATCTTCCACTGAAATCAGTGGGAATTGCACTTGAGTATAACAAGGCTGGATTTGGCCCTCTGAATGTAAACCAAGAGGGCTTGGGAAAAATTTTGTGGTACATAAAATGGAAAATGTCATATGCTGATAAATTATCCACTTGTGTCTGTAAGATTGAATGAATCATGAAGATTGTTATTCTGCTTTATGTATTTGACACAATTCATGAGCACGTCAGTGACTAAATCTTGGCCTGGATTCTACACACACACACAATTCATTAAGCAGTATTACCACTCACCTAAGTGGTAGGTTGCCATTCTCTGATTAGATAAATATAATTCAGGTTCCCAATATGAATGCTTGGAGTGAATTTTGGTATGTTTTTATGATTAATTTTTAACATTAACAGAAATGTAATCGTTCCCATAATAATTTATAGAATTGAGCTCATTCATCAGAATATTTATGGAAAGTTAAGGAAAGTTAAGCCATGGTCTTTTCACCTTCCCCTCAGGGTCTTTTTTATATCTTTTATAACTTCTACAATACTTGATCACCTGAGGGGTGATTGAGGGCAGCCCAGCCTAGGTTCTCTCTCACTTTTCCTGGTCTAAACCTTGATTCCCTTCTCCAAACCTCACTCTGGCAGCTCTGTCACCTCCTAGGAATTGTCAGTGCAATGTGGGCTGCTGGTAGCTGCGTGAGCCCCAATTTTTTAAATGTTCAGTTGCTATTTGGGTCAACTGCTACACAGACAGGAAAAAGGGAAAAATGATTGATAACAACTAATAATTCAGCATGACCTTCTGCCATCATGACCTGGCAGAATTTGGGGGGCAAGAGTATAAAGAAGAACTCTAGCCATACAGCTTTATCCCTGATGATTTTTGAAGTCCCATTACAAAAAATAGAGATATTGGTGTTTCTTAAGAAAGGGTCAAAACATTCATTATGATAAAACATGTTAGGTACTCTAAATATAGGAAATGCTATCAGTTTCCACCAGCATACATCCCGATGCTATTTTTTCTACTTCTTTTTTCTGGTACTTAGTATTATGTTCCTACTCTCAGTATTGGAATATATTACCATTAGTATATTCCCATATCTGGAAGATTCTTGGCCTTCATGTACATTTCTCTGTATGTGTTTTATACGTGTATAGTATCTGCCCCAATGATGTCAAATTATGAATACAGTGATAAATCTGAGTTTCTTAGTATTCGTGGTTTATTTCTTGTTCTGTTCATTATTTTCTGCTTAATTAATCCTGTTATGTGTAATACAGATCTCAGATTAAAACAGAAATAGATTTTGGCATATACCATATTTACTTAAATGTAATATGACCCTGAATATAAGATGATCCCAATGTTCCCTCTAACATGTAGTGGTCCGTGAGTGCACCACTTCAGTCCATGAGCACGCTGCTTCGGTCTGCCCCACAGCACCCAAAGCACCTTGTCTGCTTATGCCCATAGACAGAGCTAACTAGCACCCCCAAACTCAAGATTACACAGTTTAGGGTTCATCTAAGAAAAACAATGCCATTTGCCACTCCTTTTTCTGTTTAATACTTTTAAATTCAAATGCATAAACTAGTGACAATAAAGACAAACCACTAAATGGCTAAAAAATGGCTAAATGGCTAAAAAAACTGGCGCCACCCCCAGCCCTTGTTTCTGGGAGCAAGGAGGCACATGGCATCAGAGCTGGGGAGCAGAGCATTTTTCCAGCACTGGCAGAGCCCATGCCAGTCCCCAGCCCCAGCCAAAGCCCCTGCATCACCTCTGGGAGCAGAGCAGTTTCCCGGCCCCCGCCCCAGCCCCCATCTCGCCTCCAGGAGCAAGGAGGCACTTGGAGTTGGGGCTGGGGAGTGGAGCAGTTTCCTGGTGCTGGCAGAGCCTGTGTCAGCCCCCAGGCCCAGCCCCGACCTTGCCTCAGGGAGTGGAGTGGTTTCCTGGCCCCAGACCCAGACCCCACCTTGCCTCTGGGAGCAAGGTGCACATGGCATCAGGGCTGGGGAGTGGAGTAGTTTCCCAGTGCTGGCAGAGCCCATGCCAGCCCCCATCCCCCAGCCCCACTTCACCATGCCTCTGGGAATGAGGAGACACATGGCGTTGGGGCTGGGAAGGAGACACATGGCCTCAGGGAGGAGCCGCTGCCTGAGCTTACCTCCAGTAAGTGCCCATGCCTCCGCCATTGGTCTCTTCTAGTGTCACTTTTATGCTGCGAGATTCACTTTTATACTGTGCCTCTCCGGGTGGATGCACGGCATTAATAAGTTTGTGAGTGGCATGATTTAAAGTGTGCGCAGCTGCGCACACGCACAGCTTGGAGGGAATCTTGGATGATCCCTCATTCATTAGATCATAATATAGCAAGAAACCTTTTTGCCTGCTCCTCCCTCAAATGCGAAGCTCCTCCATATGGCAAAAGCCCCTCTTTTAGTATTTGCTCCCTTTTGGGGAGGCTTTCTCTTTTCTACCTTTTCTTCCTTCCTCTCTCTTTTTCTTTTATTATATCATTATTATTTTTATATAAGGTGTATTTGTAGTGAAAATAGAGCTTGTAGGTGCTTTTACAAATATACTTTAAGTTTAAAAGTAAGTTGTACCATGTAACAATGTTAGCGAGAGCAGGAATCTCTGTATGGAGCAGGTCCCTGAATGAATCATGGTTGATTGTGTAACCCAGTAGCTAGTCTGGATAAGCATGTTAATGAGCGGCAATTAACACCTACAAAATCAGAGACCAAAGAGAAGAAAGAATCAATAAAGAGCCAGGAATTCCTGAAAACTTCATTGTTAAAGGTACGGAAGTCCCTGTTTGAACTAATCAATGCTGGAAACAGACCCTTGGGGCTGAAATACCCCCTGATCAACCTCTTCCAGAGCTCTATTCATCATGGCAATGAATCAATCAAAATTCATCAACAGACTCCTGAAACTGCACGTACATGCAGATGTAATCCCTGGGGCTGACAGCTGCTATCCAGCAACTACCAAGAGAGATGTCCCTCGAGGTCAAGAAGCCCTGGATTGGGTTAGCCTGAGAACTGGGGAGTCACCAAAGTCTGCCAGAGGGATAAAAGGCAGTGAAGAATGACCCCCAAGGGCACCTTCTTTGACCTGACCAGCACCTTGCCTGTCCAGCCAGAAGGACCAGCCAGTGACCCTCTTCTGCAGCAACATCACACTGAAAGAAGCCTCGACCGGCCATCGACAGTGGACTCCAGCGCTTGGGTATAGGTATATCTTGACATTGGTGCTTAGTGTTCAGAGCTAGCTGTTGTGAGAGTGTGTGCATGAATGTGTGTGTGTTTGAGGGGAGCAGCACCAAGGTTTATGGTCTGATTTTTGCATCTGTCCAATAACTTAGAATTTTATGATGATCCTGTGAGTTGGTCCTTTGTAGCCAACAGTATATGTAGACGATTTATGAATTTGTTATATTTTTCCAGGTGTAGAGTCTAATTATTAGCATGTTGTCTTGACTTCATCTCCCTCCCACTACTACAGCAGAGAAAATACTGGTTGGGGGAGGGGGGCAGGTGCCCCCCCCAACCCTATGACCCCCCTTGAACCACAGGGGCCACTAGGCAGAGTATTAAAGGTGAAGTATATATATATATATTTCCCCCCAAAAATGCTTTTTAACTAAGATCAAATGTAGCATTTTTGGCATGAAGGGGAGGGTGTCAGAATTAGCTCTGGCCCTCCCAGAAATGGTCTGGTACTTCAGTACCTCCAGGCCTGGTGCCAGTTCCCTGCAGAAGGAACACCAGGCTTTTTCTTTTTTTTTTTTTAAGGGCCATAAAAAGGGGAGTTCTCATCAGTGATGGACATGCTCAGCATAGGCTGTATTCAATCAACTTCATCAGGGATGGGGATGCAGACAACTGAGAGAACCTAGGATCAATGAACTACAAACCATGTGCTGGAAAGCCCACATAAGTACTGAGGAGCCTGATGGGCATCAGGGTGGGGGGCACCAAGAGCACCCATTGTAGGGCTCAAGTGTCTCTATACTAGTGCTAGGAGCATGGGAAACAAAGAGGAGGAACCAGCACTCCTGTTTGTTAACAAGAACTTTGACTTGGTTGTGCTAACTGAAATCTGGTGGGACCCTACCCATAATTGGGTAGTAAGCATTGAGGGCTATAGGCTTTACAGACATGATAGAGTAGGGAGAAAAAGTTGGGGGGGGGGTATTCCGGTCTATGTTAAGGATCAATATACATCTTCCATAATCAAGATGGGATCAGAAGAGGGGCAAATTGAGGTATTGTGGATCAGAATACAAGAGGGTCAGGGAGGAAAGGGACTTGGTAGTGGGGGCCTACTACAGATCACTATATCAGGAGGATGAGCTGGACCTAGAATTCTCAAGATAACTCTCAGATGTTGTACAGTGAAGGGATGTGGTTGTCATGGATGACCTAAACTACCCAGACATCTGCTGGGAGGAGCAGTCAGCTAGATCCAACCATTCACATAAGTTCTTAACCTGCAGACAGGACCTTCACCCAACACAGGAGGTATATGGTCCCACTAAGGGAAACACCTTACTGGACTTGGTGCTGGCTAGAGGGGATGCTTGGTGCAGGATCCACAGATATGAGGTAACCTAGAGGACAGTGACCATCACTTGATTAAATTCACTATCTGGCACTGGGTGGGAAAAATAACCAGTAGGGGTGTGTGAAACAGGCCATATTCAATTCGGATTTGACCTGAATTGGGGGACAGTGATTTGATTAGTTGAATCAGATCACTGTCTGGATTCAATTCATCTGAATCTGAATCTGAAGATTCAATGTTGATTCAGAGAATCAGCAATTCAGCTATAGACACAGCTTTAAATGTTTTTTCTACATACCTCAAGGTACTAGGTACAGCTCATGAACACTAAGATGCTGGGGCGGATGAAGTGTCCTACAGGGGCGTGTGGGAGCCCTCTGCATGCTCAGTGGCAGACCCCCCCACAACCCCCTGCTTGGTGATTGGCCATGGGGGACCCCAGATGCCCCCCAGACCCAAGAGGCACCAGTCACTGAGCCGGTGGGTGGGGGAGGGTCCCTTGCATGGGAAGTGGACTGGAAGTGCTTCCAGGTCAGCTGCCAAGTGTGCTGGGCACCCTCCCCCTTCCCCCCTCCCCATGCTACCATGGGATGCTCCATCCGCCCCACCATCTCAGAGTTCATGAGCCGCCTGGTACTTTGACTTATGTAGAAAAATCATTTAAAGCTGTCTATGTCCAAATCATCAAATCTCTCCGAATCTCTCTGAATTGATTTGGGGGGGTTCTGATTCAATTTGGAGAGATTAAAGGGTCTCCTGATTCAATTGAGATTCAGAGATTCAGCTGCCAAATCAGGCCAAATCTTTGCCGAATCAAATCAGCAATTGAAGCCTCCCATAGCCCTAATAACCAGTAGGGCAGAAGTGTTAGAGTTCAGAAAGGCTAATGTCAGTGTGCTCAGGAAATTAGTTAGTGAGCAGGAGCACTGGTGAGATAGGAGTCTAGAATGGATGTCAGTTCATAACGGAAGCAATCCTTCGGGCACAGAAGGAGACGATCCCATTAGGTAGGAAAGGGGGCAAAGGGGCCAAGAAACCATCTTGGCTGAACAGGGAAATTCAGGAAAGCCTAGGGCAAAAAAAAGAGGCACATAGGCTGTGGAAGCAGGGGGTAGCTTCCAAGGTGGAGTATACCTATTTGCCCCGCACTTGCAGGGAGGCAGTTAGAAAGGCCAAAGCAAACATGGAACTTAGGCTGGCAACACAAATTAAAGACAGCAAAAAGTTCTTCAGGTATATAGGGAGTAAAAAGAAGGTGCAGGATAGCATAGGACTGCTACAGGACAACCTAGGGCAACTAGTGACAGATAGGAGGGACAAGGCAGAGCTCTTCAATGAGTTTTTTGCTTCTGTATTCCTAAACACAGATCAACACAAATCTCCCAGTTGGATCATAGACAGGTACAAAAGGGACACCAGTCCACCAGCTGTTAGCATCAATTTGGTGAAGAGGCTCTTGGAAGGACTGCATGTGTTTAAGTCAGCAGGACCAGATGATCCTCATCTAAGGGTGCTTAAGGAATTCACCAGTGTCATAGCAAAGCCACTGGGATGGATGTTTGAGCACTTACGGTGCTCAGGTCAGGTCCCAGAGGACTGGAAAAGGGCCAATGTGATCCGTATTTTCAAGAAGGGGAAGGAGGATCCGGGTAACTTTAGAGAGGTTAGTCTTACCTCTATCCTTGGGAAAACCTTTGAAAAAATTATTAAGGATCACATTTGTGGGAGTTCAGTGGGAAAAATAATGCTGGAAAGGTTGGTAAACTGGGCAAAACAGAATAGGATGCAGTTCAACAAAGACAAGTGCAAAGTGCTGCACCTAGGGAAAAGGAATCACAATGCATTTACAGGCTGGGGGATGACCTTCTCAGCAGTACAGCACCGGAAAGGGATCTCAAAGTCAATGTTGACACCAAGATGAACATGGGTTGTCAATGTGATGAAGTGATCAGTAAAGCTAACCACATTTTATCATGCATTAGCAGGTGCATGACAAACAGGTTCAAGGAGGTGATACTTTCCCTCTATGCAGCATTGGTTAGGCGGCAGTTGGAGTACTGCATCCAGTTTTGGGAACTGTACTTCAAGAGGGATAGGGACAACCTCAAGAGTGTTCAGAGGAGGGCCACACATATGGTTAGGGGCCTACAGGCAAGGCCCTATGAAGAGAGACTGAGGGACTCGGATCTCTTCAGCCTCTGCAAGAGAAGGCTGAGAGGTGATCTTGTAGACACTAAAAATTCATTGTGGGGACAACGGACAGGAGGACAGCAAGGAATAGGAGATGCTCTGTTTACCAGGGCACCCCTTGGAGTAAGTAGGAACAATGGCCACAAAGTAACGGATAGCAGATTTAGGTTGGACATCAGGAATAACTTCTTTATGATAAGGGTTGCCCTAATCTGGAATGGGCTTCCAAGGGAGATGGTGCTCTCACTTACCTTGGGGGTCTTTAACAGGAGATTGGACAAGCACCTGGCTTGAGTCATCTAACCTCAGCACTGTTTTCTGCCCAGGGCAGGGGGTCTAACTCGATGATCTACTGAAGTCCCTTCCAGCCCAGACATCTATGAATCTATGAACTTCGTAACTGGTTTCCATGACTGAGCACACACTTCCTCTATTAGCAGTTTTTAATGATAGCCAAGATAACTAATGAAAGGGGAGGGGTTTCTGGTTTGTGAATATAATGAGAGGATTTTTCCCCATGCTGATTGGGGAAAAAAACCTCCTTTTGCATTCAAGTAAATATAGTAAAACAATGTCAAAGAAACGGTTAAGATTTTGCATAGATATTGTAATGTTTCCTGCATTTTGAGTAATAAAAACACTACAAATTGGCATAATACATCATGCTTTGGAGCACTTTAAATATCACATGGCAATAAAAGGTTTTGTGTATTTTCTTATGAGCAATAGCATGTTCAAGGTTGATAATGTAATAGCATTTATTGGACCTAAAAATAAATCATAATCCACAACCTTTCAGGCCAAATAATGCCTTTTAAAGGTGTATCCACATAGTAAATAATATAAATTGAGATATTCTTACTAAAAGCATACTGAGCCCAAACAAGCAGCAAATTCCAGATATTTTCAGTGAAGCCAGATATTTTTCCAGGGGAGATAATAATAGCTCGAAATGAAAATTGATGAAAAGCTGATGTCTGTAGAAATGTCTGTATTCTTCATATCTTCCATATTAGGAGTAATATTCTAGGGTATGCACAATAAATTCTAACACATACTCACATCAAGACACAATATGACAATTTCAATTAGAAGCACCATATGCTAAAACAATCCTGTGGATGTCAGTTGCACATTTGGTGAGTTTCAGGACCAAATTCAAAATGCTTCCTTAGGGCTCATCCAGATGAGTGTGCATATGCCTCTTGCAGCATCCCAAACCAGTTCAAGATGCTGCAAGAGGCAAGCTGTGAATGAAAACATGTTCAAAATTTGATACCTGGATATCCAGGTATCAAAATATACCCCGGGGGAAAAAAGCGGGACAGGGCACGGGAAGCCGTTTCTCCAGAGAGATGCCCTGGTTTCTGGCCAGAGCATCTCTATGTGCTTCTGCTGCCCCTGCATGCGGGGCACGCACCCTTAGTATGCTGGGACAAATGGAAGCATGGCAAGGATCAGGACCTGGGAGCTGTTGGGGGTAAGTAGGGACTGTGGGGGGGGGGGGATTGTGGGTGTGGGGAGGGCTGTGCTAGTGTGGGAGCACTGTGGGAGGTTGTGTGTGGGTGGGAGGAGCTGGTCAGTGAGCATGGGTTCCCTCCAGGGCCCACAGCCTCCCCCTGCTGCAGCAGTGGCCATGGGGCGCCCAGGGCCCTCTGCTGTCAAAGCCCCACTGTCGTGTGGTGCAGCCCCTATCGCCTCAGAGCTGATGCCGCCTGTGCCACTCATTGTGGGTGCAGCCCAGTTTGGCACTGAGCCATGCAGGGCCACTTGTGCTGTCTCCCAGGGCCAGCGCCACTTGTGGGGACTGCGTGTCATGCCAGGCCAGGTCCTATGTGCACAGCTATCTGAGATGCCATATGGAGACACCTACTACTCACCAGTCTCTGGATACAACACACAGGAGCCTGAATATTAATTGCTCTTAGACAACTCTAAAGTTTCTCCACTGACTAATAGAAATCCTAGGCACCTGACTTGGTCGTTTGGAATCAACCTCCTGAGACAGGAGCCCAAAAGTTAGGTGTGGCATCTAAATCTAGGTGCAGGCTGAGATGATTTGAATGATATGATGATTTGAATGACCATAGAAGTTACTAAGGAGGGCACACATCCATTAGTGCCTTCATTTAAAATCAAGCCAGAGGTAGTTTTCTTTTTAATAATACACTAATCTTAAAAATATGGAAACCTTGATCTCTGCATTGGTAATATTCTTATCAGATTTCTATCAAAAGTAGACAAAAACTGTCAAAACCTGAAACATACAGAGCCCACGTGCCACAGATTGCATCATTTTGAGGGGGAAGCTCTGCTCCCACCAAAAAAAGCTTTATTTCACCTCCCTCCTTCAGGATACCCTGAAGCCAGCCCGGTCCTCCCTGGGGCTACCTTTTCCCTTTCCAGCTCTCTCAGAGTCTCACTCTTTCTCCTCAGGCAGTCAGCCACCCTTGCAACAAAACTTATTTCAAAGTATAGTATTTGGCACAGTCACCCAATATAATTAAACATAATGGAGGAGTCCCTGTGGCCCAGACTGCTATCTTCCTCTGGGAGTCCTAAAGGTGTCCTGATTATGAACCTATTTACAGGAACTATGTACATTACCATATGATCACACTGAACTCCCTAAAACAGTGATGCTCACTCAACCTGTTTTTCCAGTAGGCCAGATGGGCAGTGCCTAATCTGACTGTGGCCCAGATGGTGATTCTCATCTAGTACCTGGATCCAGATGGCAGGCACCATCCGGGCACGCGGAGGTGGGCAGGACACAGCCTGGCCTGAGCCCAGTCCCACAGGGAGGGAAGGGGGTTTCACCCAGCCCTGTGGGGGGGGGACAGATGGGAGGGACATGACTCAGCCAGGAGGGGGAGGGGGGCATGGCTCAATCCCACAGGGACAGGGGGCTTAGCTCAGCTCCAACCCAGTCCCATGGGAGAAAAGGAGACGTGGCCCTATAGGGGGGAAGGGGATGTGGCCCAAACCCAATCCCAACCCAGCCACACATGGAAAAGGGGGCATAGCTTGGCCCCAACCCAACCCCATGGGGGAAAAGGAGGCATGGCCCAACCCTGCAGAAGAAACGGTGCATGGCCTTACCCCAACCCAGCCCCAAGGGGAGAAGGGGCTCCAGCCTAGCTCTGACCAGGTGCACAGGGCTGGGGTTTGGGAATTTGGCAAGGGGGAGGGTGGTTCCCCCACCATCAACTTTTCTGACCCCTGGGGAGCCCCACAGGCCAGATGCCACACTTGGCCTTCTGGCTGCAGGTTGAGCACTCCTGTCCTAAAGTGTTCCCCACCAGAACTGCAGCAATAGAGCTCAGTCACTTAGTCACACCATATTCACTTCTTTTATTTGTGGAAATTAGGAGCAGTGGGCTAGAGTCTCAGTTTATGTAAATTGGCTTCATCTGACCCATTTTTTTTTTTGGTCATAAATTTCATCCAGAGTCCTTTTTTTTTTCTACATCACAGGAATTTGTGCAACTTTGTGGAAGCTTTCACAGCGATCTTGAATGTTATCATGAGATGATATCTCAAATAAAAGCACTGATCGTGCAGTACATATTATCAACAAAGCACATACAAGATTTAGAGGGCTATTCATCCAACTTATCTTAACCTCACATTTTTTGTTATACCCCTCTATAACCTTCTGATTTAGAAGTTAACCCTGGTGCTTTAGTATACTCTTTGCTTTGCTCACCTTTCCTGGCAGCTTATTTAATCACTAAAGGATCTTTTTTTGCTTTGTCTGAAGAAAGACTACAGCAGTGAAAGCACTACCCAGTTTTTTAATTTGGGTTCATTTAAAAGCCTGGTTGAGAGAGTAATTTGGATTTCTCTGTAACTTTTCATCTAGCTGAATTATTGACTTATTTTCTGCAAAGGTACCCTACACTATGCACATACAATCGGCAAAACTGAATACCTTCCTTTAGTTTGCCTCATTTTCATAACCGCTGATTTTTCTATTTCCCCTCCACTTTTTGCCTGATCTTCTACTAACTTGGTGCCATAATTCTGGTTCATAGATCTGTCATATATTTATTAATTACCACATGCTCTCTTGACTTGAAATACTGGTTGTACTCTTTCTGATAATCTGCTGACATACAACACTGCATTTGTTTGATCAGTT
The DNA here is from genome assembly GCF_030867095.1 of Alligator mississippiensis. Classification (NCBI taxonomy): domain Eukaryota; kingdom Metazoa; phylum Chordata; order Crocodylia; family Alligatoridae; genus Alligator; species Alligator mississippiensis. Next base: position 212,162,863 of record NC_081825.1, on the reverse strand, counting down.
AGTGCAGTGTGTTGACTTACTGTAAACATCAGTTTAGAATACCAAAGTAAACACAATCTTTCACTGATTAAAAGGATTTTAGGTTTTATGTGATGTGAAGAATATATCAGGCTAGCTGGTGATTCATTAAATAGACGATATAATTATCCTTTCTTAAAAAATAATACATACTATTTTGTAGCATTCTTGCACATTCCATCTGAAGATAGAAAAGGGCTTTATAAACACCAACGTCTTTGGCACAGCAACATTTTTGTCTCCGTTTTTCAACTGGGAAAACAGAAGCACTGAATAGTTTAAGGCCCACCTTTTCAAAACAGCATGCTAAGTATGAGTTCCTCATTATTATTTGGGTATAATTAGAAATGCCTAGGGTTGGATTTTGGAAAAATATAAATAGCTGCACCTCTAATTAAAGACAAGAAGAACTGTAAGTGCTAAACACCTATCAAAACCAGTCTTTATGGTTAGCTTTTCAGAGATATTGATTACTCACAAATCTAACTGAGGTCTGCTTCAGTGCTAAGTGTTATGACAACCACCATAGGCTGTAGTAAGGAATGACTTCTGAACCTTCAGCACTAAAATATGACACTATGCTACTTTAGCTAAGCAGAAACCTAATTTAGCTAGCACTGGTAGCAGCCAGCTAGACCAAGCAGTGGGAAGAAATGTGTAATACATACTTAGGCTTGGCAGGATTCAATTTTTGTCAGTAAGTGTCAATAAATGGTGATTTCATGTCTCATGCACAGATCAATGAAAAAATATTTCCATTGCTAATAATTGAAATTTATAGAAAGGGGATGTAAGAATAGGCTGCTACCTCAGTGCCCAGGTGGGCTCCTGATGAGCAGCAGCTGGAGGTAGGGGGTGGGCTGGGCATGGGGTGTGTGGGTGTGTGTGTGTGTCCCTGCCACTTTCTCCCGAGCTTGGAGATTGCAGGATGTCAGCCAGCTGGGCCCTGCCTTGCAAACTTGGGCAGAAGCTGGCAGGAAAGGTGAGCTGCAGGCTGCGGGGGGGCAGATGCTGCCAGATGTTTCCTTGCCAGAAGATGGGTTGGAGGGCAGGGGGCAGCAATCACTGTGGCAAAGGAAAGCGGGTGCTGAGCTCAGCAATACTGTGCACAGGGGCTGGGCAGTGGGCTGGCAAACCAGCAGCACAACTTCCCCTGCACCTGCTGGGCTGGAGGATGAAGCATGCAGCATGTGTGTGTGTTCAAGAGTACACCCCACACCCCTAATTTTGCAGAATCCTGACAATTTAAAGCGATAAAATTGAAATAAATGCTTTAAAATAAAAATCAATTTTAGGCGTCAGCAATAAAAATTGAATTCTGCAAGGCCTATACATACTGAAGCAGAAGATTATAATTACAATATGGACAAAAAAAAAAGTTTCATCTACTTACTGACCCAGTGACAAGTGAGAGCTAAACTGGGGAAGCTTAATCTCCTGCGGTTTTGATTTAAGTGACACGCAGCTGCAAGGGGCAGGAGGGTCCATACACCTTTTTTGTACTTCCAGTTTTTTAGACACTCTTTTGGGGGAACAGAACCGTGCTTAGGTACCAAAGTCCACTAATGGACCTGAAAGGTAGGATAGAATTTGGCTCTATATCTCTCAAAGATGGCACTTGTGACTAATGGCCATCTGAAAATATAGGCCTCAATGACTTGACTTAAATACCTGTGTCAGAGCTGGGTACCAGAGATATCTTAATCTCAGTCCTGGAACAGTCATTTCTTTCATCTACATAGGTAGTAAAAAAATTGAATTTTAGCGTAGATTTCAGATACAAAAAAAAGAGAGACTGTATATTGCAAGAGCACCATTGAAAAGGAAGGATTACATCGATACATGAAGACTCAATCAAAATATCTTTTATTTATTAACATAAGGTCACTATTCGTGTAGACAAGTCATACAACTGATCCACTGGTAAGAAAAAAATATAGTCATGATAGCCCTCTCCTTCCAGACTTTATAGAGACCTTGTTGAGGAAATGTTGTGACAAAGGCTATCCTAGATAATAATCACAATTCAAGATAATTAAAACCCATTCAGTTTTGTCCCTCAAATTAATTTTAATCAAGCTAAGCCATGGCACAGATGAAGTGAGTAAATACATATAAACATTGCATATTAAAATACCTTAATAACCAGTAGGTTTTCAATCTATTAGTTAGCCTATTGTCACAGGTAGTTGGAAAGTGATGGTCTTAATCTACATTTACTAATTTACAAATTAGTAAATACAGGATTATCACTTGCCCAGTCACATTTTGATGCTGACTTGCAGCATAATTTCCAAAATTTAATGATGTATTGGAACAAATTAATATTTCAAAATTGAAATGTATGTCTTTCATTATAATGTGATCCAGATATTTCCTTTGACAGAGACGTTATTGGTAATGGCCTCAAGCCAATATTTTGCTGTTATCTTATTTGTACAAGGATGCACTTGAAAATCAGAAACAATAAAGCTGAAAGTGCTTGTTTATTGAGTATTGTCATCGTGCTTCTGTCTCCAGTGTTTCATTTGGCTGTGGTGTTCTCAAAACACTGAGGATGAAGCCCAAACCCTCCGCCTCCCAAGACCTATGCTTCAGGACCTATGTAACTTGTGTGTAACAGAGTGGAGTTCTTAGGGTCGCTGTGATCTCCCCTAAGGCCTCTTTACCATGCTAAACTGGCTTAAAGGGCACCCTCAATTCTCGCCTGCCACATCTTTGATGGAAAATGTATGATAGGGAGGCTGCCTTTCTGTCATCTTAGACACGGTTTCTTGCTGTACACTGGCCCCGGGCTCCTGAATCCCTTGTGGGCCCCGTTCTATAATGGGTGTTTCGTGGCACCCTAGCCTTATGGGCTATGCATGGTTCCAACCACCCCTTTACCATGCCCCAAGCCTCGCAGATGGAACTGACATTGTTCAGTCTGGACCATTATAATTTGGCCCCCTTGTCCTCCCTGGGCTCCCTGCAGCCCTGTCTCACTCTGTGCCCTCTCTGGCACTCGGGTTCCCCACAGCCTTGTCTCACACTGTGCCCTCACTGGGCGCTCAGGCTGTCTGCAGCCCTGTCTCACGCTGCACCCACCCTCACTGGTGCTCGGGCTCTCCACCGCCTTGTCTCGCTCTACACCCCACTGGTGCACAGGCTCTTCGTAGCCCTGTCTCACACTGTGCTCTTCCTGGCACTGGGGTCAGTGCACCCCCAAATGCTGCGCCCTCTCTGGCACCGGGGTGCCCACGCTACCATGGATCCCCTATGAGGCCTCCTCCATCCCCTTATAGCCTCACCCAAGCCACCAGTGTCAAACAGCAAACAAAAAAAAAACACAAGCCCCTGGGCTATAACATAAATTCTAGCCGCCCGGCTATAACATTATTCCAGCCACCCCAGGGGTGCTCCATCCTTTACCAGTCTTGGGACTGGTAATTAGTACCTGCAACCAGGCCTCTCCACCCTGTTTGCTCTGGGAGAGCTCCTTCCCCCTTGTCTGCTGGCAGACAACTCCCCTCCTGGCCTCATGCCTGGGACTGATATGGGAGCCAGGCCCTGCCCCTTCTGGTCAGCTGACTAAGTGCAGGTGCGGCCACTTCCCTCATTAACTGGTTGTCCTGGCAACCTGCAACTGGGTTCTTATTGCTGCTCTCCAAGTAGCAGGAACCTTAGTGCTCTGCTACATAGTGGCAAGAAAAAGTAATTTTTGCTTCTTGGTCATAGCCCAAAGAGCCAATTTTTCAGTCATTTCACAGCAGCCCTGCCCTCCCTCTCCCCACCAGCAATGATTGGTGGAGAGGCCCTGGGGGGAGGAGAGATATGGGGCAGCCATCATCTTAAGTGATGGCTTCCCTTTGTATGGCCCCACCTCTCTGTCCTGATTGACAGAGAGGTACAAGGGGGCAGCCACCATCTTGGCTTCTGCCCTTTGTGTCGCCCCATGAGCCGGCACCTTCCCCTTCTAGGCAGGCTGTGAGGCCAGGCCACAGAGGCAGTGAGGACAGCTGGCTCCCACTGGAAGGCCAGCATTTGATTTTACTTAATGCTTTTTTTGGTTGATTTCCTGGGAAATTGCAGCCAATGCAATTTTTTGCAGTGATTGAGGAGACTGCCATTTTTCACGGTTTCCACAAAGATCTTGAAACTGTGATTGAAATAGGTCCCTACCTATGCTACATTTAAAGTAGAGTTAAGCTCTCACAGTGGGACTTCAGGATGTAAAGGGCCCTTGTACATGTGTGAATTTCATCTTAAAAAACAATCCCTTTTCTGAACAAGGTGCTCAAAACTGAGGTTATGTTTCTGTTTTGCAAGCGACAGTTCTATTATAGTTGTAGTGAAAAGCCCACTGACATCTTATTGACATGCCCTCTTCCTCCCCAGAAGAACTGAAGTGTTCTACATATACGTGTCACCTGGAATGGGAATGGAGTACAGAGCACAGTACATTTTCAAGGTCCACTCAAAAAGTAAATCAGTGTAATTTATCATGTTCTGAGCAAATATTAATTTTAAATGGTCTTATTTTTAAAAGGCCATTATTAGACCAATCTTAGTGAGGCCTCACCATTAACCATATAAGCCTTGAGCTTCCCACATCTGGTTTCTGTATTGTATTGGTCCTCAGTGATTTTGTCTCTATGTCCACTTCTCAGGCTAATCTCTACATTGCGCTCGTTCTCTTTCTCTTCAAAAGAACTCACAGGAATTAAGGGATACTTTAAGAAATTCTAAGCTTTACTTGGCACTTCATGTACAACAACAGAAGCTCTGGAGGCTATCTGGCATTCATTGGTTGGCTTGGTGACCAGTTCTTCGGCCAAACCAGATTAATCTTCACTCACATGCTCAAACTCTTGTAGAAGCTTCTCTCAAGGTAGTTGCAACATTGTGATTCTGCCAGCCTTCCTTCCCTCCACCTACCTTCAACACTCAGGGTGCTGCAAACATGCACACAACAAAAGACATATTTTAAATTAGAGATGGGTTTGGAAGCTCAAGCCAAGAAAGAATCAAAATATGCAGATTTGATCTGAGTCTTGACAGTCTGCAAAGCTGAATTAGCAGCTTTGTGTGAAAAGGAACACTCACCAGATTTCTGGCACTTTTGATTCAACTTTGGAACCCAAAAGTGCAGAGGGGAGCAAAGACAGGAAATAATTTTTAAATTAACAGAGCCAAGTTTCTCAAGCTGAGGAGTGATTAATGCCACACTAGTTGGTTCTGTGCAAAGAGACTGGATAATGATATTCATGCTGGATAGCTACATCTGATAAAATAGATTTGTTCTTGCTATGAAACCCCAATCTAGAGTCCTAATTTACAGTTTTCTTTATGAGGAAATTCATACATTTTTGTAGTTCTGTGTATGGGTCATTAGGATTCAGGACAACACTTCATATGCTGGAACAGCAGTCAGTGCTTCCTCCCTATCCTCTTACCAGTGTCTCTGTGCCAAAGGATTTAGGTAGCTACTGATGTTATTGCCAAATTCCTAGCACATTCCAGCCTATTTGGGGCTGGCACCAGGACTCTCTTTGTAAGCAATTACTCTGTATTTCTGGAGACGGTTTCATTAACAAACAGCATATTTTAAATGTGACAGGCACATCACACAATAGAAATGTGCTGTCCTGTAGCACTTGACCATTCACTCTCCAGGACTTGCAAATGAGACTTGACATTCATATATTCTCTACCTAAATTCTGTATAGCTGGTCATCTCAATACTTCATGAATGATTTGAAATAGAAAGAGCAGTGTATGGAGCAACTGAAATACCACACTTCCAGTTTACAGGAGTTTTCATATCATTTCAGTTTTTTGGTTTTTTTCTCAAGCCTTTTAAGCTATGTGGGCCTCTGTGACACAAATAGAAAAAAACTGAGATGTCCATTGGTGGAGGAGAAAAGGGGGTTAGTGGAATCAGACTATAATACATGCTTCTGTGAAAGAGATGAATTAATTTTGTTACAGTGGTGAGGGGAGGTGGGGGTGGGGAACATTACAAGATTTCACTCCATACAATAAGGAGAGATTGTTACCATGGTATCAGCAGAATTTCTTCATCACTGATACATGCACACATGAACCTTTACTGACAAAATAGTCACCACATAAATATCCAATGCAAATTATTTGTAGTTAAACTTTTCATAGTCCTTTCAAATGTTTTAGAAATGTTTGCATGAGCATTTAGATTTAACACACAGATAACCCCAACAGATCTTCCTTTTCATCTCCTTCATGATGGGTAGCTTTTGCAATGGCTAATGTAAAATAAAAATGTTGTACTGACAGTATAGAAACATACAACCTCAAAGGGTAATAGATGCAACTAAGAATGAGACAGAGAGGGACATTTTTACTTCTGGGATATTCTCTGGAAGAGTGAATGCAAAAAAACCCCCCTTTTCACCTGGTCAAATTGCTCCTTAATTAGGAGGAAAAATTCAAATGATTGAAAGTTTTTCCTAGTGATGAGAGAGAGTGACTGGAAATCAGAATCCCTGGGTTCTTTGTTCTTGATTTGGCTACTAACTCACTTTGTTGCCTTGAGCAACTTGTTAAACCTGCCTGTGTTCTACTTTATTCATCTTTATAATGGATATAATAATACTTGCTTATTTCACAAGGGTGTGCTCAGACTTGATTAATTGTTATTTGGAAAGCTCTTAGCAGGAAAACTATTATTACTACCTGACAAATGTGAATGTTATATGGTGCTTCTGAGTCAGGCAGGCACTGATTAAAAGTTGCTACCTCCATGTGGCTGTTCAGGGGCTTCAGTGTGAAATTAGTTTGGTGGGTTTCAGTCTAATTCTGTACAAGGAGATGTCCCCATTGCTAATATGTTTCATCCTATTGTCTTCAATTCAATAACTTACAAAGCATGGTGATAATACACCTTCCCACAGCTGCCGGTGGCCCAGGGCAGGGCTGTAGTAAATTCACAGGCACAGATTTTAAGGCCACAAAGGAACATTGCCATAGTGTTTTAAGTTCCTGCATAATACCCCCATGATATCTGTTTAAAGCCCATCACTTCTGTACTAGAACAGGGATGGCCAACCTGAAGCACAAATGCCACAAGTAGACAGACTCTGTGGGCCCATCTACATGTGTGCATGTGTGTATTTACTGTGCAATAACTGAAATTACTGCACAGTACAGGCATGCGTCTACAGGTGCATGCCCATAATACATAGTAAATATGGCAACTTACGCCAACTTGCATGTAAATTTGATACCTGCATCATGCAGGTGTCAAATTTATGCCCAATTAGTTATTGCTCAGTAATGCACATGTAAACACATTACTGAGCAGTAACCCAGGGGGCCTCCCTAGTGGGGATGTCCAGACACTAGGGCTGCCTCACCGAGCTTCAACTTGGAACTAAAGTTAGTCTGAAGTGCTGGGAGCCATGTGGCTGGAGGCTGAAGCTTCCCCCAGTGGCTACAGGGGCACATGGCAGGCTTCTCTGACTAAATTTAGTAACTTACTGAGCAGTAAATTTAAGCCGGAGTAAATGCACATGTAGACATGCCCTGTATGTGGCACATGCCAGCTTGAGGAGGAAACAGGCAGCCTAGTGACAGATATGGCAGGGAGGAGAAAGCAAAGTATTGCATCAGGCACTTTATTTGAATCATCCCTGTAGCTCTTTTCTGAACACTTCCCACTTTTTTCAGCATCTTTTCTGAGGTGTGAACAGCAAAACTAAACAGAGTATTCAAGTAATAGTGTCACTAGTATCATACACAGTAGTAATATTACATTCCTGATAGTCTCCTGTTTGTATATCCAAGAATTCTATTTGCTCTTTTAGCTAGAGCTTTGCATGGAGAACCCATGTTCAGTGGGTTATCCGTGACCCTAAAGTCCTTTCCAAAGGCAGTGCAATGCTGTATCCTGAAAATGTGACCTATATTTTTTGTTCCTTACTGTGTAACTTTGCATTTGGCTACATTAAAATTCATGTTGATCAGATGAGCCCAGCTTGCCAAGGGATCCAGATCATGCTGTATAACTGACTTGTCCTTGGTTGGACAGTATCGAAAGGCTTACATTCCCTCTGCAGTGGGAATCTATAGTTTATATTCTATGGATACAAAAAGGACTCCATCCTATCTGTTTGGCATTTTCCTTCAGCACAGCATTTACAGGAAAAGAAATTAGGGGAAAAAAGTCTCATGACTTTCAGCATTGTTATATTTAACCCCTTATTGGTTAACATTCATACAAACACATAGTGTCCTCCTCTTTGACAAAGTTATCCCCTTCAGATTTTGCAAACAGATTGCATACTTCAGACTGGAAACATATATTCATTTCCAATACTGTAATAGGCAATCATTCTCCTTCCCTTTGTGTATCTTTTTCTATTTTCTTAATGAGAGCATAACTGTAGGTAAGTAACTGTGAAAACAAATGCAGTATTAGGCTTTGCTGCTTTCTTTTCAACCATGCTGTATATTGCATGCTGGCAAGAAAGGATATAAATAGAACAGAGCTCCTTTCTCGTTACAGTGATTGTAATGAGAATGATAAATGGGTTCAAATAAACCCATTCAAGCTACAGTGATAAGATTGCCATCTCTTCCGTGCTATATCTAACCCAATTTCATGATGTCATTATCTTCCCTGAAATGTAATAGGATTTATGGCAATTTAAAGGACCTATCCTGGTATACTGTATATACGCTATGGTTTCTATGGCATAAGAAAACTCCCTTTACCCAAACACAGTGATATTGGGGGCCTTAACTTGCCTGTGATTCTGCTTTCATGAATGATAAAATAACTAGTACCAGATTAGCATGCGCATTGATCTACACATGCATAGCTACTATTGCCTTTTGGTTATTGTTTACTCCTAAAAGATTGGAGATCATATGTTATAACTTGTACTGAGATGAGCAATGTAACTAAACAATGCCCAGGAGAGACTAGGGAAAACTGCCTGAAGAGCAAACTCATTTGTTTTGTTTTTTTTTTGTTTTGTTTTATTTTTATTGTTATTTTGAGATGGGATTACCAAAATCATTAGGCTAGAGACAGTGTTACAAAAGTCAATAGAGAATTTATAAGCGAAAGGGCAGACAAAATAGGCAAACAGTATGAAAATATATCAAGATAAATTATCTGCCAAAAGCACAGAAAGAACCAGGGGTTAATCAACCAGTATCTGTTGCCACTTAAGCAGCAGATAAAGTATGGCAGGGAGAGAAAGGCAAGGAAGAACTTCATGAGAGCCAAAGGGCAGAAGGTATGCAAGACAAAGCTGCCATCTTCTAACACCTACACAGAGTATTTATTAATTGTTGCCAATTCTGGTGATTTTATTGTGAATCTTCTCATATTTGGAGTTTGTATGCAAGTATGTTTAGGAGACTAACAGTTTGTATTTAAAATGAAAAGCAAGTCTCTAGTCCTAGGATTACAAGAAAAACTTCAGAAAGAACATTAGAAGCTAACATACTGCTTCAATAAGATCAGTTACTGCTTCTGTAACACTATTTAGTTGAGAATTCACACTGATTAATATAGTGCCTCAGCACTCTAGTAACCTTGGAAAATTATCGCTATTGTACAAAGGAGATCTAGACACTTTGGCTGAACTCAAACAGTGAGTGGCACAGCCAGGCACAGAATTTAGGGACTCCTGTCTTTAAGACCCTGGAGCCCACAAACTAATCACTGGATCATAAATCCTTCCAAATTCTTCTAGCAGCTCAGCAAATCTAGTCACTTTGTACGTGATATGACTTAAAGAATGACCCTACATAAATGTTACCTTAATACACTGTATTCCTTCCAGTTGTTCTAATGAGGTGGCTGCTTCCTCTGTCATGAGAAAGTAAGCCATCTATACACAGAACAATGCAGAAGCACACACACAATTTACTCTGGCCTTGTTGTATAAATACTGGTTTAGTTCTTATGGAAATATAATTTTGGATTCCTGCAGTATTTACACATCTCTTTGTCCTACTGAGGTTGCTAAAATTACTTCAAATAAAGGGTAGTGTGTGTGAAGTCATTTGAATAAGATTTCTCCCCACCCTTCCAGAATAGGTGTTTGAGCAGGCATTAAGCAAGGGATTTTTGAAAACACTCATCTTGACCCACAAGGTCTCAGAACCCTTTTCAAAAGAGCTAAAGTCTTCCCCTATCATTAAAAAATCTTCTCCTCACCCTACTGCAGCAAGGCTCTCTGTTATCTTTCCATTTTAGATGTGGCACACAATTCCTGTATGTATAGTGTGTACATTCCTGTATGTATAGTGTGTGCTTCAGGATGTGAAGTGTCGAAATGTAAGTTATTATTAATTATGGCACTCAAATCAACATATAAGTAGCTTAGTCTTCAAAGTGAATGTCGGTTGCTAACCTGTGTGTTTTAAACAGCCAGTGTTTTCTTTTTATTCCTTTTAAATTCACTGCTCTGTCATCAAAGAAATACAGAGTCACAAATCCTGCAGAACCTCCAAAATCAGTGAGTGCTTTCCCTGCTGACTCAACAGTAGCGGTTAACTAACAAATACTATTCCTTGAGCTGAGGCTGACATGATGCTAGGATATAAAAAAAGGAAGGAAAAAAAAGGGTTTTTTATTCGTAACCTTACTACAAATGTGGGACGGGAACTGAGAGGAATCTCTGGCTGTCAAATGTGAAAGGCTGAAGCTGGTAGAAAAAAGATTTTCTTTCCAGGGCCTTGTTATACCTTGCACTGTGAGTGGCACTAATTTTGATGCATATTAGTGCTGGCTTGAGTTTGGAGCGGTCACACTTAAGACCAACAGGAGCTAGAGGACTGAAAGGTAAGAATCCCTCCCTCCCAACTTGTCCCTCTGCCCAATTCCAGCCCGCTTGTCCCCAAGGGGCTCTCCCAGTCCCCACCTCCCACCTACTTGTAGTTGCCTAGCTGTTTGCCCCAGAGAAGCAGGCAGGGAAGGGTTAACTTTTCTGCCTAGCCACCTCTGCTGGGCTGCTGCTACTCTTAGGGCTGAGCCCAGCCACAGAGCAGCAGCAACAGCAGTGGGAAGCTAGGCAAGGGGACAGACAGTAAGGGCAGCTACAAGTAAGGGGAGGAGGGGGCAGTGAGAGGGGATCTGGGTTTCAGTGAGATGGGGGGCAGTGGGCCTGATCCAGGCAAGCAGGGTGGGGGGGGGGGGTGTTTACACTAAGGTGCAGCCAGGTTTGTTAACTCTGACTGAAGCTATTCCTGGAGATTTTCCCTGCAGGAAATCTTGAGGACGCAGCTTGCTCTCCCAGATTGCTTTCAATAGTCGTCAGGAGATTGATGTCGATTCCAGTAGAATCCCGGAGAATCCAGGAGGTTGGCAACCCTAGTGTAGCCTACATTGGCTATACCGGGGTGAGCAAAATACAGCCTATAGACTGAATCTGGCCCGCCAGCTGATTGGATCTGGCCTGCAGCCAGGCACCCACTAATTAGTTGTATCTGGCCCAAAATGGTGGCTGCCCCTGCTACGCTCTGCCTAGAGCCAAGTCCCACCCGCTCCCACTTGGGGCAGCGCATGCTGTGCTCCTAGTATCCCTGGCCCAAGGTCTCCAGAGGGTGCATCTTCCAGGCACAGCTGCTGCTGCCACTGCTGCTGCCACTGCTCAGGAAATTGCTGGGCTCCCTCAGCCTCCAGCAACTCCTCCTCCTGTCCCTACTACAGTACTCCAGGCAGCAGATAGGGAGGGGAAATTGTGGCTTTGAGAAGAATGGGGTGGGTGGCGAGCTCTGCTTGCAGCTCACTTCAGTCCTGCTCATACATGGATGGGCAGGGGAGTGCATGCAGGAGCATAGCTGCTTACAAAGCCCCACTGGGGAGGAGGGGCAGGAGCAGCAGCAGAAACCAGTATGGGTTTGGTTACAGCCCCATTGGGCACATGTGGGACAGAGGCCAAGAGAGCCAGCAGTGCCATGCTTGGGTCCTCCACCCTCCCCTCTCCTGGGGGTTTCCCTTGCTGCCTGCTGTACCCACACCCCCAGCCCCCACATCCCACACCCACACCCACCTATACATACACCCCTTCACTTGCACCCCCACCCCAACCCCCACCATATTCACATCCCACACACTCATACCCACCCCAACCACATACACCCCCAACCACACACAACCCCCACACACCCCACATACAACCCCCCTATCCCCCATACACAATATACAGGAGTAAGACTTGATTTTGAACTATGATGCAGTTGCTTCTGTATACACTAAGCAAACACATATAAATCAAGACAAAAATATTTTTTAAATCAAATTAAAATATATTAGGTGTTTGATTTTCAGTATATAAATTGGTTTCTTTTCCAGTTCCAAGATGGCAAGCCCCTCCCTCCTCTCCCCCCCCCCCAAGTACTTCTGGGGCAAAGGGAGGGACTTTTGGTGACAAAGGTCAGGGGTTAGGGGTAGTACCTCCAGTCCCAAGATGGCATGCAGGGGTCGGGGCACCAGCTAAGGGGCAGCACTACCTTTGTGGCCCTCGACAGCTCACCAAAACTTATTAATTTGCCCTCCAGATAAAATAATTGCCCAGCCCTGGGCTACACCTTAATGCAACATGACCTGGGTAGCTTGGATCAGAAACAATCCTGCCCTGGAATAGCATAACTTTGAGCTACCTAATGAGTACTTAAAACCAGTTTCAGGTGTTAGTGTGAGGACAGTCCTGACATTAAGACCTCCAGAAGCCACTCAAAATTAATTCCAAGAAGCTAAATTGTAATAGAAGCATTACCAGAGAAGCAATAGAAGATAATAAACATAAATGAACGTTCCCCTTCTATAACAAGGGGAAAGGTCTTTGAAAGGTCCGTGGAAAGGTCTTTGAAAAGATTACAAAGGATGATATTTGTGGGAGTCCAGGGGGAAGAATAATGCAGCAGGGAAACCAGCCTGGATTTGTCATGCCTGACCAATCCGGTTTCATTTTATGACAGGATCACAAAATGCTTGGATGCAGGAGTAGAGGTAGACATCATTTTCTTGGACTTTAGCAGGGCCTTCGATATGGTATCTCATCCTATTCTCATAAATAAATTAAGAGGCTGTGACATAGATATTTAGATGGTCCAGTGGGTGGCAAATTATCTTAGCAGTCCCACCCAGAGTGTAGTAGTGGATGTGTCGGTATTGACTTGGAGGGATGTGGGTAGTAGGGTCCCGCAGGGTTTGGTCCTTGGAACTGTACTTTTCAATACAGTGGCTTAGATGTGGGTGTGAAGTGGACTCTGTCCAAGTTTGTGGATGATACTAAATTGTGGGGTGAAGTGCACACTCTGGAGGGTAGGGAATGATTGCAGGCAGACCTGTACAGATTAGAAAAGTGGGCAATACACAATAGGATTCAGTACAACAAGGACAAGTGCAGAGTGCTGCGCCTAGGATGCAAAAATATCCAGCACACGTACTGGCTGGGAAGTGACCCTCTCAGCAGCACAGAATTGGAAAGGGATCTCGGAGTCATAGCAGGCCCAAAATGAACATGAGTCCTCAGTGTGAGAAAATCATCAACAAAGCTAACCGTGCTTTATCATGAATCAGCAGGTGCATGACAAATAGAACCAAGGAGGTGATGCTTCCCCTCTATGTGGCATTGGTCAGACCTCATTTGGAGTGCTGCATCCAGTTTTGTGCACCATACTTCAAGAAAGATGGTGATAGACTCGAGAGGGTCCAGAGGAGGGCCACTTGTATAGTTAGGGGCTTACAGGACAAGCCCTACAAGCAGAGCCTGAGGGACCTGAACCTCTTCAGCCTCCACAAGAGAAGGCTGAGAGGTGATCTTGTGGCCACCTAAAAATTCATTAGGGGAATGCAGCAAGGGGTTGGAGATGCTCTGTTCACCAGGGCGCCTCTTGGGGTAACAAGAAACAATGGTCATAAAGTGACAGAGAGCAGATTTAGGCTAGATATCAGGAAAAACTTCATGGTAAAGGTGGCCAAAATTTGGAATAGGCTTCCAAGGGAGATGGGTGCTCTCCCCTACCTTGGGGGGTCTTTAAGAGAAGGCTGGATAGGCATCTGGCTGAGGTCATCTGACCCCAGCACTCTTTCCTGCCTAGGCAGGGGGTCAGACTCGATGATCTGTTGAGGTACCTTCTGGCCCTAGCATCTATGAATCTATGAACAACTTTCATCCAGAGATCTTAATTTAGCATGTTACCTACCTGAATTAAGTCTTGCACTATGTGCCTGGGAGGTAGTTTGGGATACAGAGGGATAGAAGATGCCAGCTATTAAGCACTGGAACTAAAGAATACCACATCCAATAGAAAACAATCTATAAGGAGAATTTAAAGAGGCAGAAACTAATTAATTGAATTTGAATGAGGCCAAGACAGGAGCCTTAACATCCCTAGTGTGACAAAATGAGCCGTGGGATATTTTTTAAAGTATCAGAGGAGATAGCTGAGGTAATATTCATCCCTTTGATTCAGGGAGTGCTCCCACCATTAGTTCCTAGTGTTTGCAATGCTTTGATAATTATAGACCCCTTAGAGGCTGCTTGACTGCCATATTATAACAATAAGTCAATTAGCTTTGTATCATCTGATTTTGAATACAGACCCTAACACTGTCCTCTATGTTTGTGGTGCCTCTAAATTAGAATATTGCAATGCATTCTATATGGAGCTACACCTTAAAATGATTAAAAAACTGAAGCTGAGGCAGAACACAGCTTATTGCATGGGAAATCTTCTGGAGACAATGTGACGTGACTACTCTGAGTTCTGCACTGGGTGGAGTTTATGTTCTTGTTATAATCTATAGAGTTTTACATGGCCTGGAATGGGATGACCTGAGAGATTGTCTCTCTCCCTATGCCAAACTATAAACTCTGTGGTCAGCAGGGGAGCTAAAGCCACATCCCCACTTGTCATAAGAGAGTGAGTGGCTGGCAGGATATTCTTTGTGAGGCTCTGCTTGTCAGGAACTTGCTCTCGCCTTGGTCTGATGTACACCTACTTTCCTGATATGTTGAAAAAGATCCCTATCTGAGAGGGTTTTGAAGAAGGTTAAGGGCATGCTGCCTAGATGATGAAGAGGGGAAAATGGGAGTGGAGGGGTTGTCAGTGGCTGGCTGAGCTCCTGCTGAATTAATACCACTGATGCTGCTGAGATTTAATTGTGTCAGTAAAGTGCACCAGAGCACCTGAAGCCTTGGCATGGAACTTTTTACTTATCTACTGAGACTTACGTCTCATCTGACAAGCAGTACCCTCGGACAAGGCACTCTGCTGAGGAAATGGTTTGGTATTGACTTCAGGATCTGGTACAGAAGTTCAATTGACTGGTGTAACCTAAATTGATTAGATTTGAGTACTCATTGAACCAGGTCTCTCTCAGACCTGGTTGCATTATTTTTAGACCTGTCTGTGTGTGCCAAACTTCTGTATGGTTACAGGTTTAGATCGATTTCCAGTCACTTAGACTGGTTTGTGTGTAATGTCTATGCCAGGCCCAGAAAAAGAGCACCACCTATTAAAGTGCCAACACCACTTCCAGATGGCTTTGTGTATGCTGTGGAGGTCGTCATTCTAGCTACTGAGCCAGCCCAATTAGCTTAGCTTGCAGGGCTCATAGCACAAAACGCACATACACATACCATAATGGCACCCTTGACACATAAGGCATTGGAGATGCTGATACAATTTGAGGCTGTGTGAGACTATTCCCTGGACCTTGCTCTTTATATTAATGTTCACCTATGTATCTCCAAGAAAATAAACAGAAGCAACCAAATGACAGGACAGTTGCACATCATGTAAAATTCTGGGCAGATTGGGGAATCTCAGATTATTGTTCCATATAATGCCCATTTATTAGGAAATAGGTGGTGTTACCAAATTTGCCCATTACTTTGGGGTGTGCTCATTTATTAGGGATAGTTTCTAGGGTCTTGGTGATTCTGTCAGTCTGCTTGTGTTACTATGCGGAGCTGTATTTCTCCCTTCTGCAAGCCCTCACCCCCAGTGGAGCTATGTTGCAGGACTCAATCTCAATGGGACTGGGTTCCTCCAGTCACCAAATCAGTCATACACACAAACACACACAAATTAACGTGACACGCCTGATCTGGCCGGGCTGATCAGCACGGACAGGCTGACACCTTCATATGCCAAGAATCAGTTCATAAGAGCAACAATAAAATGCAGTCAGACACAAGCACACAGGTAAACAGAATCCCTCTGAATCCGGCTGGGTGTCCAGCTGACACCCTCATGGGCCAGCATTCAGTTCATAAGGGCACGTCTGAGTCAAACTGGGTCAACCAGCTTGTACAAGCTGATCCCCTTATGTGTTTCAAACTCAGCACGTCCCAATCTTTGGCCTCTTGATGAGCAGACCCCACAATAATTTAGGCTTCACAGGGATCTTTAGCATAGGTAAAAGAAGCGTTGCTGCAGAGCACGGGAGGAAAGAGAAGCAGAGAAGGAAAAATATACCCAATTACTACCAGTTTGACTATAAAAGTTATTTATTGCTAAGCATATGAAATGTATAATAGTACTAGTAGTAATAGACATGCAAAAGAAAAACAAACACAAACAATGACAATACTACCCTGGTTTCACTAAGTATTTGGGGAAACTTAGCTCAGGCTTAACTAATACAGTTCAGGTTCAGAGGTCTCTTCTGTCTAGGTTTATGCCTAGACAGAAGAGACAGAACGCTGGGGTCTCACCTAGTCCACGGTACTCAGGCTGCAAAGCTGACAGGCACAGTCTGTAGCACAATCCTTGAAGAGAGAGACGATCTGTTCTTCCAGCGTCCCAAGAATGACAGGGGATAGTGTCAGCACAGGAGTTTTCTTCTTCTTTCCTTTTCTCCCTCTTTCCTCCTGCTTCTTCTTTTTCTTTCTTTCTCTTCTTTAAGCACACACACTTACAGATTTTTATACCCTCAGTTCAGCTGCTTCAAAGCACCCTCAGTAGTGTAAATCATTGTCTTTTCTATTGACAAGGGGTTATCTGGTTTGGACCATCTCAGGAAACTGATTGATAATCAGGAAACACTTAAGATTAGGGAGTAACCCAAATACTTGGGAGCCAGCTTGAGATTCCAATGGATGGCAGATATACTGATGGGATATCTCATGGTTTCTTCAGGAACAATAGATAGCTTGCAGCATCAGGATTTGGGATTTTTACTTGTTGTACACAAGCCTCAGCTTAGCATGACTTTTCCAGATCTTACTATAGTCTTTTAACAGACTTAAAGCAATTATTGGGGTGCTCATAACCTTTTGTGGAGAAGACTCCCACCAGTCGTCTCGGGAAAGATATGACAACACCTGGGATTAGGGCTCCAGCAGGCTGGATGCTGTGATGAACCCTTAACCATTGTTCATATGTTGCCCATACCCCCTCTGACTCGGTCTCTTGCCTCAGCATTCCCTAACCCGGCAACCGAGTTTTAGTCAATCAAGTTTAAATAGGCCTCCCATAGTGGGACCGGGGAATGTACGGCCCGAGATGCCTATTAAACTTAGAGCTGTGTGTGTGTGTCTGGGGGGGAAAAGTCCTTAGCAAATCCAGATTAGAACTGGTCTGATAAATGCTGAGCTGGGTGTGTGTGAACATGGGTTGATTAACATTGGAAGCACAGATTCCCCATCATGCAGCGCTCTCCTGCTTCTCTGGTCCCAGAATTCACTGCAGTCTCTGCTTCAGGCTTTCTGTTTTCCATCTCTCATGTAAATGAATGGTCATCTGGTTCCATCTCGGATGTAAATGAGACCTAGGGCAGTTGTTTCACTCTTATCACCCTTATCTGGAGAGTTTTAGGTGCATCTCTCACTGCATCTTAATCAGTTTCATTTAGGTAGAGGAGGGGAGGGAGGGGGGTGAGTCCTTTGTGAGTCAGACAGACTGCATCCTGTGCCAGGGTTGCCCAAGAACACAGAGCTGAGATGTAACAGTGGATGGAGGATTTCCTTTGGAATAAATGCAATTCATTTCAGAATCAATGAGACAGACAATAATTATCACTGAAAATACAGTGCTCCTAACCCATAGTTTTTAAGCAGCTACTGTGCCCAGTGTATGTGGATGTCAGGCTACTTTGTCCAAGTTTTAGCAAGCTGAAGAGAATCTCCATACATTCACTACTTTAGTGTGCACTTGCTACTGAAGGGTGAATGGGGATGGCCATGCTGGAGCTGACAAGGTTTTGGAAGCTTCTCTCATTCCCCTCTGCTAGCTTGGAAAAGACAAGGGCAGGAGATGGTATTGACTGGCATTTTTGCACCCCATCTCAAGGTGGGCCGAGGCTGTACCTAAAGGAAATGTGTGTTACAACTAAGTTGGATGGCTATACGGTCTTGAGTTCTATTCATCCTCAGACTTAAACTGGTGGATTTTTCACTATGCAAAGAGAGATATTTAGAATAAAAAATCTAAACCAGAATTCTAAAAAAAATCTAAACCATATTCTGACAAGGCTATAACAATCACATTTCAATTGCATTGTCACATGCTTTATGTAGCTGACATTACACATTGCTAATCAGTATCCAAAGCTACAAAGCAATAAATTATCTTGTATGTTATGAGCATATTTGCCCTCTCCTGGATAGACATGATTTGTGATGTATGTTCATGTAGGAACCATATTTTTTTTTGTATGACTTGACAGTTGCCTTAAAAATGTGAAAGGTATTTTCTTATGTACATCTTTGCAAAATAGAATTTCTGTATTAACAAGAAGATACTGGTAAAAATAAGTATTAATGATTTCTCTTTAAAAGATAATGATTTTTTAATTTTAAAAAAGATCAGGAAATAAAATTGCTGGCCATATTCAGTATGACAAAAATCAGAAGCCATCTCCCAGTGTGACATATCCACTCTTTTAAAATCCCCCCGTTAATATATTTTGATTATTTACGATGGAAAGGATTTTTGTTCTTGTTGTTGTCCAATTTTAGGGTGGAGGCAGAAGCTATTCATTATGATTGCTGACATTTAGGAACTGTGCCTTAATCCATCTAGGCTTGTTTATAGGAAAAGTTCATATTGCTTCCTGAGATAATGGCACTTTTAATTCATTAGAAGCTTACATAATTTAGAGCAAAAATCTGGGCATTGTATCCTCTCCCCAGGGCCACCTCCATGTGCTGAGATGATCGTCAACAGGTGTGTGTAAATCTGTTTCAGCACAAAATCCCAATATAGACATCTACAGGAGCAGCGGCGTTCTGTAGGTGAAAAGTTCCTCTCATTAAGAATGTTGCTTGTTTTCAGCAGAGATAGGATTAAATGAGAACACCAAATCCAACCATTGCAGACAGCTCAGATCCAGTGCTGATTACAGCAGGGGATTGGGGGAAGAAGTTACAGGCTGTTTTACTATATGCATTTTAAAGGTGAACACAGATGGGTTAAATGCTAGAACCACATTTTGAGAGTGAGTCAGTAAAGTCTGAAATCCAGGAAAATGCTATTTCCCAGTCTTCCCTAGACAACCACAGGAGTATTTTATAAGCCTCCATTTTACCTACGTATGTGAGCCACTGCTCATGAA
Organism: Alligator mississippiensis; assembly: GCF_030867095.1. Lineage (NCBI taxonomy): Eukaryota > Metazoa > Chordata > Crocodylia > Alligatoridae > Alligator > Alligator mississippiensis. The sequence goes on along the minus strand of NC_081825.1, from coordinate 212,143,299 downwards.
TCTCTGGCTTTTTTGTTCCTTTACCAACTACAGCAGCATGAAAAGGATATAATTCCATCATATTGGCACTTCCTGTTTTAATTTGCACAGAATTAGATTGTTTTTCTTCTTACAGCTCTCTAAGAATTTTATGGGCCTTTAATGAGTAACTAAAAAGGGTACAAGACTTTGTGTGCCTCTGCCAGATGTTGTTTAATAATATCATCACTCTTAGTCTTTTGGGAGGCTCGATTATTTGGATTGCACTTTGCGGTCTGCTATGTGATCTTTTAAAAATTTAACTGTTTTATTAGGTTGCCTTATGTAGAATCTACGTAAATTATAGCAACTCTGATTTAATTATCACAGGGTATTTTTTTTCATCTCCTTTATCTTGCCAGCTACAGTGCAGGTATATAGCATATTCAAATGGTCATTATTGAAAAAATCAAGACATTATAGTTTTAACCAGATCTTCCATTTTATAATGAAAGTTATTCACTTACTAAGCCTTCATGATCTGGTGCCCCTACTACCACATGGTGTTTGAAATGGGTCAACTATCTCTACTCTTTCTAGCTCATATGGTTCATTTACTCCAACATCATTATTGTCTTCTCAGGACTGGGAATTATTTTAATTTCTGGTGGCAAATTTCTATTACAGGTAGTTATGCCCCAGAAACATATGTGCATGCAATTTTGCTAGGGGGGAGAGGAGGGATTGGTCAGGAATAAGGGGATACATGGAAAAATCCTTATGGGGAAAGGGGATACATAGATGGTGACTCTTATCAAGTATCTCATGATAATAATATGAACAAATTCCAAAATGTCTCTCTGTCAAGAGATTTTTCTTTACTTCCTAAAGGCAATTAAAAAAACCTAAAGCTCCTCCTTGCCAGGATAGTGATAATGCACACATTATAGCCACAGATCAGAATATTTCACATACCTCATGCAGCAAATTAAATCTTTTAGCATCAACCAAAAGCTCCACTTCACAGACTAGCTCCCTTTGTCTAGCGGCTGACCTTTCTCTACTGGCTTTGAGTCAATTTCCTAGAGTTCTCCTAGAATGCCTGTAGGTGCAGTACTTGAGGTTGCCTGCCTAGCTCTCCGTGCTCCTTACTAATTACCTGGCGGGGCCTTCTTTCTGAAAAAGTCACTGCACTTCCATCACAAATCTATCACAGCTTTCTCTCTCCAGAACCCACTATTCTTTCATAGCCCTTCTTTCCAACACTGACAACACTTCTTCTAATCACATATTTCAAAAAATGACCTCCCTCTGCTTTCCCACTGTTTCAAAGTTAAAAGGGTTCATAAATCTTTGATTACTGATAAACACAGCACTTGCTTTGCACATTTTTGTTTAAAAATATATATATATTCTCTATTGAGGCATTTCTTTTAGGTTCATAACTTTGCAGGCTGCATCGACAATGTCTGCAGCTGACTCAAAGCTATTTTTTTATAAGGCCCACCAGGGGGATGCTTCCCATCCAGGACCCAGTCAGGTTTTCTTGTTAATTAGTCTGCTTGAGAGCCGCAAGCTGAACATGTTTCTTAATCATATCTGCAAATGCTGCATTAGGAGCCCTTCTCTCCTTGGCTCCTGCTCTTTCTCTCTCTCCAATACTATTTTGAAAACAATCTTAATCATACAGTGAAGTTGCATCTTATGTGGGGTTAGGTTCTAAGTCAGCGCATAAGGCGAAAATCGCGTATAGTCAAGATTACCCGTGTAGAGCATCCCCGGCTCTACAAAACTGAAATTGGTCTTGGTACAAAAATATGTCTCTCTAAACACTAGAATCACACTCAGCATGGCGAGATGCTCATACTATGAGAGGCAGGAACTCATTGAGTGGAATGGTGGACGGAATTGCCCGCACTATTTAAATTGTTATTTTTCTCTTTTTTTTTTTGCCAAGTGCATATAGTTGAATTCGCGTAAGTTAAATGCACATATGATGCGACTCTACTGTACTTTGTTTTCCTGGGTAAAATTCAGTTTCCTGGAGAGAAGCATTCATTTCTTTTCTTTAGAGTTAGAGGACCGTGTTTTCCAATATGTTATCTCTCTTACTATTCCTAAAGTTTAGATTCATGAATCCCTGATTTCCTCATTTTGCCCCACCTTTTTAGGCAGACTACTTACTCTTGACTTTCTCAGCCAGTTTCCTTTTTTCCCCCAGACTTCTATTAATTTCTTTTATTATACTTTGTTTCTGTCTGCCTCTTCCATTTCATCCTATTCCCTTTGTCTTCCATTTTTTTTTGATCCAAGTGCCCCACTCTTCGGGCACAGACAGAAGAGACAATTTTCACCCAATCTGGCCACACAAAGCAGTTTACAACCATGACCAAACACAAGTGCATGGCCACAGACTGCTTCAAAAATGGCTGATTGGGTGAAAATCTGACCCTCATTGCATGAGGGGTCAGAGGAAGACATTTCAAAACATAGTGTCTTCTGTAACTTCTGTCTCCCAGTCTGCTGCTGTTTTCAGAATGGAGGAGGGGGAGAGGAGAGAGTTTGGTTTGGGGGGTTTCAGCCCTTGCTAGAAGGTGGGGTGGGTGTACGGAGCCCTCTAAAGAGGAGGGGCTCCAATACACCCACCCCACCCTCTAGCACCAGCTGGGGTATCCCTAGAATGAGCTTTCTCTGCTCCCTTTCCCATTGTGAAAACTGTACCAGCTAGGAGGGAGAAGGGGGCATTGCTAGGGGAAACCAGCTGCAGGCTCCCAGCCAGCAGCTAGATTCCCTTTCCCCCTGGAACCACCAGTAAACTACCAGTAAACTTCTGTTTGGTCTGGGGGATCATTGTAAGTCAGAATATTTCCAGGAAAGCATTCAAAGTTACAGCAGAGGGCTGCACTTCTCTCTGCACCCTATAAGAATGGAGAAGCTTTCCTCAGCCTCTGGAAATGTGAGATCTAGGCTTCACTAATATACAATATTTTTCCCCAGGAATATCTTCGCACCTTGGGAAATGGACAAATTCCTCTGAAGTCCACTATTCTGCCCACTTCAAAATTTTGAGATCATAAACATAGGAGGAGCTACTAAACCCCTAATAGAGAGGGGGAACTCAGGCACAGAGCAACCAAGGACCAGATCCAAAAAAAGGATCAGGTGTTGCAATGCTTATTTTTTTTATGTGCCCAGCCCTGTGAGTAGAAACCATAACTCTGAGTTAGATGCCTGAACTGCCTGTATAGTGCATAAGAATGGTATCCAAAACACCATCAGTGAGCAGTTTAGCATGTAGCTGTTTAGTCATCTCCACCTCTTTTTCAGGCTTAATCTTCTTTCTCTGGCTGCAGAGAGACATTTTTATCCATTTTAGGCACCTGAGTACTTTTCTTGGATCTGGTCATAAGTTGCAGAGTAGGATATAGAAAAGTTAAACACGTTACCAAGGAACTAAGCCCAAGCCCTAAACCAGCATCCCCATTACTGGGATATTATTATATCCCTATTCCTTTCAGTTTTCTTTCTTGTTAGTTTTCTTATACACTGTGAAAGACCAACAGCTTCCACAGCCATTTACTAGGGCTGTATGAAGCTTCGGTCCCCAATTCAATTTGGCAGAGATTCGGCTTGATTCAATGGCTGAATCTCCAAATACGAATCGAATCAAATGACCCTTTAATCTTTCAGAATCGAATCGGAATGCTCTGAATTGATTCAGAGAGATTCAGAAAGATTTGGAGATTTGGACACAGAGACAGCATTGCATTTTCTACATACCTCTAGGTACAGAAGCTCATGAGTGGTGCGATGGTGGAGTGCATGGAGTGTTCCACAGAAGCATGGAGGTCTCCCCAGTGTGCTCAGCAGCAGACCCAGAAGTGGACCAGAAGCACTTCTGGGTCTGCTGGGGAGCACGTTGCCCCCCCCCCCCATACCCTCCTGGCTCGGTGAATTGCAAGTATCCACAAAATATTTTTTGTTTGATATGGACTGTACACCCAATGGAAGGGAGGGGCCATCACCAGAGAGGACTATACTTTGGTTGCTCGGGGCTGTAGGGGGGTGGTCAGGAAGGCCAAGGTGGAGATGGAACTGGGACTAGCTACCCAGATCAAGGACAACAAGAAGTCCTTTTTTAAATACATAGGGGGTAAAAAGAAGGTACCGGGTAGTGTGGGGCCTCTACAAGACATGCTAGGAAATCTGGTCATCGCACCAGATGACAAAACTAACCTATTTAACAATTTCTTTGCCTCCATTTTTCTGAGCAGGGACTGGGTCACCCCCCACACTAGGACCCCCATAGGCCCCAGGGGAGGCACACCCAGGCCTAAGGTCAGTGAGGACCTAGTCAGGGAACTTCTGGAGGGACTGCACATATTCAAATCAGCTGGTCCTGACGATCTCCACCCCAGAGTGCTGAGGGAATTAGCAGAGGTCATTGTGGAACCTCTGGCACAGCTTTACAAACACTCATGGTCCTCTGGCATGGTGTTAGAGGACTGGAAAAGGGCCAATGTGGTTCTCATTTTCAAAAAAGGGAGGAAGGAGGACCCAGAAAACTATAGGCCAGTTAGTCTTACCTCAATCCTGGGTAAGCTTTTTGAGAGAATTATCCTGGCGCATGTCCGCCAGGGGCCAGCAGGGGAGATTATGCTTAGGGGCAACCAACATGGGTTCATTAGAGGAGGTCCTGTCAGACCAACCTGGTGGCCTTCTATGATCAGGTCACAAAATCCTTAAGCGCAGGTGTAGCAGTGGACATAGTCCTTTTGGACTTTAGGAAGGCCTTCGACACTGTCTCTCACCCCATTCTCATTAAAAAAACTAGGGGACTGTGGCGTCAACACCTACACAGTCAAATGGGTCACTAACTAGCTGGAGGGCCGCACCCAGATGGGTCTTATTCGATCTGGAGGGATGTGGGCAGTGGGGTTCCACAGGGCTCGGTCCTCGGGCCTGCACTGTTCAACATCTTCATCAGTGACTTGGACAAGGGGATAAAAAGCACCCTGTTCAAATTCACAGACAACACTAAGATATGGGGGGAAGTGGGCATGCTAGAAGGGAGAATTAGGCTGCAATCCAACCTAGACAGGTTACATGGGTAGGCGGATGAGAACAGGATGGGTTTCAACACTGACAAGTGCAGGGTACTGCACCTGGTGGGGGAGAACCAGCAGGATACCTACAGGCTGGGGAACTCCCTTCTCATCAGTGCAGAGACAGAAAAGGATCTTGGAATCATTATTGATGCCAAAGTGAACATGGGCTGACAGTGTGGGGAAGCGGTCTGGAAGGCCAACTGTACTTTGTCGTGCATCCACAGTTGCATCTCAAGCAGGTCCAAGGAGGTGATCCTCCCTCTCTATGCGACACTGGTCAGGCTGCAGTTGGAGTACTGCATCCAGTTCTGGGTGCTGCAGTTCAGGAGGGATGTGAACAACATGGAGAGGGTCCAGAGCAGGGCCATGCACATGATCAGGGGGCAGCAGGACAGGACCTACAAGGAAAGGTTAAGGGACCTGAACCTGTTCAGCCTCCACAAGAGAAGGCTGAGGGGAGATCTAGCAGCCATTTCAAACTAGTCAGGGGGGACCAGCAGGCATTGGGAGAGTCCCTGTTCCCCCGAGCACTACCAGGAGTGACAAGAAATAACAGTCACAAGCTGGTGGAGGGTAGATTCAGGCTAGATATCAGGAGGCGCTACTTCACTGTCAGGGTGGCTAGGATCTGGAACCAACTTCCAAGAGAAGTGGTGCTGGCTTCTACCCTGGGGGTCTTTAAGAGGAGGCTGGATGAACACCTTGCTGGGGTCGTATGACCCCTGTACTCTTTCCTGCCATGGACTTGATGACTTGATGATCTGCTCAGGTCCCTTCTGACCCTACCAGCTATGAAACTATGAAACTATGACATTTAATATGCAGCAAATTTCCTCCCAAATTTTAAACCATGTCAGTGCTCTCACTTTACAAACTGTAGAATGCATGGTGCATGCCATACACATAACTTTATGTTGGTTCAGCTTTCTAAATGCATCTCAGGGTATATTTGTAACGGGATATAGAGTCTTTTCTTGCTGTTTTAAATCCAACCCAGGGTGGCAAAGGTTGAAAATTGTTACAATCTCTTTTACTGTTTTGCTGCCCATGTGAAAAGGGCAATTGCCGCTGCCCATGTGAAAAGGGCAATTTGTGGCTCTCTGTTGAGTTCTTAGTGGAAAGGTGTTTCCATTATCATGATCACCACTAAAAGCAACCTTCTCAGCAATTTCAATGAAAGGCCAAAGTTGATCTTCCCCTCATTGAAGTCAATGTGATATTTTTCATTGGCCTAAATAGAAGAAGCAAGAGGTATCATGAAGATGTATATTAACTTAATGGAAAGATGAGGTCCATATTTTTGCATTGACTGTTGCTGCTCACAAATACACAGGAGAAAAATTCAAAATTTGTGGTTTTAAGAAAAATCTGGGAGCACTTGAAAAAAAATTTATTGATTTGTTTTAGTTCACAAATCCCATTTTCATTTAAAATGTATAGTAAACATATTTAACCAGGTTGGCAGATTGGCATGCAAAAATATTCCTGGACCTGGATGATGGAAACACAAGCAGCAACTAATCTATGAACAGGAAACCTTCTCTGGAGTCTCATGTAGTGTCAAATGAAAGATGCTATAGGGCAAGTGGAGCCATAAGGTGTCTCTGACGTGTGACAATGTATAAATTGCTGGGAACACTAGACAACTTCTGCTCTTAGATTCCTATGCAAAGATTCCATTGACTTATGGGGGACACAAATGTGCAGAATTCTCATTTTCATTGTAAACCTGTCAATCATTCATGCTGCTTTTCTTTCCTGAAACTATGGAACATAAAGGGTAATCTAATCTAATTTGATTTTTCTGGACTCACTCAGACATGAGTATGAATAATTTTTTGAATCAAGGAAAATCAGATAGAGTGCTGAACTGCCAGGCTAAAGTCCTGTGTAGGGTATGTAACAGGAATACCAAGGACTAAAGCTCCAATAGTTGATCAGAGTCTGATAATATATGGTTGCATAGCCACCATTCAGGATTTCCCTCTAATTAGAGGGAAGATTCATAGGAAGTTAAGTTTTCTTAAACTGCATTATCCACATTTTCTCAGGCTTTTTGCCATTTATGATATTGGCTTTATCTGTCAAGGATTAAAGGCTCTGACATTTGCCATGAGTCAGCACACTAGAGACCAATTTCTGAATTCAGTTGGAGGGTGTAAATCCAGAGCCACACCACTACCTTTTCTGAAAGCAGAATTCTTCCATTATGAGACGACTGCTGTTCTGCATTGACCTTTGATTAAGAAGTCTTCACAGTTAGGGTAGGAATGATCAGAGTTGGCCTTAGGGATGGGCAAAGTGGGTCATAGCCCAGGGCAACATGGTCAGGGGAGTTCCAAGAGGGACCTCAGGGGGATGCCACACATACACATGATCATGTGCAGGCACACACAAACACACACAGCAGTGCTCAACTACCATCCTGGCCAATCCTGTCCCTGTCCCTCCACTACTTCCAGCTGCTGTTCAGGAGGAGCTGGATCAGGTGCTGCAGGAGCCAGTGGTGGGGTCAGGGAGACACCCACAGCACTGGGGACCGAGCCAGGGATGGGGCCACCTGTCCAGGCAGCTGCACTCCTCCTGCCCATTCCCCTTCCCCCCCCAACCCCCCACATCTGGCTGCACAGCTGTGTAGGGGGTGTCACAGTCACTCCTGGCCTCAGTGGTGAATCTACATGGGCAGTTGGGCAGTGGTAGGCCAGGCTAACAGGTGCTGGGTGGCTGCAGGGACAGGAGCAAACCAGGAATGAGGCTGCCTTCCTGGACAACCACGTGTGGCGGGCCAGTAGGGCATGCTCCTGCATTAAGCCACCTGCCTCACTGCACCTAACCACTTTCCAGGCTCTGAGTGCCTCCCTGGGGGCCCTCACATCCAGCTGACCCCCTTCCTACAGCACACCCACAAGCCAGGGGGTAACGCCGCTATCACCCAGGGTCTGGACTGATCTTGGCACTGTGCCCCCTGGGAAACATAGGTCTAGTAGTTCTTGAGGGTATTTGACCACTCCTCCTGGGCAGTCTTCTACTTATATAGCCCTTATGACCTCATTTACCCGATCCAATGAAGGCCAGCAGTTGTTGACTGACAGCCAACCAATTTGAAATGCATCACTGGTTGCTGGGTAGACTGGCAGGGTATCTAGCCCCCTCCCAATCATGATGACATTGCTTAGAACAATAGGGGGTTTAAGCCCCCACCCAGGTGTGTGAGGTCAGTTATATAGGTGGAGGGAGCAGGTTTCCCCCTCCCTCAGGAGTGTATCCAGCTCAGGTTACAACTCAGGGTTACCTGAATTCAATGGGGCCTGGGGTGTCTGCCCTCTGCAGTGACCATGGTAACCAAATTGTCAGAATGGTCATCAGCCTGATAGCAGAGTTTGGGGAGAGACAGAGATGGCATTCTGCCTCACCATGTTCTCCCTGCTTCTTCCTCTCTCCCCCCTGCCAACTCCACCTCCCTGCCTGCCTCTGCCTACAGCAGTATAACTGACATGGGGGGAGAAGGGGCACCAATATGCAAGTTTGCCCAGGGCACCATTTTCCCTAAAGCCCATTCTGTGCACAATGCAACTTTTAATCACTTTAAAAGGGAAGCAGAAGCTGCTGCTCAGGAGCTTGTGTCACCTCCTACAATCTAACTTTTACCTCTGCATGCTCCTGTAGTGATATACATTGCCTAAATCACCCTAACATTGACACTGAATGAAAAAGGGTTATACTTGCAGCACTTTTGCTACATTAGTATCACTGCAGCAGGATGAAAATGTAACAGTTGCATTGTAACACCTTTTATATACTGAGATTTTTTATATTAATACAACTGCTACATCTGTCACTCCCCTTAGCATGAGATCTTTGCTTGTGGAAAACTGACATAGTTCTGCTAATAAACACTAATAATTCTAAATGAGGTTCAATGCCAAATCCTGGTGCCATAGAATGGCAATTCTAGTAGCCTAACTAGGGATGGGTGAGCAGGGCACCTGCCTCAGGTGCTAACTTAGGAGGGGCACCAAAATTGTGTCCCCACCCTAGCAGAGTCCTCACCCTGGCAGCAAAAGCAGGCCCACAGTTTTGCTCTTGTTTTAGAAGCCAGGTGCACAGACACCATACTGTTGAGTGGCGGTGACAGAAGCCAGGAGGTGTTACCTGGCATAGGTAAGACTCCTGTGCTGCCACCCCCTATTCTTGGAGCCCCTGCCCATCAGCACTCGATGGCACGTCTCCCCAACCTCTGTCAATAGGATTTTACAGAAAAAGAGAGCTGCATTTGGGAGAGCTAGCTGACTGAAAACATCCTGACACGTGACTGTACTTAGAAGGAAACACAGGGTCAGATTATTAGCCTTTCACAAGCTATCTATCTACTCCAGCAACTCAAAAGAGGATTAAAACAGCCTTAAGAAAACTGCTAAGCAGAGCTGTGTAAATAACTGATTTTGTGATTCTCTGGCAATTTTTTTGGTGGGAAGGAGGGAGGGAAATCATTCAGGTAAATCCAAAATGAACATGTTCTAAAATTTTCAGCACATCAGTAAAAAATATTTGAGTAAAAAAATAAAGTCCCATTTAGCCCCCAGTACAATGTTCTACTTTGGATTCAAGCTATTTTTTTTAAATACAATTGGATAAAAGTTTGAATTGAAAACTGAATAAAAAATAAATACGTGTGTAGATAAAGACGTTATTTCAAAAGTCTGAACTGACAATTGTGACTTTTAATAGTTTTGACAAAAACAATTTGGTCAACCAGAGTGCAGAGTGTTTCGGTATCACTAAAGCTGCATTTTCCCCGAAACCATTTCTCTGAAAATTATTGCCTAGCTCCAATATTGAAGTATCCATTATATAATGACCCTTGAATGATGTAAGATTGGCATGACCAACCCTACAGAAGTTGCTCTTTGCTGTCTTCTGAGGGGAAATATTTTGGGAACAGCTAGGGTGGGGGTTAGGAACATGTCAGGGCCTAGAGAAGGCCAATCTGATTATATTGGCTGATGGAGTTGCTCCTACCTCCATGCAAACCTAATGTGCACTGAAGGGCAGTTCACTTTCAGGCACTTACTAGGATGAGGATGGAAACATAAGGGATAGAAAACACAGCCTGCTCTCCTAGATTGGCCAAGCATGGCTGTGGGGCACCTGCAGTCTAGTTTCCCATTTCTTCTTTTTTTCTTTAATGTGTTCTGCTAACAAGCTGTGCAATGCATCGATCTGTTTCTCTGCTGGGGTCCTTAGTTGTGGCTAAAAGAAAAATAGCTTACCTTTTTTTTTTTTCTATAGTGCCTATGCCTTTATGCCCTACATAATTTGAGGTGTTAAATGAGTGGGAAGAAAATAGCCAAAGACGAATGTTTTCCTTTGCAGAACACAATACAAAGTTACCAAGGTTGTTATTGACCACTCAAGATCTTGCCGCTATTGGCTGTCCTTTACATGTGAAAAGCTCGCACGTGAGCTCTGCCATTGTTGTTTGATTCAGCTTGTTACTTGAGGCCATTGTCTTGCCTACTTCAAATAAGCCTGCTGGCAGTTTTGGCCTGCTGTGATCTTTTTTGACACCCTGAGAAGTACTGATGAGTTTCCATGTACCCACAGCAATGCAACCTGTCTCCTTGGCAGTCAGTAATTACTCTGCATTTGTTGTGCTGCTTTCCGGCATGGTTCATGTATTCTTTTCTTGGCACACAAGTTCTAACAGGTGTAATCATGCCTTAGGAGGCCCATGGTACCAGTACTATAGTAATGGTTTAAAGGAACTGATCCTTCAGAAAAAATGATACTTGAATTGTCATGCAGGCTGCCGATCATTGCCTGGCACCTATGCCCCAATGGCAAGAGTCCAAACAACTTGTGAGAAGGCACTTTGCCATCCTAGCAGATGGACATGAGTATAAACAGCCAAGAGACTATGTCTGTGCATCAAGCATGGGCATTAAGGGCATGATTCCTGGCCAAAAATATTGCAACTGCTGTTTATCTTTTGCTTACCAACCTAAAGTTCAGGGAATATGTCATTGCTAATTAAGGTCTGGGATGGATTCTGTTTCAAAAGTATAAAATATGACTGTGTAAGACAGAGTCTGGCATGCTGGAATCAGGCTGAAAGTCCAGAGAGGGGCTCAGGGAGATATCTGACTGAAATCTGAACTGAAGCTAACCAAACTGTTCTCCACAGGCAGAAAAACCAGAAAAATGCTGCAATTGAATCAGATTCAGGAAAAGAATGGGGGAAGGGGGAAAAATGAAATAATGTTTACTGGGCCAGGTTTGTTTGTTTTCAGTCACCGCAATGATAAAATGAATATAACAAAGAGGTAAAAATAAAGAGGAAATTAAGGTTAAATATCAGGAAAACTTCTGGGCCTGTGTTAATTTATGGAATAATCACCTAAAGAAAGAGCCACATGTTTAATTACTTGGCAAATGTAATGCTCAAAAGGCAAAATTCTAGTAATTACAAGATAGGTGGACAAAATGACCTAACAAGTTGTTTCCTTCTCTACATTCCAGGAGTTGTGTAGATATTCACCCCTGTGTAGAGGGCCAATACAAGTCACACACAGGTTTTACCCTGACACTTTACACAGAGGTAGAATACACTGGTAGAAAAGGAACCAGAAAATCAGAGATTGTACTATCTTTGTTGATGCAATGTATATATTGGCTTGATCAACCTACATAATCAGCAGTGCATTGATTCTCAGCAGAAAAACTGAAGTTGAGCTCATACGAGCAGGGGAAACCTATTGTTCTGCCACATGAATTGAGGGTATTCAGCTTCTGTAGCTTCAGGTCCACAGACTACAGAATTGCAAGCAGATAATGTTAAATAGGAAATACTAATATATCTTCTATTTTGTGTGGTTTAAAGCTCCATATTAATATTTGTAATAACATATATGATAGGTATTTGCCTCGCTGATAAAATGTGTATTTGAAAAGGTGGAGGAAAAGCAAGTAAAATAACACATGTAAAATGAAAATGGAAAGTGGATGATTGCAAGATATTGTAATACATAACCTAAATATAGAACACTAATAGAAAAATATGGCACAGCAATAGGAGAAAGCCAATAAAGTGATGATGTAGACATGCTGATGTTCTCTCACTCAGGAAGTTATCCATGCAGAATGAATAATTGGACTGTTTATTTAGCCTAATCTTAATTCATGATTTTGAGAGTGATGTAGAGTTATCAGAGTCAAGCCAAGTTTGAATGTGTAATGACATATTATGCCAAATTCTGTGTGGTTATAAAGCTGAGGACAAGACATAGGAAAAACTCGCTCTTCCCTGTCTCCACCAACAAATGCATGGGGAAGGAGATGATAATTTCACTCTATAACTAGTGTTAGAGTCATGGCCTCCCCTCCACCTCCTGTCTTCCACACACCAAAAGTATGGATGGGGCTGAGAAGTTCATACAATGTACACCAATAGCTGTAGCAAGAGGTGACATATATAACACATTCTGAGGCATGCCACAGTTACACAGCCCTCCTCTTGTCTGCTCAGGGGCCAATGGTACTTCATACACCAATTCTGCTTGCCAAAGTGAGACATGCTTTAGCCCTCAAGGGCCATGTGTACATGAGATACTGACTGTACAGCAGCTTGGTACTACTGCACAGTAGCATTGTGTGACACAAAGCATGATGTGACACTACTGCCCAGTAGTAACAAGCTACTGCACAGTCAGCATCACCAAAAAGCCATTTCAGGATGCTACTGTGCAGTAACACTGGTTTCTGTGCAGTAGGGCTATGCGAAACGTTGCCACCAGTTTTGTTTCGCTGCTGTTTCAACTTGTTTTGAGGTTGAAACAGCAAAATTGAAACAAAACAGATATCATCAAAACAGTCTCGAACCAAAATGAGGCAAGTTGAAACATTTCGCCGTTTCGACGCTGTTTTGATATTTTGCCCTTAGACTATAATGGGAAAAGTTGAAACAACCTATAACTTTGTCATTTCTGGCCTGATTTGGATGAAACTAGCAGGAAACTGCACCTAGCTCCTTGAAACTTGGCAGGCTTTGTGGCCTCAGCAGGGGCTAGCAAGCCTGCAGTTTTGACCTTGCTGTGGTTTAACACATACACATGACATGAGTTTTGCTTTCAAGACTTTGGGGTGCAGTTTCCCCAAACCCCCTGCACCTATGTCCTTGAAGCCTGGCAGGCTTCATGCCCTCAGAAGGGGCTACCATTCCTGCAAGTCATCCAAATCAGGCCAGAAATGACAAAGTTATAGGCTGTTTTGACCTTCCCCGTTATATCCTATGGCGAAATGTCAAAACAGTTTCACCCTTTTGACCCTGTTTGGACAGAATGGAATGGAACAGCTGTTTTGAATTGAAACAAAATTTGAAATGGAATGCTGTTCTGTCAAAACACTGGTCGAAATGGAACACTGCCATTTCACACAGCCCTACTGTGCACTCATTTAATACTTGAGTATGCAAGTACTAAATGAGTGCACAGTCAGCGTCTCATGTAGACATGGACAAAGAGTCCTCCCATCCTCCTATTACTTTTATAAAAGCAATGGCATCTACTATTTTACTCATCTTTTTACTCATAATTTAGAGTTCTATCAATATTTGACTGTTTAATATAAATTCCTGTACAAGAATTGAGAACATGCACACAGAAGGGAAATCATACGGTATGTGTTTAGTGGTATCAGAAAAACATTCCATGGCCAGAGCATGACCTTGCATTGATCACTGTGATCCTGGAGATATTTTAGGATACAAGATCAATTAGAATACATCTGCAGTTTTGTCCATGCCTGTTTGCTGGAGCAACACATTCCCCACTATAAAAATTGTTGACCTGAGCCAAAGCCCACCAAAATAAACTTGATTTTTCCAGTCATTTGCTTTAATGACTCTGGTTCAAGATCTTAAAGAAAATAAAGAGACTCAAATATACACACTGGGTAACCTATGTAAGAAGCCCTGTGTATTTATACATGTTGATTTCTATTTTGCTTTTACATTTGTGAATGAAATAAACTCTGCTGAAATCCTTTATCAATAGAGAGTCATTGGAAGGGGCAACACAGTCAGTCTCATTCGAGTGTTCTCCTTATGGCCCAATCAATCTTGAATTTTTTTCTGCTCAGTAACACAGCTTCAGCAGAGAGCTAGAGAGATCACCACTGTAGGTAAGTAGTAGATATTAGCTCCTCAGTTAGAAAAGGATATTAAACCCAGGTCTCATGAATCTTGGGTGAGAGGGGAATCCACTAGGTTTTTTTAATATGGGGGGAGAGGGGATGCCATTTCCACTTTAAGGAAAGTAGTAGTACTGCTGTATTTTTATGGAGCCCTGTCCCATTTAATCCCTTTAAAGAACTTTGTTACTGGATCTCTAATGTGTTCAGACTTGAATGAGTTAGGCCTCAAGCTGCTCAGCCCTGTCAAAACTGGAGCATTTCTCTGCATGTGCAGAAATAGAACATCAGGTGCTTAGAGAACTTTAAGGTCACAAAACAGGGCACAGGTGGAGTTTAAGGTGAACTTGCATGTTACACTTAAACTATACCTAGGGCACTTAAAATGTCAGTGCACACAGATTTAAGTTTGTTAACTCATGCTAAGTGCCCTTTGAGTATCTCAAACTTATAACACTTCAAGTGAGGGTTAACTCCAGGTAGTACTACCTAGCTTGTACAAGTCTGCTGCAAGAAGATAAAACCAGCAATTTGCAGCCCCTAGGTGCACTTCTGCCACCCCCTGCCCCTTGCCTGAGCTGGTATAGAGCCTAGGGGCATTTATACACATACGTTTTTTCCCATGATGCACCGGAGATCTGCCACTTCAGAGCAGACTTGATTAATCGAGTCTGCTCCACATGTGAACTGTGCTACGCTGCATGCAGTCGTGTAAGCAGTGAAATGCGCTTTAATGTACAGAAAATGGTGGCAGTGTGCTTTTGAACTAAAGCATCTCCAAGGTGTTTTAGTTCAAAAGTGTGCCACTGCCATTTTCTCAGCACTGCCAATGCATTTCACCACTTATACAACTGAAAGCATTGCAGTGCCAGGCACTTGCAAAAGTGCCTGACACTGCAGCACTTGCATATGTAAAAATGCCCCAGGTGTCCTGCGTCCTAGCTACGCCCCTGCTTGCCAACCCACTAGTGGCAAGTCAGAGTTGTGCAGCCAAGAAGTGGTGTTGACCCTTAACATAAGACTGCTCACAAAATGTTTTAACTTTAACACCATTTAGCATGCTGGACAATTTTGTATGGTCTAAGTAATTTCACCCTTAGGTTCATCCAGGATTATGTAGTAGCTGAGTCAGGGGTTTCAGAGTTTCAACATGAGATTTAGGTGACTAAATTCCACTCACGTGCAACTTTAGATGCCAAATTCCTTTCTTAGATCTGTCCTATCTGAATGAAGCCCTCAGCAGTGAGAGCATGCCCTGCTTATTAAAAGAAGAACAATGGGGAACTTACTCATCAACTGGAAACTGTCATTGCTCCGTTGACTTTGAGGAATGATGATAATTTACACCAGCTAAGGATCTGCCTCAGCATCTTTTACTCATGGCCCATATCAGAGTTCTATTCCCATCTCTGCCTTACTATTCCCATCTCTGTTTTCAGTGTAACCTAAGGCAAATCACTCAAGCTCTGTGACTTAGCTTTACCATCTATAAGTAAAGGCCAATAATTCTTCCTTTCTTAACAGAAATGGCATGGGGATTTCTATTTCTAAACTCCCTTGAAATCAACATATGGAAGATGCAAAAGACAGAAAAATAAATTATCTTTATAACCTCTGATATGGTGGGTTTTTATTTAATTATTCTGAAGCTTACCAAGCTAAGCTGTTTTACAGATAGTAGCTTAAAATAAACCATATAAAAAGATGGGGCACTTATTAGTTTACTTTATCCATTGCCCTTTCATTATATGTTTGTTTCAAGCAACACAATCTCAAATGCTCTGTTTGATGGTTTCAACTTATAGCTAGTTCTGTGACTCACATTTATTATTATACAAAGGATCGATTTCTGGGAGGAAGCAAGTTGTCCGCCATCTCTACTAAACAGTACCTAGGCTGGTTTCAGTTTATTAAAAGTACATAATTGTGAACATCATCTTTTTTAAAATGATAGATTTGTTAATATCACTGTAGGAGGAAAAATGCCCTGTTCAGATACATGCCTTCCTCTTTGCATAAGTGAAATTCTCATTGCTGCCTTCATAAGTTCAAGGACATGAAAAAAAAACAGAGTATCTGAAAAACATGTCTTTTGATTGTTAAAAGAAAGGCGGTTGCTTGTGTATCTGCATAACTGTGTTCTTTTATTGCACATACATATGTTCTATAGATGTCAGGTTATGAAGTGCTCAAGGATGTTGTGCACAATTGACTTATTTGCATGCAAAATTTTAATAATTTCCCATAGATGTAAACACAAATCCACGTTTGTACGTGCATACCAGATCTCATATGTGTGCTAGTAGTTGGTCTTTTCCTTCATCCTAGTATGGGTTCTTTCCTCCTTATCTGGTAGACATAGAGGACAAAGTTAAATAGGGCATGTCTACATTATAGCGGCATTATATCCTAACCAGGATAACCAAAAGCAGGCCCAATTCACCCACTCACTCCTGCATGTTCCAAACCTGTACACCAGTGATTCTGTTCCAGAGTAATTCCCAGCTACTTCTCTCAAGCACGATTGTGCAGTACCACAACAAGCAGTAATTTAGGAAGCAACCCTGGGTGTCCACTTGGAGAAAGCACAAGAACAGAAGAAGCCACTGCCACTACCTGCCCAGTTGCCGCAGCCAACCCAGTCCCTGCTGCCACTCATGGTGCAGGCCCTGGCAATTATGCCTCTGCAGTCAAGACTGAACTATGAAGTTTGTCCAGAGAAGGACACACTGGAGGAGTCTCATGGACATATTTCTGGTTTGGAGCATCTATGCAGGAGCAGGTAGGCTGGAGATGAGAGAGAACAGGCTGCCAGAGCAAGTTGCTGCTGAAGTGTAAACATGCCCATCGGACTCTAAATAGATGGCTAGTGAAGCTAAAGTAGTGGAGGTTTGTCACTTTGAGCTAGACTTTAACCTAATCACTTCTCTCTCAGATGGTTAAGTAGGTGTTGGATGATCAGGAGGAAGAGCAAACATATGAAGGGATTTGTTTCAAGTTACTTACAAAGGAAGCCTGCAGCAGACCTAGGAGTAGAATTGAAATGCCTTGGTGCTCATTCTTCTACTTTAGCCACTGGATGATTGGACTGAACAGAACCTGATGTAGCAGAAGGACAAAGCAAAGTTTTTCTTGATGTACCCTAACTCCTGAAAAACGTGACTGACAGAAGGTCAACATCTATAATATAAATTGCATGTTCAGTGAACCCTTGTATATTCCATTAAAAAGTGGGATCCAGCAAAGCAGTTATAATATGATGTGCTAGTTCACCAGTTAATACATTAAATAAATTCTTGACTAAAAATTCTGCTGGGAACAATAGTTATTAGGTATTGTCTCTGACTGTACTTGGTTTTGAAGGATCTTAATAAAGAGAAGAGTCTATGAACATTTCATCTTAATAACACCTGTCTGCTGATTCATGGTCTACAACAAGAGAAACTAGAATATTCAAGACTAAATTTAACTCTAAAAAAAAATGAATTGCTACTTGATATTGACTTTTTCAGTAGTCTTTCTTGCTGTTTTAACTAATAATAATTTTGTAGTGATCAATCAGTTTTTAGGCCTGAGTATCAGGATTACACAGACAGTATTAAAAGCAGGATGGTGAATTGTCTGTATTGCAGTAAAAATCAGACAGGAGCATGTGGGATGTTACACACACATACACGCATTCTCCCACATGCAGGTGATAATGGCATCTCTGTCTCTAATGAGGGAACATGGGCATCTTTTCCTAGAAGAGACCAGGATATATGAACAAATATACTGTACACATCTACATGAGACATGGTACTGCACATTAGCATAGTTAAGGGCACAGTAAGCACGTGCATCTACACATGCATATACTTACTGCACTGATGAGTAAGTAAAAACCAAATGCAAAATGCAAATGCAAATGCAAGTAGCAAATTTAAGTGTAACTAGTTAATGTGCAGTACTGCACTTGTAGATGTGCCTTGGGAGCTCCCGGGTCTGCCCAGCCACGAAGGGGCTAGCCTGAGGCCAGTCACAGGGCTGCAGGATAGGAGCCTCTTCTATTTGAGGGCTAGGCTCCCTCTATTGTAGCCACTGTCTGCAAGCTATAAAAGCCTGCAGACATTTTGAGCCTTGGGGCACACTCACCAGGGAGCCTGAGGGCACTGCAGGCCCTAAGTGTCCCCCTGGGCAGGCCACAGCCTACCTGTGCCTACCTGTCAACACTCCAGCCCTGCTGCTTGGCACTGTACTGCCATGCAGCTGCCAGGGCAGTGTCATCAGGGCCAGCAGGGTGCTGAAGTGTGCTGCAGGCTGTTGCAATCTCTGGCCAGGACTGTCAGCCCCCCCAGGGCTGCCTACAGGTAGCTTCTGGGCAGCAAGGCCTGCCTGCAGCACACCCCAGCAGTCTGCCCTGTGCCTGCAGGTGCTGTGGGGCATTGCCTCTGCCATGCAGCTGCCAGTCCCTTTCTGTGACCCTGTGCTGGGTACTGCAGGCAGCTGCATGGCTTGGTGGGGGTCCAGGTGGCCAGTGTAGGGCCACATCAGCCAGGGCAGGAGCAGGTAGGCAGGGTCTCTGATGGGCAGGGACAGGTCCGTGATGGCACCCAGCTGCAGGTCCAGCACCCCAGCATGAAGCATCCACTTTCCACATGTCCCAGCAGGCCGGAGCTGTGAAACACACAGACATTCTGGGCGCTGCCTGCCAGCAGGTGATCACATGGGTGAAGGTCCTGCGGTGGTCCATGACAGCCTGCAGGACCACAGAGTAAAAGTCCCTGTGACTGTAGTAAGGCCAGTCTCCTTGGGGTGGGTAGGTTCACAGATTCACAGAAGTTTAGGGCTGGAAGGGACCTTCTGAGATCATTGGGTCCAGCCCCTCTGCTCTAGGCAGGAAAGGCTGCTGGGGTCAAATAATCCCAGCAAGGTGTGCATCCAGTCTGCTTTTGAAGATCTCCAGGGTAGGCACCTGCACCATCCCTGCTGGGAGTCTATTCCACAGTCTGGTCACACGAACCATGAAGTTTTTCCTTACAATCAGTCTGAAACTTTTTTTTTAGGAGTTTATGACCATTGCTCCTGGTTTTCCCTTGGGGTGCTTTGGTGAATAGTTGTTCACCTAGCCCCTGATGCTTTCTTGTTATTACGTTTATATGTTTGAAAGCTGCCACCAAATCCCCCTGAAGTCTTCTCTTTTCTAGGCTGAATAGTCCCATATCTGTCACCCTTTCCTCATATGGCTTGCTCTACAGACATCTAATCATAAGAGTGGCCCTTCTCTGGACTCCCTCAAGGTTCTCCACATCCTTCTTGAAGTGTGGCAGCCAGAACTGAATACAGTACTCCAGCTGCGGCCTCACTAAAGCTGAGTAGAGCAGGAGAATAGCTTCCTCAGTTTTGCTTGAGATGCATCAGTTGATACATACCAGTGTATTGTTTGCTCTGCTAACTGTAGCATCACACTGGTGGCTCATATTCACTTTATGGTAAATTATGACCCCCAGGTCCTTTTTGTATGTGGTGCTAGCTAGAATAGCACCACCAAGCCTGTAAGTTTGTTGCAGATTCTTCCTCCCCAAATGGAGCACTTTACACTTCTCAGTGTTGAACAGCATCTGGTTCTGGTCTGCCCATTTAATTAACTAATCTGTCTAGGTCTGCCTGGATTGTCAGCCTACCCTAAGGCATGGCCGCATTTCACCAAAGCTTAGCATCATCTGCAAACTTTGCCAGTGTGCTTTTCACCCCCATCTGTATCATTGATTGTAGATGTTGAAAAGCACTGGTCCAAATACTGAACCCTGGGGCACCACACTGGCTATGTTCTGCCAGGTCAACACAGATCGGTCTATTAATATTCTCTGGGACCAACCACACAGCCAGTTTCCCACTCATCCGACCATTGAATTGTTGAGTACATAGTCCCGTAGTTTTACCTTGAGAGCCTCATGGGACACCAAGTCAATGGCCTTCCTAAAGTCCAAGTGAATGATGTGGACCTCATGTCCCTTATCCAGGTGGTGAGTAACCAGGTCATAGAAGGAGATGAGGTTAGTCAGACATGACCTACCTGTGACAAAGCTGTGCTGGGTGTCATTCAGAATTTTGCTTTCTACTAGTTTATTGCATGTCGAGTCCTTGAGAATTTTTTTGAGGATTTTGCCTGGAATTGAGGTCAGGCTGATTGGCCTATAGTTCCCTGGGTCCTCTCTCCTCCCCTTCCTGAAGATGGGCACAACATTGGCCCTCTTCCAGTCTTCTGAGACCTCTCCTGAGCACCACAAATTCTCAAAGAGGTTTGCCAGTCGTCCTGCAATGATTTTTGCTAGTTTGTTCAGCACCCTTGAATGGAGTTCATCCGGTCCTACTGACTTATAGATATCTAGCCTCTCTAGCTGTTCTTTCACCAGCTCTATGTTGACTGTTGGTAGGTGATCATCCCTACTGTGACTATTCTGCAACATATTTGCATTCAGCAGCCTATTACGTTTAGACTGGTGGAATACAGATGCAAAGTACTCATTCATAAGTCCAGTTTTCTCCCTGGTGTTAGTGATCAGATGTCTAGATGCACTGAGCAGTGGTCCCACATTTCCACTGGTTTTACCTTTGTACCTATAGAAGGACTTCTTATTGTCCTTGAATTTGGTTGCTAACCTGAATTTGGTCACCTGAATACACGTGATGGGAAAGTGGGTCCCATCCAGGGCCCTGATACAGTAGAGGAACCCCAGGGAGCAGAACCTTGCCACCACCACCAGGGGCTTGTGGATGAGGAGCATGGTGCCCCCCAGCATGTTCTTGAGCACCCTGTACACCTCTAGGATGGCCTTCCTGGTGGCGGTCTTACACATGCTAAACAGGTGCCTGATATATTGGAGGCTGGTGTGTGTGGCCAGTTTCAGTATGGCAAGGGCTAGCTGGTGTCTGCGGGGAGGGCCAGGTGCTTGCCAGTGTCCTGCCACTCCAGGTGGGGCCAGAGCTGCTAAAACCGATCCTGGAAGGTGGCCCAGGTCATGGAGAATGGCTCCAGCCACTGCTCATCATCCCAGGTGTGCTGGATGACATGCAGCCACCAGTGCTGGCTGGCCTAGTGGGCCCACAGGTGGTGAGGCTGGAGGCCCAGGAGAGTGACAGCGGCCCCATGGTGGCATAATTGAGCCCCTCGTTGGCATCCCTGCCAGCAGCAGTGGCGCAGCAGTGGCAGTGGCCCTGGGACAGTGGTTAGCAATCAGGCACGCAGTCGCTGTGCATGAGGGAGCTGGGCAGGGCACCGTGGGCCAAGTGGCAGTTGGCGCAGCAGGCCAGCAGGGCCAGCATGGCAGCCAGGAGGAGCATGGGGTACTGATTGACACTGCCAGCAGCAGGAACTGGAGCAGCCATAGCACGGGGAGGCAGAGTGGCTAAAGAAAGAGCTGCCACATTCTGTGCCTGCATTTGCACACTGCTCCTGGGCAAGGAAGGGGCTGGCCATAGAGCAGGGAGTGGGGCTGGATTTTGAAGATGGCTGCCAGGTGCTGGTAGCTGCAGCTGGAACCTAGATCTGCACCTGGTGGCAGCAGGGGCCCATTGCAGGGCTGCAGGAAACTGGGTGCAAGTCTTCCCTAATCCCTGCATGTGTAGATGCCAGCCCGAAAGGGCTTCCACCAGGTTATCTTATACCAGTGTAAACTTAGGCTAGAGTAAATGCATGTGTAGATAGATGTGTTTACTGAGTTAAAAGGATCATGTGGGGTGGTGAGGTCAGCTGTTCTAGGGTAACTGAAAGCTAAATTGGAATAGTGTAAGCCTGAATGAAACTGGGCTAACTTACCATAGTTTAGTTTGCTGTGGGAGAGAGCAGACCCACAAAACAGTTTTGTATGCAGTAACTCCCTGCCCTGCACTTAACTCTGTATAGTCTCTCTTGCAGTGGCCAGGAGGCTGCAAGAAATCTTAGTAGAAGCTTTTAGAATAATCTACCCATAGAGGAAGTTTAGTGATCATGACCCAGAGCCTGAGAGGTTATATTCCTTTTAATGTGTTCAATCCTTTAAATAATTTTCAACCCTACAGAATTTGATTGTTGCAGTTTTTATGAGGCCTAGTGTTAGCAATACAGGGACTAATTCATCTCCCATTTTTTATAAATTATTTTACTGCCATGACCCTCTCTCCCAGCCCTTCAGTAGGTAAATTACACAAGTTCACAGTTTCCCTTACCACTCATTTACCAACGTGAAACTTGCACCACCCTTAGCTATAAATTAAACATATATATAGAAATATTTAAAATATGCCGTTAGCTATAAATTAAATTATATATATATATGAAATGATTCGATCCTTCACTAAAGATTTCTTGAATAAGAAGTAGAAAGAAGTACCTATTATTCTTTCAAATTAAATTTATTTTGTTTGGCCAGGTTTCATGTTCCAAACCAGTGTCACTACAGTCTGCACTTGGACAACAAATTGTCCCCCTCTGTGTTTGTTTTCAAAGGATTTATATGTAATTATATAACTCTATGCATCTTTAAGGTTTAGACAGAAGCTTTCAGGTAGGTAATTATAGAGCTCTTACTACCTTTTTCTCTTTTCCTCCCTTCAGTGCTCCGATAAATTTTCTTCCACCTCTACCTCCATTCCATTTACAAAGTGGTATTGAAATCCGAGGTTGCAGTTCAGTCAAGGGGGCTTTTTACTGGTTAGCCCATCACAGAGACAGCCGCTCAAATGATTTCAGCTCTGCACCCTGTGCAACATTCGTTTTTCTCAAATACCAATTGCTCTCCACAGTTATTTCCATTTTTCTGGAATCATGAGAAATCAGTGGCCTTGATTAGGTGTTTTGTCAAATAGATTGTGATGAGGTGAACTGCTTGGAAGGATATTTGACTAGTTCTGCATCTGTGCTTTCCAGAAGAAACAGCTCATCAGCTTGGCTGATGTGTTTTAGCAGAAAAAAGCAGGATGAAATGTCATGATGGTGTACAACATTCAGCTGGACAACTTGAAAGCTTTCCTGACCTAATTCACTTTAATTTTCCCTTTTTTCCCCAGTGAGTCTGCCTCAGTCATGCTAATAGCTGAATGTTATTCCTATATTAGAAATAGAATTTATAAATAACTTTTCTATGAAGGACCATGGAAATGCATTGAGTCACAAACCTTTTAAAGAAACACTGAAACAATCTTTCATTAAAAGTGCATTGGATGCTAAATGAATCCAAAGAAAAAACAGACAGGCACCCTCACACACACACACGCACACGCACACACAGAGCATCTATGGGGAAAAATATATAAATTTAGCAGCTGGCAATATGTTATTTAAATGGAACATTAATGTAATAGAAGGTATTGCTTGTATCAGCAAGGCTACCACCATAAACTTCACAGAGTAATCTCTTGCTGTTAATAGTATTTCACAGGAATCATTACAGACAGCAGAGAAAATGTATCCAATATAAAAATGCATAGTGATGCCCTGCGTATTCTCCTTTCTTTTCAAACAAAACTGATACAGTATTAGAAAGGGTTCCAAGGTGAAAAGTTCAAAAGCTAGATTGGGTTTTCTCCCTCAGTTTCCCAAACTTGAGAGTAGGAGACAGTTTTGACCACAGTTTTTGGTGCAGTCCATAATAAAGACAGAGGATTCTGGTTCAAAGCATCTGCTCCAATTAATGTGTATTCTCAGATACAGATTTTCCATTTAAACACTTTTTGTTGATAATATTGACCTTTCACTTAGACCCCACTGTACATCAGGATTGACTCAACTGAAGTCTCTGGGTGAGATCTTCAACTGGCATAAATCAGAGACATTCCATTAACCTTTGTGCACCTAACTGAAGGTCTGCATCCTTGCAATGACTGGGGGTAAAAGTAGGATAAGCAAGAAAAAAAATCAGATCAATTATTTTACCCTTTTTCTCAAAGGAAAGGGTACTACATGCACCAGTCTCTGTTGCTTGCTCCCAATAGCCAGAGTATGAGGGGCATTTAGCAAATTATCAACTAAACCCAAGAGACTTCCTTTGTTTGTGGGGTGAGCCAGGCACGTAAGAAATGGATTTGTGAATGCTGATGATACCTAAATGTTGGACCTAGGTGCCTAGGGAACTATTTAGGCACCTATGTCCCCTCTGTGAGTCAAACCCTCAGTGGCTATGTCTATATTAGTGGCGGACTGTGCAGTTGTTACTGTGCCGTCATTTAGTACTTGTCATTTAGTACTGTGAGGTTACTGTGCAGCCATTTAGTACTGCAGGGTTCCTGCACATTACTATCCCCACACAGATTTTTTTTTTTTGATACTACTGCACAGTAGCATCAGGTCGTGGTAGCATCAGGTTTTTACTATAGAGTAAAAACTCTATACTAGAGTTTTTAAATGAAAAAAGCCTTAAAAAAAGGAACTTTTTTCCCATTTTGTGAACTTTGCTGTTTACAGGTCTTGATCTGTCCCTTCACCACAAAGACTGCCCCTGCCTGTAATGCAATGCTGTGCTGTGACATCCTGATAACATTGAATCCTATTGAATCCTGAATCCTATTGAAACAAAACAAAACAAAAAGGTTACCTGAGATGGTGCTTGTGGAACAGTCATATTGAAACACAGCCAGAAAAGTTTAGGAGCTTGGCACTTAAATCCTTTTAAGAATCTGAACCCAAAGGACTTGCTCAAGATCACACAGGATGTTCTGTGGAGAAGAGGCATGCTTGTACATGTGATGGGGGTTTAGGGTTGCATTCTGTGCCCCCTAAATTGAAGCAATGGATTTTTAATTGAAACCCACCATTTCAATGTAGGGGTTTTATTTTTCCATCACTGTTACAGCAAGGGGCTCAGCCAAAAAGAAAAAAAAAAGGATCAGGCCGCTCGTCGCTTCTGCCTTCAGCAGCCACCTAATCCTTCTTTTCTGTAGATCCTGTCTGCCTCTCCTGTAGCTGGGGGGTGAGCTAACTAATAACTGCAATGCATCGTTGAAAACTAAACTACATCAGGATGTAGTTTACTTTGCAACAATGCAAACTTGTTTAAAACCCCCAAAACTCTTACATGAGTACAGTGTGACACCACTAAACCACGCAAAGTGACATTTTGTCACATTTACATGGTAATGGTGTCACGTGCACAAGCCCCTGCAGAAACTAAATCCATGTCTTTTATAGTCTTATCACTGGGACATCTTTCCTCTTGTGGCAAAACAGAGAGGAAGTGAAGTATCTGGCATACATGTACAATGCCTGAAATAATATATTATTGTCAGAAATGGGAAAAAGTACAAGAAATTAAACAGCTCAAGAAGGCTGAAACTGTTATAACATTAAATGGGTATTAATTTATTTAAAAAGTAAAACAGTTGAGTCTTGCTAAAGTCAGACTAATTATTTTGTTATACTGAACAGTTCTAAGTTCCTTGTTATTTTAGTTCATACTGCTAGGGTAAATATATTCTAGCAGTATGTGTAGCAGTATGTATATCCTAGCAGCACATATATATATATATATATATATACACACATATACACATATATACACATATACACATACCCCCTCTCAACATTACAATACTACAAATGACAAATGAATAAAATAATGTTTTTTCTATATAAGTCTCCATTGGCTTACACAAATTGTACAATGTAGACACTAATTGCAGGTTGTCAGGACCTTTTATTTTTCACAATAAGTGTAATTGGGAACAGTACTGCCAAAATGGTCCATCCCTACTGAAAACATGACTTTCTGTCTCCTTTCCATGACTTTGAAAATGATTAAATGCCTTTGTGCTATTATTAGGCCATGCGTTTTTAGATGTAAAACGTCTATGTTTGTTCTGAATGTTTCTAGATTAAATTTTGAGACAGTCATAAATCTACATTAGAAAATGCCTTGAGTGTCCATCTAATGCATGTGTACATGTAATACTAAACAGTCTTATATAGCAGATTATTACTACAGACTATAAGGGTCAAAATTAAACCTAGCACAATTAGAAGCAATTTGATTGATATCAAGGTAGTCTATTTACATTACATCTTTAGTTTGTCTTAAAACTTTAGGAAAAATGGGCATAATTTTTAAAGTACCTAGTAGTTTAAGAGCCTAGAGTCCTATTTTAACAGTGACCAATGGTAACATTTCCAAAAAAAAATGCCTGTCACCTATGAACACAAGTCTCTTTTTTAGAAATGATTTAGGTACTTCAAACCTAAGTCTCATGGAAAATATTTGGGACTTTGACTCCTAATTCTCCTAGTTATAGTCAACAGGACTTAGGCTTTTAAATAACCATACTGTTTTTGAAAATGGGACTTAGGAACTTGTATCTTTCTACTGGTAACTACATTGAAAAGTTCATTATAGCTATACGAAGGGTTGCAGTATAATTACAATTCTATTGTCCACTTCTACGTTCTGGTAATGTTTGTAATAGTTAACCTTTAGGAACACATTTTTCCATGTTTGGTGTCTGTTTAAAAGAAAGTGGCTGAGCATAAACTCCCCCAGTGACCTCCCCCTCAGACTCCTCTGTTTGCTTGTTCTGCGTTGCCGGGTTCCGGCTGGCCTAGCCTTTCTGCCTGTGCAAACTCTGTCTCTTCATTCACCCCACTCCTTCACAGTGCTATCAGCTCGTCAGCCCTGCAGTTGAGACCTTGCTACTCACAGCCTGCAAATTCTGTAAAATGGCAACTCTGCAAAATGGTACCCACACTGAAACTACATGGCCAAGCCAAGCCAGGCAGGCTTTGCATTCACCAACACTCACAAGCCCTTTTCCCAGGCTTCCTGCTCCTCTCCTAAACAGGAATCACACTCAGACTCCCCTCTTTTCTGGTCCTGGTACCACAGGCTCCTGAAGACATAATAAAGATGTTAAACTGGGCTGTGTTCAAAGACCAGTCCCTGAAGAATACTGCTAGCAGCTTTTCTTCAACTCTTTCAACAAAATTTTCCCTTTTAGTCAATTTCTTATCTACCTTACAATCACAGTGTTAATCCCATATTTTCCAAGGTAGCTAATAATCTCTTGCAAGGAACAGTATCAAAAGCTTTGCCTAAATCTAGAAGGATTAGGTTCACTCAATTGCCCTTCTCTGAGAAATCTGTTAACCTGTCATGGAAGGATTTTAGATTGGTTTGACACAATCAACAAACCAAATTGTACTTTGTCCCATTTTCTGTTTACGTCCTTATTTTTTCCTTCAGCATTATAAAATCTTGCGTGGTAGAAGTGAAACTAACAGGCCTGCAGTTGTCTGAGCTCTTTTTCCCTTCATTGGAATAAGGGTGCTATATTTACTATTTTCCAACTGTAGGATGCTATCCCAGACGAGACAGATTTATTGAAGGTCCATGCTACAGTTAGTATTTCATGTGTCGACTCTTTTAAGTATTCTAGGACTGGGTTATCTGGCCTGCTAAATTTCATCACAGTAAACAATCTCTGTTTTATCTTAGATGTGGCTATTACCTTAGACACGGTAATTTCTATAACTGCATTCTTATACCCTCTAGGTACCCTACTATTAGCCTTTTCTATGTCTTCATCTTTACTGAAGACTGATGCCAAGTATTCAGTATATAGCCTTACCCATATCATTCTTAATATCCATCCCAACTTCACTGTGTGGTGACTCTACTTCTTCCCTCTTAGATTTCTTTTTACTTATATAAGGAGTTTTTGCTGTCCGTTCTTAATTTTCTTTACAAGGTCCAGCTGAATTAAGTCTTTGGACAGTCTCATTTATTTCTTCACTTTCTGACCTCTGACAGATAGCTCTTCTTACTAATGAATAAATCCTTTTCCTATTCCTTATTTGCTTTTACTTGCTTTCCTGCTCACTCTTCATGTCTTGTTCAGGTGGTTGTTCATCTTGTAACCCTTCCCTACCATTTCTTTCCTCTCCTAAGGATGCAAGCTCCAGAGAGTATTTGCATACTGTGATCTAGCTGATTTAACTCCTGAAGGGAGAAAGAGAAATTAAGAAGTGCCTTTCAGGTAGGCTGCCAGAGGCTAAGTGCCCACCATGCAGCTTGCTTTTCCCACCAGCCCAGCTGGATTGCAAGAGAAATAAAAACCATAGTAATCAGACTTCCTTCTGTGCCCAGCTACTGGAGAGAGCCAGATTGCAGGGTTGCTCCTCATTTCCTACCTCTCAGTTTCCCAACTGCTGTCCTTCATTTGCTACCTGTTAGCAGCCAGGAAGCTGTCAGAAAATTGAATTTTTTAAGCAAAATTGAAAGTTCTCTTTAGAATATTTCACTCCCATCTGAAATTTAGTTCAACAGAAAATTCCGAACTATTTCTACTTAGTCCATAACCCAATGAAATCTGAGTGAATGGGCTGCTTATTTAGGCAAGAACTATTTCCTCTAGCAAGCAAATGCCATAAGCATCCAATGATCATCCAAAATCAGCTGGGCCACCCATGTCATCCAGATGTCCAACTCCAGACTACTGAAGCAAATTTTAATCGCCCAGCTCAATCAAGGTGTATGTTCAAGAGGAGGGCAGAGAAATCACTTCAAGGACATCCTGAAGGCCAACTTGAAAAAAATGCAACATCAACATCAGCTCATGGGAGACTGTCATCTAGGACCACCCCAAATGGAGGAAGAGTCTGCTGTGTTACGTCTCAGCTCTGTGTTCTTGAGGCACAGGACGCAACCTGTCTGACTCACAAAGAGCTCCGCCCCTCCCCCCCCAAACAAAACTGATTAAGATGCAGTGAGAGACACACCTAAAACTCTCCAGATAAGAGTGACAAGAGTGAAACAACTGCCCTAGGTCTCATTTGCATCCAAGATGGAACCAGATGACCATTCATTTACATGAGAGATGGAGAACAGAAAGCCTGAAGCAGAGACTGCAGTGAATTCTGGGATCAGAGAAGCAGGGGAGCACTGCATGATGGGGAATCGGTGCTCCAAATGCTAATCAACCCACATTTACACACTCCCAGCTCAGCATTTATCAGACCAGTTCTAATCTGGATTTACAAAGGACTTTTCCCCACCAGACACACACATAGGAATCTCGGGCCGTACATTCCCCGGTCCCACTATGGGAGGCCTATTTAAACTTGATTGACTAAAACTCGGTTGCCGGGTTAGGGAATGCTGAGGCAAGCGACCAAGTCAGAGGGGATAGGGGCAACATTTGAACAATGGTAAAGGGGTTCATCACAACGTCCAGCCCATTGGAGCCCTGACCACAGGAGTTTTCATACTTTTCCCAGGACGACTGGTGGAAGTCCTCCTGCCCAAAGGTTATAAACACTTCAATAATTACCTTAAGTCTGTTAAAAGACTATAGTAAGATCTGGAAAAGCCATGCTAAGCTGAGGCTTGTTCACAACAAGTAAAAATCCAAAACCCCGATGCTGCAAGCTATCTATTGTTTCTGAAGAAACCATGAGATATCTCATTTGTATATCTGCTATCCATAGGAATTTCAAGCTGGCTCCCAAGTATCTGGTAACTCCCTAACCTTATGTGTTTCCTGATTATCAATCAGTTTCTTGAGATGTTCCAAACCAGATAACCCCTTGTCAATAGAAAAGACAATGATTTACACTATTGAGAATGCTTTGAAGCAGCTGAACTGAGGGTATAAAAAACTGTAAAAAAGCAGCAGTGTGTTGTTGACACCATCCTCTGTTGGTCTTGGGATGCTGGAAGAACAGATCATCTCCCTTCAAGGATTGTGCTACGAACTTTACCTGTCAGCTTTGCAAACCAAGTACCCTGGACTGGTGAGATCCCAGCACTCTCTCTCTTTTTTCTCTCTAGGCATAAATTTCTGAACCTGAACTGTATTAGGTAAGCTTGAGCTAAGTTTCCCCAAATACTTAGTGAAACCAGGGTAATACTGTAATTGTTTGTGTTTGTTTTTCTTTTGCATGTCTATTACTACTAGTACCATTATATATTTCATATACTTAGCAATAAATAACTTTTATAGTCAAAATGGTAGTAACTGGGTATATTTTTCCTTCTCTGCTTCTCCTTCCTCCCGTGCTCTGCAGCAGCACTTCTTCTACCTAAGCTAAAGATCCCTGTGAAGCCCAAAAATACTGTCAGATCTGCTCATCAAGAGACCAAAGATTGGGATGTGCTGAGTTTGAAACACATAACGGGATCAGCTTGTACAGGCTGATTGACCCAGTTTGACTCAGACGTGCCCTTATGAACTGAATGCTGGCCCATGAGGGTGTCAGCTGGACACCCAGCTGGATTCAGAAGGATCTGTTTACCTGTGTGCTTATGTCTGATTGCAGTGTATTGTTGCTCTGATGAACTGATTCTTGGCATATGAGGGTGTCAGCCTGTCCATGCTGATCAACCCAGCCGGGTCAGGTGTGTCACATTAATCTGTGTGTGTTTGTGTGTATGACTGATTTGGTGACCGGAGGAACCCAGCCCCATTGAAACTGAGTCCTGCAAGATAGCTCCATTGGGGGGTGAGGACTTGCAGAAGGGAGATATACAGCTCTGTATAGAAACACAAGTAACACAAGCAGCACATTGACAGAATTACCAAGACCCTAGAAACGTATCCCTAATAAATGAGCACACCCCGAAGTAATGGGCAAATCTGGTAACAGCTGCAATGTTCGCAGTACTTTGAAACCATACAATGACAACAGAAGACAGAAAAGCAGGAACAGCAGAAACAGCATGTTGTGGACCAAATCAAGAATTCAGAGCCACCCACTCCACATAGAAACATGTGCCCAAGTTGCAAAAGAGTCTGTTGATCCTGGATCAACCTCATCAGTTATCTTCAGACCCACAGATAAGACAATCATGGAAAATAATCATCCTCAACTATGAAGGATTGCTGATGAGAGATGATGGCAGAAACTAAGATAACTGTGGACTAATCTATGACTAGGGCTCTCAAAGGCTGAAGAAGTTCATGAAGACAATGTGATTGTGGAGTAGTAAAAGTCCTTGTGCTATCTGGGACAGCTGGGGCTATGCACAAGGTGAATAGTCTTGCCCCAAAGGGTCTTTCTGAGAGTGCTGGAGTTGGCGTTTTAAGTTGTATTGTTGAGAGGGATGACTTATCAGGTTTCCATGTGGGGTTACAGATTGCTATTTGGATGCTTATCCATTTAAAAAAAAAAAAACAGTCTTATTTGTACCCACCCATTAAACTGAGAAACTCTTGGGGAAATGGAGTCATCACTGCCACAAACCTGTACCCCCTCATGAGAGGGGGTTACACTAGTACTAATGTGCCATAGGTGCTCTTTGTCCTCTGCCCAAGGGCTGCCTCTGATCTTTGTCCTCTGAAGGACTGTCTCAATAACTTGGGCAGTACTATCAGTTTCCAGAGCCTTAAAAAAGTAGTTATTTTGAAGCTGTCTTCTGCATTCTTACAGTATCTTGACCTCTAAGGTCTGGCTGATGCCAAGCTCAAAATGAAAAAAAGCCATCTCATAGACAGGAACATATTATTGGTGTGTATATCATAAAGCCTGGCTGCTGTTTCCAAACAACAACAACAATAATAACAATGCAGTGTCTGCCTAAGAGGGACGTGAACTCTTTTGAAAATCTGGCCATTTGTTTTTTTCATAGATGGAAAACCATTCTGAGTTCATATGTTTCTGTGTGAGTACCATATATATGTGCATGCACAAGTTATCGTTAGTTAATCATGTTGATCATACAAATATGCCTGAACTTGAAAACAAGAAACAAACAACATGATCCTGCAAACACTTACAAATCAATGGAGCTGACTGATACACTGAATCCAATGGCGAATGTATAAAGGAATGGGTCTGTAGCTTGCAAATAGGAATTATTGAAGGATAGTCCCATGAGTAAGTCTGAAAACAACTGGTTGATTAATAGTACAGTTTGAGCCCAACTGTAATAAAAGAACCTAATGAAGCTTGTGTCCTCTGTGACATTACATTGCATGTCCTCCCGATCAAGTGCCTGAAAGCATTGATGTGGCTGCATTTCAGGCTGCTGATAGGACAATTTATATAAGTAGTATCATAAATATCTCTTTGAACTACACAGCAGAATTCTTCAAAAACAAGCCAACCAATGAAATTCTGCTGCAGTATGAGGACCAGGAGAAAAATCAGGAGTGTTGAAGGAAATACATTTTAAATATTGTGAAGTACCAAGATACAACGGACATTAAAGCCATATAAGTAGCTAACAAGGATGAAAGGCTGAATACTGGAAAGAAAACAGGTCTTCTTCACAAACAAGTAAAATGTCTTTGCCTTTTCTAATAGGTAATGGCAACTTTACTGCAGTAGCACGGCTAAGGGAGCCGAGGGTGGAGGGGCAAGGCAACCAGGCACTAGACCCTGGCATCAAGTTGAGGGGAAGGAAAGAAGCCAATGGCTATCACATGCTGCCAGCAGCCCAGCCACTGATGCATCCCAGGGCGCAGAAGTGCTCAGGTATGCCTCTGCTTTGCTGTGTTCAGCTCTGGGAAGGTGCAGCAGTGCTTCCTGTTTCTTTGTCTCAGGTCAGGTTAGAGGAATCTGGGACCAGCTCTAGGTTGTGACAATTGAGGTCTCTTATGTCAACTGAGAATAGCCAAAGTGCATTTTTCCCTGACCCTAAGCACTCCCTTTTCCTATGCCAGGGGCGGTAGGCATAGAGATATAGGAACTAACTCAGTCATATCTATGGGTCTATGCTGGGTCCAGTGGTAAGCTAATGGAAGGTTTTATTTAATTTTTGCCAGCTGAGAATCTGGAGAATCTGCCTGACAAGGTTTTTCTGCAGTTTTCTGGCTTGGATGCCACTTGGGTGTGGGGCAGAGAGAGAATTTCACTGCTACACCACCTATTATGGACCATTTGGGGCAATGCCAGAGCAGGTTTTTAAGCCCAAAACATGGGCTTCTGCATAATATTTGTCCTGTCACTTATTTTTGCAACATTCAAAATTTCCAGCAAGGATCTTTACTTCTGACCCACAAATCATTCTTGTTGCAACATCTGGAAAAAAAAGATAACCCTTAAAGCCAGCAAGCAATTATAGTTTATAAAAAAGATTGCATGACATATTTGCTTGTAATAGTAGGGAGACTTGATCACCCAAGAGGTCCCTTCCAGTCCTATGCTCCTTGTCACAAAGCATTCAAAAAGGTAACCTTTGAAGACATTGTCTTGTCTTTGAACTTTGTTGAACAAAAGGAAAATTCAAGGTTTCAAGTTGTGACCCCCTACATACTCTATAAAGCAAGCACTCAATAAGAAAACAATAAAAGAATGCATACATCCTAAATTACTTCCATTGCTGGTAGTAAATTGCAAAAGTCTGCCTGTGGGTGTTATTGTGCAAAAACATTTTAATGTCAGACAATGGCACCTCAAGACAAACTGAACCACAGAGTAACTTCACAATGTCCACAGCACCCTCATTTCACAAAAAGGGGGCAATCATTTGAAGGAACAGAAACTCACACAGGAAGTAAGAGTATGGAAACGCTTTCGGGCAGGGGCCATCAAATGCTGTCTTTGTTTACAGAATCGCTTTCAGTGACATCATAGTCCATGATAGACAGAGGCTTATGAGTACTAAAGCAATACAAATTACTACTGTTACTATTGGATAAAGTGATACATAACATTTTATGGGTTATAATCAATTTAGCTGATGTTTAATTATATAATCTCTCTCTAACATACACAGACAGTCTGAATAGTCATAGGTTAGGATCAGTTTCCTTTGTTAGGAATTTGAAAGACTTTGATCCAGGTCTGAGGCCTTTAAAAATAATTAAAAATAAAAAGGAGCACCTATTTTTACTCTGGAATAAGTGAAAAGAGCTGGGTTGTTATTATTATTAACTTAAAATGACCTTAAATATAATGCTTAGACATAAGGGGACAATGTTAAGCAGTGCCTACCTCAAATTTGACCTGTTAGAACGTGGTGAGTAATATTTTCTTCATGCTGTATATCAGTCTGTGATTCTCTGAACACTACCATTTTATAGGATACGCAAAACAATCAGCGAGCTCCCCCTGCTGATTCTGCAGTAGCATTAAGCAAAAAAAATACCAAATATTTTCTTCACAGAGATGGTAGACATGATCAATGATGCCACTACCAAAACAAAATAATAAAACAAATCCTTTTCATTTTAGCACCGTTAGGAACAAAGGCTTGATTCATAAAGGCTTCCATTTGAAAACACCAGAACTCAATTGTTTAGATATAAAAACAACAACATTCACAAATAGTGAGACAGTCTCTCTGGGAAACCTGGGTTCAATTCTCAACCCCACCTATGTTGCTTAAAGCAAGTCTTCTAGTGTCTCTATACCTTCCTGTTCAGGTTGTAAGTCCATGGGATGGATATTATCTCTCCCTGTGTCCTTGTACAATAACTGTCACATTGTCACCTCAGTTTGGTTGGGGACTGTAGACATTTACTGTAACATAAATAGAAGTGTTTATGTATATAATTTAGTTTTGATCAATATAGACATGCTATTGCCTATACCAAAAAGATAGCCCTCTAGAGATTAGAGCTATGTATATCACAGAATCTCCACCCACTGCTTACTCACTTCCTTTGTAGCATATTGTAAGGATGCAGTGGATATTATAGGCCCACAATTTATCTTATATCTCCTGAACTCCATCCTGGACTCTGCTCCTCCTCTTCCTTTTCCTACCTGAAGAATGTAAGGAAAGACTTTTTAAAGTGCATTAATTTGTAAAGAGTAAAGCAAGATGTCTCATTATAGGGGGGAGAAAAGATATGTTGCAGTTGTACTGAATACAAAGGCAATCGTTCATTGAGGCTGCTGTTTAGATCCTAATAGTTACCCTCTCCAGTTTCCAAATTAAACTTAATGTGAGCTGCCTGGTGCCATGATAAAAGGTTTCCATAAATTCTGAACTAGAATAAGCAGTCAGGGAAAGGACAGTTAACTGCACTACACAAAACAGGATTGAATAGCTCGAACTGCTGCCGAAAGTAATCAAAACTTCATAGAAGTAGTACAGAGACAAATCTGGCTCCTGACTCTGTAGCATCTGGGAAACCCGGATGTATGACCCAGATGCATGACCAAGACCCAGAGAGTTAATGTTTGGTAAATAGGCCTCTATATCACTTTTATCTCTTAGCTGGAGGTTACAGTGGAGATGCCTATGTTCAGTCACCCTTAATGTTGGCTCTTTGTTTCTACTATGGGAATAAAATGAAAAAAAAAGAAACAAATAAGGATGAAACTCTGAGTATATGGGCAATCATGTAAGTTGAGACACTGTGAAATAGTTCCATCAGTTATCCTGAAAAGTATCTCAATTATTTGTTACATAATGCACTCAGTAAAACTGAGGTTTAAGCAAAGGAAAAGTTTGAATTCTAGCAGGATTGCTTTGACTTATAAGGAAAAAAAATCAACCAAATGCCAACAAATTGTTTAATGTCAATACTTCTGGTTCCCCTTCCACAGAAACATAAAAATATGAGTCTTGCTTCCAAAAATGACATCTGTCAGAAACAGAACAAGAAAAACAATCTGAGTTGGGAATGGATGAAAAGAACATTTAATGACTAAGAGGAGACCATGCAATTCATTTTATACATGCTTTCAATAGATTGATCTACACGACAAAAACTTCTCTTCCCTGTGTTTACAGGAAAGGAAAGGAAGTTACTCTCTGGAAGAGCTAAACCAGAATTGCTGGCTGTAGCAAACTGGACCCTTTCTATTCTAACCACAGGTTGCATGAGTAACATTTTTTTGGTGCACAGATAGTTAGCAGTCTGGGGACATCAGATTGCTGATGCATTTATTGTTGTCATCATTTAAGTGCATAACTGAAGTCAGTAGCTGAGAACTGTGAATTAAAAAAAAATATGACTGGAACAGAACATGTTAAGACATACAGCCTGTATCAGAGAGCTCTTCCAGATTAGAATCCGCTCCTGCAGCCAGACAGCCAGAGACTGAGTGTGAGCAGCAGCCATTTAGATTCACAGATTAGCATTTGGAATTTCACTTGAGAAGGAACAGGCTGAAGGCCACCAAATTAACAGTTTCACCATTATTGGTGCTCTGAGATTTATTGCTCACCTTTCAAGTTGAAAACATTCCTTAGTGCAATTTCTCAGGAGTGTTTTATTTATTAGTCTGTATTGAGCTGGACCATTTGACAGCTTGCGTGTCACATCTGAATAACAAAATCCTGCATAGGAAGAGATCATGTGACCTCTGCTGACTGATATGGAGAAAATTAATTTGATTTTAGCACAAGGCGCTTTGTTTTTATTGTTAAAAAAATACAAATATTAATTTATTTTATGAGTAGCAACCAGATGCACAGTATGCATGCAGGAGACCTTCTTGAGCTGGTGCTACAACCTATACTCATGCAAATACTCCTCA
Source organism: Alligator mississippiensis (assembly GCF_030867095.1). Classification (NCBI taxonomy): domain Eukaryota; kingdom Metazoa; phylum Chordata; order Crocodylia; family Alligatoridae; genus Alligator; species Alligator mississippiensis. Next base: position 212,106,672 of record NC_081825.1, on the reverse strand, counting down.
TTCTCTCTAATAGGCCGATGTATTTCAATAAGCCTACTTTTATGTTTACTTGTATGCATTACTCATGTTAATAAACTCATGTGAATTGGATGAAAGGTTAAATCTCTCAGAATGGTATGCTGACGTATGATGGGGTTCTGTTAAACTTTCTTGAAGTTAATGGGTGGTAGCCACCTTTCTTTCAAGATTTATATAAAGAAGCTATAATGTAACCACACACCTGAAATGAGGGGGACACTCCTTGAGACACAAACATGTTCCAAGTTATACACAGCTAAACTGGATGGCCTCTGGTTTTCATGGGACTAATACAGGTAATGCAAAGACTGGGGCCCTGATTGGATTCACACTGTGCTTTCTGAAAGTCTTAGAAAAAGATCTGAGAAGCTGAGAGAAAAGGCAACAGGAATGCATCAGAATCAATCAGAGAAGCACTGGTAGTATGGCTTTGATACTGACTCAAAAGACCTGGGTTGCTTGATTCCTTCCATGTTCAGATAAACAGAACTCTGTACATCCTTTGTAAATAAACAGGATTGCATCCACAATTCTTGACTCAGTCACCATTTTCTTGTCCCATCTGGAATAAACTATAAGATCCGAAGTGTCATACCTCTTTGGATCTAATGAAATTATGCTGATGTAAGAATAGCATCTGGTTTCAAAGGGAAGAAATTATAAATTGATATTCCTATCTAATCAAGATGGAACAAATAATGGAGGATTTTGAAGAACACAGGGATAGCAAACAGGATTTTAAATAAGGCCTAAAACAAGAGCTGTAGATTTTGAAAAACAAATTAAAATGAGACTTCGAAGATCCAAAAAAAGAAATGACAGCTTCACAGGGGACTGAAAGCAGCATCTTGAAGTTTCCCAGGAAAGGCTGATAGACAATGTGGAGGTAGAAATGCAGTTTGTGAGCACAGCAGTTTCAAAACCATTCAGATTCAGAAAGTTCAGCTGCAACACACCTAGCTTTGAATGATGATATAAATCAGTGAGGTGAACAGAAATCTGACTGCTGTGCACTACAAGGTTTTCCTTCAGGTAGGGAGGCCAGGAAGGCTTTGACCAGCTTCGACCTTGCTAACAGAAGAAATTCAATAAGAACTTACAGAAGTTAAAAAAAAAAATCATCTTGAAAAGAAAGTTGAAGGCCACAAAATACAATGGAAGTCCCCCCAGGTAATATGGAATTGAGTCAGTTAAATTTGGGTATGATTTTTCCATATGTTTCCCACAGGTGGGAAGGAAGGAAAGGGAGGAAAAAAAGGGAAAAGGTCTGATTGTCCAGCTCTGTGTAAATACTGCTTCTAAGATGAAAACTCCCTGGGAATATTACTTGGCTTAGTTCAACATGACACTACAAATGAATGCCCGGGGTGATGGACAGACAAGGGGGGGGGGGGCATAAAAAAATTTTTAGTAGCCAGTTTTTGGGCAGCCTAGGTTTTACAGGGATGCTCAACTTACCTGTAGTAAATATCCAGATTTGCAGCTGTCTAGAAAACAGGTGAGAGTTGGAAGGAGGTAGAAAGAAGAGACATCACCTGAACTGACAAAGGGCCTGTGTAGACTTTTGTTTCCTGTGAAAACAGCTACCAAAAAAGGGACTTTGAGGACCAATGATCAGATGTACAACTGGAATTGCATTTGCAGATCAAGATCAGAGAAGGAAGGCAAATTTCAGTCTGAGGCACTGCGGAATTTGCCATGGTTTATTTAGAGAAGTCCACCAGAAAAGGAAGCAACTTCTACTGAGGAGAGTGGAAGTTAAGTACCATAAACCAATCTGTGTAGCTCAATGTCCAATATATATGATGAGAAAGAGAATTCTAATCTGGTATGTGACATTTTAGTACAATTAAAGAAAATGATATATTCAGGGTCTACAAGGCAAAATTGGCCGCAATGCAAAAACTATGAAAAGCAATCCATTTAAATGCTGACACATTAAAAAACTTGCCTACAAAATGGATTATTATAAATAAAAAGCTGACCAAGACAGAACGTCATAAATGCTTAATGTAAGTCTCTCTGCTGGCTGGGGAAAATGGGAGCATACCATCCTAATGAAACAAAGCAGAAAGGTACAAAATAGGTCCCAGAATTTTGGTTTAATTAAACAATACTAATGGCAACAGGCAATGGAATGACATACAGACTCTCCAGAGTGTTTTGCTTCATTTAACCAAACAGCAATCCATTGAAACAAACCCAGTGCTAATATTAGGAGCTCACTTTCATTTTTGTTCTTACGGTTTTTGTCTAAATTCAGTTCTACTGGTGCTAGTTTTGAAGAAGGAATCCAGCCAATTCCTCAGATACTTAAAGATGTTCAGACTGTTTTAGAACCTTGCCCCATTTACAAAGGGTTTATTTGAGTTTAGAGCTCATTCAAGTCACTGTTTTCAATTATTTATACGCACATCATGTCTGTGCTGTTTATCTGGCTTTATCTGGCTGAAACAGGTGTACAAAAAATGTTCAGGCTTCACTTTCCTTTAGAATGATGCAATCCCCAAACCTAGGAAAGGATAGCCTTTGTCTTGTTACTTTCCCATCTCTTTTCTGGCATTACACAAAGTAATCTATGTTCTGACATGTCCAGTTACTGCAAATGCATTTAACTGTCTCTGAATTGCTTTAGTATAATTTCCCTGATTTTGTTTGAGTTGTTCCTAATTTATTCTAGTGCAAGCAAGGCCACTATCAGGGTTTCAATGTCTTTCCTTCCTAGCTGCAGTCTAAACTCAAATGGACATTGAAATGGAAACTTGAAGCTTCCACATCCCAGGCCCCTAACTATTGGTCAATAGAGTGAGTCAGACTTCCTTTGAATAATCATAGGATCATAGAAAAGTAGAGCTGGAAAGGACCTCACAAGGTCATCTAGTCCAGCCCCATCCCGATGAGTTGTCTATCAAGCCTGTTCCTGAAAATTTCTCAAGGTGGCAATTCCACAAGTTCTGTAGGTAGCTCTGTTCCCATGCTTGACCATTCCTATACTTGAAAAGTTCCTCCTAATCGCCAATCTAAATTTCCTCTACTATACTCTAAGTCTGAGGAGAAAGCCTATCTCTACCCTCTCTATAATTTCCCTTCAGCTATTTGAAGAATGCTATCTAATCCTCTGCCAGTCTTTCTCTTTGCCAGACTAAATAATTGAAGATCTTTCAGTCTTTCCAGGCTTCTAATTATTTTTGTTGCCCACTGCTGGGCTCTTTCCAATCTGTCAACATTATTCTTGAAGCATGGGGCTCAAAACTGGACAGGTGAGGCCCCACCAGTGCTGAATAGAGTGGAAGAATCACTTTATTTGATTTGTAAGTGACACCTCTGTTAATACAATCCAGTATGGTTTAGAGCTTTTTTTCAACAACAGCACACTGTTGGCTGTTTTTCAATTTACCATCTACTGTAATGCCCTAGCCCTTCTCTGCCAATTTCAGCCTAAAGCCAGTTATTCCCCAGTCAGTATTTGGCAATGCAATTATTTAATCTAAAGTACAGGACTACACACTTGTCCTTGTTGAATTGCATCTGGTTGATTGCAGACCATTTCTCCAGTCTATCCAGGTCATTCTGGACCCTTGGCCTGCTTTCTAGAATACCTCTAACTCCATCCAATGTGGTGTCATATATAAATCTGCTAAGCATGCCCTTTATCCCACTGTCTAAATCATTAAGGAAGATATTAAATAACACCAGACCCATGACAGAACTCTGGGGAACCCCACTTGATACTTCTTTCCAATGCAAAGATGCATTAGCACATGCATTAGCACATGCATGACAAATACAGCCAAGGAGGTGATACTTGGTCAGACTGAAGTTGGAGTACTGAGTCCAGTTTTGGGCACCATACTTTAAGAAGGAGGTGAATAACTTCTAGAAGGTCCAGAGGAGGGCCACTTGTATGGTTAAGGGTTTGCAGGCCAAGCCTTATGAGGAGAGACTAAGGGACCTGGATCTTTTCAGCCTCCATAAGCAAAGGCTGAGAGGTGATCTTGTGGCCGCCTACAAATTCATTGGTGGGGGGAACAGCAAGGAACTGGAGATGCTCTGTTCACCAGGGCACCTCTTGGAAAAACAAGGACCTATGGTCACAAACATTTATTCAGCTTTTAAAAGCTGAAACAAGGAACAATGGTCACAAACTGACAGAGAACAGACAGATAACAGATTTAGGCTGGATGTTAGAAAGAACTTCTTCATGGTGAGGGTGGGCAGAACTTGGAATGGGCTTCCAAATGGAGGTGGTGCTCTCCCCTACCTTGGGGGTCTTTAAGAGAAGGCTGGGTAGGCATCTGGCTGGGGTCATCTGACCCCAGCACTCTTTCCTGCCCAGGGCAGGGGCTGAGACTCAATGATCTGTTGTGGTCCCTTCTGACCCTGGCACCTATGAATCTATGAGACACAGCCCTTGATAACTACTTATTGAGTCTGATGATCTAACCAGTTATGTATCCATCTTGCATTACTTTCATCCTGTCTGCATTTCTTTAGCTTGTTAATGAGAATGTCTTGGGAGACAGTGTCAAAAGCCTTGCCAAGGTCAAGGTATATCATATCCACTACTCTATCCTCCCCTCTGCCACCTTATCATAGAAGGAAATCAGGTTAGTAAGGCATAGGTTATTCTTGGTAAATTTGTGCTTATTGTTATTGATCACCTTGTTCTCCCCTGAAGACCTGCTCCATGATCTTTCCATGTATTGAACTGAGATTGACTGGTCTATAATTCCCTGGATCCACCTTCTTCCATGTCTTAAAAATAGGCACTATACTTGCCCATTTCCAATTATCTGGGACCTTACCCAACCTCTACAATACTCAAAGAGGATATCTAATGGCTCTGAAATTACCTCAGCCAATTCTCCCAGTACCATAGGGTGTAGCCCATCCAGCCCTGCTGACTTAAAAGCATTTAGATTATTTAAGTAACCCCTAACCTCTTCTGCCAGTACCATAGGCTTGTTTGACTTCTTCCGTATCTTTGTAGCTAACTTATTAGCTACACCTATTTTTAAAGAATAATGTTTAAAAGGCATTAAATACTTCAGCATCTCTGAATCATCCATAACTAGGTTGCCTTCCATGTTCCATATGGGACCTATGGTTTCTTTGGTCTTCCTCTTGACATATTTGTTGAATCCTTTTTTACTGCCTTTTATGTTCCTTGCCAATTGCATCTCAAATTGCGTCTTGGTTTTCCTAACTTTCTCCCTGCATGCTTGTAAAATACTCTTATATTTTTCCCTGGTACTATAACCAAGTTTCCACTTTTTGTAGGATTGCTTTTTGTATTTCAACTTATTGAAGAGATTGCTGTATAATCAGACTGGTCTTCTCTTGCACTTCCAATTCTTCTGTTGGATAGCTTGCACCCTTAAAAGGCCTTTTTCAGCCAGCAGTCCTGGACTCCTTTTTCCCTCAGACTTGCCTTCCAGGGGATCCTGCCCATCAGGTCTCTGAGTTTGCTAAATTCTGCTTTTCTGAAATCCAGTCTCCTTATTCTGCTGCTATCCTTCCTTCTTCCCCTTAGGATCTTGAAGTATATCATTTCATAGTGTAATAGATGCCCCTATCCCATTACTAAGGAGAGGGGCACAGGCCCTTATTGGCAAGCTATTTTACATGAAAGCAGGAAGAGTACATAAATGCAGCCCTTAAGTTGGAGATAATCAGCCTGGCTCCAAGCTCTGCAGGGAGGAGAGCTCCTGTGAACATATACTGCTTAAAAAAAAAGTCCACAGGCAAACTAAGCTACCCTGCAGAGCTGAAGGGAAGCACCTGAGAGGCCCCTTCCCTCAACGCCTGCCCCTTTCTCTCCATTTACCAGCTGAGTGCTGTCTGTGTGTCTGTCAATGATTCTGTGTGTCATGACCCAAAGGTCTGATTTTTTGTGTGTGTTTCGGCACTCGAATTATCCCCGTGGGTTTACGGCTTCATTGCACAGAGGAGTTCTGCTGCGCAGAGAACCTGTGTGCAAGGAAGAGAGTTCCCGCCACTTTGCAGCGGTCTTTGCAGGGTACATTTTCTTTGCAACACAGAAATGCACGGTGCAAAGGAGTTCCCGCTCTTCGTATGCAAATTTGTGCCCCGCAATTGGCTAGTGCTAAATTATTCACACGTGGCGGCTAGCGATTGGCCTGCTAGCCGTATAAGAAGCTTGAGCAGTTTCCGCCCAAGCCGAAGAAGACTCCACATCAATCTCGTGGGGACTCTGGGTGTGCGCGGCAGGGTAATAGAAACCCTGTGTGTCGCTCAGAGGAGTTTGGCGGCCTGATCCACCGCCCACCTCTTCCCGTCTTCGAACGGAGCCTACTATAAGACGTACCGACGAGTTTTATGCGCGCTTGTCCTGGACATCTGGAGTTCTGTCTGCGTGGAGCCTAGCAAGCTCCACGTGATTGTTCGTGTTCTGTCTGCGTGGAGCCTAGCAAACTCCATGTGTGTTCATGTTTTCTGTTGTAACCGCAACTCAAGCAAGTTCTCAGCCTGCACCGCGACCATCTCGGTGTAAGTAAACAATCTTAAAATCAACCTTTACGTGTCTGTGCCTAATTCTAGCTCGGCGCCCGCCCTCTCCGACCCGGCCTGCCCGGGCTGCCGGCCACAGCCTGCATGCAGAGCAACGAAAAGGGCCCTGGGTCTGACCTGGCCTGCACATGGCGATGAGGATGGGATCCAGCGAAATCCTCGCCGCGCACATGGCAACAAGGATGGGATCAGGAGAGGGCTCGCTAGAGTTAGAATTAGTTGAGAACTGCCCTTGGAGAAGTGGGAGACGCAGCGTAGCAAGCGTCGCAGAATTAGAGGCGCACATCGCGTACCACCAGGTGGGCGGAACGGGCAGGAGATGTGTCTGTGGACACCTTTCGCTAAGGGGAGAAGAAGGAGCTTCCGAAGTCGGAGCCCTAGAAGGGAAAGAAGTGTGTCTGCACCCCACGGCATTCGGGTGTATCATGAGTGATGAGCGGGTCCTGTACAGGCCCCTTGATAGTGTAACCCTTGCCGAAGTCGACCCGGTGAGCGCAGTAAGCCCGACCCCCACCCGGGAGTGTGTCCGTTGCTTACTGTGTGCCCGAGAGATGGGAGAGACGATGCCAATCGGCTGGTTCTCCCCTTGCATGGTGGTGCCTAGACTAAGGAGTCGAGATCGTCCGTCCGAGATCTGCGAAAACCCGGAGATGGAGGACCACGCCATAAATGAGAGAGTGGTCCTACGGTGCGACAAGGGGGGAAAGCTAAATGCAACCTTTCAAACTATGACTGATTTGATGAGTGAAACTTTAAGCTTGAAGACCCAGCTGTGTATGGCCGTTTGGGCGGTCGGAGAAGCGGCTGAGAAAGGGGATCTTAAACTGCCCCGACAAGATGGCACCGAGCAGAGGGAAGACCGCGTGGAGAAGCCGGAAGAGAGGGATGGAGCTTCGGGAGAGCCCGCGAGGGTTCGACCGGTAACTCCGCCCAGCGATGCAGCGTTGATTCTGCTGACCACGCCCCTCTGCCGAAGGGAGGGGGAGTCAAGCGGAGGAGTGCATCCGCCCCTCCCACCTGAAACAACAACAACCTCCACTGTAACAATGACTACAGCTCCGACAGAAACAGCAACGACAACTTGCGAAGAAATTGATCAGCCTGCAGCATCAAGCAGCCCAGTCATCGGTCCGCAGAGTGCAGTTCATGCTACTACCTATTACGCTTGTTCCAGAGCCGAACTGCAGAATTTGTGTAGAGAATCCAGGATCCGATCTGACGAAACTCTGGCTGTGTGGTTGGGACATCTAGTCGTGGAACTTGGGTCCGACCTCCTGGACCAGGAAGAAGCAAGCTTCTTGGTGAGACAAGCTTCATGGAGTAGGGGACATGTCACCGACATCGACATGGTGGCATTTAGCGTCCACTGGCCTATTCCGATTCCAGCGCTTGTGGCAGGAGTGATCGAACAGAAGGCCCACGCATGGCATGACGGCCGACCAGAGCACACCGGTGCAGAACAGCTTGTACTGGCTATTATCGGAGTTTCGTATTGCGCCTGGAACCCACGAATATGCACGTTGGGACTAACACCGCTCCAATGAATGCAACCGTGGCCTCATCGTCACCTGTGAGACCCTGGAACCGTTCCAGTGACTCTCGACAGCATAGATAGTTGTCTTAAGGTTTACGGGCAAAGAAACATCGTGGTTTTGCGGATTGTGCTGAACCCACTGGTCGATCATCCTGTGAGTAGTCTCCTTCATCAGTTGCCAAGACTGTGCGTCCTAATGGAGCCAAGACTATCCAGTGATCGGGAGTGTCAACGCCCGACTGAGGCTCAGAACACGAAACACCGCAAATCCGAGCGTCCAGTATTACGCCAGAGAACGCAAGAGGAGAGATACATGTTTGGATTCCTCCTACAGCATTCTGGACTTAATAAGAGACAGCTTCGGATTTTGGGAGATGCGGGACAATGGCAGCTAGCCTACGAGTTAGGTTTTCATTATCTAGAAGAAGGCGATGATGACTCCTTGACGATTTCGTTGAGTTGCTAAGCGTGAAAAGAAAGAGAGCTGTCCAGTATAAAATCGTGTTTACATATTTGTATTTAATAGTGATAAGTTTAATCGACTGCATTATCGTGCGGTCCTGTGTGATTTTGTAAATAGTAGTGAATAACCATTTTAAGAGAGTTCTTTTACAGATCAGGGATTCGGAGTGCGTGGTGGAGAGAGGCCCTGAGAGGGACAACATCACTGAAAGGAACGAAGGCCTGACGCGCGATTCCACCATGACGCCCACTGAAGTCATGATCATTCAGTTTTTTGTTATGAATGTGATTTTATGTATATGTGTGTGTGCCGGTTATTATTTGATTCGATCCCTTGAGGACGAACTTTTATTGTTGACTGATTTTGTTTTTGCTCGTTTAGTTTCGCGAACCATTGACAGAGCTATGAATAACCCGGATGATAGGTTTGAAGTATAATTCTATTGTGCCTTCAGCAAGGGGGGATGTCATGACCCAAAGGTCTGATTTTTTGTGTGCTTCGGCACTCGAATTATCCCCGTGGGTTTACGGCTTCATTGCACGGAGGAGTTCTGCTGCGCAGAGAACCCGCGTGCAAGGAAGAGAGTTCCCGCCACTTTGCAGCGGTCTTTGCAGGGTGCATTTTCTTTGCAACACAGAAATGCACAGTGCAAAGGAGTTCCCGCTCTTTGTATGCAAATTCGTGCCCCGCAATTGGCTAGTGCTAAATTATTCACACGTGGCGGCTAGCAATTGGCCTGCTAGCCGTATAAGAGGCTTAAGCATTTTCCGCCCAAGCCGAAGAGGACTCCTCATCCATCTCATGGGGACTCTGGGTGTGCGCGGCAGGGTAATAGAAACCCTGTGTGTTGCTCAGAGGAGTTTGGCGGCCTGATCCACCGCCCACCTCTTCCCGTCTTCGAACGGAGCCTACTATAAGACGTACCGATGAGTTTTATGCGCGCTTGTCCTGGACATCCGGAGTTCTGTCTGCTTGGAGCCTAGCAAACTCCACGTGATTGTTCGTGTTCTGTCTGCGTGGAGCCTAGCAAACTCCACGTGTGTTCGTGTTTTCTGTTGTAACCACAACTCAAGCAAGTCTCCAGCCTGCACCGCAACCATCTCGGTGTAAGTAAACAATCTTAAAATCAACCGTTACATGTCTGTGCCTAATTCTAGCTCGGCGCCCACCCTCTCCGACCCGGCCTGCCCGGGCTGCCGGCCACAGCCCGCGTGCAGAGCGATGAAAAGGGCCCGGGGTCTGACCCGGCCCGCACACTGTGCATCTCTCTGCTCCTCACTTCCAAGCCACAGTCCCCCCAGCCCTGCCACTGCTTCTCACTCCTGACCCACAGTACCCCACGTCCTGCCAGGGTGTGGGGGAACCCCTCCCTCCCCAGGCTCCACCCCCCCACACACCTACAGCCCCCAATACCTTCACAAATAACCCCACCCCCACACACACTTCAAAAATAGCATCTCATGCTTTACATGCCAATCTCTTGATTTTTTAAGAGTTCATCTCATGATTTTTGGCACAGTGGGGTTGGCAATACTGTAGAAGTCAGATGGCTGGATGAATCTCAGAAATCTTTCCATGATGTAATCATTCATATCAAGAGGAATAGCTTCAAGAGAAAGTGATTATATGAGAGCACCCACCACTGGTGATGCGTGCATGTGCACCCCCTGGGCCTGGTGGTGCATCCCCTACAAAAAGGTGCCACCGACACTGCTGGTGACGCCTATGGATAGTTGCCACTCACCACCCACACCCTTGCTGCCAACACTACTAGCAGCATCTGCGGGAAGTCCACAACTGCAGCTGGCCGCTGCTGCTTGGCGCTCGCCACCTCCTCCCTCCAACCTCCAACAGTGCCATGGCTGCCTGTGGCAACTCCACACTTAACCACCATCATGCTCCCGCCACAGGCCATGCTGCCACCACCTGCTGGAGCTCGCTGTGCCCCCCCAGCCACTAGGGGCACATGGCATTCATGGCACCCACAGGGGCACAGAAGATCAGCAAACTAGAATTTCGACTTCCACACTCTAAAGTGCCAAGAACACGTTATGGTAAATCTTTCATTTTGAGTGCAAATGCCATTCAGAACCTGAGAAACCTCTCTCAAATAAAAGTGTCCTTAAAAATGGTACCTTTCATTTTCAAAAAATCAGCATTTTCTAATGAAAACTAATTTTGCTTGAGATTTATTGAATGACTGGTTAAAATGCTTGTTGAGCTAGGGATAAAAGTGGAAAGTTTGTGAGCAGCTGTGATCCTCTAAAAGGTAACTAAAACAGATCGAAGATGTTACTGCAGTTTCTCCCTTAAAGTAGGAGCAGCCAACCTGTAGTATGGGTGTTACACGTGGCACAGGCAGCCTCTGTGTGTGGCATGTGGCAGACTAGGGGATGGGACAGGTGGCACAATGGCCAATAAGGAAGGAAGCAGAAAGCAAAGCAGCAGATCGGGCAGGGAACATTGGGCAGGGAGCAGAAAGCAGAACAGCTGTTTGGTCAGGGAGCCCAGGGTAGGGAATAGAAAGCATAGAAGTAGATCAGGTAGGGGACAGGGATCAGAGTGGCATTCAGAGAAGGTGCAGGACTGCCAGATCCACCCCCAGCCCCCCCACTACCACCTTAAAAGATGCAGCATTGCATTTTTCTTTGACACAGCTCTGGCTCAGGAAGAAGAATAATTTAAGGAAAAAATGCCCTACAATATAATGCAATGCAATTCCATTGATTACACACCATAATGTTTCAGTGAATGAAAGAGACAAGGCATGAATACCTCTTGAAAAGCATCTAACAAGGAATCAAGGGAGAAAGCACCTTTTTAAATTAAACCAAATCAAAATACCAAGTTCAAAAACCTAGCCACAGATGATTAAGCTTTGCAAATTGCACAGCCATATTAAAGAAAGCTATAGTCATTATTATATGGGCATCATAAAACAAGAAGCATTCTGAAACCAAGGAGCAGCACATAAGATCAGCCTCCTTGAAAGAATGATTGATTGCATGCAGAGAAGAAAGAAATTACACAGGATAGCTCTTTCTGGGGAACTGCACTCTTCCTCATGCTTTTAAATCCACGGCAAAGCCTCTGAGAATGTTGTGAAATACTGATTTATAAGAAATAAAAATCACTTCTAACTTGTCATATCAAAACCCTGTACTTATAGTGCTTTCACTCACAATATGGAGTGAGATTTTTCTCAATAATATTTATTTTCTGGTTGAGTCTTCCTTGTTTTTTGAGATGTAACCACTGCCATCTAAAACAAATCCTTTGGACATTTTTTGCTGTCTTGAGGTGCTGGTTTCAATGGGAAGTTTTACTGAGTGAAGAGAGAACAATCATTTCAGTAATAGGCCCAAGAGTGTGGAGTGTGATCATTTATTCTTAAGGTGGTCCCAGTGAGTTCAGTGGGGCCATTTATGGAATAAGGGGTGATGGTAATAGAAACCAGGCCACAGTCATTATTTTCCACTGATGGAAACTGGAAATTCCATTTACACTCAAAACTAAATGCCAAATAATTAAGCACAAATAGCTAGGAATGATTTCAAAGGTGGCATAAACAATGGTGGCATATCTCTCAGGAAAATGGTGTGACTATAAATGGGAGAGTGCCTTAACCTCCAGATTTTAGAATTGTCTGGATGAAAGTAAGCTTCTACCTCTTGTGTTTTTAGCTAGACCAGTGGTTGTCAACCAGGGGTACGTGTACCCCCAGGGGTACTTGGAAAGGGGATAGTGGGTATGTGCAGGTGGGCAGTGATGGAGCGCTGCTACCCACCACCCCGTGCTGACTCCTCCCAGGAGCAGGGCGGGGGGGTGGGGGCAATGGCCAGGGCAGTGGTTCCTTTCTTCCCCTCTGCACGCTGCACAGGTGCCGCCTGGCAAGCCAGATGCTGGGCGGAAGCTTGCATGTGGAGGCCACTGCCGCCATCCACCATCCCACACTGCTTCATGCTAGCCCCCCCACTCTGTGTCCAACCACTGCCACCCACCCTGCTCTGCATCCTGCTGCTACCACCCGCCCGCTCCACCAGAAGTCTACCCAGAAGAGGTACACTCCTTAAAAAAGGTTGAGCTAGGCCATGGGAAGCCAAGAGTGAAGAAGTCATGGGTCCACTACCTGGTCCCTCTGCAAGGAGGTAGGCCCTGTAATAAATTCGTTTTTGAAATAGGGTGCTGCCCAGTTCCGAGAAGTTATGTGGTGCCTTGAGTCTAAGAAGGTTAAGAAGCAATACACTGGAGTATTGTGAAAAAGACAGATTGTGACACCACCAGCCACCACCATCTGCCTACCTCAGAAGAAGGCCTAAGCCAGCGATTCTCAACCAAGGTGCGACAGTACTCTGGAGTGCCCTGAGATCCTTTAAAGCATGCTGCAGGGTGCCAATAATGTTAATACTATTAGGTTTGCAAACATGGTTCACAAGATAAACCCAGAGGTTTCAAACAGAAATCCATAGTTGTGGTCTATCTGAGTTCTTTGCAATAGAAAAAAAAAAATTGCTCTATTTTTTCTGTAGTCAAAAAAGAGTGAAGACTAAGAGCTAGCATTTCCAAGGAGTGCCTCAAGTCTGACAATGTTGAGAACTATTAGACTAGGCAGTCTAGGTCCACAGCATACAGAAACAGAAGATACCTGTAAAGATGTTCTCAACCTGAGAAACACTAAATCCTACCTGAGTTAGCTATCTTGCTAATCTGCCAGATACTCCTGTAGCTTTGGGGAAATCTGCAACCTGGGTCATAAACACAGTAGGGAAAACTTATTCTTTAAGGCTACTACTCTCAATCCTCTGCAAGTGGGCAGGGACTGGATAGGAAAGGCAGTAAATTTAGCTATGCTTCCTCAGCTGAAGAGGTGCAAGTGAACTGTGCAAGAAATGAGTTGGCACAAACTAATTCACCTTGTAGCTAAGGATAACTAACGACCAACCTGTGAGTTTGTGAGGAGGAACTCTGCTTCTGAGGTAGCATTGTTCCTTCTTACATTCTAGCCGTTGTAAGTACTAATATTTTATGCAAAGATCCCAGACTTTTACAGTTTGATAATAATGGTCCGTATCATCTAAAAACAAATTTTAGGGAATTGAGAAAAAACATGGATGGTGCAAAACTTTGCTCAGAAGAAATTACTTTAGCTCTTGATCCTACAAACAGTGAAAGAGCATGAAGGTCTGAAAGGTTGGATCCCCAATTCATACAATCTATGGACTTGTCTTTCAGGTTGTGTACTTGCAGTTTCTATAGAAGTCAACAGAAGTCAGGCCGCATGCTAAAAGTCAGACTCTAAGCTAACTGAAGGCATGAAATTTATCTCAGCTTTAAAGCAATGAATCTGTAACATGGCTTGCTTTTTAAAACTCTGATTATGGTAATTACTTCTTCACTAGTAATCTAACAAACAGTACCAGAGAACATTTTCAGCAGAGCATGCAAAGGATTAAACAATTCCCATCATTATGCCTCTGAGACAAATTCATAGGCCAGGACTTCATTCTACTGGCATTGTACAATGACAGAATAAAGAAGATGGTCCTTGTATATTAAACAGTTCTACTAAAATATTTATGTTCTTGAAATGAACCAAATTGAATGAAAATAAGAGAACACTGTGGTTTTCTATTTAAACTTGAAGCAATGGGCATTATTTTTATTACCATTTTATGATTTGAACTTGCAAATTTTGTTGCAGCTTAATGGACAGAGGCCTAAGATCTAAAACATGTACTCAATAACTATTTTTTCCAGGCACCTTGAAAGGTATTTTACCATGCTTTTCCAGGAAGTGTTGTTATACATTTGTTTTCCATATCCTAATTCATGCAAACCAATGTTCAGTCCATGGAAACATGTTCTGTTGCTAGTTTTGCAAATGTTTTTCAAGCGGGAGTGGTCTTTGGATAAGGAACCAGGGAGGTACCAGAAAAAATTATTTTCTGTCTCAGTTGCCGAGTAGAATTCTTGTGGTAGAGTTGTTCTCTGGCAACTGTGCATTGGTGTTGAGCTGAAATTCCTGAAAAAATGAATTGCCTGCATACTTCATGTCTGCACCTGTTCCAGCACTAATGTGAACAAAACAATAGCATTTAGAGTCTATCCAGATCCTGATTCACTGATTTCTTCTCCACTGGGAAGCCAACTTGCACAGCTCCAGACATTAGCTACAGCTCAGCTGAGTGGCAATACTGGTGTCAGAATGGGACACAGATGTTGAAAGCACTGATATTATCTGCATTCAGCTAGATATTCAGCATTACCAACTGCCAACTAAATAAAGTGGAAGTGGGTGCTTTGCAATAACATACACCGGGAGATCTAACAGCTTAAAAAATCAGATGCAAGAGAGTTGGAAAATAGGTGTATAAAAAGTTTTGTGATTGTGTGTGATGGCCTTTCCTGAAGTACAGTTGGATTTCAATGTGTAATCCAATTAACATGTAAGGGTTTTTATTTATTTTTGTTTGTTTTGAGCATAATCCTGTGGGTTTGTGAAATGAATGCATTGCTTCAGTTAGTAGCTTGTTATTTTTATATCAGAACAAATATTTAACTAGCTACCTTTCTTTGTATCTATATGTTCATAGTTTATTCATCTATCATTCTGTGTACATTGGCATAGGTACAAGCCAAAATAAAAAAGAAGGTGCAGGTCAACACAGCCAATCACAATAGGAAAGCATATATTCTTTCCACCAGAGGGCACTAAATATTGAAAAACTGAATTGTCTATAATATGAATCCACAGAAACAGAAAAAGAAATCTTCTCACTAGAGAACACTGAGCAAAAGTAAGCTCAGTTTAGAGCAACCTCTAAATGTTACATTAACCTCCACACTCTGTTCATCTGTACTCTGTTACTGGAGCTGAGCAACTGGTTAGGGCCTGATCCTCATTCTTTTCTCAATTAAATCAATGTTTACATGGCCATTAAATGCAATAAGGGCCCAAGCAGTTTACTAGAACAGTTCAAATGCAGTTATCAATATATAGCCCACCAGAATTGGGTTCTGATCCAGCACTGATGCTAATTTGTGCTAGTATGTATTTCACGGTGTATAAGTCAAAGTTTGGAGCCAAAATTTACCTTTAAATTTCCACTTCAACTCATACACCATATCAATACTTTTGACCCCAGCCGGGCCCTGACCCGACCCAACCCTCTTCACCTACCGACAGTTGTCCCTGTGACTGGAGGCCATGGGGCCTAGGCCCAGGCCAAGCACAGCCTGCAAGCCTTACCATTACAATAGAGATGCTGCTTGGCTGAGCACTGAGCCCAGCCCTGTCCCCTGTGAGCGGCTCTGCCTGGGCTGCACCAGCTGAGTACTGAGCCCAAACCTGTCCCATGTGAGCATTGCTGAGCTTGGCACTCGGCTGGCATAGCCCTATCCCTTGTGAGTGGTGTCAGGCTCAGTGATTGGCTTGCGCAGCCCAGGCAGTGCCACTCACAGGGGATGGGGCCACGCCAGCTAAGCTCCGAGCCTGTCACTATCCCCTGCAAGCAGTGCTGCCTGGGCTGCGCAAGCCAAGCACCGAGCCCAGCCCCATGCCCTGCGAGTAGGGCTGCAGCATGTGCTCACCCCCCAGGTGCCCAGCACGCAGTGAGAGCATGCAGGGGCTGGTATAAGTCTACCCCATGTTTCTCATCCAAAAAGTTAGGTCGACTAATACACGAACTCTATGAAACTCCTAACTTTTTGGATCAGAAAAATGGGGTTGACCTATACACTGTGTTGATCTATACAACATGAAATATGCTATATGACCTGAAAATATAATTAGGGCCAATAGGTGGCTAGTAGGTTTTGTATATAAATTAACCTAAATTGAGGTCCCCCCTTGTGAATTCACCTATCCCTGACACTATAGAGGAGGTGGATGCCTCTTTGCCTTCGGTCTATTGGCAAAACATATGAAAGTTAATGACCTGGTCAGCATTGTGATTTCTTTAGATTCTTTCCTTCCGCCTTTTGAAAAATGATTCTCATTTTGAATGTAATTAAGAAGAGAAGATGAAGTAAAGTATTGCTTTAAGCCTGCTTGAAGGAACCAAAAGGGTAGAAATATTTTCTGTTGAAACTATATTTTTTATACATTATGATACAATCTATGACATCACAAGAAGCACAGATTAACTGAGATCTTGACTGAAAAACATACACTATTCAAGAATGTAACATCTGTGTAGTAGCTGATCTACACTGAGTAGTAGCTTGGTTGCTTATCTACTCTTTAACTGCTTATTAGTATGATAATCATAGCAGTCAAAATTTAATGAACTGGAAGTTACAAAATAGCCCTTAAGGAAAGCTCTATTTCAGAAAAAAATCTTAAAGAGAGAGAGAGAGAGAGAGAGAGAGAATGCTGATGTGGAAAACACATGATTTATAATATGAAGCAACTTAGTAGCTGTAAATAATATTACTTGAAAATGACTTGTGTGTGGGCATCTGTGTTTCTATTACTAGGCCTGTGTGGGCCCTAAAACAGTGCTTCTCAATCTTCCTGAGTTCAAAGGACCCCTTCATTACTTTTTTTTAATTGAGTGGCACCCAATTTTAAAACACATTTTTGGCTTTTTTTCTTGCACAGTGGCTAGGGAGTGGGAGTAGAGTTTAGCCAAACACGGACAAGCTTGAGCCTATGCTTCTTTGCTTATCTCCTCATACTTGGTCTATCTACTCAGTCCTGTCACCTTTGTTGAGAATCACTGCCCTGACAAGTGTGTGTGTGTTGAGCCGTTGGGGAAGGTTGGCTTTTATACTTCTAAAGCTTTTAAAAGTAGTTTCTGTGGTTTCTGTAGCACCAGTATCATATAATCAAATAAATGTACTTTTATGCAGAAAT